>NC_090376.1:82610815-83284442 GCF_036365525.1 Heterodontus francisci
ACAGCTGCTCCCTATCCATCCTGTCCATGCCCCTCATAATCTTGTACACCTCGATCAGGTCACCCCTCAGTCTTCTCTGCTCCAGCGAAAACAACCCAAGCCTATCCAACCTCTCTTTTTAGCTTAAATGTTCCATCCCAGGCAACATCCTGGTGAATTGCCTCTGCACTCCCTCCAATGCAATCACATCCTTCCTATAATGTGGCGACCAGAATTGCACACAGTACTCCAGCTGTGGCCTTACCAAAGTTCTGTACAACTCCAACATGACCTCCCTGCTTTTGTAATCTATGCCTCGATTGATAAAGGCAAGTGTCCCATATGCCTTTTTCACCATCCTATTAACCTGCCCTTCTGCCTTCAGAGATCTATGGACAAACACGCCAAGGTCCCTTTGTTCCTCGGAACTTCCCAGTATCAGGCCATTCATTGAATACTTCCGTGTCATATTACTCCTTCCAAAGTGTATCACCTCACACTTTTCAGCGTTAAATTCCATCTGCCACTTTTCTGCCCATTTGACCATCCCGTCTATATCTTCCTGTAACCTAAGACACTCCACCTCACTGTTAACCACTCGGCCAATCTTTGTGTCATCTGCAAACTTACTGATCCTACCCCCCACACAGTCATCCATGTCATTTATCTAAATGACAAACAATAGGGGACCCAGCACAGATCCCTGTGGTACGCCACTGGACACTGGCTTCCAGTCACTAAAACAGCCGTCTGTCATCACTCTCTGTCTCCTACAGCTAAGCCAATTTTGAATCCACCTTATCAAGTTACCTTGTATCCCATGTGCATTTGCTTTCTTGATAAGTCTCCCATGTGGGACCTTGTCAAAGGCTTTGCTGAAATCCATGTAAACTACATCAACTGCACTACCCTCATCTACACACCTGGTCACATACTCAAAAAATTCAATCAAATTTGTTAGGCAAAACAATTGTCATACAATACTCAGTCATGTTCACTTGATTGCAACAGTGAGTGAAATATGATCATCCGCATAGTGAGAAATTTGCAACATACTCACCTGGACGTAACTAATTCATATCTTTCTCTTTACCAGGTCCTTCACACATGCAGCAGGAGACCATGGATCTTGTGGATGATGAGTCCTCAGGTAGCTGATTCATTTTGAGGGGGCATTGACTTAGGACACATGCTTACCATGCACCAGCTCAGATACTCACTTCAGTGGGACCAGTTAGACAGATCTACACCTTCTCCTTTCTTATCTCTTGCCCCACCCCCACTTTACTTGCTTAAAACCTTTCACATTTCTAATATTTGCCAGTTCTGAAGAAGGGTCACTGACCTGAAACGTTAACTCTGCTTCTCTCCACAGATGCTGCCAGACCTGCTGAGTATTTCCAGCATTTCCTGTTTTTATTTCAATTTGACACATAGTTTGCTTTTCGCCTGGTAACTCACCCTTCACGAGTGAGCAAGAGCAGAGGGTGGTGGCTGGGACAGCTATGGAGAGCTCGCATCAGAAGGCAGAATCCTCTCCGAGCTCTGCTCAACTGGACACAGATGCTGTATCCCAGAGGTTATCAATGAAAAGGAGAATCAATGAGGAGCAGCAGAGAATGTACAATGCACTGACAGGCCTTCCAACCACACTGACTTTGATTGCAGAGTGAATGAAGGAGCCCGACTCAAGCAAAAGTGTATCGGTGTCACAGGGCATTGCGTGGATGTCTCCTGGCATCGATAGTGTGGCCAACTCTGTGGAACTTCAAACACAGCAATCAAATGAGTCCATGCACACCTTGACCATGGCTGTGTACATTGTTACAGTAAGGGGAGGAGGGGTCAACGGGCTTCCCACTTTGCCCTCTCCTTGTTTGACCGCAGCAGGTTTAAAGTGGATGTACTGGCCAATTCAGTAGGTGTTTGATGACTTACTTGCTGTGATCATAAGAACCAATCAGACAGGTTTTCTGGAGTTTAACAAAGAGAGAGAGAGAAAGGGAGAGAGAGAGAGAGAGAGAGTTCAGATACTTCTTCTTGCTGCTGCAGAGTAACACCAGCTTAAAAGCATAGTGGGGGAAAGGGGCTTGTCGCATGACAGTCACCCAGTGATTCAAGCATAGTAGTTAGCAGTGTATTTCTTCTTGATAAAAAGAATAGACAGTTCCCTTAAACGTTCTGGGTCTTGGATCTCGCTGGGCTGAGCAGGCATTTCATCTCCACCTCACAGGCCTTGCAATGTAAGATACAGTGTTGCAAACTAGATGGTCATCTTAAGCTGCTAGAAAAAGTCATCTTTTCTATTCCTTTTAAAAAATATATAAATGCAGATCTCCAGTCAGTGGATTAAACAAAATCATTCAACAAAGCGTGCTGGTGTCACAACACTTTGGATTCCAACATGTCTTCTGCCTTAAAATGTGCTGTAGTGATCTGCACCAAAGTGCTCTCCAGCACATTGATAACAGAGGAGTGTAGCTGTGCTATCAAAATGATGATTCTGAAAGGAGGCATGGAAGTAAGGACTCCACTTAAAACGCTTCCACTTACACCCATTTCCCTCCCCCACCGCAGCCAGTACCCTACATGCTGCCTAGTGTCCGGATGGCCGAGTCTGCCCTGCACAGGTGCAGCTGAAGCAAACATTGGTAGGACCCTCAAGGGCTCCAAAACCCAGAGGCCATCGGCCAATAGCATCTCAGCTGTCAGAGCAGGAATCTGAGCAGGTTGCCTCTGCTGAAGCCGGAGGGGTTGTACCACGTAGAAGCACTAGGAAGAGGAGTAAAGTTTTGTAGTTGCACAAGGGTATGCACATGGGTGTGTTACACAATGTTAAGTTCCTGTTTCATTTTTGAGCCACATAAATATTCTCTTGCTTTCCTGAAATGCCCATTCTTGGCTGCTTGCTACCAAGTTGAATTAACCCTGATTAATGGGGATTGTAACAGGGAGGCTGGTTGTTTGCAGGACGTTTTTGTGTTAGTGGCATTGGGTAGATGGGGTGAGGCAGTGGGCGAGCGTACAAGTGCTGTGGTATGTGGATGGGCGCACTGGTGTGACCTAAGGTGAGCCTTTCAATAATTAGGGCATCCTGGGTACCCTGGGCAGCAATGTTCACTGCTGGTGATACATTGCCTAGATAACTTTCTGCTTCTTCCTCCTCCTCAGAAATATCTGCCAGAGGCTCTGTGCTCTGTGCCTTGTTCCACCTGAAGGTACGAACTTTGCTTTTGTGCAATATTGTGCAGAGCATAGCAAACCACAACCATTCTGGATACACAGGCTGTTATGCACTGAAGGTGCCTCTAGATCTGCTAAAGTGTATCTTCAGCATAGGAACGTAGGAATATAGGAAAGTAGGAATATAGGCACAGGAGCAGGCATTTTAGCCCTTCCAATCTACTCTGCCATTCATTGAGATTATGGCTGATCTGTGATCTAACTCATACCTGCCTTTGACCCTTATTGCTTAATACCTTTTGGATAACAGAAATCTTTCAAACTCGAATTTAAAATTTACAATTGATCCAGTATCAATTTATTTAGAGATACAGCACTGAAATAGGCCCTTTGGCCCACCAACAACCACCCATTTATACTAATCCTACATTAACCCCATATTCTCTACCACATCCCCACCATTCTCCTACCACCTACCTATACGAGGGGCAATTTACAATGGCCAATTTACCTATCAACCTGCAAGTTTTTGGCTGTGGGAGGAAACCAGAGCACCCGGCAGAAACCCACACAGACAAAGGGAGAACTTGCAAACTCCGCACAGGCAGTACTCAGAACGGAACCCGGATCGCTGGAGTTATGAGGCTGCGGCGCTAACCACTGCGCCACTGTGACACCCCAATTTGTGAAAGAGAGTTCCAAACTTCTGACACTTTGGGCTGGAATTTGTTGAGGTCCCGATGTCAGGATGGGGGCAGGCTTCCAGAAGATTGTACTGGCAGTGGCCCGATCTGACCGGCGGTGGCAAGGTTCCGTGGCAGCCCCCCACCCCCGGACAACAGGACCTGACTGAATATCGAAATTAATACATTTAAAATTGTATGCCTGCTGCCTGGGATCCTCTGAGCGGTGGCCAGTGCTGACACTCCTTCGCTTTTCCGTCCAGGGAAAGCTGGCACCACCAAGGTGGCGGAGGGGGGAGCTTAGGATTTTCAGTGTCGTGGGGGCGGGGGGGTGTGGTACAGGGTCAAATGTGCATTAAGAGTGTAGGGGAGGGGCAAAGGGGTGGCCTCTGCACTTTGAACAGTTTGGGGGGGTGGGGGGGAAGAAAGGTCAAGTCTTGCATGCAAGTCTTTTGTGGCGGGGGGAAAGAGGGCAACTATTATCTACAAGTGTTATTGGGAGAGGGGAAGGGGCGATTGTTTTTTATTGCAGTTTATGGGGGGGTACAGTTTTAAATATTTAAATTTAGTGGCAGGTCTGGTTGCCCTTTAAAAATGGCGCCTGAGTACAGGCAGTTGACACCATTGCCAGCGTTGCGGTGGCGGGGGGGGGGGGGGAGGATAAAAAAAAACCAGCCCAACCATCACAATATCTTGAGCCACCGCTCTGTAGATCGCGCGGCGGCGCGCGGCCCATGCGTGCGGGTGGCCATTTCTTTCACTTGCCACCGCTCCCGGTAGCGGGAGAATAAAATTCAGCCCTTTGTGCGTTTCCTAATTTCACTGCAGAAAGGTCTGGCTCTAATATTAGATTATGTCCCCTTGTCCAAGATGTCCCAACCAGTGGAAATAGTTTCTCTCTTATCTATCCTATCTGCTTCCCTTAACATCTTGAAAACTTCAATCAAATCACCCCTTAGCCTTCTGAATTCCAGGGAATAGAAGCTTAGTTTGTGTAATCTCTCCTCAATTTAATCCTTGGAGTCCAAGTATCATTTTTTTAAACCTACACTGCACTCCCTCCAAGGCAAATATATTCTTTCTAAGGTGTGGTACCCAGAACTACTTACAGTACTCCAGGTGTGGTCTAACCATGGCTTTGTAAAGCTGAATCATGTCTTCTGTCCTCTAGATATAAAGGTCAGTATTCCATTAGCCCTTTTGATTTATTCCCTGCACCTGTTCATCACATTTTAATGATTTATGTACCTGGACTACAAAAGTTTCTTTGGACCTCTACTGTTTCTAGCTTTTCACCATTTAGCAAGTACCCTGTTCGATCCTTTTTAGGTCCAAAGTGGATGATCTCACATTTGACTACATTCAGATCCATTTGCCAGTTTTGTCCATTTATTTAATCTATCAATATCTCTTTGTAATTTTATGCTTTCATCTGCACTGCTTACAATGCTGCCTATCTTTGTCACCAGCAAATTTGGATACGTAGTTTTCCATCTCATCATCTGAGTCATTAATAAGTATGATGAATAGCATGTCAATGACTTGTTTGATGACATACCTGGCAGTCATATGACATTTATTGTCGCATTCCTGGCCTCATTCCTTGGGTTTCTGAGAAGTGTCATCAACCATGTTTTGAGTGTTTTTGTCTCTGAGCAGTCAACTGTTATCTCTGCTTTGAGGTGCGAAAAGATCAGAGAGGGTTGTCTGCCACAGGACGATAGCATAATTGGCAGCTGCCCGGCAATCTTGTGTATACCAGCATAAGATCACTTTATGGTTGCACACCAGCTGCACATTGACGGAGTGGAAGCCCTTGCAGTTGACAAACACTCCTGGGTGATCTGGGGATGTCTTAATTGCCATTTGTATGTAGTAGATAATACCCTGCACCTGTGGGAAGCCAGGCAGAGCCACAAACACGAGTGCCCACTCATCACAGGGGACACTAGAAAAGACTGTCTTATGCATTTCCGAGCTGCTGACTGCAAGATCCTGCAAATTTCTCTGGGAGAGGCCTGGAATGACCCAGAGGCAAAGAAGTTGATTGTGGTGACGACATTGGCAACGACTGAAAAAGCAAGGCCACCAGGTCCACTTGGCAGCAGGTCTTGTTCCAAAGGCTGAAAATGTCTGCCACCAGTTGATGCGAAACCCTGTGCCTCCTCAGACATGTCAACAAAGTTTATGCTCTGCCTGTAGTTTATGTGTGCTTGATATGGCCTCCTGCAACCTGCACCTTTCTGCTGATTCCCTCTCTCATGGGCAGCTACAGGTCTGTGAGCAGCAGGCTGTTGCTGGTGCTGCTGGTACATCTCTTACTGTTGTTGGTGTCATCTTGATCCTCATCTGAGGCTCAATTTAAGATGGCTTAAGCAGCGCCCATGTTTTTCAGATAGATTACAGCTCCAAAGTGCAGATCAGACATACAGACCTCCAAAATGTGTGAAGTAACCTCTCAGTACAAGCACTGTGAACAAACCCTTTCACACAGCAGGTTGGAAATAAGCTGTGAGGATTGAATAATTATTGGCATATTTCACAGTCATGTCTTCATCCTCCTCAGTTGCCATTTTGTTCTCATTTGCTTTCGCAAATTCCAGGAAGCATGGGAAACCCATGGACTCAATTAAATTGTGAAACCCATGCCAATATTACTCTAATTGAGTGTTTAACATACTGAAATTGACATCCTGCCTCTCCCAAGGGGGTTGCTCGCATACAACTTAGCTCACAGGAGTGAAGTGCAGAAGTCCAGGGTTTGGAGCTGGCTTCACGCACAGTGACATTTTTCTAAGATTTCACTCACCAGCTGCACCTAAACCCATGCGTACACCCAGGTTAAAATTCTCCCCCTCCAAAAAAAAATCATATCTTCTAGCTTTACTAGTACTTTTTCAGTAGATAAATAAACTGGATGAAGCTGTTCACGACTATAACTTATGTGGATTTTTTGAAGACGTTTGGTAAAGTTGCATGTTTAAGGCCTTTAAAGAAAATTAAGGATCGTCAAATTAGCTAATTGGATTGAAAACTGGCTTGGCTAGTTGAAAATAAAGGGCAGCACAGTGGTTAGCACTGCAGCCTCACAGCTCCAGTGACCTGGGTTTGATCCTGGGTACTGCCTGTGCGGAGTTTGCAAGTTCTACCCGTGACTGTGTGGGTTTCCACCGGGTGCTCCGGTTTCCTCCCACAGCCAAGGGCTTGCAGGTTGATAGGTAAATTGGCCATTGTAAATTGCCCCTTGTGTAGGTAGATGGTAGGAGAATAGTGGGGATGTGGTAGGGAATATGGGATTAATGTAGGATTAGTATAAAATGGGTGGTTGTTGGTCGGCACAGACTTGGTGGGCTGAAGGGCCTGTTTCAGTGCTGTACTTCGAAATAAATAATGATAAATTCAAGCAATAGTAAGTAGCAGCCTTCTGCAGTGATCTATTCTGGCATATACTTCATAATACCCCTAAAGTTTATTGAAGGAAGAGGAATTTTAACCAAAAAACGTAAAAATTGTTAATATCCTCAAACCCAAACCGTTATGTAACTCGCCTCATTAGCGTTTAACAATGGTAGAACGGGAGTAGGGGGACAGACAACAAAGCCAGGTTAGTCATTTTAATGAGGCTACATTCCTCAGATTTTATGTCTATTTTAAATTTAACACAGCAGCTAAAAGAAGGCGAAGATTGCTGCATGGGAGAAGTACCTGCTTTTCCATCACTCCTCATGGAACAGATGGCGTAGGAATACTTCCTCCCAGCTCCCAGCAAACAAATCTGCTTCCCACCACGATCAGAATCTTCCTGCAATCAAACCCCTAAATCTTCCCCGATCACTGACCCTCTTCTCCCCTCCCCCCATGATTGGACAAACCGCCAATGATCGGAGCCCCCCGCGCGATCACTAACCCCCCCGACCGCCTATATCTTCTCCTGATCCGTCATCAATCCCCCGCGGTCACTCCCCAACTCCGACAGACTATTCTGCACCCCACCCAACACCAACTCCACCCCCACCCCCCCCCTCAAGATCTCTACCCCAGAAGCACAAACTTACCTGCTTCTTCACTGTGGCCTCAGCTGCATCGTTCCCCAACCAACAGGGAGCCACCCAAGGGTCTCAATTTGGCTGACTCTGGGCGGGGATCCTGTTTGGAAAGAAAATCATGTATGCTGTGGAGTCAAAACTCCACAGTGCTTAGAGCAACCAGAATTCTTCCCCTGTAATGGAGCCTGTCTGACTTAACTTCCATTTAAAGTATTTGTAGGATATTGACAGGTCCGTTATAGACTTGTAATCCTCTCCACCCAATTTTCCCCTATGTGCTCCTCAAAGGGATTATTTAATGCCCGTGGAGCCTCTTGTCTGTAGAAAGTAATGAGCCAGCACTGAATAATAAAAGTTCTTTTGTATGGAGATAAAGTAAAGTTTTGCTCAATTCCTGTCGGGGGTGGATGTAAACTATAGAACGCTCTCATAGGAGATTATTTAATTGGACAGCATCCATTATAGGGCAACTTTTCATGATCTGTGAAAGGAATGGGATTTATAAATTTAATTTTTCTTATTCCATGTTTTATTACAATGTGTGTGGCCTATTGCATGGCCTATTGATAGGAGTAATGGGCTTAATGGTATTTCTGCATATTATGTTCACTATTGCTCTTGTAAACACCTGCCAGTAGTAGGATTATCATTACTTATAATGATAGTAAATCGAACACAGCCAAATTTTTCTACTGTGTTTTTGTGATGGCTATTTTCTTTAGACTAAATGTAAATATAGAAATATCCTCCAAAGTCTTTACATGTTGCAGCCATTTTTTTCAGTATAGTTTTATAGTTTTTGAAATTTCTGGAACAGACATAAAGCTGACAAAAACCCTCATCTTTAACAATAAGTGCAAGGAACTCATGGACTTCTTTGTCATTAAGATCAAGACCATCTGATTAACTGCCTCTGCCACTCCCTCCCTTCCACTAGCCCACCTGACCAAACTTCCTATAACGCTCCTCCCTGCTCTAGCCCTGAATTTGCATCTTTCTCCAGTTTCTTTCCGATCTCCCTTCATGCCCTCGTCTTGTCCATGACACCCACCTCCTGTTCTCTCGATCCTATTCTCACCAAACTGCTGACCATCCAACTTCCCCTCCTGGTCACCATATCAGCTGATACTGTTAATGGTTCTCTCTCTTCAGGTGTTGCCCCACTCTCCGTTAAATCTGCTGTCATCATCCCTCTCCTCAAAAAAAATCAACCCTTGACCCCATGGTCCTTGCAAACTACTGTACCATCTCCAACTTCCCTTTCCTCTCCAAAGTTCTTGAATGTGTTGTCACCTCCCAAGTTTGTTCCCATTTTTACTGGAACTCCATGTTTAAATCCCTCCAATCAGGTTCCGCCCCTGTCACTTTACCGAAACAGCTCTTATCAAAGTCACAAATGACATCCTATGCAACTGTGACAAAGGTAAACTTTCCCTCCTCGTCCTTCTCAACCTGTCTGCAGCCTTTGACATGATTGACCACAACATCCTCCTCCAGAGCCTTTCCACTGTCATCCAGTTGGGTGGGACTGCTCTCATCTGGTTCCATTCTTATCTATCTAATTGGAGCCAGAGAATCACTTGTTAATGGCTTCTCTTCCTACTCCCACACCGTTAACTCTGATGTCCCTGTAGGCTCTATCCTTTGCTCCCTCCTATTTTTCAACTACGTGCTATCCCTCAGTGACATCATCCGAAAGCACAGTGTTAGTTTTCATATGTACGCTGACGACACTCAGCTCTACCTCACCACCACTTCTCTCAACTCCTCCATTGTTGCTAAATTATTAGCCTTCTTATTGGACATCCAGCACTAGATGAACAGAAACTTCCTCCAATTAAATATTGGGAAGACTGAAGCCATTGTTTTTGGTTCCTGCTCCAAACTCCCTTCCATAGCTACCGACTTCATTCCTCTCCTTGGCAACAGTCTAAGATTAAGATAGTCTGGTCGCAACCTTGGGGTCACATTTGACCCTGAGGTGAGCTACTGATCTCATATTCACACCATCACTAAGATCGCCTATTTCCACCTCCATTGCCTGACTTCGCTCTGTCTCAGCTCATCTGCTGCTGAAACCCTCAATCATGCCTTTATTACCTACGTATTTGATAATTCCATCACACTCCTAGCTGGTCTCTCACATGCCAGCCTCCGTAAACTTGAGGTCATCCAAAACTTTGCAGCCCACATCTTAACTCACACTAAGTCCGGTTCACCTATCACCCCTGTGCTCACTGACCTACACTGGCTCCTGTTCAAGCAATGCCTTGATTTTAAAATTCTCATCCTTGTTTTCAAATCCCTCCATGGCCTCACCACTCCCTATCTCGGTAATCTCCTTCAGCCCCAACACCACCCCCGACCTATCTGTGCTCCTCTAATTCTGGTCTCTTGGGCATCCCCGATTTTAATCACTCCATCATTGGTAGTCACACCTTCAGTTGCCAAGGCACTAAGCTCTGGAATACCCTCATTTAAGACTTGCTGTAAAATCTACCTCTTTGACCAAGCTTTTGGTCATCTGACCTAATATCATCTTAAATGGCTCGGTGTCATATTTTGTTTAATAATGCTCCTGTGAAGCACCTTGGACATTTTATTACTTTAAATGTGCTATATAATTATAAGTTGTTGTTGTTGTGTACTATCTAACCAAGGGCAGGACCCCTTTGGATGCAGTGCTGGTATCCAGAGTGCTATATTGTAGCAGAGGATAAACCGAGTTTTTAATTGTATCATCTCTGTAAATGACAACGGAAGGACAAATACTTGATATGACGATCCATTGCCTTTGGTACTCTATTCAATGAGTTCCAATGGCAGCTCCTTAACGACTGTTGGCCTCAATCTTGAGGCGCCCTCTGAAGAGGTATTTACTTTAATAAAATACAGTGGCCACAGCTGTGAGGCCACCCCTGTGGAGGGGAAGCCCCTCCACAGGATTCCCAGTGGATTCAGTGGTGTACTGCTGATAGCTGCAGCTCCAATGGGAAGGTGGGGGGGGTTGTTGCTGAGTGTGCAGGCCCCCCAGGTCAAACGCCAACAAGCTGCCTCTAGACACCTGTCGGGTTTGGCCCTCAGTGGGGGGGAGTCTCTCCACCACTGGGAAGATCCTGGCGGCATCCCCAATCAGCCCTCAAATGTGCAGTTAATTATGCAGATTGACTACCTGCCACTACCGGGGTGGGGGGTGGGGGTAGCCTCTGATGGTGATGCCCACCTCTGGGAAAATCTCCTGTCAGCAGAAATGCATCAGACCACTGACCTGACGCTTTTATTTCTGAAATTCCTCCCGGTCGCTCTTTCAAGCCCCCATCCCAACCCCCACAACAGGACTGTGTAGATTCCACCCTATAGGTGCCGTTTGGGGACCAAAATGGCAACCAATGCGTGTACACATTGTCAGGCAAACCCCCACCTGCCAAGACGAGGCACACATGATTTCGTCACATGAACATTTATTTATTTTATTTATTTAGAGATACAGCACTGAAACAGGCCCTTTGGCCCACCGAGTCTGTGCCGACCATCAACCACCCATTTATACTAATCTTACACTAATCCCATATTTCTACCACATCCCCACCTGTCCTTATATTCCCCTACCACCTACCTCTACTAGGGGCAATTTATAATGGCCAATTTACCTATCAACCTGCAAGTCTTTGGTGGTGGGAGGAAACCGGAGTACCCGGCGAAAACCCACGCAGACACAGGGAGAACTTGCAAACTCCACACAGGCAGTACCCAGAATTGAACCCGGGTCGCTGGAGCTGTGAGGCTGCAGTGCTAACCACTGCGCCACTGTGCCGCCCTTAATTAAAACTTAAAATTGCAAGACCCTGATTGGAAGGACATTTGCATAGAACTAGCAGTGTTAGAACAAAAGGGACCCAGTAGTTACTTCCCCAATACACAGATGTGGTCACACCAGTTTTAGTCACATGACTAACTGGCTGTTGCAGAGAATTTGAAATTCCAACAAAGGATTTTGAAGACAGACAAAGCCGTGTGCTCATGGAGTAAAGATCTCTCCCAGAACTGAAGCAAGAATTACAGCCTCTCCTATCTGCCTGCTTCCATCTCCTTCCCACGGAACTGAATCTTGTGAAAACACATGAAACTCAAAGAGAGAAAGGTTTCCTACGTGAACAAGGTTTTAAGAAGAGTACTGGGCACCAACAAAAAGCAAGACTACTTACAAAAGGACAACAGTGAGCTCGAAGCACCATAGCAAGATATTGCCTCAAACCCCTCTCTACTACATTTTCCTCTTCTCTTTTCTGTCCCTATCTGCATGTCATATCGCATGTGCATGCTAGTGTGGGTGTGTCGTATATCCGTAGGCGTTAACCGGATTAGAGTTTAAGTTTGAAGTTTGAATAAAATTTCATCTTTCTTCTTTAAACATGAGAAAGCCTGTGAATTGGTTTCTTTGTCTTATAATTGGAAAACTGTGAACAAGGATTCACAAAAAGGGGAACTCAAAACACTATGTTTTAAAATTAAACCCTGTTACAATAAGACCAGGTGAAAATAGTAACAGACCCTTACAAACATTTTGCACCTGGTCGTAACAGCATATTTCTGTCGCGACTTGCACAATGCTGATTTGGTGCCAGCAGTGCCACTTTGGAGCTCAATGCTCCAGCTGATGCCATCTCAAAATCATGCACAGCTGAACACACGTTCAGCAGCAGAAAAGACCCCCAACCAGCACTATTTACAGGGATTACTTACAGGTTGCTTGCTTGTTGATTTCACCTGAATATTAATCGGCTTCTACAAGTGTTTGATGCTTTCCTTAGTTCCTTCAAGTTGCAAAGGTTCTGCAGGGAGTGGTGTAATAGCTGTTGAAGGACATTTTGCTGACTTCAAAGCTTCTGCACAAACCAGTTACTCCCAGACATGGTTGCACTAGTAAGCCTTCCCCTTGGAATGCAGCATGACTGGAAGAACGAGCAGCGGTGACACAGAGCAGGATTATTTGCTGTAAGAGGGAGGAGGAAGAGCAGGAGAAAGGATCTCAGCAGGAAGCCATATCTGTCCAGGGTGATCAAGGAGCAATTCTCCTACCTGAACCTCAGTGAGAAACAATGTGTGAGATAACTGTACTTCAGTAAGGTTCTCCTCACCAAAATCTGCCACCTGCTTTAGCTACTCAGAGCAGGGCAAGGACTGAATTGCCAGTGACTGTGAAGGTGACCGTGGCCATGAACATTTATGTGTTTGGCTCCTTCCAGGCTGGAGCTGGAAATATTTGCAACATCTGGAAGTTTGCTGTCAGGGAGGTTACTGAGACTCTCAATCCAAAGAAAGCTGACTACATTTCATTCTGTCTTGCCAGAGACAAGCAAGGGCAGTGATCACACTGTTTCTCGAGGATTGCAAGCTTCCCAACTGTAACAGGTGCCACTGAGCATGTGCACATTGTATTGTGGTCACCGTTTGCCAACTTGGCCATATATTGGAACCGAAAGGGATTCATTCCCTCAATGTCCTGATGGTATGTGACCAAATGCAGAGAGTCATGCAGGTATCCTGGTACTGGTCAGGATTCCTTCTTTCTGCAGCTCTCCACTGTGCCAGATGCATTTGATCCACCATGCCAAATCAAAAGGTGACTGCTGAATGACAAGGGCTATCTGCTGAGGACATGTCTCATGACTCCATGCACAACCCGTGAACGCATGTGCAACATGCATAGCACAAAAGCCATGCTGCCACATGAAATGTGATAGAGCAACTAATTGGAGTACTTAAACAATGTGTCCGCTGCCTGGACCGCTCTGAAGGAGCCCTGCAGCACTCAGCAGAGCAGATGTCAAGGATCATGTTGGTCTGCTTCATGCTGCACAACCTCACCATCTTGAGGGGGCAGCCAAGCCACCAGCTAATCTGCAAGCAGCTGAGCAGCAGGAGCATGAGTAGAAGAAGGAGGAGGAAGAAGAGGAAGAGGAAGGGCGGCGGCAACCTAGAAAGTCTCTTTATTGCTGGCTGGAATTTGATGTGATACAAATAACTGGAACCCCCAATTCCTGATTCACCAACAGTTCAACACTTTACCTTCCCTCTGTCACTGACAATCACAGTGTCTGCTTGGGCACAATGCAAAAATAAATACCACCACAAAATAAACATTCCAAACCAAATTTAAAAATCAAACCATGCCCTATTGCATATAAATGTAAGCCGATCACTGTTGAGCATTCCTTTAATGCCTGTCTTCAGTGTGCTTTTACCTGTCCTAGTGCTTCTAAGCAGTGCTACCCCAGTGGCTGCAACAAGGCTGATGAAAGGCTTCTGATTTTCACTGGCAGGGCAGACACCATTGAGCAACTCTGAGCCTAGAAGGCTGGCTTCAGACTGCACTATCTTAGAATGAGTGTCAGCAGTCTGGGCTGGCTGACTGGCAGGCAACAACAAGAGCATTGATGGAATAGGAAGACAAATGTTGTCATCCTGAGAGAGGACAGCAGGCTTGTGCTTCATGGACCCACTGCCACTCCCCATGGCAGTACTTCAGCAATCCTAAAAATCTGTTGGAGGACAGATTGCCAGACTGCTGTGACACCCTGAAAGCCCCTTTGCACACTGTAACCCACAGCCATGACGATGACAGTCTGAGCTTCCACTGCAGCACCCAGACGTTGGGTGGTTGCTGCTTGTACTGTATTGGAAATTGTGACATCGGCCATCAAAGGCCACATCATGGTTGGGTCCACGGATGTGTGAATGGAGTTGGCCACTACTTCCATGCTAGAGAGGATGGGCTCCCAGCTCTGCTCAAAGCCCTGTGCCAAGTTGGTGCCAGACTCTTCCATACTCCTTGACGTTATCCACAGTCTTTCTGACAGGTCTGCTATTGCACTAAGCATTTTGTTGTGCATAACCATCTGTGTTCTTCCATAGGCTACCCCACTAAAGTTCTCATTTGTGTCCTCTGCAGCGGAAGCCTTGTGCAACCTCAGCCTCCAGTGATTTGTCACATGTTCTATCCTTGCTTCCTATCCTGGCTACAGGCTGCTCGTGATCAGTGCCTCAGCACATCCCAATCTCACCTCTAAACTTTCCTCTAAAATATGTGCAGTGTTAGTATCTGAGCTGGTGATTGCAAGTGTGAAATTGAGTGATGGTGTCTTCATCATCACTCTCTTCATGGGGTTTCTCAACTAGCTGGCCAGGCTACATTTCTTGGGTTTCTGAAAGGAAAAAAAAGCACATGGGTAAGGTTGTGGTGAGGGTATGGCAGGAAAATAAGCAGTGCATGCTTATACTAGCTGCAGCTTGTAAATCATAGGGGAGTGTGGGAGGAGGGACAGGTGGAATCTGAGGAGGAGGATTAGGTATCAGGATACTGTCATTTTCAATGGATTCAGCCTCACCGCTGGCCATGGCCTCAGCAACAAGCATCCCAATAATCACCAACATCACCTCTCTGTGGGGGTGGGACTTGCAGGCATGCCTGTTCCCCTCCAGTTCGCTCTTGCTATCTCTGGATGTGTGTCATCCTGTCTGCAAAAGAGAGGGAAATGTGCCAGTGAGAGATGTAAAATCTGTTCGGGCGATGTGGCTGTCATGGTTGAATAGCTGCCAGTGTGTGCAAGCTGTAAGATGTAGGTAAGTGTCTTGCAGCAGTGCTAAGTATATGACAGTACAGTGAAGCATAGAAATATTAGGTATGATTACTGATTGATAAGAGATTGTAGCTAGGTGAGTGATGGGGATATGGTGAATTGAGCAGTGACTGAGGCTAGTGGGGCAGTTGGTGGGATATGGTATTTGAAGGTGCATTCACTGACCTCGACCACCCGTGAACTTCCTGTAGCACAGCATTCAAGTCCTTGGGGCTTGATTCCGAGCATTGATCCCCCATGGCTATCTGCTCCCACTGCCTTTTGGCCACGTGTCTGCGGATATATGACATCTCTCCTTGTTTCCACCTCCAGTGCAGCATCCGAAAATATTAAACCTGCTCTCTCCCCTTTTGTGCCATTTCTCCTCTTTCCGAAGTCAGATGCTCTTAAACCAGGACACCCAGCACTTACTTCAGCCACAAGCACCTTCCCTTTAAGAGGTGCAAGCTAGCTTTTAGCAATGCAAGCTAGTTTTAAGTGGTGCTCAGGACTTTTGTTTTTGACCCCTGCTGATATCATAGAATCGTAGAATTATAGAATGGTTGCAGCTCAGGAGGAGGCCATTCGGCCTGTCATGTCCATGCCAGTACACTGCAAGAGCTACTCAGCTAGTCCCACACCCCTGCCTTTTTCCCTTAGCGCTGCAAATTTTTTCTCTTCAGATATGTACAGCCAATGAACAGTGCGGTTAGCACTGGCTGCATGCAGAGATCATTATAATGCGCAGGCGGCACAAAGTTGGCATGCTGCCTGCATTTCATATCAACAGGTATAGGGTAATCATGCATCATGATCCCTGCGGCCATTTTCAGTGGTTTTAAATTTAGCTCCCACTGTCTTTCAAATGTAATGTTAAACTGCAGGCCAATCTCTCTCTCAGTTGGGTGCAAAAAAAATCCCCTGGCAGTGCTGTGTGCAAATTGGCTGCCATGTTTGCCTCCTTAACAGCAGCGATTGCAATCCTAAAGTAATTAATTGGTTGTAATATGCTTTGGGACATCCCGAGGACTTGACAGGTGCGACATAATGGCAAGTTTTTTATTCTTTTCTCCATTCTAATCAAACCTAAGGCACATTCACACTACAGGTTTAGCATTGTTACGACAGAGATTCAGCTTCCCACTGATGTTATAATTATCATACAAATGCACCCTAAATACTCAATCAAAACTCCATTCATTCTTCCTATGAGTAGCCATTGCAGAATCAGAAGAAAAGTACAGCAAGGTTGATTCCTGATCGGATGTTTCTGACAAAGAGCAGCGCTCATAGGAAGCATTTTCCATTCATTTAGGGAAATTTAAGGTTATCGGTCCTAATATGTTATATTAATTGGTTGCATTTATTGTCTAAACACACTAACCTTCAGCAGGATTTGTTCTCAAAAGGATTCTGCTCCAGCTGCACATTTTAAAGGGATAGAGTGAAAAGAAATGAAGAAAAGCTTGCATGGATTTAGCACCTTCCCTTTCTTTTCAGAAATGCCAAAGTGCTTCAAATCCAAGGATTAAAATAAACAAGTTGGCACCTCCATTCAGATTGTGGAAAAGGAATTTAGTATGCTAATATTCAAATAGCCTAATTGCAAGGCACACATTTCACATTTGAAGATCTTGAAAAGGGGGAGATATAAGGCCTCCCCTCTGGTGAAAATGGAGTGGTAGTGACCCAAAAATGGTGGGAAATAACCGACCACCCCTTTCCTGCTGATCCTGTGACTGGGATACTCTTCGGCCAAGCCTCTCATTAGTTGGCCAAAGCACCCGCCAATGTCAGCTGATGGGCCCTTTTAATATGCAACTTGGGATCCTATGACATACATAGGACCCTGTTTGCAATTTTAGGACAACACTGAGTAGAGTGTGCACTATTCAGGCTCTGCCCAATATCAGTTAGCAGTCCAGCTGGAGAAGAGCCCAGGAGGAAGTTGTGTGCTCCTTTGGGCTCCCCCACTCCTGAGCATGCTGAATATGCTCCCCCACCCTCTCACAAACCCACACAGAGGCGAGACAAGCCACCCAACATTGCAGCCACCCATAGCCAGCAATCTGCCTCTGAGGTGCACATTTTCCTCCCGCACCCTGCTGGCTCAAGCTAATGAACCCAGTTTTCCTACTGGACCAGCAGCCGACTAGCTGGAGAAAAGGTACTCCAAAATTTCTAAATAAATTTCACTTTTTAAACTGATAAGTTAAAGTATAAAACGACAACTAACTGAAACTAAAGCACAGTTAAAGAGATCACCAATGGACATTGAAGAGATGTATTTAATGCATTTATTTATTTTAATGAATATTCAGTCATAAAATATATGAAATTCAACCTGCTGGGATTACATCCAAGTTAGTTAAGAGAGACATACAGTTTAGCAGATCAGCTGTTCCTTACCATCACAGGTCTTGTTATATTCAGGATTTTCCTGTTCATTTTCCAGCCTGCACTGAAATCTGTGCTGCCAGAACTCTGGGAACCAGGGATTACTGAAGTGGGACTCTGGCCGCAGCTCAAGGTAGTAATCATCAAACCATGTCACATCGGGAGATTGGAGTTTGATTGTTATGCCTCCAGTGGCTTCTCGCTGGTAGCCATCTGTCACATCATACCTATCTGCCCAGCCATCACTGTAATGCACAAGAGATAAGTCAGTGTTAAAAGGTCATTGCAATAAGCATTCATAAATGCATGGCCTTTATTTACAAATATATAGCAAACAGACAAGCCTTTGATATTCACTATTAATTACATAGACTTACATCCAAAGTGCAGTATTGAAACAGGTCATTCAGCCCAACTGGCCTACGCTGGTGTTTATGTTCCATGCAAGTTTCCTCCACCCTTTCAGCACATGTGTTTATCTGGATTCCCTTAAATGCACCAATGCTATTCACCACAGCTGCTCCTTGTGGCAGTGAGTTCCAATTCTAAACACTCTCTGGGTAAAGAAGTTTCTTCCGAACTCCCTATTTGACTAATGATTAATGATCTTACATTTATGGCCCCTAGTTCTAGTCTCCTCCCACAAATGGAAACATCTCTACATCGATCATATAAACCCTTACATAATCTTAAAGATCTCTATCAGGTCACCCTTCAGCTGCTACCTGCTCAACTTGCATTTCAGTTAACTTTCCTAGGTTAAAAATCCCAGCAAAATCAATTAGAATTGGAGTGGGAAAAAGAAAAACTGTGAGTAATGGAAATCTGAATTCTGATAGAAATGTTGGATATGTATAGCAGACAATTTGGGATCAGTTCTAATGAAGGGTCCATTTAAACCTATCTTTGTCCTTCAGATGTTGACTGACCTGCTGTACATTTCTAACATGTTTCATTATTGTTTCAATTCAAATATTCTTGCCTGGCATCGGGTTTCTCAAAATAAAAGCACATTTAGCATAAGAAAAGTAATACAGGATTCCATGATTGATAAACATAGAAACAAATTAAAATGTAGAAAAATATTGGCATTAGCTTTTTGCAAAAATCATCCTTATTAAATAAAAAGCTTATTTAAAATTTTGAACATACTTTTCTCTGATAATTAGCTGATTAGAAGATGGATAATAATGCACATCAATGTTCAGTGGGTAAATGCATTCTGTGGCGTGGTACTCAGCCATACTGATTGGGTTCAATCCCTAGTCTGTGAGGAAATAGCTAATCAAACCTGTGACATCTGTGGATATAATACACCTTAGGCTGAATTTTTCCTCTGGATCTGGGAAACAGAAGTCGGGACTGTTTCTGAGTAACTCACCTGTGATTTTCCCCAGGGCACCCAATTAATGGACAGAGGGTAGGTTTGCCATTCACTTAAGGATGGCGGGCAGGCTCTCAAACCTGGAGGGCCAATCAGAGGCCTTCATGCTTGAGAAGAGAAGCAGATTGTTATAGAAGTTAAGGAAGAGAGAAGGTTCTTCAAGATGGAGGTGCTCTCTCTCCAACCTTTTAAATTTTTAATTAAAAAATAGATTCAACAGCCAAGTTACCACTGTGGGTGGGGGCTACCCCTCTACATGGTGACCTGTGGCTGCTCCTGCATCCAGTAAGCTGGGAGGCCTCTAGCTTTCCTGGAGTGCTGGCCCCCGGCCCGCCTCCATGCGCCTAAACTGGCCCTGCCACTGTGGAAACCTGGTGGCTGACTTGAAAATTCCAGTTGGCCTCTTTTAATTAGCCTCAATTAGGCTCATAATGAGCCTGATCGGCTACCTGCCGCATGAGGGTGAGTAGCCCTGCCGGCCCCCAATCCCACCTCCAAAAAAATAGCCTGTTGACAGGATGGTGCCAGGGAACTGGCACGCTGGCTGGCAGGGCTATTTTTAGCTCCCACCCACCTCCAATCCTGGCCTCAGCGGGGGCTGAAAATCCAGCCCCTGGTGTCATTGTATTTGTGCTAGAGAAAGGGAAAAATTAGCCAGAATTCCCATTGTTAATTGTTAGGAGAGGACATGATCAAACTCAGCCTCAATTGTGATCATCCATCAGCCAAAATTGAATAGTTGCCAACATTTGCTATCTGGCTGACGCTTGCGGGCAAATTCCATGTTGTTTATTTTGCTTATGTCTCTGAGATGCCAAGGGACATAAGCAAATGTACATAAATGAAAGTTGATTTTGTTTTGGTGGGAAACCAAGTTAGCAGGGAGCATGTGTTGGAGAATCAGAGCTATGGTGTTGTAACTTCAGTGCAGTCTCTTCAGGGTACCTTCCCTGCTGGGGTTGTAGGGTTGCAAAATTAGCACCCTGAAGACTGGTCACTTAGGCGAGATACTATTGTATTGCTAGCACCTGTGGGATTAGGCCACAAAGTGAGTCAGTGCTTCATTGAGAAGTGGAGAGAAAAATGAAAAAAAAGCATAACCTATATTGCTGGTGAGATATGCAATCCTTCCCCTACTTCTATTATGCTTTTTTTACAACAAACATATATGAAATGCCAGAAACTCAATGAATGTCTGATTCAGTGTTAGAATACAGATAAGATTGAAAAATTTGACAATAAATGTTTGATCATAAATATCTCTTGAATAATAAGTGAGTACATTATTAGACACTGTCCCTGCTGATGGCACAACTTCAGCCAAGTACAAAGCTTTTGTTTCAGACAAGGTCATAATTGGTGGCTTGGTAGTAATAGCTGTTGAGAAATTTACAGAGGGAGGTAATTCAATCAACCAATAGCAATTTTCTTGCTCCACCCACACATGCTGTGAGTCATTGATGCTACCATGGGCATTGCTACCATGGGCATTGTCAAGAAACTAGATCTGCCTGGTGGATAGATTGCAGCAGACAACACTACTGCACGGCTCAATAACAAATATATTGGCCAAAGGAAATGCTGACCCATGGAAAGCTGGGTTCACATGTCAATTTGTATATTGATATGTGTACTTTTTTTAACCTTTCCATGTTGTGGCCAATGAATAGTAACTCACGACTGGGAATGTCTGTTCCTAGCTTCCAAAAGACAGTCAAATTATAGCCGTAGAAATCTGGTTTTGGCTGTAGCGCCAAACTGGCATTATCACACTGGCTACTCTGATACTCCCTGTCTGATATTCAGTTTAATTGACTTCAACAGGCGGCCGATGCGATAACTCCAGTTTAGCACTACGACTCATGGCAATTTTCTATCTCATGGAGTTTTACAGTACAGGCCATTTGGCCTATCACAATTTTGCTGGCTTTCTGAACAAACTATCCACTCAGTCCCAGCCTCCTGCCCTTTCCTCAAAACCTTTTCATTTTTTTAACAAATATTTGTTCATTTCCCTTTCAAAAATTATTATGGATTCTGTTTCCACGAGTGTTCCTGGTCAGGCATTCTATGACCATACAGTCAAATGCATGGGGGGGGGGGAAATTATCTCCCTCAGTTCTTTTAAAAAATGTCTTAAATTTATGCACCATGTTATCAACTCATTAACTAATGAAATAGCATTTCTTCTACTAACCTTATCAAAACTTCTCAATTTGACCACCTCTTTCTCTCACAAAACAGGACCTAGAGGGGAATTATAATCGCCCAGGATGGGAAGAGAGGAGGTTCAAAGTTCAAAAATCTGAAACACAATCTCAACCCACCTCCAATACGCCGGCTTCTGGTTTTAACAGATAACCATGATTTTAACAGTTTAGTAGGGTTAGGGGACAGGCAACTAACCTGATCTCCGGGGAGGGTCCATCATTTAAATATATCAATGAGGCTGCGTGCCTCAAATGTAACCACAGTTTTACTTTTAACAGCTGCAGGCTAGTTTGCCAGGGCTCAGAAAACCCAGCAACTAAAGGGCAGGGAGAATGGCTGAATCCGGTGAGTAAATGGTTTTCCATTTGTGAGCCGTGGGGAGCATGAGTGCTTCCCCTAACCCATAATCTAACCTGCCATGCCCTCTGTGATCCACTGCCCCCTGCAATCTGCTGCCCTCTGCCCCCATGATCAAACACCACCCCCCACAACCACAATATTCTCCGTGATCTGCGACCTTCTCCCGGACCCTTCCCCACAACCACAACATACTCCACGGTCCATGATCTTTCCCCCGACCCGTGATCTCTCCCTCCCTCCCTCCTCTCACACATTTGTAGCAGTTAGTTTCGACCCAGTGAACCAGAAATTCCCGGGTACTTCTTCCAATCCTCTGCCATAACTTCAGCGGAAACCCAAGAAAAGGCATAAATATTTATGTTATTTCCACCAACCTTCCTCCAAAGTCACGGTGGATGGTCAGGAGAACTCCAAAGAAAATCCAGGTTAATATGCTTATGCTTATACCCAGTGGCCTGGATTCCCAACCTGCTGTTCTGACCCTACCAAAACCATTTTCCTAGGTCAGATTCGGTATACAGGGTATGCTCCCACTGGGATTCTCACCAGCAAGTGGGAATCTATCACTGCAATCACAGAATATTACTGCCAGTACTATTGTGGGACCACTTTTGCAGCACCATAATAAAGCAGCAGAAGATGCTCACAGACTACATCTAAATTTTTACTGAAAGCACATTTGAGACTTAGTCCTTCAACAGGTGGGAAACTGGGGTGAAATGAAGAGAGACAAAAGTCCCACCAAGCTCTACCTCTCTTTCCAGGGGCTTTGTGCTTTCCTGCCTCTCCCACAGGTGCTACTAATAGACATGCCATGCTGGTTCAGAGAAACGGGCATTAAGGGGAAGGGAGATTGGAGGAAGCAGTTCAGAACATGGCGTCCACCTCCCCACCAATATTTGCATGCAGAGGGCAAGGAAGGAATCCATGGTCCTAGCAGCTTTGGAGGGATGTTGACTAAAGTCAAGGAACAGAGGCAGTGACATCCCTTGGTATCTGATTTCCACTGCTGTTTCTACCATTATTCGACCTGTTTTGGATAGTAATAGTAGGTGAAAATAATTTTATGCTATTTTGAAGTCCTTAGCAAGTGAGGAGAGAGATTAGGAAAAAAGTCCTTTCACAGAGGGTTGTTAGACGATCCAATGCCTTGACAGAACGAACAGCTGAGACAGAGACCATCAGATCTGTAAAGGGAAAAGTAGGTATATATTTGAAGCAAAGAAAGATACAAGGCTATAGAATGAGTGCAGGGCAGTGTGATTAGTTTTGGGTTGCTATAACAAAGATCCAGTATAGGCAGAATGGGCCAAATAATCTCCTTCTGTTCTGTAAATCTCTTTGGTTCTGCTTTTCATATCAGGAGATTGAGTCTAATTATATGCCTTTGAGGCCCATAATGGGAGAACTTACAGCGTGAAAACCAGGACTATTAAACAATCTAAAGTAATGCAAATGTCTGATAAAGTCCTTTTGCTATTGCAAAATCATCAGTTGTCAGACCTGGCTGCTAATTGACTATTCAAACCTTAATTATATGCAAAACATTGATGCAGCATTTTTTTGTTCTGTTATATATTGTTTCATAGAACATAGAACATAGAACATTACAGCGCAGTACAGGCCCTTCAGCCCTCGATGTTGCGCCGACCTGTGAAACCATCTGACCTACACTATTCCATTTTCATCCATATGTCTATCCAATGACCACTTAAATGCCCTTAAAGTTGGCGAGTCTACTACTGTTGCAGGCAGGGCGTTCCACGCCCCTACTACTCTCTGTGTAAAGAAACTACCTCTGACATCTGTCCTATATCTATCACCCCTCAACTTAAAGCTATGTCCCCTCGTGTTTGCCATCACCATCCGAGGAAAAAGGCTCTCACTATCCACCCTGTCCAGCCCTCTGATTATCTTAAATGTCTCTATTAAGTCACTTCTTCTCCTCCTTCTCTCTAACGAAAACAACCTCAAGTCCCTCAGCCTTTCCTCGTAAGACCTTCCCTCCATACCAGGCAACATCCTAGTAAATCTCCTCTGCACCTTTTCCAAAGCTTCCACATCCTTCCTATAATGCGGTGACCAGAACTGTACGCAATACTCCAGGTGCGGCCGCACCAGAGTTTTGTACAGCTGCAGCATGACCTCGTGGCTCCTAAACTCGATCCCCCTACTAATAAAAGCTAACACACCATATGCCTTCTTAACAGCTCTATTAACCTGGGTGGCAACTTTCAGGGATTTATGTACCTGGACACCAAGATCTCTCTGCTCATCGACACTACCAAGAATCTTCCCATTAGCCCAGTATTCTGCAATCCTGTTACTCCTTCGGAAGTGAATCACCTCACACTTTTCCGCATTAAACTCCATTTGCCATCTCTCAGCCCAGCTCTGCAGCCTATCTATGTCCCTCTGTAACCGACAACATCCTTCGGCACTATCCACAACTCCACCGACCTTCGTGTCATCCGCAAATTTACTAACCCACCCTTCTACACCCTCATCCAGGTCATTTATAAAAATGACAAACAGCAGTGGCCCCAAAACAGATCCTTGCGGTACACCACTAGAAACTATACTCCAGGATGAACATTTACCATCAACCACCACCCTCTGTCTTCTTTCAGCTAGCCAATTTCTGATCCAAAGCACTAATTCACCTTCAATCCCATACTTTTGTATTTTCTGCAATAGCCGACCGTGGGGAACTTTATCAAACACCTTACTGAAATCCATATAGACCACATCCACGGCTTTACCCTCATCCACCTGTTTGGTCACCTTGTCAAAAAACTCAATAAGGTTTGTGAGGCACGACCTACCCTTCACAAAACCGTGCTGACTATCTCCAATGAACTTATTCTTTTCAAGATGATTATAAATCCTATCTCTTATAACCTTTTCCAACATTTTACCCACAACCGAAGTAAGGCTCACAGGTCTATAATTACCAGGGCTGTCTCTACTCCCCTTCTTGAACAAGGGGACAACATTTGCTATCCTCCAGTCTTCCGGCACTATTCCTGTCGACAATGACGACATAAAAATCAAGGACAAAGGCTCTGCAATCTCCTCCCTGGCTTCCCAGAGAATCCTAGGATAAATCCCATCTGGCCCAGGGAACTTATCTATTTTCACACTTTCCAAAATTGATAACACCTCCTCCTTGTGAACCTCAATCCCATCTAGCCTAGTAGTCTGTATCTCAGTATTCTCCTCGACAACATTTTCTTTCTCCACTGTAAATACTGACGAAAACTATTCATTTAACACTTCCCCTATCTCCTCCGATTCCACACACAACTTCCCACTACTATCCTTGATTGGCCCTAACCTATCTCTAGTCATTCTTTTATTCCTGATATACCTATAGAAAGCCTTAGGGTTTTCTTTGATCCTATCCGCCAATGACTTCTCGTGTCCTCTCCTTGCTCATCTTATCTCTCCCTTTAGATCCTTCCTGGCTAGCTTGTAACTCTCAAGCGCCCTAACTGAGCCTTCACGTCTCATCCTAACATAAGCCTTCTTCTTCCTCTTGACAAGCTCTTCAACTTCTTTAGTAAACCACGGCTCCCTCGCTCAACAACTTCCTCCCTGCCTGACAGATACATACTTATCAAGGACACGCAGTAGCTGCTCCTTGAATAAGCTCCAAATTTCGATTGTGCCCATCCCCTGCAGTTTCCTTCCCCATCCTACGCATCCTAAATCTTGCCTAATCGCATCATAATTTCCTTTCCCCCAGCTATAATTCTTGCCCTGCTGTATATGCCTGTCCCTGCCCATCGCTAAGGTAAACCTAACCGAATTGTGATCACTATCACCAAAGTGCTCACCAACTTCTAAATCTAACACCTGGCCGGGTTCATTACCCAGTACCAAATCCAATGTGGCATCGCCCCTGGTTGGCCTGTCTACATACTGTGTCAGAAAACCCTCCTGCACACACTGGACAAAAACAGACCCATCTAAAGTACTCGAACTATAGTATTTCCAGTCAATATTTGGAAAGTTAAAGTCCCCCATAACCACTACCCTGTTACTCTCGCTCCTGTCAAGAATCATCTTTGCTATCCTTTCCTCTACATCTCTGGAACTATTTGGAGGTCTATAGAAAACTCCCAACAGGGTGACCTCTCCTCTCCTGTTTCTAACCTCGGCCCAGACTACCTCAGTAGACGGGTCCTCAAACGTCCTTTCTGCCGCTGTAATACTTTCCTTGATTAACAATGCCACACCCCCCTCCTCTTTTACCCTCTTCTCTGTTCTTAGTGAAACATCTAAATCCCGGAACCCGCAACATCCATTCCTGTCCCTGCTCTACCCATGTCTCTGAAATGGCCACAACATCGAGATCCCAGGTACCATCCCATGCTGCAAGCTCACCCACCTTATTCCGGATGCTCCTGGCGTTGAAGTAGACACATTTTAAACCAAGCTCTTGCTTGCCAGTGCCCTCTTGTGTCCTTATAACCTTATCTCTGCCCTCACTACTCTCAACATCCTGCACACTGGAACTACAATTTAGGTTCCCATCCCCCTGCTGAATTAGTTTAAACCCCCCCCGAAGAGCACTAGCAAATCTCCCCCCCAGGATATTGGTACCCCTCTGGTTCAGGTGAAGACCATCCTGTTTGTAGAGGTCCCACCTACCCCAGAAAGAGCCCCAATTATCCAGGAAACCAAAACCCTCCCTCCTACACCATCCCTGCAGCCAAGTGTTCAACTCCTCTCTCCCCCTATTCCTCACTTCACTTCGTTTCAATGTATTGTTAGAATTTCTGCTCTGTGGAATATTGTGGCTGAAGAGTATAATGTGCAATCTCCAGTTTTCTAGACTTTTGCTAATGCTTCTATTAGATTGTTCACTTAGAAGTGACTGAGAACAATTTGGTTTATCACAGCCTATGATTTTTTTTCCTTCCTCCTGAGGAATTGCCCGTCAACTCCACATGGCTCTTATTCACTGAGATCAAGAACTCGCTCTGTTGGATCCACAGTTCGCATTACGAAGCTCTGTCAAATTAAATTACAATGGAGAGCAGCAGGAAGGACAGTCAAGAAAGTTACAAAGGAGGATGAAACTGAAATAAGCCAAAAGGATGAAAGATGCATGCAGAGAAGAACTCTTCTGGGTAAAAGATAATGAGCAACCTGAAGAAAGTAATTGCCAGCCAGTAGGCTTAGGAGGATGGAACATGTAGAGTAACTGTGAAACATTGTTCTAGCTGTGACACAGGAGACACATAGACCATCGCATATAAAACATTGGTGGTATGCCCACATGTGCGTTAGAAATAGTAATACAGTCTGTTCTTAGAAGGATCCATCCCATCTTCACCAGACTTAATCGCTGAGAAATTGGGCTGCGTAGGCTTGAACGTGGAGCCAGGTGGGGCTCCTCCCAACTCCACATTAAAGGGCCCTCCTGATCACCACTGCTCCCAGCCCTGTCCCACCCGGCCCTGTGCCAAGGTCCTTGGAAATTCCAAGCCTCAAAACCCCTGTGACTTCAGGATCCCAAACCCCAAGAAACCCCCACCCAACCAACAGTCCTCTGTTCTCTTGGCCTCCTCTTCTCACATATTTCTGACACGATCCTAGGATCCATTTAGTTGAGGCACTAACAGTGGCCCAATTGCTCTCCATTGTCCACTGGCGAGCAGTAGCTCTGCACCGACTCTATGACAACAAAGTCAATATCAATATATGGAGCATCTCAAACCTCACTATTGTGGCATTTACCCTCAGACATCCTACCACCCCCTGTCCCCCCAACCCAAGCACCCAAAAACTGCTGCTACCAAAATTCTAGGCCATTGGGTTGCATGGTGAACTAGTCTGCATGCCATGCCTAGTTGAAACAAGTTGTTATTGTAGATTTCATAGTTAGGGGGACAGACAGCCTTTCTGTAACCATCACATGTGTCTCTAGTCCCAGGATAAAGGACATCACAGAAAGGGTGCAGAATATTCTGCAGGGGGAAGGGAGTGAGCCAGAAGTTGTGGTATGTGTCGGTAACAATTGTTGTTTGTTTATTTGGTACACTGCCACCTTAATATGATTAGTTAGTCTAGCTTAGAGAGATTACTTAGTCTGGAGTAATTAGAACATTAACCTTTATTGCATTACAACTATGTACAGCTTCACATCAGTCTGTGTGACTCCTCTAAAGCCACGCTGCATCTATCTTCAAGTCTCTCACGTGTGATCTCTTACATTATCATGGTAGGAGGTATTCTTTACACTCTCTCAACATTTCAGACCCTGATACTACATCTCCCTGCAAGTCTTTATCCAATTATATATATTTACATACATTCACTTTTTATTTACATTTACATACTACCCTACTTCCCCCCTAAGTCTCTGACTTCATTGATTCAATCTGTCAGGAAGCTTCACAACTCTACCTGATCTTGTTGCCGTCAGATGCGGAAGATTGGTAGTCTTTCTCTGAACTCTTGTTTCTTGATTTGGATGGCCTTCATTGAAGTTTGTAGTATTCGGTGTTTTCTGAATTTCAGGTTCAACTTCTGATTTATATAAATGTATGACCGAATGGTATCTTTGATGAATAGGAATAAGATGCCTTCTGTTTCTTCTTGTAGTACATTCTGAAGTTCTTACTGAATAAGATCGCTGTTGATTGTCCTTGCTCTCGACAATTACTCCTTCTCTGTTTTGGTCTCGTACCCATACCTTTTGCCCTTCTGACAACTTCAGTAGGTTCGTAGTAAGGTATTTCCTGTTATAATTCCAGGCTTGTTCCTTTCAGTAAGACTTTTCTCTGTCTTGAACTCTCTGATAATCATGGACTTGTAACCCTTGGGTAGAATTGGAAGTTACGCTCTAAGCTTTCTTCCCGTTAACAGCTTTGAAGGCGCTAATCCACATAGCAATGGAGTAGTTCTGCAGCTCAGAAGTGCTGTTTGAAAATCTTGATTTTTCTTTAACAGTGCTTTAATAGT
Organism: Heterodontus francisci; assembly: GCF_036365525.1. Lineage (NCBI taxonomy): Eukaryota > Metazoa > Chordata > Chondrichthyes > Heterodontiformes > Heterodontidae > Heterodontus > Heterodontus francisci. The sequence continues at coordinate 82,639,653 of NC_090376.1, forward strand.
TCTGACTGCTCGCTTAACTTCTCTATTAGACTGTGGATACCTCGGAGAATTTGTCAGATGTACAAATCCACAGTTTTCCACAAAGTGCTTGAAGTAATTGTTGCAAATTGTGGTCCATTATCGGACAGTATCTGATCAGGTATATCATGTGTTATGAAGATTTATTGTAACACTCAAATGACTGCTTCATTTGTTGTTGTGTACATACGTTTAACCTCGATCCACCTAGAAAAGTAATTGACTACAATCAGATAGGATTTTCCATTAAAGCTGAATAGATAATAGCCATATAAATACTGTGGCTACAACAGCAGGTCAGAGGCTAGGAATCCTGCGGCAAGTAACTCACCTCCTAACTCCCCAAAGCTGGTCCACCATCTACAAGGCACAAGTCAAGAGTGTGATGGAATACTCTCCAGTTGCCTGGATGGGTGCAGCCCCAACAACACTCAAGAAGCTCGACGCCATCCAGGACAAAGCAGCCCACTTGATTAGCACCCCATCCACAAACATTCACTCCCTACACCGCTAACGCACAGTGGCAGCAGTGTGTACCATCTACAAGATGCACTTCAGCAACGCACCAAGGTTCCTTCGACAGCACCTTCCAAACCCGTGACCTCTACCAACTAGAAGGGCAAGGACAGCAGTCACATGGGAACAGGACCACCTGCAGTTCTCCTCCAGGCCACACACCATCCTGACTTGGAACTATATCACCGTTCCTTCACTGTCGCTGGGTCAAAATCCTGGAACTCCCTTCCTAACAGCACTGTGGGTGTACCTACCCCACATGGATTGCAGCGGTTCAGGAAGGCATCTCACCACCACCTTCTCAAGGGCAATTAAGGATGGGCAATAAATGCTGGCCTATCCAGTGATGCCCACATCCCAGGAACAAATTTTTAAAAAGATACATCACTAGATATTCCCACGGTCTGGTTGGGAATTGGATCGAAATAAGAGATTCTTTTTGATCCTGTCTGTGCACTGCACATTCGTGGCAATTTGATTGAAATCATTTCTTCTATATCTTTTGATATTCCTAGCCACCACACAGCTGCCTGAGCTGGTGCTCTGCATTTAGTTAAGCCCATATGATCCTGGTGTATTTTTCCCAAGATTTCTACCTGGAGTGACTATGGAATCATCAGTCTCTCATCATATAGCAGCAAATCATCCACTATGGTAAAGTGTCTTCAGTGTTCAAAGAAGATTTTCATCCTCTTACACTTGCGACAGTTGCGGCCAGCTGTGCCTGCAATATTGGAGGATATAGGTGCATTCTTCATCTTGCATCTGTGCATGACAAATTTGTTGGACAGAAATAGGAAGTGGAAATTCATTAATGGCTCTCGTCTTTTGCGGGTCTGCCAGTATGCCGCTACTGCTGACAATGTGTCCTGAAAAACGAATGGATGTTTTTGAAAACTCGCACTTCTCATTACGTGTTAGGCCTTCGTCCTGCAGACGATTCAAAACTGCTCTCACCCTCAGGTTATGTTCTTCATTGGACTCACCGTGAACTAAGATGTCGTCCATATAGTGTTTTACACCTTCAAGGCCCTGTAGAATATTCAACATAGTTCTTTGGATTATTTTCGGTGCTGACGTGATACTGAACAGTAGATGGTTAAAACAAAATCTTAACCTTGACCTCTAACCCAATGGAACTTACGAAAAGCTATTATTCATGTCAAGCTTCATGAAGACAGTACTTTTGGATAACTTTGCCAAGCTTTCATCCACTGAGGACATCGGATGAACTTCTTGTGCCACAGCCTTATTAAGTTCAGTTAAGTCGACACAAATGCGAAGATCACCATTAGGTTTAGGAACTGGAACCATTCCCGAACACCATTTTGTAGGTTCAGTAACAGAAGAAATGACTCCCATCCTAGTCATGTCTTCTAATTGATGTTGGACTTGCTTCATCAGTAGGTGTGGTATCTTTCTAGGCATGAAAAGACAAACTGGTTTAGCATCTTTTCGCAAAGTAATACCATATTCGGTCTTCAGTCTCGCTGGGCCAGTAAACAATTTCCTTTGGGAAGTGACTCCCAGATTCTTGTTGCTTAACATCTTCCACTTTCTTTATAAGATGAAGGTCAATAAAAGCTCATCTACTTAAGAGAGAGAATTCCTGATGCTTCAGAACATACAATGTTTCTAATATCTGCTTTCCCTTGTACTGGAGTGTTGCCTGTAGCTTCCCCTTTACTTCAAAGTTCAACCCCTCCTGAGCCATGGAACTGAGTTTCTGTTGATTGCAGAAAATGTGTTGATAACCATGGTTCTTTGTCTGGTAAGATCGCTACAGTGCTCCGGTGTCCAGTTTAAAATTAGTGATTTGTCCATTGAACATATATATCTGAAGACCAAAATGCCTGATTAGGATCATTGATCTCATCAAGAAAGTGTATTGGTTGCCATCCTGAAGAAGGTTGTTTAACTTCGTTATGCTTGAATGCTTTTTCTATTGAACGTGTGGGAGTAGAGATTTTACTTCAGCACATTTTACCAAAATGCCCTATTTTCTTACAGTGGAAGCATTCTGCTTTGTTTGCAGGACACTGTGCCTGTGGGTAATTTTGGTACCACATCACTGGCAGGGTTTAATGGCGTCTTTCGCTCCCCCCAATGTACCTTTTTTTCTGGTGCTTCTTTTACAGTCCTCTGGTTAAGGAACTGTACAGTTGCTGGAGGTTTCCTGAACCAAGGTCTTTTTCACCTCTCAGGATTGCTCTGTAGTTCTTGTGGACCTCTGCTTGTCTCACCAGCTGTATAGCTTTGTTCAGGGGGAGGTCTTCTTTAGACTGCAATAAATCTGATAGGGATTCATCAGCAATAGCTACTACAATGCAGTCTCTTATTAATTCTGCTTTAAGATCTTCATATTCACATCCTTCAGCTAGCCTCTAAAGGTCATTGATAAAAGCATGAAATGTTTTACCTGGTTTCTGGGTCCTTCTGTTGAATGTTGCTCGTTCTAATATTTTATTGCCCCACAAGTTGAAATAAGAATCAAAAGCTTTTAAAACTTCATCAAATTTGACAGATGTCTCATCAATGCCTTGTCCTGCAATAACATCATCTGCTGTAGCCCCAACAGAATACAACAATGTGTTAACTTGCTCTGCTTCAGACTGGCTGTCTAATTTGGAAGAAATTCTGTATCTCAGAAATCTTTTTTGCCAGATTACACCCAGTTCCACAAACTAGCAAGTGTAGAAATAGGAAGATAGGGAGGATCAATGTGTGGCTTGAGACATGGTGCAGTCGGGAGGGCTTCAGATTCTTGGGGTCTTGGGGCCAGTTCTGGAGCAGGAGACAACTATTCAAAAGGGGTGGGTTGCACCTCAACAGGACTGGGACCAATGAAAACACACAAAGTGTGGTGAATAAGGTTGGTGAGCTACAAACACAAATAACCATGTGGGAATATGATGCAGTGGTGTTAATGGAAATGTGGCTTCAAAATGGCGAGGACTAGGTACCTAATATTCAAGGATACAAAGTGTTCAGAAAAGACAGGGAAGGAAAAATGGAGGTGGGGTGGCAGTATTGATTAAAGAAGACATTGTCGTGTTAGAAAGAGAGGGTGTCCTTGAGGGCGCAAGGACTGAATCCATTTGGTTAGAGTCGAGAAGCAAAAAGCGGATGATCATGTTACTGGGGGCATTCGTTAGGCCTTCAAATAAAGAGAGATAGCAGAGAAAATCTGCAGGAAAATCACAGAGATGAGGAAAAACTATAGAATGTGGATATTGGGAGACTTTAATTACCCAGATATTGAATGGGATAACATTAGAGTAAAGGGAAAGGAGGGGGAGGAATTTCTGAAATGTGTTCAGGAGAACTTCCTCAACCAGCATGTTTTTGATTCAACTAGGAAGAAGGCATCGCTGGATCTGGTGCTGGGGAATGAGGTAGACCAAGTGTATATGGGGGAACACTTGAGTAAGAGTGATCATCACATCACAAGGGTTAGATTAATAATGGAGAAGAGCAAGGAATAATCTGAAGTAGAACATCTAAATAGGAAGAGGGCTAACTTCAATGGGATGAGATGGGATCTAGCAAGGGTAAGATGGAATCAAAGACTGATAGGAAAACCTGTAATGGAACAATGTGTGATCTTTAAGAGGAAATGTTTCAGCTACAGGCCAGGTTTATTCCAACAAAAGGTAAAGGTAGGGGAACCAAAGCCAGGGCTCCTTGTATGATGAGGGAGATAGAGAATATGATGGAACAAAAAAAGATGGTGTATGATGCATGTCAGGCGAATTCTTCAAGCAAGAGCCAGGCCAAATACAGTAAGTTGAGAGGCGAAGTAAAGAGGAAAATAAGTCTGGCAAAGAGGTAATATGAGAATAGAATGGCAGGTATCATAAAAGGAAACCCAAAAATCTTCTCCCGGCACATAAATAGTAAGCGGGTCGTAAGAGGCAAAGTGGAGCCTATTACTGATAAAGAAGGTGAAATATTCTAAGAGGCGCAGGTCAAGGCTAGAATACTCAATAAGTGTTTACAAGAAAATGAATGCTGACAAAATATTGGTAGAATAGGAGATGGTAGAGTTAATAGATTGGGTGAAAATTGATAGGCAGGATGTACCGAAAAGGTTGGGCATGCTGAGAGTGGATAAGTCACTTGGCCTGCATGGCTTACATTCCAGGTTACTAACAGAAGTGGGTGGAGATAGTGGAAGGGCTTGGCATAATCTTCCAATCTTTGCTAGATATGATAAAAGTGCCAGAGGATTGGAAAGTTGCAAATGTGACACCCTTGTTCAAGAAAGGGTGGAAGGACATCTCTAGTAACTACAGGCTGATCAGTTTGGTATCAGTGGTGGGTAATGTTTTAGAAACAATAATCAGGGAAAAAATTAACAGGTACTCAGAGAGTTTTAAGTTAATTAAGGAGAGACAGCATGAATTTGTAAAAGGCAGATCATGTTTGACTAATCTAATTGTATTTTTTGATGAAATAACTGAGAAGATTGATATGGGGAATGCAATGGATGTTGTCTAAATGGATTTTAGGAGAGCATTTGACAAAGTACAATATAAAAAGCTGGTTAAGAAAATTGAGGCTCATGGAATAGTAAGGTCAGTGTCAGCTTGGATAAAAAATTGGTTTAAGGACAGAAAACAGCAAGTTGTGTTAAATGGTTGTTTTTCAGACTGGAGGATGGTAGACAGCGGTGTTCCCCAAGGTTCAGTGCTAGGACCACTTCTATTTTGTATATATATATATATATATATATATATATATATAGTCACGGAACTGTACTTATTTTCTCCTCAGATTAAAACAGTGTGCCTTTAAGACTCTGTAAAAAAACAGTGTAACTTTAAGACAGCTTTTGGATGTCTGAGACACAGTGTGCCAGCTGCACCTGCTCCTAGCTCACAGGAGAAGAGAGAGGTCACATGGTGTATTGTAACAATTTAACTGTGTGTAAAAATCAGCTGAAACCAGTTTTGAGAGACTCACCAGCGAAGCGTGCTACTGAAGAAAAGAGCTATTTCTCAGCAAAAATTCTGCAAGGAGCTACAGGTCAAGTTAACTGCCTAAGAAGGGGAAAAAAAACCTTTGAAGAGACCATTTTTATTGCTGAAATAAAGTTTCGACTGAGAGACAGTCGGTTTTAAAATTCAAGTTGACCTATTGCTGTGCTCATCGTTGAAAGATCTGTTTAATGCCTGCTGCAGCCAAAGTGTTTTGAATGCCTATCTATAAGAGACTATTTCATCAAATCCGTGTGGAGACTTCAAGTGGCAATTGATTATTTTTACATTAGAATACTTCACCCATCAGGAACGTAATCCACAAAGACTTATATTTATTTATTCTTAAGAAACAGCTTATTTTTTAAAACATAATTTTTAAAAAATGGTTAACCATGATTTTGGAGTGTGTGTGTGTGTGTGAATGGGGGAGTTAGGTTAAAATAAAAAGTTATAAGGTCTTTAGGCATAGGTTTATCTTAAGAGTGTTTAAGATTTAGTTTTAATAAATAGTTAATTTGTTGTTGTCTAAAGATACCTGGTTTGGTCTGTTTTGTTCTGGGGGTCACTAGAGGGTTTAATTTGGTTGTTTTCCAGTTGGGTGGGAAAACTTTAACAATACGCTGTGACCTGTGGAGTGACAGTGCGTTGCTCCTGCCTCAGTCGTAACTCTATATATATAATATATATATTTGTGTATATATACATATATATATAGCTTAGATATTGGAATACAGAGTAAAATTTCAAAATTTGCTGATGAAACCAAACTTGGAGGTGTGGCAGTGAGGATGATACCAATCAACTGAAACAGGACATTGATAGACTTAGCAGAATGAGTAGACAAGTGGCAAATGGAATTTAATACAGAGAAGATTGAGGTGATGCATTTAGGCAGAAGGGATAGGGAGAGGCAATATAGACTTAATAGCACATTTCTTGTTATGTATTCTGGTTGTTTTCTGGTTCCTAGATGTTGGAAATAATCACACTTTAAACTTGGAAAGGCTGGAGTCTTTGTTTATTGCATTCAGCCCTCATGCTGCCTGGTGTAGGACTGCGTTAGTCTGGTTTCCAGTTACATGTCACATGACTCCAGTGCAGTTACACATAACAAGTAGTTCCTAGTTAATTAGTTCCTAGCACGTTACAGATACTATAACAATATATAACATCCCTCTTTCTTTAAAACATAATGCCCCTATATCAATAAAACTGTCCCAGTTATTAACTTTTCTTTAAACTAAAGAAGATTATCAACCGACTTTTGGAAATAATCTGAACCCTTTTTCGAGTCTTTTATAGTGGCTATTCCTTTCTAAAAATACATTCATGGTATCGCTAGGTCGTAAGATGTTGCGGCTCCATCTTGTAGATTTGACATTCGTTGCTCTCAGTGGTGAGTTGGCACGCTGCATAGGTGATGTTGTGTCACTTGCTGATGATATTGTTAATGTTGTCTCACTGGATCGTGATGTTTCTGGTGTTGTTGGTGGTCTTTTCTGTTTTTCCAGCTCAGGTGTAGATCAAATATGGATTCTGTTCCTTCTCATTTGGTTAACGGTTTTGGTCTTAATCATGTATGACCTTGGGAGTCTCAGCATCACCAACAACTTTGCTGGGCTCCAAGTTTTCATGATTGGATCCGGTACATTTACAGTTTGTTCTTTTCAACAGCTCAGGTAGGGATTTAGCATGCTTGTTGAAATGTTGCTCTCCTCTTACCTGTGCTTCAGTGAGTTGTTGTCTCACTCTCTCCTGGTCACTTGAAGGATGTATTTTACTTGGCAGAGTGATCTTATATTTTCTTCCATTTAACAGCTCTGCAGGTGATTTCATGTCAGCCTTGAGAGGTGTGGATCGGAGTGACAATAAGGCCAGGTTTGGGTCTTCCTTTGTCTCTTGGCATTTCACAAGAGTTCTTTTGACTGTCTGGACATGTCTTTCTATAAACCCCCCGTGTCCCCGTGGGTAGTGTGGCGATGAGGTGATGGTGCTGAACCATACTGGTCAGCAAATTCCTTAAATTCTCTGGATGTGAATTGGGTGCCATTGTCACATATTAATCTTTCAGGAATCCCTTGCGCAGCAAACAGAACTCGTACTGCTGAGAGGATTGTTGTGGCTCTCAAGTCTTTCACCTTCCGGATAAAAGGGAACTTTGAGTAGTAGTCTGCGACTATGAGATACCATTCTTGCTTATGTGTGAATAAATTGGCTCCTACAGTATGGCATGGTCTGGGTGGTAATTCAGTAACTATCATCTCCTTTTTTTGTTATGTGTTTCTGTACTTCTGGCATACATTGCATGTAGACACCATATTTTCGATATTTTTGTATATGCCTATCCAATACACAGCTGATCTGGCTCTGAGCTTACACTTCTCCATTCCCATGTGGCCTTCATGTATCTTTTGGAGAAGTTCTTCCTGTATTGTTTTGGGTATGATTATTCTGGATCCGGCCAGCAGAACACCATCTTCTAATGAGATGTCATCTCTGATAGACCAGTATTGCCGTATTGCTAGCTGTGTATGCTGTATCTAATCAGGTCATCCCTGGATCATTTGCTGAGACAGCGTCTGTAACTCCTCGTCTTTCCTGGTCTCATCTCTAATTTGACTAAGTTTTGGTGGTGTTACATTCACTAGGTGATGAATCTTTATACCTAGATCTTCTATCTCGTGGTTCTCCTGTGGCGACAGCCGAGTTAGTTTATCTGCTAGTACTACTTCTCTTAATGGCTTGTATTTCAGAGTGAAATCGTAATTCTGAAGCCTCCAGGAGTAATCTCTGCAGTCTTACTGGTTCTATACATAGATTTTTCTTGTACATCTGCTCCAGTGGATGATGATCACTCACCACTTTCTCCCAGAGATATGTGTGGAACCTTTTACATCCATATACAACTGCCAAAAGCTCTCTTTCTAATTTTGCATATCTTGTCTAAGCTGATGTTAGGGCTTTGGAAGCAAATGCTATTGCCTTTCCCTCTTGTACCAGGGCTGCTCGCAGTCCTTTTGTGGAAACATCTACTTGCAGAGTGACAGGTTTCTTCCTGTCATAGTATGACAGATTTGTCTCCTTGCATACTACCATTTTGAGTTTGTTAAAACTCCTGTCATATGACTCTGACCACTGGTATTCTGCATCTTCTTTCATCAGCTCCCACAGGTTTGCTGTGTGTTCCAACATGTGCAGCATGTATCAAACCAAGGAAACTTCTCAACTCTTTCTTATCTCTTCAGACTTCCATCCCAGAGATGGCTGTGATTCTTTCAGGATTCAGCATTTTGCGTCAGGTGTGTACACCATTCCGAAGAACTGGCATTCTGTCACTTTCACAATGCATTTGTCTGCGTTTAGCTTAATCAAAGATTTCCTGGTTCTCTCCATGGCTTCATGTAGATGGTTGTCATGATCTTTTCCATCTACACCATATATCTGGATATCATCAGCTATGCCGACTGCTCCTTTGTATCCCCTGTATGTCTCGTCTACTTTCTGTTGGAACATATCCTGGCTCACTTAAAAGTAGACGCAGGAATTTGTACCGTCCAAAGGGTGTGTTGAATGTTGTCAACAGTAATGATTCTGTGTCTAGCTTCACATTCCAGTAGCTATTTCTGGCATCAAGCTTGCTGAAAACTTTTGCCCCTGCCAGTGCTGGTGTGATCTCTTCCAGTGTTGGAATTAGGGTAGTGATCCCTCTTTATTGCTTTGTTCAGGTCTTTGGGATCTCGACAGATGCTTAGTTGTTCGTTTGGCTTCTCTCTCACCACAATAGAATTTACCCAATCTGTAGGCTCTGTGACTCTGTCAATCACCTTCTTTTCTTCCATTTCTTGGAGCTTTCTTTCAAGCTTTCCTTTTAGTTCTACTGGTACTTTATGTGGGGGATGAATCACTGGTTTCATTGCTGGGTCAATAGTGATATGATACTCAAAATCTTCAAAGCATCCAACCATCTTATCAAAACACTCTGGGTACATTTGTACCAGATCTTCTTTGCTTCTGATTGAGGGCAGTTTTCAATGGGTCTACTATCTTCAACCCTCAGTGTCACCTCCTTCACCTCATGGTTTATTGAGATAATCTGCAGCTCTTTGCAACTGCTCAACCCCAGGATAGTAGGACCATCAGTTTCAGTGACATAGAACATACAGTTAACACCTTTTCCTTTGTGATTTGGGTTGTTCCTAGCTGTTGAATCTCAGCTCCCCCGCATGCTGTTAGCATGATGTTGGTCAGTTTCACAGCACCTTTCCTTGGATAACCATTTTCCTCCAAATTTTCAGGAAAGATTTTCTGGTATAGTCTGAGTGGGCTGATGTTACGCAGGTTTATCGTTGTGGGCTTATTTCTCACCCTCTTCCTGATCTGAATGGTCATGTGAATTTCTTTTCTCTGGAAACTGTCACATCCAGACATTTCGTGTAATTGTATGGTTCCTGTGTCTATCATGTTCTCAAACCCATTGTCATCTTCCAGTGTATGGATGTTTTGGTTTCTTTCACTACTCATTCGTCCTGTTACTCTGGCTGGTGACTCGTCTACCTCTTCTTGCCTTGTTTTGCACATCTTTTCCCAGTGATTGGTCTTTCTGCAAGCTCTGCAGATTGATAGATTGATCCATATGTGGGACATTTCCTTCTGTCTGTGAATTCATGTGGTCGTCCACAGCTCCTGCACATTTTCCTCTCTGTCTGGTGTACATTCTTTTGTTGTGTTGCATCAATCCTGCTACCTTTCTCTTGGCTTAGCTGAAGACTAGCTGTTTTTCTAGTGAGTGTCTTCATCTGTCTGTTCGTGGCTTCATGTGCTCTGGCAGTGTCTACAGCCTGCGATATTGTGAGCTTGTCCTTTCCAATTAGAGCTTTCTGTACTTCAGGATGTGCAGAACCCCAAATGAGCTGATCTATCAGCCTTTTACCTGTGTCCTTAAACTTACATTTTCTGGCTGCATTTTTCAATCTTGTTACAGAACTGTAACCTAGTCACCTAGTTCCTATCTGAGGCCTTCAAATTCGTATCGGTATATCCGATGATTTGATTTTGGCTGGAGATGGGTGCTGAATCTTCCAAAGAATTTTGTCTGGGTTTCTGCTGTCCTCTTCACTTAGGTCCCAGCTGTTCAATAAATTTAATCCTTTATCTCCTGCCCACAGAAGGATATAGCTGATCCTCCCCTCTTCACTCGTGCCTTTTAGGAAACTACTGAATGTCAATCTGCACTTTTGTTTAAACTTCTCAACTGCCTCTAAGACATCATCAGCTTCCCAATTCATTATTCATTGTTCAGACAGTATGCATAAATGGGTCCTTTTCTGATTGGCAGCATGTGACGAGTGGAATCCCGCAGGGGTCTGTGCTGGGGCCTCAACTTTTTACAATGTATTTGAATGAATTAGATGAGGGGATTGATGGTAGCTAAATTTGCAGATAATACAAAGATAGGTAGGAAAGTATGTTGTGAAGAGGGCATAAGGAGCTTACAGACCGTTATAGATAGGTTGAGTGACTGGGCAAAAATCTGGCAGATGGAGTATAATGTGGGAAAGTGTGAAGTTGTTCACTTTGGCAAGAAGAATAAAAAAGCACAGTATTACTTAAACGGAGAATGACTGCAGAATTCCGAGGTGCAGAGGGATCTTGGTGTTCTATTGCATGTGTCACAAAAAGTTAGTATACAGGTACAGCAAGTAATGAAGAAGGCTAATGGAATGCTATCCCTTATAATGAGAGGAATTGAAAATAAAAGTAAGGATGTTATGCTTCAGATAGAAGGGCATTGGTGAAAGCACATCTCGAATACTATGTGCAGTTTTGTGCAGTTTTTGTCTTCTTATTTAAGGAAGGATGTGAATGCATTGGAGATGGTTCAGAGGAGGTTTACTAGATTGATACCTGGAATGAATGGGTTGTCTTATGAGGATAGGTTGGACAGATTGAGCTTGTTTTCACTGGAATTTAGAAGAGTGAGGGGAGACTTGATTGAAGTATATAAGATCCTTGACAAGGTGGATGTGGAAAGGATGTTTCCTCTTGTGGGTGAGTCCAGAAATCGTGGACACTGTTTTAAAATTAGGGGTCGCCCTTTTGGACAGAGATGAGGAGAAACTTTTACTCTCAGAGGGTTGTGCAACTTTGGAACTCTCTGCCTCAGATGGTGGTGGTGACAGGGTCATTGAATAATTTTAAGGCGGGGGTAGTTAGATTCTTGTTAGGCAAGGAAGTCAAAGGTTATCGGGATAGATGGGATTGTGGAATTCAAGACACAAACAGACCAGCCATGATCTTATTGAATGGTGGAGCAGGTTAGAGGGGCCGAATGGCCTACTTCTGCTCCTATTTCATATGTTCATGTGTCTGTATTATGAGCTGTAGCTGTGCATTAATTTTTGTCCCAGCTGACATTTCATTTTTTTGTTTTTGCACGAGTCACTCAGTTTGTCTTTCTCTCTCTCTGGCACTAACTTGAGTCAATTTTTTCCAATCTTATTCTTTTAAAATGTTCTAGGTTTACTCACAGGCACTCACTGCCACCATGTTGCAACTTCTGGTTGTTTTCTGGTTCCCAGATGTCGGAAATAATCACACTTTAAATTTGGAAAGGCTAGAGTCTTTATTTATTTCATTCAGCCATCATGCTGCCTGGTGTAGGACTGCATTAGTCTAGTTTCCTGTTACATGTCACATGACTCTCCAGTGCAGCCATGAATATGGCCCCACTGTAACACATACACATAACAATTAGTTCCCAGCTAATTAGTTCTGAGCACTTTACAGACGTTATAACAATATATAACACCAATCAACTGCAACAGGACATAGATAAGCGAGCAGAATGGGCAGAAAAGTGGCAAATGGAATTTAATACCGAGAAGATTGAGGTGATGCATTTTGGCAGAAGGCACAGGGAGAGGCAATATAGACTTTTCTAAAGAGTGACCGGGACAGATGAACATGGGGAGTTCATGTGCAAAGATCTTTGAAGGTGGCAGGACGTATTGAGAGGATAGTTAGCAATGAATTTGGGATCTTGGGCTTCATAAATAGAGGTATTGAGTACAAAAGCAGGGATGTTATTTTGAACCTTTATAAAGCTCTGGTTCAGCCCCAACTCGAGTATTTAGTTCAGTTCCGGCCACCACATTTTAAGAAGGATGTGTGAGTCCTTGAGAGAGTGCAGAGGAGATTTAACAGAATTAGTTTCGGCTACAAGGTTAGTTTGGAGAAGCTGGGGTTGTTCTGTTGGAGCAATGGAGATTGAGAGGAGATTTGATGGATTTGATGAGAGGTTTAGGTAAAGTAGACACAGAAAAGCTGTTCCCATTAGCTGATGGTACAAGGACTAGGGGACACCGATTTTACATTTTTGGGCAAGAAATACAGGAAGAACTTTTAGGCAGTGAGTGGTAACGCCGTGGGACTTGCTGCCTACGAAGGTGGTGGAAGCAGAGATGATCAATAATGCCAAATGGAAATTGGATGGACACATGAGGGAAATAAATTTGCAGGGCTACAGGGATAGAATAAGGGAATGGGACTGACTGGATTGCTCTACAGAGTGCTGGCAGGGACTCAATGGGCTGAATGGCCTCCTTCTGTGCTGTAATGACTCTATGGCTCTTCAACTGTTAAACAGTAGGGTCAAAATTATGATTTGTGAAGTTCCTGTATCAATGTGTTTCTATGGGAACTATTCTACGCAGGTGTGAATCCATTTCTTTTAATGTGTAAAGTGTACAGAGGAATGTATTATGACCATATTAAGCAGTTATGCGTAATCCTGAATTATCAGAATTTCTACCCTCATATTTTCTTTTCACTTAGCATAAGTACATATTTTTAAGCAGACTGTGCAATCTCCGTAATCTGTTATTTATTGGATCATTATAATTCAACTCAGCAGTTATGTATTTTAATTACTTAGCTCCGAGAGTGGAATGGGAAAAGGGAGAATAGTGGGGGATGGAGTAAGAGAAGAGGCAGAGCAGGGCAGAAGTGAAAAGGGTGATGAGAAAAGAGGGATAGAATGGGGGAGATGTGGGGTGAAGAGGGAGGGGGAAATTGAAGAGAGGAGGAATGGTGAGATGAGTGATGAAACGGATGAATTGGGGCAATGGGGATTTGGGAATACGAGGAGGGGACAGAAAGAGTGGGAAGGGGAGTGGAGGGGGAGGAAAGAAAGAGAGCAAGATGATTGGAGACCAGGCAAAGGGATGGAAGGTGAAAATGGGAAGGAAAGTTTGCTTCCATTGAGGTGCTCGGTGTTTGCAGACTATTTTGCCCTTGAGGGTGTTCAATGGTGGGGTGCAAAATTTGACATCCCTGATTACAAAATAATAGGCAATAACTCTCATATATTTCTTCTTACCATAAATGTAAAAGCATATTTATTGTGGCTATTTACAATGTGGCCACTCAGCTATAGAATTTGCATTAACACAACCTCATAGTCTGATTCAGTACTGAAGTCAACCAAATTGAATTCAGGCGAGTGGTGTGAGACCACCTCAAGGAGGCAATTACTGCTTTCACTTCACATCTGCTGCTCTTCAACTGCAAACTTTGCAGATGATTGTTGGACCACCTGGGAATGCTTTAAACTGTTTAAATGATGGCAAAGAGCCAACTGTCCTGTCAGGTTTTCTGCTAACATTAAAAATGTATCTAATATTTGCATGCTGCTGAGTGGAGTTTTGTACATGCATGCTAAACTGTCTGAGTGGAAAATGATGCACAGCAATCACTGTGGCAGGAATGCCAATGGAACGTCATTTCAGATAGGAATTGGTCTCAAAACTGTGTCTGCAATATAGCAGCACCACGAGACAATCAGTTTGAAATCTTTTCTATTCATTGCTCCTACGTTCCCTTAACCCCACTTAACAATGAGCTGCAACCTTACAAAACAGGTCAATTAAATTAATGTCAGATATGCTAGTTTGAACTAGGAATGTAATTAACAGAGATTAGATAACACAGCATATTATAATAATGATTCTGTCCAAAACATTCATTAAACAACATCACCAAGTCAATGAGTATAAGCAATGTTTTCTCAGAACAAAGCCATTTAATTTTCCAGTAGATGCTGCAGATATGTGACACATCTTGGACTGAATTTTCCCCATGGAGATGCAAAACAGGAGTTAGGATTGTTTTTGGGTCCCGAACCCGCATCCGGTGGGAAACTGATTAAAGTCACAATTTTCACATGGATGAGCCTTTAATTGATACGGAGATGGGTTCCTTGTCCAACTAGAGCTGCCAAACCCTTCCACTGCACTGGAGGGAGGTTAGATGAGTCAAGAGAGCCAGAGGCCTGGCACTGGCAGGGTAGGGGTGGTGGAGAGGGTGGTTGCCCCTCAGTTCATTAATGCGGAACTGAATTTTCTGGCAACGTGAGGGCAACCCTCAACATTCTGAAAAGATCTGAGGGCTTGCACCCTCCAGCTGACACACATCCTCAGGAGCCTCAGGGCACATGCTGCTGCTGAACATGGCAGGGGTGTGTGCCCAGGCCACTTACTCACCCCTCAGAATAACTCACTGCCATAGCGCTGATGAGGACCTGTAGCATGACACATGCAGCTCCAAACGCTTGGGGAAGATGACATTAGACACACAGCACAGCTGTGCCTTATCTCACTCTTTTTTCCTTGCAGGAGAAACTTAGTGCAATGAGAGGGATAGGGCCCGAGGGGAGGTACGGTGCCCTTATTTTACCAAATTACCCCCATAAAGCAGACATGAGTGCAGATAGCCAGGATAGTGGAAAAGGAGGCAGTCGGACCTGACAAAAGGGAGCTCCTGGTGGACCTAGTGATTACAGAGGGTAAAATGGTCATTAGGAGGTGCAGTGCACTCTAATAACATGTTGCGCACTGAGTAACATTAGGTATCCTCAGCACTGCAGTGGTTTCTACTCTACTAGGCTAGCTCTCATCATCTCTTCTTGTGACTGCTACAGGTGCAGATGTCCAACCCATGGCAGCCTCTCCCACTCCTCCACGGGCCCAGAGCATCAGGAAGAAGCAGCACCATCACACCTTACAAGTGCACCATCTACCAGCACAGATACTCTCACCTTGGTGGGTCCTAGCGCATGTGTAGGTATGGTGGCACATGATGAAGATCATCGCACTAGAGAGCAGAGGAGATGCCAGAGTCATAGGGAACTGTGGTCAGTTCCCCTCGGAGGAGGGAGGACAGACACAGCTCTGCTCAGCTGGGCACATGTACAGGGCCTCAGGAGTCACTGGAAAGGAGGCTGTACCTTGAACAGCAGCAGAAGACGTGCTTCCACATGTTGGAGTTCCCTAAGGCAGTGTGGAGTCCTGGGCAGAGGATGGAGGAGTCCATTCAGTTCATGTGCACCACAATGGCTCAGAGCTATGAGCACATGAGCTCTTCCATAGACAGAGTGGCCAGTCTCTTGGAGAGCCATATGTGGCAGCACTCCAAGTGCATGCAGGAACTGCACACTGATGTCCACAGGATGTATGAGATACTGGGTAGCGTGGCGCTGTTGGTGCAGAGACCTTTGGAGGTAATGCCAGCTGCACCCTAGCTAGTGTCCTCTGCCAGGCTTCCGGAGTGCCAACCAAGGACTGAAGATGTCACAGAGGAGGACGAGGGTGCCATGCCTCACGGGGCACCCTCATTTTCCTTGGCTTCCTTGGCCCTTCTGACTGGGGAACCATCTCTGCAGCAAGGCCAAGTATGAAGACTGCCCCTGCAATGATGCAGGTGCAGCAGTCTCTGTAGAGTTCCCTACAGGCACCTCATAGACGAGGATGAATACCACATGTATCTCAGCCGCAAACCGAGTTGAGTGGGAGGCTGCTTTCACTTCCTCTGAGGCCACCAGGGAATCACTGTGTAGAAGTGGCTGAACACGGAGGCCACCACAGTACAGAGCACTAAGTGGGTCACTGGGGTGTCTTCTTACTGTCTCTGTGAACTGTTTTTCTCTCTTTGCACTTTATAAATTATGACACTTTAAGCCACACATCTGGGACTCCTTTTATTGCTGCCGTGACAGAAAATGTGATATGAGGTGGTGAAAGAGATAACAGGATCCCCCATGGTGAAGGAAAGCCTCTGGGCAGATGTGTTTCCTTCATTGGTGATACGCAGACCCAGGCTGTGTCCTCCAGGCATTTATTAGCACAGCTTTCACAGACTCCCTTCCATGCCATGCCCCTCAACCTGGGACAGAGGGGCTCAGTTGAAACATTCCTGAATCAGGACATCCCTGACATTCATGGCATCCTCACGAGCCCTTCATGCCTGAGCCATGTCTGGCTACCTTGCTCTGCAGTCAGGGCACCTCTCTGTTCAGCATCATCTCCCTTAACCTCCACTTCCTCCTCCTCTCTCACCTCCTGCTCCTGCTCTTCCCCCCAGTGAGCTGTCTCGTTCCAGGGCCTCACTGTCCTCATGGTCTACACCTCGCTGCAGGGCTATGTTATGGAGAATGCAGCAGCCCACCACAATAACCAAGACCCTTGTCGGAGGGCATTGCAGACTTCCACCTGACCAGTCCAGGGACCAGAAGTGCATCTTCAGAAGTCTGATTGCCTGCTCAATGGTTGTCCTAGTGAGAAAATGTAATTGGCTGTATCCCCTCTGCACGTCTGTCTGGGGCTCGAGAAGAGAAGTGAGTAGCCATGTTTTCAAGGCATACGTCTTGTCCCCTAGTATCCATCCATGCACTTTGGAAGCTGGAGTGAAGATGTGAGGCCAGATAGACTGGCAGAGGATGAAGGAGTCATCGCATCTGCCAGACAAGTGAGCGCATACATGGAAGAAGCTCCTGTTGTGGTTGCAGAAAATTTTCTTGTTGAGGGAGTGGAAGCCCTTCCTGTTGAGGAATCTCGCTGGCCGGTCACTGGGTGCCTTGATGGTTACATGAGTGCAATTGCTGATGCCCTGCACCTGAGGGAATCCAGCGCTGGTGATGAAACCAATGCCTTCTGTCCCCGCGAGGCCACATCTGTCGGAAAATGAATGTACTGTTCAGCTCTGAAAAAGAGGGCATCAGCGAGATGCTGTGGGGGCTGCAGTTTGTGAGATGCCACTAAGGTCCACTGCTGATTCTTGGAAGAAACCAGAAGTGAAGTTCAAGGCCACAGTAACTTTGACAGCAACTGGCAAGGCATAACGACCAGTGTTGCGAAGTGCGAGGTCCTTGGCGATGAGTTCACAGATATCTGTGACCATCTTTCTGGAGAGTCACAGTCTCCTGTGGCACTGGGTCTCAGTCATCTGTAGGTAGCTCCGTCTTCGGTGGTAGAATCTGTGGTGAGGGTTGGGACCCTGTTGCCTTCCTGCCCCTCTTTCTCTCCTGTGCACTCCTGCTTCTCAGGGCTCCAACCATCCTGTGGAGGGTGTTGCCGTTCATCAGCATTGAGCCTGAAATCTGATAGTTATGCCCCCACTGCCAACTGTAGCCTTCCTTTTGGACAGGTGGCAGCCCTATTGTGATTGGCAGCCTTGCTCACTGCTTTTCTGCCCTTGTTATGCCAGGGGAGTTGACAACCCTGTTCAATGCCCAAGCGCTGACTGCCCACTCTTCCCAACACCTGCACAATGCCAAGGGCACCTCCTTTCTAAAGGCTGAGTTCTCCCTCTGTCCCGTTGACTCTCTTATAGAGCCAGTGTAATTCCCTGGGGTGGCCACTCTGTACCCACTCCCCACTCTGTACCCGCCTCCCTTCAGCTGGTCAGCAACGGACAGCATGTGTAACCAGTAGGCCCCATGAAAATTTCAACACCCCCCCCCACCAACAAGCTCTTAATGAGCTTTAATTGGCCTCAATAGGGAGGTGGATGGGATCGCTGCCTTGCCCTCCCCCCACCTTGGTGGACATTGCTGGCTCTGGCACCTTGAAACCAGCACGCCGCCGACGCCGATGTTTTTATACCCCATCTGCCTCTGTTCCTGACCTCACTGGGCCCAAAAATTAAGCCTCTTGTCTCAGTTCAAAAGAATTTTCAATATAATTGCTATAATCTTGGTAAACACTTTAACAGACTTCTAACATATTGAGTCCACCAGGAGGATATAACCATTATCAGTACAAAGCTAACATTTGTATTTTTAAAATTAAAATTTACAATCAATTTAGGTTGTCCAATAAATTGGCATTATAGGGTATTTCGAAGAATAAAAATTGGCTGTCACAACAGTTTTTACTAACTTTAACTATTTTACTGGCAGCTGGAGAGTTCTGAGAATATGCTTGACAAAGAACATACAAACTTGGGATTAAATTGGATAGCCTCCAAAAACAGGCACGGGATCATGATGCACAATTAAACCACACCTGTTGTTTGCAATACAGGCATCATGCCAAATTCTTGCTGCCTGCTCAGTTGAATTATCTCTGCATCCAGCCAATGCTAACAATGCTGTTCATTGGCTGGACACATTAGCAAGAAGCCAGTTATGTCAGTGGGTAGCACTACTTAAAGTTAACCTTTACTGCTTAAAGCTAGCCTGCACCTCTTAAAAGGAAGGTGCATTGTGACTGGAGTTGGTGCTGGTTGAAGAAAATCTGAGCATGGAAAAAGTGAGGAATGGTACAATAGGGGAGAGCATGGTGTTATGTCCAGTAAAGACATATCATATTCCGACCATTTAACAGATGAATTTTATTCAATGTGGACTCATTGAAATTGACTTTTCCTTTTAAAAAAATGGACAATGTGCTGCAAAGATGGCCGCTGAAGGTCAGATGACCTGGCCTGTGTATTCAAAAACTGCTTCATTATCTCAAAAGGACAAACGGATACATTCCAGATTAAGAGGTGTCAACTAGTTTACCTTGAAACCATCAAGAGACATTTCTGAATTGAATGGTTTTCTTCTGAGACAAAGAAGGTATGAAGTAGCTACATCATAACAGAATGGTACCCATCCAGACATCAATAGATAACCATGGATTTCACATTCGGTCCATTGTTTTTTATTGTTATTTATTTATTTATTTTTATTTAGAGATACAGCACTGAAACAGGCCTTTCGGCCCACCGAGTCTGTGCCGACCAACAACCACCCATTTATACTAACCCTACAGTAATCCCATATTCCCTATCACCTCCCTACACTAGGGGCAATTTACAACTGCCAATTTACCTATCACCTGCAAGTCTTTTGGACGTGGGAGTAAACCGGAGCACCCGGCGAAAACCCACGCAGACACAGGGAGAACTTGCAAACTCCGCATAGGCAGTACTCAGAATCGAACCCGGGTCTCTGGAGCTGTGAGGCTGCGGTGCTAACCACTGCGCCGCCATATCACGTCATCAGATCAGGGGAGAAGACACTGTGTCAACTAAAAGAAATGCTAATGTGATGGATTGTGACCTTAGCCCTCTGAAGAGAGACGAGAGATCATAACAAAATCACAGAAAGCAGTCCAGCCAGGATCTGTAGAAAGATCCAGCTTAAACGAGGAAGAAGCCCTGCTATTAATTTTATACATTACCTTGCTGCAGCAGAGAACTGAAAGTGACCACCACATCCAGTCTGAAGTCTTAACCACCAGAAATCTACAACACTTAACAAGTTCAAGACTACAAACACCCAGGCCTGCACCTTTAAAATAAACTATCCTTCTGAGAAGTTTCAACAGATTTACCATAAAACACCAATACCTACCAAGTTTGAAATGCATCCTACCCTTTTCGCTCTATCTATTCTTGTGTGTGTGTTTGTGAATCCGTGCTTGAGTGAGGTTGAGACCATTTCAGGAATTGTCTAAAAATAATTTTTTTAACCTACGAGAAAACCTATAATTTGTCTGTTTATTTTACCCGAAAGAATATTCAGGGACTACTGCATTATTTTAAACAAAACAGAATTGCAGTCAGTTTTGTTTATTCATTCATGGGATGTAGGCGTCACTATCTCGGCCAGCATTTATTGCCCATCCCGAATTGCCCTTGAAAAGGTGATGGTGAGCTGCCAACTTCAACCTCTGCAGTCCATGTCGGGTAGGTGCACACAGTGCTGTTAGGAAGGGAGCTCCAGGATTTTGACCCAGTGACAGTGAAGGAATGGCAATATCATTCCAAATCAAGATGGTATGTGGCTTGGAGGGAAATTTGCAGGTGGTAGTGTTCCCATACCTTTGCTGCCCTTGTCCTTCCAGGTGGTAGAGGTCGCGGGTTTGGAAGGTGCTGTCTAAGGAGCTTTGGTGCGTTGCTGCAGTGTATCTTGTAGATGGTGCACACTGTTGCCACTGTGTGTCAGTGGTACAGGGATTGAATGTTTGTGGATGGGGTTCCAATAAAGTGGGCTGCTTTGTCCTGGATTGTATCGAGCTTCTTGAGCGTTGTTGGAGCTGCACCCATCCAGGCAAGTGGAGAGTATTCCATCACACTCTTGACATGTGCCTTGCAGATGTTGGACAGGCTTTGGAGAGACAGGAGGTGAGTTACTCGCTGCAGTATTCCTAGCCTCTGACCTGCTCTTGCAGCCACTGTATTTATATGGCTACTCCAGTTCAGTTCCTGGTCAATGGTAACCCCCAGCATGTTGATAGTGGGGGATTCAGCAATTGTAAGGCCGTTGAATATCAAGGGGAGATGGTTAGATTATCTCTTGTTGGAGATGGTCATTTCCTGGCACTTGTGTGATGCGAATGTTACTTATCAGCCCAAGCCTGGATATTGTCCAGGTTTTGCTGCAGATCTACACAGACTACTTCAGCATCTGAGGGGTTGCGAATGGTGCTGAACATGGTGCAATCATCAGCGAATATCCCCACTGCCGTCCTTATGATTGAAGGAAGGTCATTGATGAAGCAGCTGAAGATTGTTGGGCCGAGGACACTACCCTGATCAACCCATGCAGTGATGTCCTGGAGCTGAGATGATTGACCTCCAACAACCAAAACCATCTTCCTTTGCGCTCAGTATGATTCCAACCAGCGGAGAGTTTTCCCCCTGATTCCCATTGACTCCAGTTTTGCTAGCGCTCCCTGATGCCATACTCGGTCAAATGCTGCCTTGATATCAAGGGCAGTCACTCTCACCTCACCTCTTGAGCTCAGCTCTTTCGTCCATACAGTCATAGAGTTATACTTAACTTATGTCCCCTGGCCTCATTACAGCCTTTGTCCAAATGTAATGAAAACAGCTGAACCCCAGTAGTGAGGTGAGGTGAGAGTAACTTCCCTTGACATCAAAGAACAAAAGAACAAAGAAGAGTATAGCACAGGAACAGGCCATTCAGCCCTCGAAGCCTGCGCCGATCTTGATGCCTGCCTAAACTAACAACTTCTGCACTTCCGGGGACCGTATCCCTCTATTCCCATCCGATTCATGTATTTGTCAAGATGCCTCTTAAACGTCGCTATCGTACCTGCTTCCACCACCTCCCCGTTAGCAAGTTCCAGGCACTCACCACCCTCTGTGTAAAGAACTTGCCTCGCACATCCCCTCTAAACGTTGCCCCTCTCATCTGAAACCAATGTCCCCGAGTAACTGACTCTTCCACCCTGGGAAAAAGCTTCTGACTATCCACTCTGTCCATGCCGCTCATAACTTTGTAAACCTCTATCATGTCGCCCCTCCACCTCCGTCGTTCCAGTGAAAACAATCCGAGTTTATCCAACCTCTTCTCATAGCTAATGCCCTCCAGACCAGACAACATCCTGGTAAACCTCTTCTGTACCCTCTTCAAAGCCTCCACGTCCTTCTGATAGTGTGGCGATCAGAATTGCACGCAATATTCTAAGTGCGGCCTAACTAAAGTTCTGTACAGCTGCAGCATGACTTGCCAATTTTTATACTCTATGCCCCAACCGATGAAGGCAAGCATGCCATATGCCTTCTTGACCACCTCATCCACCTGCGTTGCCACTTTCACTGACTTGTGGACCTGTACGCCCAGATCTCTCTGCCTGTCAATACTCCTAAGGGTTCTGCCATTTACTGTATACTTCCCACCTGCATTAGACCTTCCAAAATGCATTACCTCACATTTGTCCGGATTAAACTCCATCTGCCATTTCTCCGCCCAAGTCCCCAACCGATCTATATCCTGCTGTATCCTCTGACAATCCTCATCACTATCTGCAACTCCACCAACCTTTGTGTTGTCCGCAAACTTACTAATCAGAACAGCTACAATTTCCTCCAAATCATTTATATATACTACAAAGAGCAAAGGTCCCAGCACTGTTCCCTGCGGAACACCACGAGTCACATCCCTCCATTCAGAAAAGCACCATTCCACTGCTACCCTCTGTCTTCTATGACTAAGCCAGTTCTGTATCCACCTTGCCAGCTCACCGCTGATCCCGTGTGACTTCACCTTTTGTGCCAGTCTACCATGAGGGACCTTGTCAAAGGCTTTACTGAAGTACATATAGATAACATCCACTGCCCTTCCTTCATCAATCATCTTTGTCACTTCCTCAAAAAACTCAATCAAATTAGTGAGACACGACCTCCCCTTCACAAAATCATGCTGCCTCTCGCTAATAAGTTTGTTTGTTTCCAAATGGGAGTAAATCCTGTCCCGAAGAATCCTCTCTAATAATTTCCCTACCACTGGCGTAAGGCTCACCGACCTGTAATTTCCTGGATTATCCTTGCTACCCTTCTTAAACAAAGGAACAGCATTGGCTGTTCTCCAGTCCTCTGGGACCTCACCTGTAGCCAATGAGGATGCAAAGATTTCTGTCAAGGCCCCAGCAATTTCTTCCCTGCCTCCCTCAGTATTCTGGGGTAGATCCCATCAGGCCCTGGGGACTTATCTACCTTAATGTTTTGCAAGACACCCAACACTTCCTCCTTTTGGACAATGAGATGACTGAGACTATCTACACTCCCTTCCCTAGGCTCATCATCCACCAAGTCCTTCTCTTTGGTGAATACTGATGCAAAGTACTCATTTAGTACCTCGCCCATTTCCTCTGGCTCCACACATAGATTCCCTTCTCTGTCCTTGAGTGGGCCAACCCTTTCCCTGGTTACCCTCTTGCTCTTTATATACGTATAAAAAGCCTTGTGATGATCCTTAATCCTGTTTGCCAATGACTTCTCATGACCCCTTTTAGCCCTCCTGACTCCTTGCTTAAGTTCCTTCCTACTGTCTTTATATTTCTCAAGGGATTCGTCTGTTCCTAGCCTTCCAGCTCTTACGAATGCTTCCTTTTTTCTTTTTGACTAGGCTCACAATATCCCGCGTTATCCAAGGTTCTGGAAACTTGCCAAACTTATCCTTCTTCCTCACAGGAACATGTTGGTCCTGGATTCTAATCAACTGACATTTGAAAGATTCCCACATGTCAGATGTTGATTTACCCTCAAACAGACGCCCCCCAATCTAAATTCTTCAGTTCTGCCTAATATTATTATAATTAGCCTTCCCCCAATTTAGCACCTTCACCCAAGGACTACTCTTATCCACAAGTACCTTAAAACTTATGGAATTGTAGTCACTGTTCCCGAAATGCTCCCCTACTGAAACTTCGACCAACTGGCCGGTCTCATTCCCCAATACCAGGTCCAGTACGGCCCCATCCCTAGTTGGACTATCTACATATTGTTTCAAGAAGCCCTCCTGGATGCTCCTTACAAATTCTGTCCCATCCAAGTCCCTAGCACTAAGTGAGTCCCAGTCAATATAGGGGAAGTTAAAATCACCCACCACTACAACCCTGTTACTTTTACATCTTTCCAAAATCTGTCTACATATCTGCTCCTCTACCTCCCGCTGGCTGATGGGAGGCCTGTAGAAAACCCCCAACATCGTGACTACACCCTTCCTATTCCTGAGCTCCACCCATATTACCTCGCTGCATGAACCCTCCAAGGTGTCCTCCCGCAGTACAGCTGTGATATTCTCCTTAACAAGTAATGCAACTCCCCCACCCCTTTTACATCCCCCTCTATCCTGCCTGAAGCTTCTAAATCCTAGAACATTTAGCTGCCAATCCTGTCCTTCCCTCAACCAAGACTCTGTAATAGCAACAACATCATAGTTCCAAGTACTAATCCAAGCTCTAAGTTCATCTGCCTTACCTGTTATACTTCTCGCATTGAAACAAATGCACTTCAGACCACCAGTCCAGCTGTGCTCAGCAACATCTCCCTGCCTGCTCTTCTTCTTAGTCTTACTGGCCTTATTTACTAGTTCCCCCTCATTTATTTCACTTGCTGTCCTACTGCTCTGGTTCCCACCCCCCGCCACACTAGTTTAAACCCTCCTGAGTGACGCCAGCAATCCTCGCAGCCAGGATATTTGTGCCCCTCCAGTTTAGATGCAACCCGTCCTTCTTGTACAGGTCCCATCTGTCCCTGAAGAGATCCCAATGGTCCAGATATCTGAAACCCTCCCTTGTACACCAGCTGTTCAGACACGTGTTTAGCTGCACTGTCTTCCTATTTATAGCCTCACTGGCACGTGGCACAGGGAGTAATCCCGAGATTACAACCCTAGAGGTCCTGTCTTTTAACTTTCTACCTAACACCCTAAACTCCCCCTGCAGGACCTCGTCACTCTTCCTGCCTATGTCCTTAGTACCGATGTGTACCACAACCTCTAGCTGTTTACCCTCCCCCTTCAGAATGCCCCCTGTCCGTTCAGAGACATCCTAGACCCTGGCACCAGGGAGGCAACATACCATCCTGGAGTCTCTTTCACGTCCATAGAAGCGCCTATCTGTGCCCCTGACTCTAGAGTCCCCTATAACTATTGCTCTTCTGCGCTTTGTCCCTCCCTGCTGAACAACAGTGCCAGTCGTGGTGCCACTGCTCTGGCTGCTGCGGTTTTCCCCTGATAGGCCATCCCCCCCAACAGTATCCAAAACGGTATACTTGTCAGAGAGGGGAATAGCCGCAGGGGATTCCTGCAGTGACTGCCTGCCCCTTCTAGCGGTCACCCATCTATCTGCCTGCACCTTGGGTGTAACCACTTCTCTAAAACTCCTGTCTATGACGCTTTCTGCCACCTGCATGCTCCTAAGTGCATCCAGTTGCCGCTCCAACTGATCCATGCGGTCTGTGAGGAGCTGCAACTGGGTACACTTCCTGCCGATATAGTCGTCCGGAACGCTGGAAGCATCACGGACCTCCCACATCTCACAGGTGAAGCACTTCACCCCACTCACTGACATTTCTAGCACTAATTAATAAATTAATTTAAGATAAATAAATAATTAAATCCTTACTAAATTGTTAGAATAACTATATGGTCCCTAGTGCTAGATTCCTACTATAAATATAAAATGCTATCTGAATACAGTAATCTCCTCTCTCTGGTTTAGTTACTCTACTTATTAATTAGTTAATTAGGGTTTTAATCAATTTTTATCAATGTTTTATATTCATTCAGTTAAAAAAAAAATTCAAGGCAGCATTTGATCGAGTATGGCATCAAGGAGCCCTGTGAAGCTACAACCCAGGACTACTTGCATGCCAAATTGCATAAGCAGCATGCAATAGACAGAGCTAAGCGATCATCTCATGCCATAATTGGAGATTTAAAGGCCTGCCAGCCCTGCATTTATTCCTGCCTTCGAGTCACTGGCAGTTTTCATTTGACTGATGGAAAAGTTGTTGAACTGATTCATGGATCGCCCCCCCAACCCCCAAGGAGGACACCAAAGGATGGCCAAGGCAAGGCACAGCGTGGCCCCATGCTTCAGTGATGTCTCCCTGCAGATTCTCCTTCAGGCTACAAAGGAAAGATAGGTTCTCTTCCCCGTGATGACAAGAAGAGGTCCTCCCGCCTGACCAAATAAGCCTGGGTGGAGATTGCAGGAGAGGTCAGCAGCCATGGGCTCATCCACTGGAACTGGCTGCATTGGCAAAAGAGGGTCAAAGACCTCCTGCATTTGGCCAAGGTGAGTGCTCCATACAACTCTCCTTTTTGGGGATTGCATGTGACTGTGCGGGAGGTTGTGCAACATTAGGAGGGTGGCACTCCCATGGCGATGGCAGAGGGTGTTAGGCATCACTTCATCCTGACAGATGCATGACTGCTTCTCAGCCACAGACCACCTTCCTTCATAGCTCACCCCAATTAACTCCCAAGGTTATTAATTATCCCTTTCTCATTACATAATAGAAAATCTAAAATAGCCTGATCCCTGGTTGGTTCTTCAACATACTGGGTTGAATTTTACAGACATCCTCACCGATGCTGGGGGTTGTGGCGGGGTGGGGTAGAGGGGTGGATGTGGCTGGAAAATTCCTCCAGGAGAGGCCCGGAAGGGGCCCAGACGCCAAGAAGGCCCGGCCCAATATTGCCAGTGGTGGCGAGGCCTCATGGCAGCACCCCTGCTGCTCGGCGACAGAAGCCAAATTTAAATATGTAAATCAATTTAAATAAAGGAATAAATTGCCTTCTCGCTCCCACCATCTGTCCTGCTGCAATATTGGTGCTAGTGGCCAGCACTCCCGCGCCTTCCGATCACCATCAGGGGATCCGAGGCCGAACATTGGTGAGGAGGGGGGAGCAGGTAAGTTTGCCAGTGTGGGTGGGGGGGCAGGAGTGGGGTTAAAGTCATTTCATTCGTGTGGGGAACGCTGGGAAGGGGTAAAGTGTAAAATTTATGAACTTTGGGAGGGAGAAGGTCAGGTGCACAAGGGAAGTATTTTGGGGGCGAAGGGCAGATAATTAATTCTATGGTTATGGGGGGGAAGGTGGGATTGATTTATTTAATTTTTAAAGATTTTTAAATATTTTTTATATCTTTTAATATTTAAATTGAAATGTAGGGCTCGAAGTCCTTTATAAATGGTGTCAGCGTCAGCGCAAAGGCAGCTGATGCCATTGCCGGGGATGGACAGCTCACCCCCTCTACGTCATTGGGGTGGGCAGTCCGCCCTGGCTGTTTAAATGAGCCGCTGTGCTTAATATCGCGGCGGCTCTGCGATGTGCGGTGCACACAGATGGGCTGCCATTGTTTTCGCCCGTCGCCAATTATGGCGGCAGGACCATAAAATTCATCCTCCACAGCATTAGTGCTGCTTAGGTTTACCCAGTCTGTATGTAAATTGAAGTTGCCCATTATTACTCAATTACTCATGTTACATGTACTTCTAATTTCCTGATTTATACCGTGCTCAACATTACCACTACTGTTTGGTGGCCTATAAACAACTCCCACAATGTTTGCTGTCCCTTGCTGTTTCCTAGGTCCACCCAAATTGATTCTGCACCTTGATCCTTTGATGTAAGATCCTCTCTCACTAATGTACTGATCTCATCCTTTATTAAGAGCGCTACCCCACCTCCTTTTCCTGTTTGCCTATCCTTCCTAAATGACGAATATCCTTGAATATTCAGTTCCCAAAAAACCTCAAACCTATTGAACCATTGCAAGGGCTGGGGGTCCTCCACTTCTGCCTTCTCAATCCCTTTACCTGCCTCACTTGCAATCATACCCCACTGTCTCTGACCCCTGACCAAATCAAAAGTCCCTATCCTAAGGGGTCTGATTGCCTTCTGGAACAAAGTGTCCTGGTAGCTTTCCCCCTCCCTGATGCATCACAGTGTCTGTAGCTCAGCCTCCAGCTCATTGACTCTGAGCCAAAGCTCCTCAAGCTGTAGACACTTACTGCAGACGTGGTTGCCTTGGATCACACTGGTGTCCACGAGCTCCCACATACTGCAGCTGCAACACATCACCTGCCCTGCCATCCTTATTGCGTTTTAATTAATGAATTATTACTTTCTTAATTAATATTTTTTTAATTCATGCCTCTTCTCACCACCACTTACTGTACTAATTTAAACCTGTGTAACACAATAAACCTTACCACATAAAAAAACAATATAACTAACCTAGCTATTTACAGACATTCCCGAACAGTAGTTACTCACCAACCAATCACCTTCCAGCTTTTTTGTGATCTGTTTTTTCAAGTTCAGTCAACGCATGCCAACTCCTGAAGGTAAGTGAAGCTCTCAGTCACTGCCTGTCCCGACTGTCTCCAGGTGTGTGAAGACCCTGAGCCTTGGCCTCACTTTATCTTTTCCTTCGTAGTTTCCCCGCAGCTCTGCCGCTCTGTCACCGCCTGTCTCCAGGTGTGTGAAGGCCCTGAGCCTGGGCCTCACTTTATCTTTTCCTTCATAGTTACCCCACAGGTCTGCTGCTCTACCACCACCTGTCCCAACTGCCTCCAGATGAGTGAAGGCCCTGAGCCTGGACCTCGCTATATCTTCTCCTTAGTAGTTTCCCCGTAAGTCTGCCGCTCTGCCATCACCTCTCTTCTGTCTCCAGATGAGTGAAGGCCCCGAGCCTGGGCCTCGCTTTGTCTTCCTCTTAGTAGTTTCCCCACAGGTCCGTCACCACCTCTACCAATTGTAGGAGAATTGCTCACTGAACACCTCAGGTTGATAAGGACACCTGCCGAAAGCCCTTTTCCCGGTCCTCCTCCTCGCTCTTCCAGCAGCTTGTTCTGCTCTGTGTGGCCTTTTGTTATTCTCCAAGGCATGCAGTATTCCAATGGGGATGCCTACTAGTGCATCCATGTCTGAGAGCAGTGGATTTATGCAGAAGTATTGAAGTCAGCAAAAGGTCCTTCAGCACTCTCTGTAGACTTTTGCAACTTGAAACAACTATATAAAGCCCAAACCCTTGTAGAATCGAAGCAACAACCAGAAGAAATCAACCAATAAGCAACCTATAAGTAGTAGATCAACCCTTTAAATAGTCAGGTTCTGCCTGCTGCTGAACATGAGTTTAGCTGTTGGCTGGAGCATCAAACTTGAAAATGGCATCAAATTAGCTTTTCACACTGATTGATGTCATGATCTGTCTGCTCTGCATACTTCCAGCCAATGTTTCTGTACACATGCTATGCCTGTACCAGTATTGTGTCCCACGCGGCTCACCCCACTCTTGTGTGCACATACTACAGATGCCATTTTGGCGTTCTAAGGACACTCGCAACTCCTGATAATGGGTGCCTTTGGGCCCAATTTCTTGCTCAGTGTTTTATTAATTCAAGAGCGGTAGTAGTGGATAGCATGGGCACAAAACTGGGATCATTGCTTCTCCTGGTTCTGAGATCTCTGATCTAACTCCCACTTCTGATGTCTAGGCCCCACCCCCACCAACAGCTCTCCTGAACCCTGAACAGTGATCCCGAGGTCTGCAATCTTCTTACCCGACCCCCAATAGCACTCCCCACCCCTTAGCAGTGCACCTGAAGCCTGCAATCTATTTACCCGATCCTCCATCGAACCATGACCACAGACTTCAAGACCCATATGTTCCCCTTCATGACCTCCACAATCGAACCCAATCACTTACCTGGAAATTGAAGCACCAACCAGTGCGGGCTCTCACCAGAGTGCCATCTACATTATGATGAGGTCTGAGGCCCAAAATCCAGGGCCCTTCAGACCTCCCCATTTGAGTGTGGGTTAGATGCCCAAAAATGGATGCTTCCAAATTTCCTTCTGTGACTCTCTGTTGGTATTCTACAGGTGCCAACTGAAGCATAAAACAAAATTTACTATGGTTCTCACATGATAATTCAAGTGAGGATGGCATTTTGAAGTAAAATAAAATATTTGTATGCTATGCCTAGTTCTTTTTCTATCTTAAAAAAATAGTGTTTCCTTTCAGCATGATATAGTGGAATTACTAGGAAAATATATGTTAGCAATCAACAAAATCTGAAAGATAGGCAAATCAACTTTAGTACTGAGCTTGCATACTTTGCTCTTGGATGTGGACAACACCAGAATGACAGTAATTTTTGATCATCTTGAGCTGCCTGAGGGCATTAAGATTTAACCACATTGTATTGGATTACAGTAACATGTAGGCCAGACCAAGTAAGGATAGTATGTTACCCTCCCTGAAGGACATTTGTGAACCAGTTAGCTTTCTCTACAATCCAGCAGGTTTCTCAGTTATTATTCTCTGTGTCAATCAATAAAATACCAGATTCATTGAATTTAATTTTACAACTTGACGTGGTGGGATTTAAAATTCACAACATCTGGGTTACTAGCTGAGGACCATAACCACTAGGTTACCACACCTAAAAACCATCAAATCTTTTCAGGCAAAGGAGACACACTTGCTCAAAGAAATGTGGGATAAAGGGGCTTTAAAATCCGGTTTGATTTCCCTACACTTATTTCTCTTATATGTTCTGGTTCATTTCTCATTACGATATCCAATAATTCTCCTTATATAAAAGCAAAGTACTGCAGATGCTGGAAATCTGAAACACAAACAAGAAATGCTGGAAATACTCAGCAGATCTGGCAGCATCTGTGAAGAGAGAAACAGAGTTAATGTTTCAGGTCAGTGACCCTTCATCAGAACTGAT
Organism: Heterodontus francisci; assembly: GCF_036365525.1. Classification (NCBI taxonomy): domain Eukaryota; kingdom Metazoa; phylum Chordata; class Chondrichthyes; order Heterodontiformes; family Heterodontidae; genus Heterodontus; species Heterodontus francisci. The sequence goes on from NC_090376.1 coordinate 82,670,495, forward strand.
GATGCTCCTTCTCTTTTTGGACATTTAGCATACTGGCTAAGGACTCCTGCACACATTGCAAAAACTCCATCTCCTGCACCCCTTTCAATACGACTTCTTGCCACTTTATTTGAGAGTAGTTAAAATCTCCCTTTTTTTATTCATTCATGAGATGTGGGTATTGTCGGCAAGGCCAGCATTTGTTGCCCATCCCTAATTGTCTTGAGAAGGTGGTCTCTCTGGCAGTGTTGTTGAGCATGTTGTGCCTTAGGCCGACTGTGGTCCCGCAGCTCAAATCCTGGGCATTTCCACTAAGGTGAGCTGCCAGTGATGGAGGCTCTTACTACAAGAGATTTTTTTCTAAATGCGAGAAAAATAACAATGCAAATATATGCATTGCATGATTTCACTGCTTTTGTTAGGGACTGCATTATTAACTGTATAAGCTGATTTAGGGCATAAGGGAAGTGCCATTGGTAAGGGAGGTCTTAAAAGGAAATAAACTTAAGCTGTTGTTCTTTCTCCTTTCCTTTTAAATATTATTACTTTGTTTTTGTGTTCTTATTTTTATTTCTTTTTGGGGCGAGGGGGGGGGGGGGGGGTTGAAAATATATATTTTGGGACAGGTTTTGGGTGCTACAATTTTTGTTCCCACCAGTTGATAACAAATTATTTTCAGGCCTGAAAAATATATTCCATGATTTTTCAACAGGTCATTTAAAACAGACCATGAGGAAAGTAATGAAGGAACTTCAGCATGATAGGATCAGATGGAAAAAGAGGGCAGATGAAAAGGGGATCTTCCAATATCAACTTTCACAGTGGTGGCACAGTGGTTAGCAGCCTCACAGCTCCAGCGACCCGGGTTCGATTCTGGGTACTGTCCGTGCGGAGTTTGCAAGTTCTCCCTGTGACCGCGTGGGTTTCTGCCAGGTGCTCTGGTTTCCTCCCACAGCCAAAGACTTGCAGGTTGATAGGTAAATTGGCCATTGTAAATTGCCCCTAGTGTAGATGGGTGGTAGGAGAATGTTGGGGATGTGGTAGGGAATATGGGTTAATGTAGGATTAGTATAAATTGGGTGGTTGTTGGTCGGCACAGACTTGGTGGGCTGAAGGGCCTGTTTCAGTGTTGTATCTCTAAATAAATGTAGGGATCTATCTTGAGGTAAGAGTGACTGCCCTTGACATCGAGCCTGCATTTGACCCAGTGTGGCATCAAGGAGCCCTAGCAAAATTGACATCAATTGGGTTGAGGGGGAAAGGTTTGGCTGAAGTAATACAAAGGACGATAGTTGTGGTTGTTGAAGGCCAATCATCTCAGTCCCAGGATATCACTGCAGGAGTTCCTCAGGGTAGTGTCCTAGGCCCAACCATCTCCAGCTGCTTCATTAATAACCTTCTCTCTATCATAAGGCCAGAAGTGGGAACATTCACTAATGATTGCACAATGTTCAGTACCATTCGTAATGCCTCAGAAAATGTAGCAGTTCATGCACACTTGCAAAAAGCCCTGGACAACATCTAAGCTTGGGCTGATAAGTGGCAAGTAATATTCATGCCACACAGTACCAGGCAATGACAAGCTCCAACGAGAGAGAATCAAACCATCTCCCCTTGACATACAATGGCATTATCATCACTGAACTCCCCACCATCAACATCCTGGGGGTTACCAGAAACTTAACTGGACCAACCATATAAATAATGTGACTACAAGAGCAGGTTAGCAACTGGGAATTCTGTGGCCAGTAACACACCTTCTTGCTCCCCAAAGCCTATCTACAAGATACAAGTGTGATGGAATACTCCCCACTTGCTTGGATGAGTGCAGTTCCAACAACACTAAAGAAGCTCAACACCATCCAGAACAAAGCAGTCAGCTTTATTGGCACTGCATCCACTACCTTAAATATTCACTCCCTTCACCACTGGCGCACAGTAGCTGCAGTGTGTACCATCTACAAGATGCATTGCAGCAACTCACCAAGACTTCTTTGACAGCACCTTCTAAACCTGCAACCTCTAACACCTACACCTAGAAAGACAATTGCAGCAGGCTCATGGGAAAGCCAAGTTCACTCGAAGTCACACACTTGGAAATATGTCACCATTCTTTCAGTGTTTTTTTTTTAGAACATTACAGCGCAGTACAGGGCCTTCGGCCCTCGATGTTGCGCCGACCTGTGAAACCATCTGACCTACACTATTCCATTTTCATCCATATGTCTATCCAATGACCACTTAAATGCCCTTAAAGTTGGCGAGTCTACTACTGTTGCAGGCAGGGCGTTCCACGCCCCTACTACTCTCTGAGTAAAGAAACTACCTCTGACATCTGTCCTATATCTATCACCCCTCAACTTAAAGCTATGTCCCCTCGTGTTTGCCATCACCATCCGAGGAAAAAGACTCTCACTATACACCCTATCTAACCCTCTGATTATCTTATATGTCTCTATTAAGTCACCTCTCCTCCTCCTTCTCTCCAACGAAAGCAACCTCAAGTCCCTCAGCCTTTCCTCGTAAGACCTTCCCTCCATACCAGGCAACATCCTAGTAAATCTCCTCTGCACCCTTTCCATAGCTTCCACATCCTTCCTATAATGCGGTGACCAGAACTGCACGCAATACTCCAGGTGCGGTCTCACCAGAGTTTTGTACAGCTGCAGCATGACATCGTGGCTCCGAAACTCGATCCCCCTACTAATAAAAGCTAACACACCATATGCCTTCTTAACAGCCCTATTAACCTGGGTAGCAACCTTCAGGGATTTATGCACCTGGACACCAAGATCTCTCTGTTCATCTACACTACCAAGTATCTTCCCATTAGCCCAGTACTCTGCATTCCTGTTACTCCTTCCAAAGTGAATCACCTCGCACTTTTCCGCATGAAACTCCATTTGCCATCTCTCAGCCCAGCTCTGTAGCCTATCTATGTCCCTCTGTACCCTACAACATCCTTCGGCACTATCCACAACTCCACCGACCTTAGTGTCATCCGCAAATTTACCAACCCACCCTTCTACACCCTCTTCCAGGTCATTTATAAAAATGACAAACAGCAGTGGCCCCAAAACAGATCCTTGCGGTACACCACTAGTAACTAAACTCCAGGATGAACATTTGCCATCAACCACCACCCTCTGTCCTCTTTCAGCTAGCCAATTTCTGATCCAAAGCTCTAAATCACCTTCAACCCCATACTTCCGTATTTTCTGCAATAGCCTACCGTGGGGAACCTTATCAAACGCCTTACTGAAATCCATATACACCACATCCACTGCTTTACCCTCATCCACCTGTTTGGTCACCTTTTCGAAAAACTCAATAAGGTTTGTGAGGCACGACCTACCCGTCACAAAACCGTGCTGACTATCGCTAATGAACTTATTCTTTTCAAGATGATTATAAATCCTGTCTCTTATAACCTTTTCCAACATTTTACCCACAACCGAAGTAAGGCTCACAGGTCTATAATTACCAGGGCTGTCTCTACTCCCCTTCTTGAACAAGGGGACAACATTTGCTATCCTCCAGTCTTCCGGCAACTGTTGCTGGTTTAAAATTGTGAAACATCCTTCCTAACAGATTTTTGGGTGTAACTAAACAACATAAACTGCAGCAGTTCAAGAAGGCAGCTCACTGCCATCTCCTCAAGGACAATTAAGGATGGGCAACAAATGCCCACATCCCATGAATGAATCAAAAAAAATCATGGGAGATTTTAACTACTCCCAAATAAACTGGCAAGAAGAGGTAGTAAAAGGGGTGCAGGAAATTGAGTTTTACAATGTGTGCAGGAGTCCTTTTGTACCCAGTATGCTAGAAGCCCAACAAGAGAAGAAGCGTTGCTGGATCCTGTAATGAGAAATGAACCAGACATATAAGAGAAATAAGTGTAGGGAAACATCTATGCAATAGTAATTGCAACATAATAAGTAGCACCCTAGCAAACTCACGGTCATGAAAAATGTGTCACGGACCGTGAAATCCTGGGTCCTCCATGAAATTGGCCAGTTTGAGAATTTCACGTGTTTTACTGATTGACACAAGGTTGAACTCGCTGATTGCTCGGCATATTGCGAAGATCGCATGTTTTACTGATTGACTCAAGTCTCAACTTGCTTATTGGTAGAGGAGGAAGGGCTTTCTGTGTAGTTTGGAGCGTAGCAATCTCACGTGTTGGCAGACAGGTGAGAATGCCATAATGAGCAAATCAAAGACGGCCACAACCATTACTGCAGCACATCGAATGAAAGAATTTGGAATCCAGATTCTGCATGTCAATGGTGGTATACTGTTTTGTACAAGCTGCAATGTTTTGTTGGATTGCACATGGTGGGCAATGGTTCAACGCCAGTTAGAATCCAAAAGCCATCGCTGCAGAAAAAGAGCATACAACACTGCATTGCTGGAAAACTAACATGCTAAAAAAGCAACAATTTAATCTCTTTTTAAGAAGTTGACAGAGAGCTCAGAAAATCGTCAGTTGGCTACAATGGAACTTGTGGAAGCTCTTGCAAGCGCTAACATACCATTGGAAAAACGTGATCGCCAACGCAATGTAATGTGAAAAATGGTGGTTGTTTGCCAAGTGCAAATAAATTACAACAGGACTACCTACCGAAGGTTTTTGCTATACATTGTGAGGAGATGAACTCTGTGAAATGCAGGAACCCCACCTTGCAAGGCTAGCAAGGCACTGTCTGTCAATTCCAATGTGGCGTATCATAGTCCATTGAGCGCAACCATATCAAAAGTCTTTTCCACTTACAAGAACAACACTAATTTGCATTTTCATGACAAAGGCTCAAAGGATGTGGACCGACAGTTATTGCAAGTTGTCATTCTTCGCCTCCTAAGTTCTGCTTGGCCTTAGTTAAAGACATTAATGCTCTTAGAATCATAGAATGGCTCCAGCACAGAAGAAGGCCATTCAGCCTATCAAGTCTGTGCTGGCTCTCTTCAAGAGTAATTTAGCTAGTCCCACACCCCGCCCCTTTCCTTGTAGCCCTGCAAATTTTCTCCCTTCATATGCTTGTCCAATTCCCTTTTGAAAACCACGATTGAACCTCCCTCCACTACTCTTTCAGGCAGTCCAGGCTGTAACCACTCAGTGCGTAAAAAAGTGTTTCCCCCTGTGGGCTTAGGTGATGAGGTGTTGTTGGATGGGCTGTATGATAACTTTACAAGGCAGCTACGCAGACTGATAGGCCAGTAATTGTTTTGATTGATAAAGTCTTTGCCTGTTTTCTGGACTATTGTAACCACAGTTGATTTTCTATACCCTGTTAAATATGAAGCTTCTATCACTTTATCTTTAAAGTTTTATGAAAAGGTTTTTATATAATTTTTGAGAGTTAAGAGTAATAATAACACCAAATAAATTAAATTGTACATTAATAGGTGTTTATATCTAATTTATATTCAGTACTTCATATAATATATAGTTTCTATAAGTTGTCTATGGTATGTTATGTAATGTATATATATAATGTATATTTTATATACCATTTATATGTTTAAGTGTGTGTTTGGGCTGAATTTTACGAGCGGCCGCAACTCACGGCAGTGCGCTCAGAAATCAGTGGCGTGCCCGTACTCAGCGGCCGCTGCAGAGCCCCCACGATATTATATGCAGGGGCTCATTTAAATGGAGGGGGCAGGACAGCTGCCGCCGTGTCCCTGGCAATGGCGTCCGGCGCCACTGAACAGGCGCCAATGTCATTTTTAAAGGGCTTCAGGCCCTTCGGCCTCATTAAAAGTTTTAAAGTGACAGAATGGCTAAAAATGCAGATATATATTTATTCACATTTTCAATTCTCTGTCCCACACCCACAATGAGTAATAAATGTGCAAATCGTCCTTTCCCCCCGAAAAAAAGTTTCATTCAAGTTCTGAACTTTCCCCCCAAACATAATAATCTTTGACACTCAACCCCTTCCCACCATCCCCACAACCAATGGAACAGGTTTTCCCCGCTCCCCCCCACCCCGATAATTTAACTCCTCCCGCCTCCCCACCAGTGTCTCACCTCGGAACTCCATATGGAGTTCCGAAGGTGTGCGCGTTGTGACTGGTGGCCGTAAAATTGTTGTGGGACAGCCGCCAGAACCAGGTGAGTTAATTTGCATTTCTGCACCGAAGCCTCGCCACCGCTGGTAATATGTGGCAGGGCCTTCTCGGCATCATGAATCGTGGCCGGCCTCTCCCGCAAGTATTTTACAGGCCTCCCCACCATTGCAAGGACTTCAAACAACATTCTGTGAGGACTTCAAGCAATATTGGACTGTAACTTTGCAAGGACTCTAATTTTTTCTATTTTAAATGTTGTTTAAATCTTCATAGTGTTTAAGAATTTAGTTATTCTAAGAGTTAATTTGTTGATTTAAAGACACCTGGTTTGGTTAGCCTCATTCGGGGGTTAATAGATGGTACAATTTGGCTGGGTCTTTCTTTAATTTGGAAAGTTTTAAATGATGTGTTAGGCGATCTGTGGAGCGACGGGATTGAACTAACAGTGCGTTTCTCCCACCACAATCAGAAACGTATATTTTAATTGTGGGTTTTGACTTATTTATTGGGGGCTCGTCCGGGATTTGAATAACATATATTTTGGGGGCTCACTCAAGATTTGAATCATATCTTAATTGGGGGCTCACTTGCAGTTGAATCATATTTAATTCGGTAGCTCACGTCTGGGATCAGAATCAGACTAATTTAGAGGGCTTGCATTTGGAATCATAGTAATTACTCATCTCTGGGATAACATATTTAAATTGGGGTCCTGCATTTGGTATCATATTGATTGCTCTCGAGTTTGGGATCATAGCAATTGCAAACTCGATTGTTGGGATCTAAATCTGACACCAATTACAAAGACATTAAAAGAACCAGGTCTCTTGCATAATAAGGTACAGTTCTATACCATTGTTATGGCATTAGTTGTTGCAGCAGTGTTTTTGGGAAAGCAGAATGTTTCCCTGAGTGACTTGATTGCGGTTGGAATTGAAATCAGGTGCCAAAAATGCAGAGATAATTGATATAATGGCCAAACATCTGGAATTAGTAGACATTGATGAACAGTAGATGACAGATGAACGGCAATACAAGGAACAAGAAAGGGAATACGAGAGACATGAAGGTAGTAGGTCCAAGAGTGATGCAGTGATATTGGCTAAGATTCAGTTAGAAACAAAAAAACTTGAGGCAGAAAAAGAATTAAGAAAACTTGAATTGGAAAAAGAGGAAAGGGAGAAAGAGAGAGCATTTCAGAGAGTAAGTGAAAGGGAAGAGAGGGAATTTAGACTAAAAGAGATGGAACTAAGACAAAAGGGTTAGTTTGAATCTGAGTTTAGATCAGGACCCAGCGAGAAGTTGTTTAAATTTATACTGGCTCTTCCTAAGTTTGAGGAAAGGGACATAGAAGCTTCTGCAGATTATGAGATGGCAAAAAAGGATATTCTCGCTGCGTATGAGTTAGTCCCTGAAGCTTACCATCAGAAGTTTAGAAACTTAAGGAGATTGGCTGGGCGGACATATTTAGAATTTGAGAGGGTGAAGCAAATTAATTTTGACCGTTGAATATGGGCATTAAAGATAGAAACCACATATAAGAATTTTTGAGAATTGATTCTCTTAGAAGAGTTTAAAACTCCATTCCTTCAGCAGTGAGGACTCATATAGATAACCTGAAAGTTTTTAAAGCTAGGCAAGCAGCAGAGATTGCTGATGATTTTGAGCTTGTGAATAAGCCAACCTATTTTGTCCGCCAACCCCATAAACCCGAGAAGGATAGAAAGTGGGAGAATGAAAGGAAGGCAAGTAGCCGGGGACAAGAAGGAACAGCTAGGAATGCCCCAGGATCACCTCCTCAGGTCAGAAAGGAAGGTGCTGAGGATAAAAGTGAGGTTCGCAAGCCAAAGTGTTATCATTGCAACAAAACGGGTCATCTTCGTTCAGAGTGCTGGAAATTGCAAGGTAAACCCATAGGACTTGTTGGGGTATGCAAATTTAATGCAGAGGAAAAGACTCTGACTGAGAGTATAGCAGACCAGGCTATAGCTTTAACAACAGCTGTGAATGTGAAACCAGATACTAAAGCTAAGAGGAATGTAGAGGTTAAGAATAAAATACCTGAGAGTTATAATGATTTTTTGTCAAAGGGGAGAGTGACTCCGTATCCTGTAAGTGAGGCAGGAAACCCTATCATTAAACTCAGGGATACAGGAACAACCCAAACACTCTTGCTGGGGAAAGATATGAGGTTTCCACCAGAGAGCGCCTTGAATGCTAAAGTTTTAGTAAATGGAATTGGCGGGGTGTGTATACCCGTATCTTTGTATAAAGTATGCCTAGAGAGTGATTTGATAACTGGGGTAGTAACTGTAGGTGTTGTCCACAGTTTACCAGTAAAGGGAATTGATCTACTCCTAGGAAATGATTTGGCAGGATCAAAAATATCAGATTCTCCTATGGTTACAGAAGAACCATGTGAAATTAAGGAAACGGAGCAATTACAGGAAAAAATTCCGGGAATATTTCCTGCATGTGTAGTTAACCGAGCAATGGCTAAACAGGATCCATTGTTGGAGGTAAAAGGGGCACCACAAATAGACAGCCAGGCATCTGAAACCTTATTTGGGGATTTAGATAATCCAAATGAGATGTTTAACAGATCGTCCATCATTGCAACACAGCAAGCTGATCCAGAGATCTACCAAATAGCACAGATGGCTCTGTCAGAAGCTGAGGTGACAGGAGTTCCGGAAGGCTATTATATGGCAAACGGGGTTTTGAAAAGGAAATGGAAACAGCCTCATAGACCTTCCGACGAAGACTGGACACTTGTTGAACAGATAGTGGTACCACCTAAATATCGACAAGGATTATTAAGGTTAGCACACGACATTCCCTTTTCAGAACATAGGGGAATTCAGAAGACCAAATCACACATAAGCAAACATTATTACTGGCCAGGTCTTACAAAGGATGTGAGACAATTTTGTAGGGCATGCCACACCTGTCAAACAATGGAAAAACCACAACCTACAATAAAACAGGGGATGAGGTATCAGTTTTGTCACCGTTACAGGGAGAACCAGTGAAAGCACGGTTCAGTGGCCCATTTCTTTGGCCTCCTTGTCTCGAGAGACAATGGGTAAGCGCCTGGAGGTGGTCAGTGGTGTGTGGAGCAGCGCCTGGAGTGGCTATAAAGGCCAATTCTAGAGTGACAGGCTCTTCCACAGGTGCTGCAGAAAAATTTGATTGTCGGGGCTGTTACACAGTTGCGCCTCTGTCTTTTTTCCTGCCAACTGCTAAGTCTCTTTGACTCGCCACACTTTAGCCCCACCTTTATGGCTGTCTGCCAGCTCTGGCGAACGCTGGCAACTGACTCCCATGACTTGTGATCAATGTCACAGGATTTCATGTCACGTTTGCAGACGTCTTTAAAGCGGAGACATGGACGGCCGATGGGTCTGATACCAGTGGCGAGCTCGCTGTACAATGTGTCTTTGGGGATCCTGCCATCTTCCATGCGGCTCACATGGCCAAGAGTGGGTAAGGTAGATTACTTGATTGACACCCCTGATCGCCGGATGAAGAACCGGTTGTGTCACATTAATTTGCTCAAACCATATTACCGCAGGGAGGAGGATAAGCCAGTGCAGGTATGTCAGGTAATCGGGACTGTGGAGAAGGAAAAGGATAGTGAGGATGAGGCAGAAGTAGGCCCAGGAAATTCTCAGATTGAATCTCCAACTATCCAATCAGCAAATGCAGAATGGCTAGGAAAATTAAACAACCGGCTTTTACACTTAGAGGCAAAACAGCATGAAGTCATAATCAGGGTTTTCACAATGTTTCAAAAAGTTTGTAGGGATAAGCCAGGATGTACAACCTTAGCCACACATGATGTGGATATAAGGGGAGCCATTCCTTTAAAACAGCATCCTTGTTGCTTAGGTCCAGACAGACAGGCCCAAGTGGAAGCAGATGCAAGCTGAAGGGCAGCTTAGGTGAACCTAGTTAGGACAGCTGGAATTCGCAGATGGTGATGATGATTAAACCTGGTGGGACGGCTCAAACTTGCATAGACTCTAGAAAAGTCACTGTGGTAAAGAAGGCAGACTCCTACCCAAATTCTTATTTAAAGGACTGAATGGACAGAGTGGGCAACACAATGTGTCTTAAATAGACAGATGTGTTGGAGGATACTGTCAAATTCCTTTGACACCCCAGGGTAAGAAAAAAAAATCAGCTTCTGTAACACCGGACAGGGTTTTCCAGTGTCAAGTGATGCCACATAGGTTAAGGGGTACTCGAGAAACTTCTCAGAGAATAGTGAACCCAGTAGTGGTCAATGCTCCTAGCTGTGCAGCTCACCTGGCTGAGGTGATGGACAACAGGGACACTTGGAAGAAAAACACAAAACAACTGGAAGACTATGCTTGTAAATTTGAAATGAGTTAATTGGAACAACCTTTTGAAAATTTAAAGCCAAAATGTTCTGGTGGAACTTGTTGCTGTAGCCTAAACATTATTTTTTAGAAATGCATATATCTGTAACTGCGTGAAAGAAAGAATGTTAGCGTTTTTTCAATTTGTATTTTTTTTACCCATTGTAATGAAACACATTTCAGGAATGGTGCTTCATTCCTCTAGGAGTGGAGGTGTCACGATCCTGTAGTTTTTTTTCCCGGGAATATGCAGTTTGCCTTTAAGGCTTGCAAAGGATCAGTATTGCTTTAAGAACCAGCAAGCATCAGGAGTTATAGGAAGGTGCATTTTTGTTGCCTTAGAAACAGCCATTTGGAGACTGCAATTCAAAGGGTGCATTCTCATTACTATAAATACTGCCACTGGGAGTATTAAGCGATACATTTGTTACAATTCAATTTTGAACTGGCTTTTTAGTTGAAGACAGTTTGTTCTAACAGAACACAGACATAGAGGACCCACAAGCAGCTGTGGTGACAGCACCTGGGAAAAGAGCTCTCAACCATTTAAACTGAAGGAATAGGATTTTAGTCTGTTTAATTATTATTTCCTCTCAAAATTCTAAAAAAAAGTCAAGCCAAAATGGCTGTTAATTTAAACTGAAGGAAGGTAAGTTAGACTGTGACAATCTTTTATCCCTCAACAAACTCTAAAGTCAGATTGATTCTATTGAAAGTGTTTTCAAGTCTTTAATTGTTGAAATTCGTGGGAGAAGGAAAGCATCACGTATTGGACTATGGACTGTTCTACTGTGGAAGAACCTTTTTGCCCACATCGGATGACTGTGAGGACTTCAAGAAATATTCTGTGAGGACTTCAAGCAACATTGGACTGTAAATTTGCAAGAACTCTAATTTTTTCTATTTTAAATGTTATTTATATCTTCATAGTGTTTAAGAATTTAGTTATTCTAATGAAAGAGTTAATTTGTTGATTTAAAGACACCTGGTTTGGTTAGCCTCATTTGGGGATTAATAGATGGTACAATTTGGCTGTGTGTTTCTTTAATTTGGAAAGTTTTAAATGATATGCTCGTCGATCTGTGGAGCGACGGGATTGAATTAACAGTGCGTTTCTCCCACCACAATCAGAATCGTATATATTTATTGGGGGCTTTGACTGGAGCAGTCGGTCGTAACATTAATAAGTCTGTGACCAATCTAACAATATGTGGGATTTCTTACAATGTGTTTTTCCTACCAGATTTGGAAAAGAGGGCAAGCAATAATATCATCAATACCATTTTCACTTCAAATTAAGCTGTGTTAAAGTACTACAGAATTGATAACTAAATGACATAGATATAATTGAAGCAGGTTTTATGGTTACCAATTCTGAAACCAAAGACCGTGGCATAGAATGTATACAGCTGTTTTACAAGAGACCTTGCCTTTCACTATTCAGAGTGATTAAGCTTGATGCATTATTTGATTTTGACAAATTACATAGCCAGGGTAAAAGATTTCGAACAAGCTGCACCTGTAAGAGTGCACCGCATTTCCTATGGGATCGGATTTGAAAGCACTAGATTGCATGTCAAAAAAGGATTCTTAATACCAATAGCAGGCAGCTGTGTGTTCCATGAAGTGATGGTACAAAGGACAATAACAGACTGGGATTGTCACCATGATATCAAGGAAAATAGTGTTTGAAACTCACAACCAATGGGAAATATGGTAAAACAACAGTAGCATGTTAACATATGTAACTACACATACAAATTAAAAACTAAAAACAAATACATGAACACAATTTTGCAAACTTCGACCTCTTAGTTTTATCTAGCATTTACAACATTTCTACACATACACATAAATGTCATAAAAGATTAAAAGAATTTTTAAAATTCTTCTCCCATGTAGATACAGCCAATTTGTACAATATCACCAAATTTGCCTCCACAGAAATCAGACATACAACCATTTATGACTGCAGCAGGATGAGTAATGTCAAAAAAGTCCTTGATTAAATGCGATTTGATTAAATTTGATGAAACTCATTCCAAAATATATTGTTTTTTTTGAGAACTTAAATGGCACCATTGTATAAGGAGAATACTAAAATAAGGGAAAGGAGGAAAGGAAGGTGGATTTGCAATTACATAGTGCCTTACTATATCATTAAAATGACGCAACATCTTTCGTACAATGAATTCCTTTTCACAAGATTGACAAATAAAAATGAATGAGCAAGGTCATTTGTTCCCTCTTAGCCTATTCATCCAGAAAACCCTATTTCTCCATCACGGTATCCAACTGTTTCTTAGAATGATTTCAAAGTTTTACCTCTTCTACTCTAGTTGTTTTGCTTACTCTTTGTGTGAAGGATTTCCTGACATCAACCCTAAAATTTCCATTAACCAGTTTGAACCTCTGCTCCCATCATCCTACTGTCGCAGATTAATCCAGAGTTTCAGATTTATCTTTTCAGTACTGTTAACTACCTTATACAACGCTACAAAATCTCCTCTCGGTTGCATCTTTTCAAGGCTGAAAAGGCCATGGCCAGAATTTTGTATCCCCCCTACTCCCACAGAAGCGGGCTGGTGATGGGGTGTTGTAAAATTGAGTGGGAGGAGGGGGATGCCCTTCCCAACGCCTTCCCGCCCCTGCTATAATTTTACGAGGGGCGGCGGGCAGCATGAGAAACAGCCCACCTGCCCAAGGCCAATCAGGGCCCTTAAGTGGCCAATTAATTGCCACTTAAAGGCCTCCTCCCACTGCCGCTGGTATTTTACCAGTGGCGGGCAGCTGTGGCATCATTGGCAAAGCTAGCATATATTGCCCATCCCAAATTGCCTTTGAGAAGATGAGGGTGAGCCTTTTTCTTAAACTGCAGCAATCCTAGTTGTGTAGTTACTCCCACAGTGCTGTTCGGCATTGAGTTCCAGGATTTTGACCCAGCAATAATGAAGGAATGCCGATATATTTCCAAATCAGGATGATGTGTGACTTGGAGGGGAACTTGCAGGTGGTGGTGTTTCCACCCATCTGCTGCCCTTGTCCTTCTAGGTGGTAAAGGTTGTGGGTCTGGAAGGTGCTGCTTGAGTAGCCTTGCTGTGTTGCTTCAGTGTATCTTGTAGATTGTACACACTGCTGCCACTCTGTGTCATTGGTGGAGGGAGTGAATGTTTGTGAACGGGGTGACAATCAAGTGGGTTGCTTTGTCCTGGATGGTGTCGAGCTTCTTGAGTGCTGTTGGAGCTGCACCCATCCAGGCAAGTGGACAATATTCCATCACACTCCTGACTTGTGCCTTGTAGATGGTGGACAGGCTTTGTGGAGTCAGGAGGTGAGTTACTCGCCGCAGGATTCCTAGTTTCTGAGCTGCTCTTGTGGCCATGGTATTTATATGGCTACTCCAGTTCAGTTTCTGATCACTGGTAACCCCCAGGATGTTGATCGTGGGGGATTCAGCAATGGTAATGCCATTGAATGTCAAGGGCAGATGGTTAGATTCTCTCTTGTTGAAGATGGTCATTGCCTGGCACTTGTGTGGTGCGAATGTTACTTGCCACTTATCAGCCCAAGCCTGGATATTGTCCAGGTCTTGCTGCATTTCTACATGGACTGCTTCAGTATCTGTGGAGTCGCGAATGGTACTGTACATTGTGCAATGTTACGACCAGTTGAGAAAGGGCTCTAGGGTTCCCCCTCAGCCTTCACCTGGTCTTACCGTAACAGGGTTTTTTTTTAAACACACCATTTTTTTTAGCTCCCCCTTACTGAATCCTTATTCACTAACTTCAAATTATAAGGCAAAGAAACTAGCCAAACAGGTTTTCTTAGGTTTAAAGAAAAAAAGTTTAACTTTATAAAAATTAATCTATAATTCCGTTAATGTCTACAGATACGCGACACGCCCATGCTAGCATTCATACACGATACACACATGCAGACAGAGACAGAAAAGAGCAGAAAAAATAAAGTGGAAAAGTTTGTGGCAATATCTAAAGATGGTTTTGGTTACTGTTCTTCGAACTCGCTGTAAAGTCCTTGATTGTAGGTAGGTTTTGCTTTTCATTGGGGCCCAGTATTCTTCTTAAACTTTGTTCCATGTAGGACATTTTTCTCTCTTGACATTCATGTGTCCTCAGTGGGTCCGGAGGCTTGTGAGAAAGAGATGGGAGCAGACAGGAGAGGTCTTCTCACTCCAGGTGCAAACAATATTTTTTCAGTTCAAAGTCTTCATACAATTCAGAAAAACCCAGGTTGCCAAGCAGCTTAGTCATGTGACTAGCTGGTCTGACCACGTCTGTTTGTGGATTCTCTTGTCTTAGCCGACCCTGGAATGTCTCTGCTTACACACAATACCTGCTGCTCAAAGTCCATTGTGGGTTAAATTGGAGCAGGGAATAGCCCCTTTGTCCCTCCAAGCACTGTCTGTTAGTATGCAAATGTTTTTTCCAGCCATGGCTGATCTGTTTAACAAGTCATTTCCTCATTCCAGCAACAGTTTAAAATCAATGTTCAAATCACAAAATTAATATGCCTCATTCTTGGCAGGTGGGGGTTCTGCGTGACAGCAATCATCAGCGAGCATCCCCACTTCTGACCTTATGATTGAAGGAAGATCATTGATGAAGCAGCTGAAGATGGTTGGACCTAGGACACTACCCTGAGGATCTCCTGTGGTGATGTCCTGGAGCTCACATGATTGACCTCCAACAACCAGAACCATCTTCCTTTGTGCTACGTACGATTCCAACCGGCGGAGAGTTTTCCATTTGATTACCATAGATTTCAGTTTTGCGAGGGCTCCTTGATGCCATACTCAAATGCTGCCTTGATGTCAAGGGCAGTCACTCTCACCTCACCCCTTGAGTTCAGCTCTTTTGTCCATGTTTGAAACAAGGCTATAATGAGGTCAGGAGCTGAGTGGCCCTGGTGGAACCAAAACTGAACATCACTGAGCAGGTTATTGCTAAGGAAGTGCCGCTTGATAGAACTGTCAATGACACATTCCGTCATTTTACTGATGATCGAGAGTAGACTGATGGGGCAGTAATTGGCCAGGTTGGATTTGTCCTGCTTTTTGTGTACAGGACATACCTGGGCAATTTTCCACATTGCAGGGTAGATGCCTGTGTTGCAGCTGTATCGAAACAGCTTGGCTAGGGGTGAGGCAAGTTCTGGAGCACAGGTCTTCAGTACTATTGCTGAAATGTTGTCAGGGACCGTAGCCTTTGCAATATCCAGTGCCTTCAGTCATTTCTTGATATCACGTAGAGTGAATTGAATTGGCTGAAGACTGGCATCTGTGATGCTAGAGACTTCAGGAGGAGGCCGAGATGGATCATCCACTTGGCACTTCTGGCTGAAGATTGTTACTAATGCTTCAGGCTTATCTTTTGCACTGATGTGCTGGGCTCCCCCATCGTTGAGGATGGGGATATTTGTGGAGCCACCTCCTCCAGTTAGTTGGTTAATTGATAACCACCATTCAAGACTGGATGTGGCAGGACTGCAGAGCTTAGATCGATCCTTTGGTTGTGGGATCACTTAGCTCTGTCTATCGCATGCTGCTTACACTGTTTGGCACGCAAGTAGTCCTG
This sequence comes from Heterodontus francisci, assembly GCF_036365525.1. Classification (NCBI taxonomy): domain Eukaryota; kingdom Metazoa; phylum Chordata; class Chondrichthyes; order Heterodontiformes; family Heterodontidae; genus Heterodontus; species Heterodontus francisci. The sequence goes on from NC_090376.1 coordinate 82,686,531, forward strand.
TGTTGTAGCTTCACCAGGTTGACACCTTATTTTAAGGACAGCTGACTGCCTCAGGATGAAAGCATTGTGGCTGCTGCCAGGATAGCAGGCACTGACTAAAAGGATCTTCTAGTCAAGGTCGCAGACCAGCTGAATGTTGGTAGAGTGAAACCTACCCCTGGTTATGAGGGTTGCAGAGCCACATGTGTGCAGTTGATTTCACCCTGCATTATTGGAAATCCCAACAGCCTGGCAAATCCATGTGTTCTCTCTGCTGCTTCCCACTGGTTGGTGAGACAACAATGAAGTCCTCTTTCCTACACAGAGTCTCTGTGACCTCCCTGATGGAGCAATGGATGGCGAATTGTGAGATGTTACTGATGTTGCCTGCTCTCGCTTGGAATGATGCATTGGCATAGAAATTGAGGGTGTGGGGATCTTACTGGCCACTGGCAGCATTGTCTTTGCCCTGCTGTGAAGGTGCAGAACAGGTTAGAGGAGGTTCAGTGACTGACTCCTTGTTGAAAAGCAGGCACATCCCACACTGTTCCCGGTGAGGTGAAGGTAGGGGAAGTGCTCCCAGAAGACTCTTGCTGGGTAGGGCCTTCTATTGAGAATCCTTCTTCCCCCTCCCTCTGCTGCCTGAGCTCCATTTCCACACCAAGCTGCAGCCCAAAAGGGACTGCCACAATAGCTCCCATAACACAACCAGACTTTCTGTTGGTAGGGCAGAAAACACCTCTGACCTCCCTGTCAGGATTTAGCACCACTCCCTTGAAATACAAGAAGGCAGCAAAAGTCCCCCAAGAACACAATACAGTACTTCCACAAACTCTGCACCAGCTAAAGTAGGTCAAAAGTACATCATCTGGAAGTTGGATGTTTGGCCCTTTAAATAGAACTCGTGGGAAGCCCTCATGCAGCTGAACACAATGTCCAGCTGCAAGTGAATAGGAGAGGGCATTAACTGGATCTACGTGGTCCAAATTGGCAAATTGGGAGAGGCTATCTGACAACACTATCTGCCCATTCTGCATGCTACTGGTGCACACCCGAAGGGCTGAATTTTATGTTGCTGCCGCCAGAAAAAATGGCAGCCCACATGTGCCGGCTTTACTCTACGAAGCCACTGTGATATTAAACACGGCGACTCATTTACATGGCCGGGGTGAACCACCACCCTGCCCCCACCTCCCACCCACCCCCCCACACCATGATGTGGAGGCGGTGGGTGGTCCATCCCCAGCAATGGCATCTCGTACCATTGCACAGGCGCTGACACCATTTTTAAAGGGCTTCAAGCCCTAACATTTAATTTGAATTTTTAAAGGAATATTCACTTACAATTTATTCAAACAAATTAAATAAATGTTTCAAGCCCCTCTCCCAGCAACCCCCATGACCAAACAATTCATTCATTGCCCTATCCCCCCCAAAATACTTACCATGTGCACCTGACCTTCCCACTCCACCAAGTTCACACACTTTAATCTTTAATCTTTCCCACAACCCCCTTGACCAATGAAATTAGTTTAACCCCGCTGTCCCCCCCCCCCCCCCCGCACTGAGAAACTTACCTGCTCCCCCCTCCCCACCATGGTTCCGCCTTACATCAATGAACGGCGATCCGATGGTGTGGGAGTGCCGGCCGCTGACTCCAATATGGCAACGGAACAGGCGGCGGGAGCAGTTAAGTATTTAACTCAATAATTTGCTGTTTTTTAAATATGTAAATTTGGCTCCCATCGCCGAGCAGTGGGAGGAGCCGCCATGAGGCCTCGCCGCAGCTGGCAATATGGGGCCGGGCCTTCCCGGCGTCGAGGCTCATGACAGGCTTCTCCTGGAAGCATTTTCCGGGCACCCCTGCCTCGACCCCCGACATCGGTGGGGGCTGTAAAATTCAGCCTGAAGTGTCTGCGCTCGCAGATAGGGCATGCCACGCAGGCTATGCCAGAGGTGGCCATAAGTGTTCTGGCTGCCATTATTTCTCCTCGGGGCTTCCGCAGCGCCAGCGGCCCTACAGAGCCCAATTTCTTGGCCATGATTGTAACTTGGCTTCTGTAACATCAATGCTGCTTTGAGGTTGGGCACTAGGATGCGTCCATGAGCACTCCTGGGTAGTTTAGCTTTTCTGTATTTTTTCTACTATAACCCACCGAGTGCAATAAAAGCACAGCTAAATGGAGGGATGAGGCGTTGGGTGCTGGTTGAGGTGGTGGGGGGCAATGTGGGGGCAGTGAAATTCCTCATGCTAATAACTTTCACTCAAAAAATTTGCATGAGTACAAAACAGGAAATCAAGTACTCACTAAAAATTATAGCACAAGAAATTTCACCCTGTGTAACTTCAGTCAGTACCTGTCCTTAGCTGTTCAATGGATATTTTAATCGAACTTCAAATTTGTGGATTTACAAGTACCAAACTTGAAGAAGCTGAAGCTAAAATCAAAACCATACACAGGCCAATGTGACTTGTTAAATAGACCTTCTGAATGATTTATTCACTGTTAAGATATTTTCGTACCAGCAAACCTTATGTTGCTCTATTATTTGGTATGATACAAAATCATAACATACCCATCAAAGGCAAAGATTTTACTTATGGAAATAAGCCACCATGGACAATAAATGAGGTAAGAGATAGTATCAAACTAAAAGGAAAGGCTTACACACAGGGGCGGGTAAACTGCAGTGGGAGGTGACGGGGAGAATGCAGTAGGAGGTGATGGGGAAACTGAAGTAGGAGGGGGAGGGGATGGGGAGACTGCAGCGGGAGGGCACCGCGAGGAGGCAATGGGAGGGATGGGGAGGGGACAATGGGAGGGGAGAGACTGTAGTGGGAGGGGCTGGAGAGGGGGCAGTGGGAGGGGACGGGGAGACTATAGTGGAAGGGGACAGGGAGGGGGCAGTGGGACGGACGGGGTAGAGTGGGAGGAGACTGGGAGGAGGCAGTGGGAGGGGATGGGGAGGAGGCAGTGGGAGGGGAAGGGGAGACTGTAGTGGGAGGAGACGGGGAGGAGGCAGTGGGAGGGGACGGCAAGGGGGCAGAGGGAAGGGATGGGGAGGGGGAAGTAGGAAGGGATTGGGAGGCTGCAGTGGGAAAGGATGGCGAGAGGGCAGAGGGAGGGAACGGGGAGGGTGCAATGGGAGGAGACGGGGAGGAGGCAGTGGGAGGGGATGGGGAGGAGTCAGTGGGAGGGGACAGGAAGGGGGCAGCGGGACAGGAGAGGGAGGGTGCAGTGGGAGGAGACGGGGAGGAGGCAGTGGGAGGGTATGGGGAGGAGGCGGTGGGGGGGACGGCTAGAGGGCAGAGGGAAGGAACGGGGAGGGGGAAGTAGGAGGGGATTGGGAGGCTGCAGTGGGAGAGGATGGCGAGTGGGCAGAGGGAGGGGACGGGGAGACACTGGTGGGAGAGGGTGAGGAGGTTGCAGTGTGAGGGGTGGGGAAACTGCAGTGGGAGGCGATGGGGAGGGTGCAGCGGGAGGGGACGGGGAGGGGGCAGTAGGAGGGGACAGGGAAACTGCAGTGAGTGGGGACGGGGAGGGGGCAGTGGGTGGGGAAAGGGAGGAGGTAGTTGGAGGAGATGGGGAGGAGGCAGTGGGAGGGGACAGGGAGGGGGCAGTGGGAGGGAGTGAGGAAGTTGCAGTGAGGGGCGGGGAGACTGCAGAGGGAGGGGACGGGGAGGAGGCAGTGGGAGGGGACGGGGAGGAGGCAGTGGGAGGGAGTGAGTTGCAGTGTGAGGAGCGAGGAGACTGCAGAGGGAGGGAACGGGGAGGAGGCAGTGGGAGGGGATTGGGAGGAGGCAGAGAGGGGATGGGGAGGGTGCAGTGGGAGGGGATTGGGAGGAGGCAGTGAGAGGGGACAGCGAGGGGACAGTGGGAGGGGATGGGGAGACTGCAGTGGGAGGTGACGGGGAGGGGGCAGTGGGAGGAGACGGAGAGGGGGCAGTGAGAGGGTACAGGGAGGGGCTGTGTGAGGGGATGGGAGACTGCAGTTGGAGGGGATGGGGAGACTGCAGAGGGAGGGGTCAGGGAGGAGGCAGTGGGAGGGGACGGAGAGGGTAAAGTGTGCAGGAACAGGGAGGGGGCAGTGGGAGGGGATGGGGAGACTGCAGTGGGAGGGTATGGGGATGGGCAGTGGGAGGGGACGGTGAGGGGGCAGTGGGAGGGAGTGAGTTGCAGTGTGAGGAGCGAGGAGACTGCAGAGGGAGGGAACGGGGAGGAGGCAGTGGGAGGGGATTGGGAGGAGGCAGAGAGGGGATGGGGAGGGTGCAGTGGGAGGGGATTGGGAGGAGGCAGTGAGAGGGGACAGCGAGGGGACAGTGGGAGGGGATGGGGAGACTGCAGTGGGAGGTGATGGGGAGGGGGCAGTGGGAGGAGACGGAGAGGGGGCAGTGAGAGGGTACAGGGGGGGGCTGTGTGAGGGGATGGGAGACTGCAGAGGGAGGGGATGGGGAGACTGCAGAGGGAGGGGTCAGGGAGGAGGCAGTGGGAGGGGACGGAGAGGGTAAAGTGTGCAGGAACAGGGAGGGGGCAGTGGGAGGGGATGGGGAGACTGCAGTGGGAGGGTATGGGGATGGGCAGTGGGGGGGGACGGTGAGGGGGCAGTGGGAGGGGATGGAGAGCGGGCAGTGGGAGGGGACGGGGAGGGCAGTGGGAGGGTAAAGGGAGGGGGCTGTGTGAGGGGATGGGAGACTGCAGAGGGAGGGGACAGGGATGAGGCAGTGGGTGAGGACGGGTAGGGTGAAGTGCGTAGGGAAAGGGAGGAGGCAGTGGGAGGGGATTGGGAGGCTGCAGTGGGAGGGAATGGGAGACTGCAGTTGGAGGGGATGGGGAGACTGCAGAGGGAGGGATCAGGGAGGAGGCAGTGGGAGGGGATGGGGAGGGTAAAGTGTGCAGGAACAGGGAGGGGGCAGTGGGTGCGGATTGGGAGGCTGCAATGGGAGGGGATGGGAGACTGCAGTTGGAGGGGATGGGGAGACTGCAGAGGGAGGGGTCAGGGAGTAGGCAGTGGGAGGGGACGGGGAGGGTAAAGTGTGCAAGAACAGGGAGGGGGCAGTGGGTGCGGATTGGGAGGCTGCAATGGGAGGGGACGGGAAGGAGGCAGTGGGAGGGGATGGAGAGCGGGCAGTGGGAGGGGGCGGGGAGGGTGAAGTGGGCAGGGACAGGGAGGGGGCAGTGGGAGGGGATTCGGAGACTGCAGTGGGAGGGGACAGAGAGGGGGCAGTGGAAGGGTACAGGTAGGGGGCTGTGGGAGGGGATGGGAGACTGCAGCGGGAGGGGATGGGGAGGGGGCAGCGAGGGAGGGGACGGGGAGGGGGCAGTAGGAGGGGATTGGGAGGCTGCAGTGGTAGGGGACGGGGAGTAGGCAGTGGGAGGGGATGGAGAGGGGGCAGTGGGAAGGGATGGGGTGACTACAGTGGGAGGGGATGGCAAGGGAGCAGAGATGGGATGGGGAGGGGCAGTAGGAGGGGATAGGGAAACTGCAATGGGAGAGAACGGGGAGGAGGCAGCGAGGGAGTGGTGGGAGGGGACGGGGAGGGGGCATTGGGAGGGGACAGGGAGACTGCAGTGGGAGGGGAAGGGGAGGGGGCAGTAGGAGGGGATGGGGAGACTGCAGTGGGAGGGGACAGAGAGGGGACAGTGGGAGGGGATTCGGAGACTGCAGAGGGAGGGGATGGGGAGGGTGCAGCGGAAGTGGATGGGGAGAATGCAGTGGGAGGGGACTGGGAGGGGGCAGTGGGAGTGGATGGGGAGACTGCAGTGGGGGACGGGGAGGGGACAGTCGGAAGGGACAGGGAGACGGATTGGGAGGGGATCGGAAGGGGCCAGTGGGAGGGGATGGCGAGGCTGCAGTGGGAGTGGCTATGGATGGGGCAGTGGGAGGGGACAGGAAGGGGGCAGTGGGAGGGGATGGGGAGACTGCAGTGGGAGTGAATAGGGATGGGGCAGTGGGACGGGATGGGGAGACTGCAGCCAGAGGGGATGGGTAGGCTGCAGTGTGAGGGGACAGGAAGGTAGGCAGTGGGAGTGGATGGGAAGACTGCAGCCGGAGGGGATGTGGCAGATTTCTTTGGAGATTTGAGGAACATTAATAGGGTAATAATAGTGGGGGATTTCAACTTCCCCAATATTAACTGGGATAGTCTGAGTGCAAAAGGCTTAAAAGGGGCAGAATTCTTAAAATGCATACAGGAGAGCTTTTTGAGCTAGTATTTAGAAAGTCCTACAAGAGAATGGGCGGTATGGACCTAATCCTAGGGAATGAAGCTGGACAAGTGGTAGAAGTGTCAGTGGGGGGAGCATTTCGGGGATAGTGACCATAAATCTGTACGATTTAAGGTAGTTATGGAAAAGGACAAAGATGGACGGGAAATAAAGGTACTGAATTGGGGGAAGGCCAAGTTCAATGTGATAAAACAGGATCTGGCCAAAGTGGACTGGGAGCAGCTATTTGTAGGAAAGTCTACATCACATCAGTGGGAGTCATTCAAAGAGGAAATAGTGAGAGTTCAGAATCAACATGTATCCGTTAAGGTGAAGGGTAGGACCAACAGGCCCAGGGAACCCTGGATGTCAAGGGATATAGAGGACAGTATCAGGATCCCAAGTGCTGAAAACAGTGGAGGCCCTAGAGGAGTATAGAAAGTGTAGGGTGGCACTTGAAAAAGTAATTAGGAGAGCAAAGAGGTGGCATGAAAAAACACTGGTGGGCAAGATAAAGGAAAATCCCAAGGCGTTTTATAAGTATATGAAGGGTAAAAGGATAACCAGGGAAAGAGTAGGGCCCATTAGGGACCAACGTGGCAATCTGTGTGTGGAGCCGGAGGACGTAGGTGAGGTTTTAAATGATTACTTTTCATCGGTGTTCGATGGAAAAGGACGATGTAGGTGTAGAGATCAGGGAGGGGGATTGTGATATACTTGAACATACTAGCATTGATAGGGAGGACATATTAGCTGTTTTAGCGGGCTTCAAAGTGGATAAATCCCCAGGCCCAGATGAGATGTATCCTATGCTGTTATGTGAGGCAAGGGAGGAGATTGCAGGGGCTTTGACACAAATTTTCAAATCCTCTCTGACCACAAGAGAGGTACCAGAGGACTGGAGGACAGCGAATGTGGTACCATTATTCAAGAAGGGAAGTAGGAATAAACCAGGTAATTACAGGTCGGTGAGTCTAACATCAGTGGTTGGGAAAATATTGGAAAAAATTCTGAGGTACAGGATTAATCTTCACTTGGAGAGGCAGGGACTAATCAGGGATAGTCAGCATGGCTTTGTCAGGGGGAGATCGTGTCTAACTAACGTGATTGAATTTTTCGATGAGGTGACTAGATGTGTCGATGAAGGTAAAGCAATAGACAAGGCAAGGGAATACACAATGGATGGTAGGACCCGAGGAATTAGAGAAAGTCAGAAGGACCTTGGTGTACTTGTCCGTAGATTACTGAAGGCATGGATTTCAGTCAGGCTTTTGATAAGGTCCCGCATGGGAGATCAGTTAAGAAGGTACGAGCCCATGGGATCCAGGGCAATTTGGCAAATTGGATCCAAAATTGGCTTAGTGGCAGGAAGCAGAGGGTAATGGTCGAGGGCTGTTTTTGCAAGTGGAAGCCTGTGACCAGTGATGTACTGCAGCGATCGGTGCTGGGACCCTTGCTGTTTGTAGTGTACATTAATGATTTAGACGTGAATATAGGAGGTATGATCAGTAATTTTGCAGATGACATGAAAATTGGTGGTGTTGTAAATAGTGAGGAGAAAATCCTTAGATTACAGGACGATATAGATGGGCTAGTAAGATGGGCAGAGTATTGGCAAATGGAATTTAATCCTGAAAAGTGTGAGGTGATGCATTTTGGGAGGACTAACAAGGCAAGGGAATATACAATGGATGGTTGGACCCTAGGAAGTACAGAAAGTCAGAAGGACCTTGGTGTACTTGTCCATAGATTACTGAAGGCAGCAGCACAGGTTGATAAGGTGGTTAGGAAGGCATATGGGATACTTGCCTTTATTAGCCGAGGCACAGAATATAAGAGCAGGGAGGTTATAATGGAGCTATATAAAATGCTAGTTAGGCCACAGCTGGAGTACTGTGTACAGTTCTGGTCACCACACAATAGGAAGGATTTGATTGCACTGCAGAGGGTGCAGAGGAGATTCACCAGGATGTTGCCTAGGCTGGAGCATTTCAGATATGAAGAGAGACTGAAAAGGCTAGGGTTGTTTTCCTTGGAGCAGAGAAGGATGAGGAGGGACATGATTGAGGTGTACAAGATTATGAGGGGCATTGATAGGTTAGATAGGAGGAAACTTTTTCACTTAGCAGAGGGGTCAAGAACAAGGGGGCATAGATTTAGGGCAAGGGGCAGGAGGTTTAGGGGAGATTTGAGGAAACATTTTTTCACCTAGAGGGTGGTTGGAATCTGCAACGCACTGTCTGAAGAGGTGGTGGAGGCAGGAACCCTCACAACATTTAAGAAGTATTTAGATGAGCACTTGAAATGCCATAGCATACAGGGCTACAGGCCAAGTGCAGGAATATGGGATTAGAATAGTTAGGTGCTGTATGGCCGGCACAGACACAAAGGGCCGCAGGGCCTGTTTCTGTGCTGTATGACTCTGTAACATTCCTGCTCCAACTGTCTCCAAATTAAAATTTTAAAAAGGCATTTTTTAATTACCTTTTACCACCTGGCCACTGCAAAATCATTTGACTTGGAAATGATCCCCATGTTATGCACTTCCATCTTCAGTTTTAAAATGTTAATTAACCAATAGAAACATTGCATATATTGTCCAAAACAACTCAATTTTTTCCCTTGTTCCACTCTTTATCCCAGGCATGCGCAACTTTTTTGACATCACATGATCTTCTTCTTGAGACCATAACATTTTCTATTATACAAACAATTCAAGTGAGCTTTCTCCAACTCCCTTGTTCTGAAAACTCAAAGAGCTGGCTCAGATTATTCTCTTGTTGCGCAGCTCCAGTCCTGTGGTTACTGCTCTTATTTTCTAACATGACTGCTTTACTGATTCAAGACTACAATCAGATATTTTGTGTAGATGACATTTCTTTTTATTTTCCTTGTCTATTCGCAGGAGTGAAAAGGCACATTAAAAAGTTCACAAACATTGGAAGTTTTGTGATTGTAATTCAGATTCTATCTTATCAATAGTCTTCTCATTCTGCAGTGGGCTGAAGCATTGGAGGTCTCTACTAATATTCCCATGAAGAATTTAGGTGCTGTCATGCAGGCCCCCACCTGCCCAGAATGAGGCACATTAATTTCGCCACATGGACATTAAATTTCAAATTGTTGCTGGGAAGAAGAGAAGGCCTGTTGCAAGGGGTTGCCAAGCCCCTGGCTGGAAGGACATTTTTGCATATTTATGGCAGACAGTGTTGGAACAAAGGCACTATCCCCTGCTCCCAATATACAGAACAGACGTGGTCAGACCAGATTAGTCACATGATGAACTGGCTGTTGCAGAATTTGGACTAAGAGTTTTAAGTTGGAGAAACAGTGGTTGAAGGCAGAAAGCTCTGTGTTCCTGGACTGAAAAGACCTCCTCTTCTCCTGTCTGCTCCCATCTCTTTCTCATGGAACTCCAAGACCCACTGAAGACACATTAACCCTAAGAGAGAAAAGTCTCCTGCAGTGAACAAGGTTTAAGAAGAATACTGGGCCCCAACGAAAAGCAAGATCAACCTACAAAAGGACTCTACAGCGAGGTTGAAGAACCGTAACAAACTCTTCAGATATTGCCTCAAAACTTTCCACTTTATTTTTCTTCTGCTCTTTTCTGTCTCTATTTGCATGTGTGTATCACATATGCATGTTAGCGTGGGTGTGTCGTGTATTCGGCATCGACTGAATTAGAGTTTAAGCTTAAGTTCTAATAAATTTCACCTTTCTTCTTTAAACCTAAGAAAGTCTGTTTGTGCTCATTTTTTTGCCTTATAATTGGAAAGCGGTGAACAAGGATTCACCAAAGGGGAGCTCATAACATGGTGTGTTTAAAATCAAACCCTGTTACAGTAAGACCAGAAGGCTGAGAGGGACCCTTAGACTCCTTTCTCACCTGGTCATAACAGGTGCCCTATCTGTTCTCTTGCATGGACCCCGTGATATCTAAGTTCTGAAATCACCACAACCTATTCTGTACACTAAAAGTTCTCCATTAGCCTACATCTTTTCTGTACATAGGTAATTTTTCCTTTAGAAAATAGGTATTTGGGGAATGCTGGAAGTACATGTTTTATGCTGTTTCTCTTTGCATATTTAAGCATAGAACTTGATTCCTGCAATGGGCTGGAGCTAAATCATTTTTGCAATCAGCAGCATTTCCCACTTGTGCACTGCAAAATAATTTACCTTTGAAATGATCCCCTGCCATTTCTTTCTATTACTTATTTTAAAAAAAAAATTTGGCTAAATAAATTAGAGCATTATATATATTTGTTTTCTCAGTGCAAGACTACTTTCTTCAGTTACAACTCTTGACTATTACTACTTTCCTTTTTCCTCGTATCTGATTTCTAAAAACATTTCTTGACAGGCAATACTTCTGCTGTGTGATTCACTGTCTCGTTATAGTTTTTTTTATTCTTATCATATCTCAGCCTCAGTCTCAATCTCCTCATGATCCTCATTACTGTTGTTTGTATTAATATTTTGCCTGATATTTTCATCTTCCCAAAGATTTCCTTCAGGAGTCGCAGCCCATTTTGCTTTATTCATCTCTGATTTACTGCAGTAGAAGAACGGTAACTCTCTTCTCAGGCTGCTCCCAGTTGGAAGTTTCATCAGGTTTGATATTTGTTCTGACAAAGTAAGCATCTGAGCAGCAAAATGGAGGTCGAGACATTTGATGGCATCTGAAGACGAATGCACAGGTGGCCGGTTTTGCAGTTGACGTGGTCCCAGACAGAATATTTAATTCATGTTGTGGCCTCATTGAAATGATTCTGGTGTGTAGTCCACATTACCATAGAATTCTTTTTCATTAGCTGCACACCCTGTTGGATGTGGGCAGGGTGGATGCCAAAATTGGGCATCTCTGATGTCACTTGAAGGCAGCCAAAGCCTCTTAACAGGTAACCAAAAGTAGCTAAGGGTAGACATTTCTTAAATGATAAATATCACTGACAAAAATAATCTCTGGCAAAAAGACAATCATCCTAATGCTAAAATTAAACAAAAAAATCAGGTTACTTGGAATTGATTGCAAAGCTATAAACCATAGGAATGAACCACAAGGCATCACTATTGTTAAATGAGATTACATTCTAAAATCCACTGCAGAGTAACTTTTTTTGATATAAAGTATATATAAATCATATTAACGGGTCCCCTATTATTCAGTGTCAGTCCTCTTCTTTCCAATTATGACTCGCTGTGATGCCCAAAGTCCAAATCAGTTTATTTGTGATGGTGCCCAGAATTGTGACATAATCATTCATAATTTAGAGGAAAATAATGTGCAACTGGTAGCAAAGAAATACGCATCCAGTCCATATTGTCAAGATCCTGCCTTTTTTTTCTCTCCGGGAAAAATGTAGTGTATCTTTACGATAGCAAAGGATCAGTACTGCTTTAAGAACCAGCAAGCCTCAGGAGTTGGAAAAAGTACGTTTTTGGTTGCCATTGGATACAGGCATTTGGAGACTACGATGCAAAGGATGCATTCTCGTTAGCTTGGATACAGCCTCTTGGACTGAGCATCAAGCGATACATTTGGCACAATTCAATTTTGAACTGGCTTTTTAGTTGAAGACAGTCTGGTCTAACAGAACACAGACAGCCAGCTGGTGTTAGCAACTGAAAGAAGAGCTGTTAGCTATTTAAACTGAAGGAAGAGGATTTAGTCTGTTTAATTATTATCTCTCAAAATTCTAGAAACATCAAGCCAAAACAGAGATCTCTGTTAATTTAAACTGAAGGAAGGGAAGTTAGACTGTGACAATCTTTTATCCCTCAAAAACCCTAAAGTCAGATTGATTCTATTGAAAGTGTTTGCTCATTGTTAATTCTTGAAATTCATCACTGGAAGGAAAGCATCACTATTGCTGGAATTAGCCTATGGACTATTCTACTGTTGAAGAACCTTTTTTGCCCATCGGATGGCTGTGAGGACTTCAAGCAACATTGGACTGTAAGTTTGCAAGGACTCTAATTTTTTCTATTTTAAATGTTGTTTATATTTTCATAGTGTTTAAGAATTTAGTTTTTCTGATTAAACAGTTAATTTGTTGATTTAAAGACACATGGTTTGGTTAACCTCATTCGGGGGTTAATAAATGGCACAATTTTGCTGGGTCTTTCTTTAATTTGGAAAGTTTAAAAATGATATGTTAGGTGATCAGTGGAGGGACGGGATTGAATTAACAGTGCATTTCTCCCACTACAATCAGAATTGTATATTTTGATTGAGGGCTGTGGAGCGGTCAGTCGTAACAATATTCAGAACTCTAATTCTGGTAAAGAGGCTCTGGCTTAGAAGTTCAATAATAGGCATAAAACTGGGGCAAAAGCATCCAAGTTGGTGGGTAGTACGGCAGCACACATTGTGAGCCAAACGAGTACAGCATCACAATGATAAAGCCATCAAAAGAGGAATCCAGAGCCTGCAACTGATATAGGCATTAGGCTCTTTGCATATGCAGATAAGGGACCTATCGCCTCTTTGATGCCTTCATTACCAAATTGGTTTGCCCCGAATGCAGTTGGCGCTGGGCTGGCTATGTTCTGTAAATGTGGACTACATGAGGCCCAGCCCGTGATCCTTAAAAAGGCCGCAGCAGACCATCATCAAATAGGTAAGTTTTACAAAATATACTTACCTGAATGGGGAGTTGGGAGGTGCCTCCCAGGTTCACTACAGCTGCCAAGATCATTATCAGCTCTCGATTGGTCCCCTCCCTCTCCCAATCAGCACTGGTTGGTACTCTCAGTCACAGCCCTCATTTCCCAGTTGCCCCCTCCCACCTGATGCTTTCCCCTCCCCCAGGAGCTACCTGAGGGCCTCTGCCAGTAACACAGCAGCCCAAAATTGCAATCCTCTTCAACGGCGAGTTGCTTGGGGTTGCCCAGCTTGTTGGTCTCATATAAACCAGGCCCAAGATCCAATATCAAGTGGACCTCTGGCCTACTTTTCCAGTGTTTTACTGCCTCTACACATTTAGGAAAAACAGAGCTCCACCACTGTTATTTTCAAAACCTGCTGATACAGCTGTAATGCTGCTGCAACAGGAATAAAAAATCCTCTCCATTTGTATCAATATTCAGATAGATTGTTTTGCTGTTTCACACTACTCGTATGGGTAGGCAGGTGAAGTGGTGACATATCTGTGATGCCTTTTCCATTTACTGGATAGGATTTGTTAAGGGTGTGAATATATGATATTCTTACATATGGAACCAGAAAAATCAGTCTTTTTATTGATTTTCTTCTTCTATAGCCAGTAAATGAATGTTCAATTAAAAAGGTGACTAACAACTCTTATTGAGTAAACACCTCAATGGCTCAATGGGCAAATGCACAGGGGTATGTTACAGATCAGGAACATTCCAGATTTAATCTCTTAGCTATGCTTCGTTAGCTCTTTCCTGTCATGCCAGCTGTTGGGGTGCTTCAATAGGTCTCAGAAGTCCTGGCCTAAGAAGTGGAAAATAAATCAGGATTTCCACTCTTGATCATTATGCAATACTTCTTTCTGGAAAATGCAAGTGCATGAATGTCAAATGAGGACAAGATTGGGCTGCGTTGCGATACCCTCCAGGTCCAAATAACCTGCCAACATTCACTGTATAGGTTTGCTTGTGTAGAACACCCACCCAGATCTGCAAAGTACTGGGGTGCTGCCCATGCCCATGAAAATGTAACCCAGGAAAAGTCAGTGCTGTCAGGAGAATGGCAAATCAGGAAAATTGAAAGAAATAGTTTTTAAAGAAAAGTAGAAAGGAAGAACTTGTCAAATTGAAGCTTTTCACCCTGTGTGTCAGATGAGTCTTTATTGAGATATTTAAAGATATATTTAACAGGATAGCGAAAGATACCCTGGAATAATACATTTAAAATACAACATGACATTAGAACAAGGACAATAGGCTCAGGATTGTGAAAAACATATTTAGGATGGACTCAAGGAAAATCTCTTTGCACAGATAGTGGTCTTTTTCCTGCCAGGTTACTAAAATGGGGAGTAGAGGTCAGGCCATTGACATTAGTTAAGAAATTGGATACTGTAATAGGAAGATGGTGGGGTAGTCGTTTGGAGGAATGCGATCAGATGGGGTAAAGGGGCTGCTTCATCCAAACCTATCTTGATCCAAAGTACCAAGCACAATACTTCAGAAAAGCCAAGATTAGCATCATAACTGCAAACCCACATAAAAGCTCACCCGCAGGAACAAAAAACAGAGACAACTACAAATACTTTTTGAATAAACTACCAAAACATAGAAAATTCTGTTACCATAAAAACAAATGAGAAGTGTAGAGAGCAACAATAATTATAAGTTTCTAAGATTGAAATAATTTAGCTACATTTTTCACTCCTTGGAACACCGTCAAAACTGTCAAATCTTTTTAAATTGATAAAATTAATTTACTGAGGTTAAAATATAATTGTGGAAAATAAATAGTTTTCACCATCTAGTATCTGAGTGTTGTAATAGCTCTATGCTGTTTGGAGTCAAGCAGTGGGGAAACGTTTGCTGTAAGAACCAGCACAGAATCACCCTCAGAGCTGAGAGGCACATATGACAGAAGTGCCCCTGAAGTTGTCTTAATGATTCTTGTAGCTTACCCATCTGACACTTCAGGGAAAGGCTGCCAGGCTGCATCCATGAGGAACATGGAGAAGAATGGCAGGTGGCAAACAAATTGCGACTGTAGATTAACCAGCGAACTATTGTTTTGCCAATTGCCCCAATTGATGTGAAAACTATAATGCATGCAGCAAGTTTGGATTGTATGTCAAATGTCTATGATATCAATATTGGCTGCATTCTGTTACCTCAGGGACCAATGCTTTTACGGCACTACTAACAGCAGCAAGCTCTGACTCTGCCAGCAGTCCTGTATGGTAAATGAGGTGTTGCAGCTGCCTCCAGAAGTACTGAGGTCAACCTAAAGATGTAGTTTATGCTGTGCCTCTGCAGACAGCAGAAAATATAAACGCTGGAGAAGTAGGTAGCTATTTGTTTGCTGCACATGCAAGGTGAGCAACTCAGCTCACACGCATGAATTAGTGATGCAGTTTCTGACCACCTGGCCGTGCATAACTTCGCCAGCCATTGAACAGGATACAGTGGTAAATCACAACTGTCAAACAACAATGCACATTAATCCTGCACACATACAGCTATTGTCAGTCACTCTGGGTAGTGGAATCAACCTTACTAATAGACAAACTTCAAAGCACCCCCAATCTTATTAAAGCATTTCAGCTTATATACTGAAAAGATTCTTTGATCACACAAGTTTATAAGTCCTTCTTGTTTGAAAG
Source organism: Heterodontus francisci (assembly GCF_036365525.1). Lineage (NCBI taxonomy): Eukaryota > Metazoa > Chordata > Chondrichthyes > Heterodontiformes > Heterodontidae > Heterodontus > Heterodontus francisci. Next base: position 82,702,036 of record NC_090376.1, read on the forward strand.
AGGCAACATGATAGACCATTTCCTCTTTCCCAGTGGCCTTATGGAGGTACTACCCTTCCTCTGACCGTACCCAAGTGTTGCTGTTTTCAGATCCTTGGATAACCCATGACTTTTCATCCTTTTTCCTCACAGACATCAGCCACTGTAATTAGGGAGTTTAGGTGTCTTTTGTTGATTTTCAATGTTACAGCATTTTCAGTGCAGATTTAAAATAGTAGCTGTCAGAGTACCTCTCAAGTTCTACACATTTCATAAGAACCACCTTATTCCTGGAAAGTATTTTTCTCTGTTCTTCTACAACAAAAGTAGTGGTCATGCGAAGATGGGTGAATGTTCAAGAGTTTTGATTATTTGTATTTGAGGATCAAATACAAATAATTATGCAGAACCTTTCCCCAGGTTGTCAACTGGGTGAGGTAGCTTGCCTGATAGGGTGCATGGCCTGTGTTTCCATATTATTGTGACTCTCCTGATACTTCATATAATAATACTTGTTAGGTAGTACAGAACTTGAGTATTGCTGAAAATAGGGACATGTTGTCGAAACGTTTCGTCTTGCACTTATCAGGACAATCCGCAAGAATACCAATGTAAGGGAAAACAACAACGTTATACTGTATGAGAAGACAGCACTCTCTTCTCATACTGTATAAAGTTGTTTTCCCTTACATTGGTATTCTTGCGGATTGTCCCGATGAGTGCAAGACAAAAAGCTTCGATAACATGTCTCTATTTTCAGCAATACTCAACTGCATATATTGTGAATTACGGCATTAGGTAATAGCCTATTTAAATGAAAATTCTAAAGAAATACCATGAATCAAATATGTAATGTATTTTTTTATTCAATTCAGATTATACCAATAAAAAAGGTATAAAATTTACAGTTTTAAAACTATATCTAATGACTGCTTTATTAAATAAAATAATACTCATGGAAGTTTTCTTGTCTCCTTCTCCCCACTCCATCTTATCCACTGAGAAGAGCAGGTGATCCTTGTGTCACCTCTTTTTTGCAGGGACCTCTTTGTCATCAATTTTAATGTCAATCAAGCACGAATGGGAATTCTCCTCATCTTGTCGATTTCAGAGACTACAGGTCTATGTTATGTATTGTTCTGCCATGTTCAAGAGAGCCAGATAATGATTCTTGCCATTTTAACAACATCTGCCAGATGAGTCACTACTTGTTCTCCTTGAAATGTTGCTCTCCCTTTGATTCTTCCTTTCAGTCAACAAAAATATCATCAGACACAACAAGGAATGACTCGTAATTTACTTATGAATAATTAAAGTGATGAATTTACCAGATTTGATTGGATGGTTTATCTTAATCCCAGTGGTATTACTACCACACAGTAAACTGAAAACAGTTTAGGCAAGAAATTTGGATCATTTGCATCCATTGTCGTGTGCTACAAGTACTCAAAGATGGTGTATGCAGCACGTGTGTACACTTGTTGGGTGAATCGCATCAGACACCATATTGGTGAAGGCACTGATGCACATGCAGTGAACGGCCACCAGAAGTTTGCAAAGCAGGCAGATCATGATGTCAATCAGCGTGCAATGCTGATTTGATGTTGTCGGTGCCATTTTGGAGCTCAATGCTCCTGTTGTGCATTCTCTTAACCTTGTAGAGTTGAACACAGATTCAGCATCAGGAAGGACCCCTCACCAGTACTATTTACAGGTTAGTTCCTGTTTATTTCTTCTGGCTGTTGGTTGAACACTGCAAGACTTTTGTGCTAGTAATTTTCTTTCAAATTGCAAAAGTCTACAGTGAGTGGTGTGGCAGGCACTGAAGGAGTTTTTGAAGACTTCAAGGTTTCTGCACAAACTAGTTGCTCCCAGACATTGATGTACCAGTGTGCATTTTCTTTGGAATAGGGCATGACTTGGAGAATGAACAGAGGTCACACAGAGCACAGCAAGCTTCTGGAAATGGGAGGAGGAGGTGCAGGGGGAGGAGGGCTCTCATCAGGAGGCCTTATCTGCCCAGGGGGTTCAGGGAGCAATTTTGTGTGGGGCCATAGGTAGTGAAGCATGCAGGTCAATACCCAATATCCTGGCAGCAGCCATACACCTTCATTCTGAAGAAATATGTTGTGCCAACAGCACTTAAACCACAATGGTGATCAAAAGGTGGCTACTGGGTGACAAGGGCCGTACACTGATGATATGGGTGATGACTCTGATGCGTAAGCCAATGAAAGCTATGCTGCCACACAAAATATAATGGAGCAGACTATTGGTGTGCTGAAACAATGCTTTCTCTTCCTTGCTGCTTTGGAGGAGCCCCGCAGTACTCGATAGAGCAGGCATCAAGGCTTATTGTGGTCTGCTGCAGTCTGTGCAACTTCACCATCATGAGGGGAGAGCCCTTGTCACCGACTACATATCACGATCAGCTGAGGAGCAGCAGCATTAGGAGGATAAAGAAGAGGAAGGGAAGAGGCAACCTAGACAGCCCCTATCTGGCAGGGATGTCCATAAAGAAATCATATAATTGCGATACCAGTAACTGCAATCTCAATTCCCCATCCATCAACAGTCCTACATCTTATTTTGTCTCTGTTACCACAATACAAAAATAAATGCCTCCACAAAATAAACATTCCAAGCCAAATTTATAACTGAAATCATGCAATAATGCCAACAAAAGTTAACTAATTACCCTTGTGCACTTCTGTAGCGCCTGTCTTCTGTGCGCCTTTGCCTGTCCAAGTACTCCTATGCAGTGCTACCTCAGTGGTTGCAGCACGGCTTTCTTTTTATTCGTTCTTGGAATGTGGCATTGCTGGCAAGGCCAGAATTTATTGCCCATCCCAAATTACCCTTGTCCTGGTGGTGAGTTGTCATTTTGAGCCACTGCTGTCCATGTGGTGAAGGTATTCCCACAGTGTTGTTAAGAGAGGGAGTTCCAGGATTTTGACCCAGTGACATTGAAGGAGCAGTATGTAGTTCCAAGTCAAGATGGAGCGTGGCTTGGAGGAGAACTTGCAGGTGGTGGTGTTCCCATGCACTTACTGCCCTTGAACATCTAGGTTGTAAAGGTCACAAGTTTGGAAGGTGCTGTCAAAGGAGCCTTGGCAAGTTGCTGCAGTGCATCTTGTAGATGGTACACACTGCATCCACATGCTCTGGTGATGGAGTGAATGTTTAAGGTGGTGAATGGGGTGCCAATCAAATGACCTGCCTTGTCCTGGATGGCATTGAGGTTCTTGAGCATTGTCAGAGCTGCACTCATCCAGGCAACTGGAGAGTATTCCATCACAATTCTGACTTGTACCTTATAGATGGTGGATAGGCTTTGGGGAGTCATGAGGTGAGTTACTCACCAGAGAATAATCAACTTCAGACCTGCTGTTGTAGCCACAGTATTTATGTGACTTTGTCCAGTTAAGTTTCTGGTTAATGGTGTCCCCAGGAAATTGATAGAGATGGATTCGGTGATGGGAATGTTGTTGAACGTCAAGGGGAGGTGATTCGACTCTCTCTTGTTGGAGATCGTCATCACTTGACAGTTGTGTGGTGCAAATGTTGCTGGCCACTTGTCAGCACAATAATGAAGCAGATGATGGTTTGGCCTAGGACACTTCCCTGAGGAAATCCTGCAGTGATGTTCTGGGGCTGAGATGATTGGCCTCCAAGAACCACAACCATCTTTCTTTGTATGACTCCAGCCTTGGGAGCGTTTTCCCCTGATTCCCACTCACCTCAATTATGCTGGGACTCCTTGATGCCACACTCAGTTAATAATGCTGCCTCGATGTCAAGGGCAGTCACTCTCACTTCACATCTGGCATTCAGCTCCTTTGTCCATGTTTGAACCAAGGTTGTAATGAGGATTGGTGGAACCCGAACTGAGCAGGAGTGAGCAGGTTTTTTGTAAGTAAATGCCACTTGATAGCGCTGTCAACGACCTCTTCCACCACTTTGCTGGTGATTGAGAGTAGACTGATAGGACGGTAATTGGCCAGAGTGAGTGGATTTTTTTTTATTTTTTCATGGGATGTGGGCATCACTGGCATTTGTTGCCCATCCCTAACAGACCTTGAAAACTGAGTGGCTTGCTGGGCCATTTCAGAGGGCAATTAAGAGTCAACCACATTGCTGTGGGTCTGGAGTCACATGTAAGCCAGACCAGGTAAGAATGGCACATTTTCTTCCCTAAAGGACATTAGTGAACCAGATGGGGCTTTATGACAATCAATGATAGTTTCATGACACTATTACCGAGACTAGCTTTCGATTCCAGATTTTTTAAATTAATTAATTTAATTTAAATTCCAGCACCGTTTGTGGAGGGATTTGAACCAATGTCCCCAGGGCATTAGACTGGGCCTCTGAGTACTGGTTCAGTGACAATACCACCACGCCACTGTCTCCCCCTAATGTTTAAATTGGTGAATGTGGTGCCAATCAAGCTGCTTGCTTTGTCCTGGATGGCGTTGAGCTTCTTGAGTCTTGTCAGAGCTGCACTCATCCAGACAACTGGAGAGTATCCCATCACACTCCTGACTTGTGCCTGCTTTTTGTGGACCTGGGCAATTTTCCACATTGTCGGTTAGATGCCAGTGTTGTAGCTGTACTGCAAACAGCTTGGCTAGAGGCGCAGCTAGTTCTGGAGCACAAGTATTCAGTACTACAACCAAGATGTTGTCGGGGTCCATAGCCTTTGCTGCACTCAGTGTGCTCAGCCATTTCTTGATATCATGTGGAGTGAATTGGATAGGGTGAAGACTAATTTCTGTAATGGTGGGAACCTCAGGAGGTGACTGAGATAGATCAAAGAGTCATAGAGTCATTTACGGTACAGAAGGAGACCATTCGGCCCATCGAGTCCATGCTGGCCATTCTCTTGGCAATTCCGGCTGAAGATGGTTGCAAATGCTTCAGTCTTATCTTTTACACTAATGTGCTGGGCTCCTTCATCATTGAGGATGGGAATGGTCCTAGAGCCTCCTTATCCCGTTAGTTGTTTAATTGTCCACCACCATTCACAACTGGATGCGGCAGGACAGCCAAACTTTGATTTGATCCATTTGTTGTAGAATCGATTAGTTCTGTACATAGCATGCTGCTTCCACTGTTTAGCATGCACATAGTTCTGTGTTAGCTGCACCAGGTTGGCACCTCATTGTTAGGTATGCCTGATGCTGCTCCTGGCATGCTTTTTACACTCCTCATTGAACCAGGGTTGATCACCTGGCTTGATGGTAATAGTAAAGTGAGGGATATGTCTCGCCATATAAGGTTACAGATTTTGTTGGAACACAATTCTGCAGCTGATTGCTCACAATGCCTCATGGATGCCCACTTTTGAGCTGCTAGATCTGTTCTGAATCTATCCCATTTACCATGGCATCAGTGCCACACAACAAGATACAGGATACCCTCAGTGTGAAGCCAACACCTCATCTCCACAAGGACTGTGTAGTGGTCACTCCTATTAATACTGTCATGGACAGATGAATCTGTGGCAGGTAAAATGCTTAGTATGAGGTCAGGTAGGTTTTTCCCTCATGTTTGTTCTCTCACCACCTCAGGCAGGCCCAGTTTGGCAGATATGCCCTTCAGGACTCAGCCAGCTCAGTAGCGGTGCTGCCGAGCCACTCTTGGTGATGAGAACTGAAGTGCCCCACCCAGAATACACCATGAACCCTTTCTACCCTCAGCTCCTTCCATGTGGTGTTCAACATGAAGGAGTACAGATTTGTAAACCAGGGAAGGATGATAAGTGGTAATCAGCACAGGCTTTATTACCCAAGTTTGACTTAATGTCATGAAACTTCATGGGGTCTGAAGTCAATACTGAGGACTCCCAAGGTCACTCCCTCCTGAATGTATTCCACTGTGCTGCCGCTACCTCTGGTGATGGAGGAATCTGGAACGTTGGCTGAAAGGTATGATTCTGTGAGTATGACAGTCAGGCTGTTGCTTGACTAGTCTGTGGGACAGCCCTCCAAATTTTGGCAAAAGTTCCTAAAATGTTAGCAAGGGGTTTTTGCAGGATTAACTAGGCTGGATGTGCCTTTGTCGTATCTGTTGCCTACATAAATGCTGGATCGCCTGTATGGTTTTAATCTTATTATAATTTTGCGTCATGATTTCATACAATTGAGTGGCTTTCTAAGAAATTTCCAAGGGCAGTTAAGAGTCATAGATAAGCCAGACCAGGTAAGGAAAGCAGATTTTCCTCCCTAAAGGTCATGAGTTAATCAGATGGATTTTTACAACAATCTGACAGTTTCATAGTCATCCTTATGGACACTAAATTCATATTCCAGAGTTATTTAATTAACTGAATTCAGATTCCACAGCTGCCATGGTGGAATTTGAACTCAAGTCTCTGGATCATTCCAGGCCTCTGGATTACTTATCCAGTAGCATAACCACTATGCTACTGTACCCCTGATATGGTTGGTGGAAGGTTTTTGACTTTCAGTGGAGGAGACTGCAGATGGCCTTCGAGGATGACCTCAATCAGCTCTTTGCCTGGAAGGCCCGGCTGCAGACTGCACCATCTTGGCATGGGTCACAGCAAAGTGTGCTGGCTGGCCACAGACAACAGAAAGGAGCCTGGCACAGTGACAGTGGTGGGAGGTCAAATGCTACCTTCCTGAGAGAGGACAGCAGGTTTATGGAACAGAACATACCCAGGGATGGTAATGGAGAGTCTGGGACATTAGCTGAAAGGTATGGTTCGGTGAGTATAATTATGTCATGGAGCCACTGCCATTCCCCCAGGGTGGCACCTCAGCAATCCTTGTAATCTGTTGGACGACAGATTGTTGGATTGCTGTGACACCCTGCAAGTCCCTTTGTGCACTGTAATCCACAGCCATGATGGCAGCTGTCTGAGCTTGCATGGCAGCAAGCTGGCCTTGCATGAGAGCAGTCTGAGTTTCCACTGCACTACCCAGACATTAGATGGCAGCTATAATAAAAGCAAAATACTGCAGATGCTGGAAATCTAATACAAAAATAAAAAGTGTTGGAAATACTCAGCAGGTCTGGCAGCATTTGTGGAGAGAGAAGCAAAGTTAACGATTCAGGCCTGTGACCTTTCATCAGAACAGTTCAGCTGTTTCAATCCACTGATCTATGTGAAACAGAGCTGCCTGAAGTATATGAGCCAAACTGTATCAACCCCCTATTTACTGGAGAGGTTGGTGGATGGCAGTGTATTTGATAAAATACGAGTTAACAGGAAGAGGAGGTAGGGCGGCACAGTGGCGCAGTGGTTAGCACCGCAGCCTCACAGCTCCAGGGACCCAGGTTCAATTCTGGGTACTGCCTGTGCGGAGTTTGCAATCTCTCCCTGTGTCTGCGTGGGTTTTCGCCAGCTGCTCCAGTTTCCTCCCACAGCCAAAGACCTGCAGGTGGTAGGTAAATTGGCCATTGTAAATTGCCCCTAGTGTAGGTAGGTGATAGGGAATATGGGATTACTGTAGGGTTAGTATAAATGGGTGGTTGTTGGTCGGCACAGACTCAGTGGGCCGAAGGGCCTGTTTCAGTGCTGTATCTCTAAAAAAAAGCAGAAACATCTAGTAAAATTTTAATAATTTGGTTGCAAAATACCTATTTATGGACTTAAATGGGAAAATGTTTCTCTTGTTGGGGTGCTGTATGTGCATTAATAGGTTGTGCGTCATTTTAAAGTAGCATGTTTGTTTAGGCACCCGCATTAAAAAGCCTTAACCCTACTTTGGTAAGTGCATCGATTTGAAGCTTTAATCACTCTTCAGTTTGCATTCTGAATGCCAGCAAATACCGACAGCGGACAGTCCCTCTCCACATTTGTATTTAAAGTCTGTTCCTCTGAGGTTTCCATTTGGTGCATAGGTCCACAGTTCATCATCCATCAACCTGTCAAAAAAGCTGAGCCACTTACTTGCAGCCAGTCAGAGCTATTAATTTCATTTCTCATTGTCTCTTGCTGCAAGCAGTACTGTGGGACTCAATTTCAGCTGCACGCATTTTTAGCTATTGACTGGACTTGTTTATCATAGCTTGCGGATGAAATACTTTAATCTTGTAATATATGGTTCATTTAATGTAACCATTACATGTTGCATTTTAAAGTAATTAATACATTAAGTCATGTAAAACATCACTGTTACATTTACATGTTTTACTCTATTTGCTTTGAGGCTTAGCTAATACAGTAATGGTATTAAAAGAAAGGTTTCCTTTTAAGAAGTTGAAGGACCATTAATTACAAAAGAATTCTTGGTTTTCCTCCAGCGACATATCACAGTAATTGATATTACGCAATGATTATAAGATTATAATCTATTTGAGAGGTTAACATAGCATCGTGAACCGCAGCAATAAAGTTCAAGTGGTTTACATCCAGAAACTGAACCTGGGATTGTATTGTAACCTTGAAATTATTGCTTTCTATCTGCTATCATTTATGACAAATTGCTGGGCAGTTTTATTTATGTCATTATTTTTCTTAGTCACACAATTTTTGACTGTGGTTGTGAATCTGGAAGCTTTGCCAGTTTCTTTTTGTGTGAGTTATGATTTCCGCATTGATTAATACAATTATTTCCACCTTTACATTAATGATGATTTAAAAAATGCCTAAAACAGGTTATGGGTCCAAAAGTCCACGGGCTGCAATCTCTGCAATTATTTTGGAATTGTGCCCCTGATGTCCTCCAACCGTCACCCTACTGGATTTGTCTAGGTTAATGAAAGGACACTTAACTTACATGGGGCTGCCAGGAACCTGCGCTATTAAAGGCAAATCAAGAGCAATTGCCTGCACTGTGCTGCCAGAAATTCTGAAACCTGGTCATCATTGGGGTAGGACTGGCCAGGCACTTCCTTGGGAATCACCAAACAGCTCCTTATGTAAAGGTGCTGATATAAAAAAAACATACCCTCCTTTGCAGGTCCAGCTCACATCCTCAGCTTGGAACCCCTCCACACCCCCATTCCCCTCCAATTCCAACTCATGCCCTTCTGGAGGCCAGTACACCTCATGACAGCCTTCAGTCATGCTAGGACTTTGACTAGCTAGGACTGAGGAAACTCCCAGCCTGAATGTCCCTGCCTCTCTTCCTGCCTGCACTTCCTTGGCATCACTGGCCTTGTAAAGAGTGGGCAGAGATTTGGCCCCTTAAAACATCCAATGGAAACTCCTGGTCGAGGCTGGGGCTTGGTGTATCTGGATGTAGGCCAAATTCTGGGCCCTTCTGCAGTTACTGCAGTTACAATAGACGTGCACCAGAAGGGAGAACTAAGGAAGATGCTATTTTTCTGTTTTAAAGTCTGAAGGCAGCGCTTGTAGCATTCACATTTTCTGTTATAAAGGCATCTGGCACTCTGCATAAATGCCTACAGTTCATGTATGAACTCAATTAATTTTGGTGGATTATACAACTAAAGAGGGGAGGGGCTAATTCTAACCAACTCCAACACTTATTTACTTGATGTGCCTTAAATTTACTGAAATCTATATACATAGAGAGAAACATAAAAGGTACAGCACAGAAACAGACCAATCAGCCTAACCAAGTCATCCAAGTGAATAAATTGTCCAAATCACATTTAGCCACCCTGTTCCCATATTCCTTCATTCCTTTTTCCTTAATCCGTATCCAACCTAATCTTGAATGTTGGCACTTGGAAAAATTTTAACCTAACTCACTGGCCAGGAAACCCATGGGATCGTCTGATACGTTAGATTTACACCCCACCCAAAATTACTCTCTACTGCCCACCTGCTTGCTAAACAAGGTGCTTTAAACCAGCAATTTGTCTCGTGACCCTCCTCTGTATCTTTTCCAAAACCTCAATATCACACACCATGGGAGGAGACCAAAACTGGACACAGTACTTCAAGTGAGGCCTGACCAAGGTCTTGTATACAGACAAAATAGTATTTCTTATCTTATAATCTATTGTCTAACTCAATGCATTACTGCAAATACAAAAGGCTTCAATCTTGTAGAAAAGCCTCTTTGCCAGTAACTTTTCAAAAGCATTTTGGAGATCTAAGTAGACAATATCTACTAGACTTTCCTCATCTACCACCCTGGTGACTTTTTCAAAAAATACATTAAAAAAAAACCCACTACCTCCTTTTTTTGAAGACATTTTGGTGTCCCTAATGTATCCCTCTCTGTATAAGCAATCATTTGTAACATCTCTCCTGAGTTCCTCAAGTATTTTTCCTATTACTAATGCCAAATTAATGGGCCTATAGTTACCCAGGTCTGTCTTATCACCTATTTTAAAGATGGGGACTAGTTTAGTCTATTTCCCAGCTATGGGAGCTATCCCAGAGTGAAGTGAACTATTAAAAGTATGGGCTAGGTGCTTGCACAGCATGTGTCCCACCTCCCTAAGGATCATCAGGTGGAGATCATCCAACCTAGCTGTTTTACTTATTTTCAAGTTGTTAATTCTACCTAAAACAATATGTTCATCTATTTTAATATTACCAGTTTCATTTTTAAAATCATTCAATTTTAATAGTTCAGCATCATCCACAAGAGTGAAGACTGATGCAAAGTACTCATTTAGTATTTCCAACCAACTCAGTGAGTCCTTTGTAACTTGTCCTTGAACATCCGTCAATGGCCCAATACAATCTGTGACAGTTCTCTGGCTCTTCACATAACGAAAAAGCTTTTCTCATTACTTCTAAGATGGTCTACAATCAACCTTTCCATTAGCCTTTCAACTTATCTAATTGCAGCCTTCCTTTTCTTTAACTGTTCCTTACAATGAACTCTGTTTAGCTGAGTGCTGGATGCCATTAATTTATAGGAATGATTTAGTTTACATCTTATTTGTCTTTGTACATAACCTGTCAGCTGCCTTGGCTTTTTCTTACTACCCTCCCTTCTTTTGTCTTTGGGTGCATATTCGTCTTCCATATTTTTTATCTTGTTCTTAAAAGCTTTCCATTTGTATTCATCATTGGTCTCATCACTACCTAGTCGGGTTGACCAATTTACCTGTTCCAAATCATCTGCTATTTCAGTGAAGTTTGCTCTTCTGAATCTACGAGTTGTAGATTCTCAGTATCTTTCGTTCTACCTGCCAATTGAAACCATATAATATTGTGGTGTTTCGCTGGGTTAAAATTGCCCCATTGTTTCTGCCTTAATCACTAATCCTGGCAGTGAATTCCACAGCTTCACAACTCTCTGCTTAGTTTCCCTGGTCTCTGTTCTAAATCTCTTACATTTAATCTTGTATCTATGGCCCCTTATTCTAGACCCCCTGGAAACAGTCTGCTTCTACATACTATGTCTGATCTTTCATGAATATAAATGTTTTCAACATATCACCTCTAATCTGCATTGCTCTAATAAAAAAGACTCAATTTTTCAATTTGGCATATTTGTATTTCCTCATACTAGGCAAGACGCTAGTGAATCAGCATGGTATTCTCTATAAAGCCTCAATCACCTTCCTCTTGTGTAGATCCCGTACTCTAACTCAGGTCTCATTAAGGTTTTATCATTACCTCTTGGCATTTATATTCTGTACCTCTTGTGATAAAACAATTCCATTAGCATTTTTACAGCCTTATCAATCTGAAGCACTGCCTTCAATGTTCCAGAAACCTGTACCCTTCCACAGCACTGAGCCTACCTTCACTTGGCATAGAAATAGTCTTTTTTTGAACCAAAATACATCACATTATAGTTAATAGCAGATTATTGCTAGTATTGTGATATGGTTGATAACTTTTGTACAGATATCTCTGATATTACATTGTTCTGTACCATTATGTTAATAAAGCAGCTGTGCTTTTATGAAAATGTGTTTGTGATTTTTTTTAAAATGTATCTTCTAACATCAGAAACTAATTTAGCAAATAGGTTCCTTGGATCTTATATTTGTAAAGCAGCTTTACAGGGACTGTGGCATGAGTGGAAAGACCTTGGCCAGGATTTAAAGAGAAGGCGGTGGCCCCACCCATCAACTGGAAAGTTGGGGGCGAACCCACCTCTGCCAGCCCTGGAAGCCACAACGCTATTTTGCATGGCTCAAATAATGAATTGTCTGAGGTCGTGGCTTCCGCCCCTCCCGAGGCAGGATGTCCCACCTCCAAAAGCTGCCAGACTGCAGCAGGCCCCAGAACCAGCCAGTGATGGAGGCCGGGGAAGAAGGTAAGTGAGGTCAGGCCTCGCCAAAACCAATCAGCCAGGCCCCAGTGAGGGGGCGAGGTCGATCGTGACAGCAAGGGTGGTCTTCCAGCAGGGACAGCCCGTGCTGGCGGGAGTGCCCTCTGTGAGGTGCCCAATCAGGTGAGACCTACCTCCCAGCCCGCAGGGAGGCCACCAGTGACCATACGCCACTGGTAAAATACCGGCGATGGCAAGAGGCCCGTAACTGGAGGGGCACCAATATCCTGGGCGGGAGGTTTGCTAGAGCTCTTCGGGAGGGTTTAAACTAGTTTGGCAGGGGGATGGGAACCGGAGCGACGGATCAGTGGATGGGGTAGCTGTTGAACAGGCAGATACTGAGTGCAGAGAGTCTGTGAGGAAGGTTAGATAATTGACACGACAAAGTTGCAGCCAGTATGATGGGTTGAAGTGTGTCTATTTTAACGCGAGACGTGTCAGGAATAAGGGTGATGGACTTAGAGCATGGATCAGTACTTGGAGCTACGATGTTGTGGCCATTATGGAGACATGGATCTCACAGGGGCAGGAATGGATGTTGGATGTTCCGGGGTTTAGATGTTTCAAAAGGAAAAGGGAGGGAGGTAAAAGAGGTGGGGGAATGGCATTGTTAGTCAGGGATAGTATCGCAGCTGCAGAAAGGGAGGTCGTCGAGGAGGGTTTGTCTACTGAGTCATTATGGGTGGAAGTCAGAAACAGGAAAGGAGCAGTCACTTTATTGGGAGTTTTCTATAGACCCCCCAACAGCAACAGAGACACGGAGGAACAGATTGGGAGGCAGATTTTGGAAAGGTGCAGAAGTAGCAGGGTTGTTGTCACGGGTGACTTCAACTTCCCTAATATTGATTGGAACCTCCTTATTGCAAATAGTTTGGATGGAGCAGTTTTTGTCAGGTGTGTCCAGGAAGGTTTCCTGACTCAATATGTAAATAGGCCGACGAGAGGGGAGGCTATGTTGGACTTGGTGCTTGGCAACGAACCAGGCCAGGTGGCAGAACTCTCAGTGGGAGAGCATATCGGAGATAGTGATCACAACTCCCTGACCTTTACTATAGTCATGGAGAGGGACAGGAGCAGACGGGATGGGAAAATATTTAGTTGGGGGAGGGGGAATTACAATGCTATTAGGCAGGAACTGGGGAGCATAAACTGGGAACAGATGTTCTCAGGGAAATGCACGACAGAAATGTGGAGGTTGTTTAGGGAGCATTTGCTGCGACTGCTGGATAGGTTTGTCCCGATGAGGCAAGGAAGGGATGGTAGGGTGAAGGAACCTTGGATGACAAGAGATGTGGAACAGCTAGTCAAGAGTAAGAAGGAAGCTTACTTAAGGTTGAGGAAGCAAGGATGAGACATGGCTCTACAGGGTTGCAAGGTAGCCAGGAAGGAACTGAAGAATGGACTTAGGAGAGCTAGAAGGGGACATGAAAAAGTCTTGGCGGGTAGGATTAAGGAAAATCCCAAGGCGTTCTACAATTACGTGAGGAACAAGAGGATGGCCAGAGTGAGGGTAGGGCCGATCAGGGATAGTGGAGGGAACTTGTGCCTGGAGTCGGAGGAGGTAGGGGAGGTCCTAAATGAATACTTTGCTTCAGTATTCACTAGTGAGAGGGACCTGGTCGTTTGTGAGGACAGCGTGGAACAGGCTGATATGCTCGAACAGGTTGATGTTAAGAGGGAGGATGTGCTGGAAATTTTGAATGATATGAGGACAGATAAGTCCCCAGGGCCAGACGGGATATACCCAAGGATATTACGGGAAGCGAGGGAAGAGATTTCTGCGCCTTTGGCGATGATCTTTGCGTCCTCACTGTCCACTGGAGTAGTACCGGATGATTGGAGGGTGGAAAATGTTGTTCCCTTGTTCAAGAAAGGGAATAGGGATAACCCTGGGAATTATAGACCAGTCAATCTTACGTCGGTAGTGGGCAAATTATTGGAGAGGATTCTGAGAGACAGGATTTATGATTATTTGGAAAAGCATGGTTTGATTAGAGACAGTCAGCATGGCTTTGTGAGGGGCAGGTCATGCCTCACAAACCTTATTGAATTCTTTGAAGATGTGACAAAACATATTGATGAAGGAAGAGCAGTGGATGTGGTGTATATGGATTTTAGCAAGGCGTTTGATAAGGTTCCCCATGGTAGGCTCATTCAGGAAGTAAGGAGACATGGGATACAGGGAAAGTTGGCTGTCTGGATACAAAATTGGCTGGCCCATAGAAGACAGAGGGCGGTAGTGGATGGAAAGTATTCAGCCTGGAGCTCGGTGACCAGTGGTGTTCCGCAGGGATCTGTTCTGGGACCTCTGCTCTTTGTGATTTTTATAAATGACTTGGATGAGGAAGTGGAAGGCTGGGTTAGCAAGTTTGCCGATGACACAAAGGTTGCTGGAGTTGTGGATAGTGTGGAAGGCTGTTGTAGGTTGCAACGGGACATTGACAGGATGCAGAGCTGGGCTGAGAAGTGGCAGATGGAGTTCAACCTGGAAAAGTGTGAAGTGATTCATTTTGGAAGGTCGAATTTGAATGCAGAATACAGGCTTAAAGACAGGATTCTTGGCAGTGTGGAGGAACAGAGGGATCTTGGGGTCCATGTCCACAGATCGCTCAAAGTTGCCACCCAAGTTGATCGGGTTGTTAAGAAGGCGTATGGTGTGTTGGCTTTCATTCACAGGGGGATTGAGTTTAAGAGCCGCGAGGTTATGCTGCAGCTCTATAAGGCCCTGCTTCGACCACACTTGGAATATTGTGTTCAGTTCTGGTCGCCTCAATATAGGAAGGATGTGGAAGCTTTAGAGAGGGCGCAGAGGAGATTTACCAGGATGCTGCCTGGACTGGAGGGCATGTCTTATGAAGAAAGATTGAGGGAGCTAGGGCTTTTCTCATTGGAGTGAAGAAGGATGAGAGGTGACTTGATAGAGGGGTACAAGATGATGAGAGGCACAGATAGAGTGGATAGCCAGAGACTTTTTCCCAGGGTGGAAAGGGCTATCACCAGGAGGCATAATTTTAAGGTGATTGGAGGAAGGTTTCGGGGAGATGTCAGAGGTAGGTTCTTTACACAGAGAGTGGTGGGTGCGTGGAATGCGCTGCCAGCGATGGTAGTAGAAGCAGATACATTAGAGACATTTAAGCGACTTTTGGATAGGTACATGGATGATAGTAGAATGAAGGGTAGGTAGTTAGTTTGATCTTAGAGTAGGTTAAAGGTTCGGCACAACATCGTGGGCCGAAGGGCCTGTACTGTGCTGTACTGGTCTATGTTCTATGTTCTAAGTGGTCATTAATTGGCCACTTAAGGGCCTCAATTGGCCTAAGGACCACCTTCCCTGCCGCTGGACAAAATACCAGCAGGGTAGGCGATGGGCACGGCACCCCCTGCCATCCCTCCTGATTTTACAACACCTTCCAGCCTGCTCCTGGGGTGGGGGAGGGGGTGTAAAATTCTGGCCCTTGTCTGTCATACCTCTGCTCACATGCTCATCCAGATTCCACTAACTGTGGCACTCAACCACATACCCTACAGTGTACAGTATAGTAGAATTAAGGAATTCTGCAATGGAATGTGAACTGACGAATGAAACATGATGGACTTTGAAGAATATTCCGTATTATCCACATTTCAACATGTACATAAACGAGATACGTTTTCCTGCACCAGACTTATAAACAACTTCTTTACAGCCCAGTTAGTGTTATGTTAGCATTGTTTTATTGTTGAAGAGAATGGAATGTACTTAAACCCCACCAATCTTTCCAACACCAAATACTTCATTTGTACAAATAAAGCATCTTTAAAGGAAGGTAGTGTAGTTACAAGAGGCTGATGAACATTTTTTTTTAATGTTTGAGGCATCAAAGCAGTTTTCTCCAATGATAAGATTAACATCTATTAGGACTTACAGCTGTCCTATGTACACTAATATAAGATTGTACTGCAAGCCCCAGCAAAAGTCAGATGACTTATGGTCTATGCTTCTGAAAGCTATTGGACCCTGCTACCAAAAGGCAGTTGTTAATTATCCTTTGGGTAACATACTGGGGGTGAAATTGGCACACACCAGTAGCATGAAACAGACTTGCAGCAATTCGGCAGCTCATTTTACGTCAGACCCAATATTTTTTCATTGAAGTTAATGTGAAAGAAAATCAGGTATGTTCTCAAACGGCCTGCCAATTTGCTATAAGCTTGTTTCATGCTACTGGCATAGACTAGTTCCACCACTATTGTTTCTGTGCTTGTGGTGTAAACTAAGTACATAGCTCAAGAACTGCTGCGTACTACTATTGAAATTGTTGTGTTGGCTAATTTTAGAAAAAATGTTGGTGCAATTATAAAGGAACACCAATTTATACTTGAGGCCATATTGTCAAAATAATTAGCAAAGGCAAGATCGTTACCCCATGTTTCAATGGGCACCATTACACAATTGTGTCATAATAAATTATGACATGCGCATTCAGGTTTTTGAAATGTTTAGCTTCTGAGCCCATATCACATAGGTATTCAGAAAGATGGGGTCGAATTAGAAGGAAATTTATGGAGAATGAAGCAAATTCTGCTGCGCCCAAAAATGCGTGTTTAGGGTTTCGCAGGGGTTGACCTCTGTACCTGAATGGATAGGCACACCTGATATTGGGTCTTAGGTCTCATTTATCATCAAACCGTGAAGCTCATCAGAGAAGAAGACTCAAAGATCAAGATGCTGCAATGCCAGAAAGAGCCCTCAGGTAAGTCCTTAAAGCAGGCCAGGATGGAGACAACTGTGAAGGGGGCGATCGGGAATCAGCATCATTAGGAGGAAGGCTAGTGGTGGCTGGGAGGGAGGGTAACAATGGCTGGGAGGGAGGAGGGTCAACAGAAGGGAATGTAGTGATGACTGGGAAGGTCGGTAGCAGTCAGCAGTGATCTGAAAGGGTAGGTAGTAATTGAGAGAGGTGGGTAGTGGTTAAGTTCAGGGTGGATAGGGAAGGGTAGAGGCTGAGATCGGTGGGGGAGGGTTGGTGGTAGCAGAAATCAGTGGGGATCGAGGTCGTGAAGGGGTCAAGGTTGCAAAGTGGGTGGGAAGGTCATGATGGAGGGGCTGGCAGTTCTCCAAATGGTTTAATGTGAGGTTAGAAGGAGTACACTGGTCCTTCTGGCTCCACATTCAGGTAATGATATTTTAAACACTTAAATTATTGGTTTCATCCTGCTGAAAAACCCTTTCAGAACCACCTGGTAGGCCACATGTGGATCTGGTTTTCCTAACTACAGCCAGCCTAGTGCCAGCTACTATCAGGCCAATGCAATACTGCCGAGGGGGCTACAAACAGGCATTAGGTCCCTTATTTGAATATGTGAAGGAAAAGCACTGGATGCCTATTCTTTTGCCTGCACCAATATTAGGGGCTGCACATTCGTGACTTGTAATAGTGTGCACATCCTGCCTGCCGTATTGGAGACTTTGAGGCCGTTTAGAGCCTGAAAAAACAGGTGCTTCACAATCTCATTTCTAGGCCATGGTTCTTTTACAGTATGAAGTAAATAACTATTTCAACAGTCACAGATTGATATCTGCATTCCTTTTCAGTTAAAACATGAGCAATGCTGACTGAATAATGAATAATAAAGAATAAGAAGCTTGACAGAACCATGTAATGATTTTTAAATGATTTTCTGGTTCTGCAGACAGCAGTAAAATGGTGAAATGGTGACATGGTGAAATCTATGACAAATGGACATGGGAACATGAGAAAGCTTTTAAGCTCAATAAATTAGTCCATTTTTACTGCACACACACACATCTCATTATTTCTGTTCAATTTGCTATATTTTTTTTAATTGACTTTAGAAATCAGGCAGTCCTAGGGCAGGAATGAATCATGTATTTAATGTGTTTATTTATCACATTTTACTTTTAGTTTAGATAGAACACGTTATCTAATATACAAGGTAATGGTTGGCACTAAATCCTAAAGTATTACTAAACAATATTCTTTCCAGAACTAAGAAAAGGGATGGATATTTGTTCAGTATTCGCATTCAAAATAATGCAAAGGGAAGTTCTTCTCCAGCCAGCTCACTACTAAATTCATGAATAATTCATGCTTTTCAAGCAAATATTTGGACACTTCAGCTAATACATTGAGATCTGCAGGTATGCAGCAGTTACACTGGTTTCACAAGACAAAGGAAATTGTAGGCTGCTTTCATTTAGAGATTTAAGCTCTGAAAACACTTTCAGAACTGGTCCTGGCAGGAAGCAGCAAAAGACTGCACTGCCTGAGGCTACCCACCAACACCAGGTGGTGGGTTGAGTTGGCTTCAGGGTCCATCCTGTGGGGACATTTGTTTGGAAACCAGGGCCGGGATTTAACCATAGGCATATGGGAGCTGGCCACTGACTTACCTGGCAGGGGAGAAACCATGATCAGTGGCTTTTGATCCTGGGTATGCTTTGAGTAAAATGGCTATAACCAATCTTCGAGCTTCAGGCTAGGGAGTGCGTAACACCATTCGGGTGGTGGTGAAGGACAAGGAAGGAGATGCACCGGTTGATCGCACCTTCTTCATCAAGCAAGATTGCTGTGGATTTCAAGCTACGGACATCTTCTGCCTGCGGGACTTCCCCAGCAGTGGATATTTCGACGTGACGTTTAAGAATGTGGCGAGATACATCAAGTTCCTGAAGGTGTTCAAGGAGAAAGGGAACCTGGCGCCACTGTCGATCCTCAAATCGGAGCCACTCTTCACGCTTCTGTCACAACGTGGCCGGTTTGGTGACAATTCACCTCTACAACCCCCATGTTCCAGTGGTGGATGTACTCACCTTTCTCGCCAGGAACATCGGGGTGGCCGGCAGCAGCACTGATGTCAAGGACCCATTTGGGATTTGGACCAGCAAGCGGCAGGTCAAGGTGACCTTGAAGGTCGATGCCAATGGAGCCATCTTCCACCCTCCCTCCAGCTTCGCTATCGGGGGAAGACAAGGTTTCTTGGTCTACACTGGGCAGCCCAGAGTTTGTCGCACCTGTGGCAAATCTGGTCACGTGGCAGTTAACTGCAGCATGGTTGTCTGCAAGAACTGCAAGAAGGAAGGCCATCAGACCAAGGACTGTAAGCAGAGTAAGTGTTGCAACTTGTGTGGTGCGGCAGGCCACCTCGACAAAACCTGCCCCAAACGCTGCCTCAGTTATGCTCAGGCGGCAAGGTCCAAGAAAAGGCCGGGAGAAGGAACGACGAAGGTGTCTCGTGTTGAAAAGGAGACAAGCAACACTCTCCGCAGCGAGGAAAGTCTACCTGAGAAGGAGAAGAAAGGGAAGGCAGCTGAAACCAGTGACTCAGCACCTACCCTGCGCCCGGAAACCCCTCCTCCACAGATAGAATCAATGAAGGAGGAGGCAGCAGATGGACAACCAGGTCAGTGGCAAGTGGTACAAAGGAAAACCACAAAAAAAAACCTGCAAAAGCACAACAGGCCACCATCCAAACCAGTGGCAAGAGGAGGCTACCGTCTGAGACAGACTACAGCAGCTCCTCTTCACTGGATGAGGAAGTGCCGGAACGATGGCACCTTCAAAAGAGGCGGCAGAACTCAAAGGAGCTGAAAGATAAAGCTCCCCTAGCCCCCGGGCACTGGAAGCTGTGATGGGCCCAGTGCGCCCCAAACCCAAAGCGCCAAACCTAGCGACATGCCCAGCGCATCCCAGCTCCGGGACACTGAGAGCAATGACAAGTCTGGTGCACCCCAGCTCCGGGAAGCCGGGAGCAGTGATGTTTTTGAGGAGGAACAGAGGGGAACAGCAGAGGAAACCCCAATCCTTGCTGCCTACAAGAACCCCCCCCCCCCGATGTCACCCCAGCGAAACAAACCCTGCATGAAAAACCAGGAGGGGTTTCTGAGCCCAACGATCGTGAAACAGCTTGCGTACACTATGGGTATGCAGGAACATCCCGAAGGACTGGGACTAGCAAGGAAAAATGGTATGGGAAGAAACAACTAACTTAAAAAATGGGTATAAGGATTGCTTCAATTAATGTGCATAGCATTAAATCCACTACGCGATGTGTTTCAACCTTGGATTACCTTGCCAAGGTCAAAGCCGAGCTACTGTTTCTGCAGGAGTGTGGAATACCACACCTCAGCACCTACAGGCAGTGGTCGCGATGGTGGTCCCATGGGCCATTGATCTGGTCAGGGGATAATGATTCCCGTACCTCCGACCTGGGTATTCTGCTGTGGGGAGGTAACCTCACCATCTCCGAAGTTAAGGAGGTGGTGGGCGGTCGCCTCCTCATAGCAGATGTAATGTACAACAATGCTCCGCTCCGGTTTATCAACGTGTATGCCCCGGTTTAATGCAGCGAGCGTGACCGTCTTCCAGCAGCTCCCACTGCTGCTGGCGATGTCCAGGCCAGTCATCCTAGGCGGTGATTTCAACTGCATCATCGATGCAACTGGACGATCCGGCAGAGACGACAGCAAACTGGACGGTACGTCCAGATTCCTAATAGAAACAGTAAAAGATGCCAAACTGCACGACGTCTTCAGCAAATCTGCAGACGGAGCGCAGCGCAGATACACATGGTCAAGAACGGACGGGTCTGCCCGTTCCAGGATTGACTTCCTGTTTGTGTCCCGTGCTGTCACGGTCAGATCCACCGACGTCAAGCCAGTGTTCTTCTCCAACCATTGCCTCTTACTTGCCGACTGTCACTTACAGGAAGACCAGCGGGTTGGCAGGGGGACATGGAAGCTCAATGCTACACTGCTAACCCCAGAGAACGTTGGGGAACTTAAAAGGGATTACAAAGGTTGGAGGACCATGAAACCCCTCTTTGAGTCTCCAGTTCACTGGTGGGAGGCGATCAAGGAGAACATCAAGAGGTTCTTTATCTTCAAAGGTGTTCAGAGGGCGAGAGAGAGACAGAGGGAAATGTCCCGACTCCAGAAAAGTATGCAAAATCTGCTCCGGCTGCAGACGATGGGGGTCGAGGTCAAGGAGGACCTCCATGAGGTGAAGAGCCAGCAGACCTCGCTCTTTGCCACGGAGGCCTCCAAGATCATCTTCCGATCCAGAGTCCGCTCCATTGAGCAGGATGAGACGTGCTCACATTGCTTCTTCCAAAAGGTACACAGAGGGAACTCTGTGACCAGAAGCCTGAAGGAAGAGGAGGGCTCGGTAACGTCTTCACAGTCCGACATACTAAGGATCAGCAAATCCTTTTATGCTGGGCTGTATGACGCGAAGCCCACAGACAGCACGGCCTCCCAGTCCTTCCTGACAAAGGCCGTCAAGTCCTTCGAGACGAGTAAAACTCCCGGAGGCGATGGCTTACCAGTTGAGTTGTATTCGGCCCTGTGGGATTGGGTCGGCCCGGACCTGCTGGAAGTATACAAGAGTATGCTCCTGGCTGGCAACATGTCAGAATCCATGAGGAAAGGCATTATCACCCTCATTTACAAGCGGAAGGGGGAGAGGGCAGAAATCAGAAATCAGCCCATCTCACTCCTTAATGCTGACTACAAGATTCTGTCAAAAGTCATAGCCAGTCGAGTCAAGTCTGCTCTGGATTTGGTGATCCACCCTGATCAGACCTGTACTATACCCGGCAGGAAGATCTCTGATAGTCCACGTGACTAAGGGATATGATCGCCTATGTATGGGACAGGACGGTGGACACCTGCCTCATCAGCCTGGACCAGGAGAAGGCTTTTGACAAGATATTGCACACCTACATGATGGACGTGCTTTCCAAAATGGGGTTTGGGGAGGGAATCTGCAATTGGATCAAACTGCTCTACACAAACATCAGTAGCGCAGTCTCAATCAATGGGTGGGAATCAGAAAGTTTCCCAATCCAATCTGGAGTCAGACAGGGCAGTCCTCTCTCCCCGGTCTTGTTTGTTTGCTGCATTGAACCCTTTGCTGAGTCTATTAGGAAGGATGTGAGCATAAGAGGGGTGACAATCCCAGGCAGTGGAGGCACTCAGGTTAAAACCTCCCTGTACATGGATGACGTCGCCGTTTTCTGCTCGGACCTGCTGTCTGTGCGCAGACTGATGAGCGTCTGCGACCAGTTCGAACTGGCCTCAGGAGTCAAAGTTAACCACGGCAAGAGCGAGGCCATGTTCTTTGGGAACTGGGCTGACCGATTCTTTGTCCCCTTCACTGTTAGGTCAGACTACCTGTAGGTGCTGGGGATATGGTTCGGAAGGGCCAGGGCATGCACCAAAATCTGGAAGGAGTGAGTAGCCACGGTACAACTGAGCTGAGCATGTGGGAGCAACGATCTCTCTCCATTATGGATAAGAACTTGGTCATCAGGTGTGAGGCGCTCACGTTGTTGCTGTGCGTGGCGCAAGTCTGGCCCATACCCCACTCCTGCGCTGTGGCGGTCACCCGAGCCATTTTTCGCTTCATCTGGGGATCCAAAATGGACCAGGTCCGGAGGGACACGATGTTCAAACCTCTGGATAAGGGCGGGAAAAATGTACCCAATATCACTCTCATCCTGATGACTACCTTTGTGTGCGGCTGTATCAAGTTGTGTGTAGACCTCCAGTACGCAAACTCCAAGTGTCACTACGTGCTGAGGTTCTATCTGTCCCCGCAGTTGCAAAGGATGGGCCTGGTCACATTGCCGTGGAACGCTCCATCCAGTTGGACTGTGCCGTACCACCTATCCTTCGGGGAAAAGTTTCTGCGGAAAAACACCTT
Organism: Heterodontus francisci; assembly: GCF_036365525.1. Lineage (NCBI taxonomy): Eukaryota > Metazoa > Chordata > Chondrichthyes > Heterodontiformes > Heterodontidae > Heterodontus > Heterodontus francisci. The sequence continues at coordinate 82,724,906 of NC_090376.1, forward strand.
TGACCACCAATCCATCAGGCAGTGGTCTGCATGGAATGTCCTCAAGGCCCTACGGGAAAAGGAGATGGTGGATCCTGTCGGATGGTTCCCCGAGCAGACTGCCAAAGTCATTTGGCGGAATGCCTCATCACCAGAACTTTCAAACAAGCACCAAGTTGTAGCTTGGCTGGTGGTGAGAGCAGCCCTCCCCGTCAGATCCTTCCCGCATGCCCGAAGTCTCACCCTCGCCGCATAATGCCCTCGAGGTGGCTGTGGTGGAGAAGAGACGGTTGCCCACCTCCTTCTGGAATGTGTCTTTGCAAAACAGGTGTGGAAAGAGATGCAGTGATTTTTGTCGAGGTTCATCCCAAGCAGCTCTGTAACACAGGAGTCTGTGCTCTACGGGCTGTTCCCAAGGACGCACACCGAGATAAACATCAACTGCTGCTGGATCACTGTCAATTCAGTGAAAGACGCCCTTTGGTCTGCCCGAAACTTGCTGGTCTTCCAGCGCAGAGTTGTCCACGACCGAATGTTGCAGACTGGCACATTCCAAGGTCCAGGACTACGTGCTGAGGGACGCACTGAAGCTTGGGGCAGCTGCAGCAAAGGCTCAATGGGGAAAGACCACTGTGTAAGGTCCCCTCACTGAGCTGAACTGAGGGGCTAGATCCATGGGAAACCCCTCGAACTGTATCGGGAAAATTTTTGTTTGCTGTAAAATGTATATGGCATGAAAAATGAAATCGAAGGGTTGTGAGGCAACTCACTCCTGTATTGAAGGAAACTGATCTCCTTTGCACTCTGTATTTTTTGACTTGGTGCTGTTTGGAACTGTTTTGTAATGTCTTTTTTTCACAGATTTTTATGAATAAAGTATATTTTGGAAATAAAAAAAAAGGAGCTGGCCACTGACTGAAAAGTCGGTGGCGAACCCGCTTCCGCCTCGCCTGGGGATCCGACCCATATTTTGCAGGTCCCCGGGCTTCAATAGTTCTGAGGGGGGACTTCCACCCGCTAGAGGTAGGAAGTCCCGCCTAATGGAGCCACCAACCAATCAGCAGGTCGGCAGCTCCCACACCCAGCAGCACCACCGGGAGCAGTGGCCACTGCTGGGACTACAGCCCAGCTAGAAGTAAAGATGCTGGCGAGCCTGGAAGGCAGGTAAGTTTTGGTTGCCTCACCAGGGGTAGTTGGTCGGGCCCCGACAAGGCACGTGTGGCCGGTTGGGGGAACGGGGGGCGTGTTGGGGGTGGTCGAGGTACCAGGCCGGCCCTCCATCGGGCACAGTGTGCCCGATCATATGGGCCCCCGCCCAGAACGTCGGAGAGCCACCTGCTTTGGTCAGCGGCTTCCCTCAGGTCTAGGACGCCCGCTTGCCACGTGTAAAATCCACTTAAGGGCCTTGATTGGCCTGGGGTGGGTGGGCCATTTATTTGCCACCGCCGCCCTGCGTAAAGTGGCAGCGGAGGCGGGAGCGGGTCGGGAAGGGCTCCCGGAGCCTCCCGCTCCATTTTGCGCCACCCCCCTCACCACCATCCTGCTCTTTGGGGTGCCGTAAAATTCAGCTCCAGGAGTTGGTGGTGAATCCCACAGCTCTGGAGGTCTAAGCTATCCTTGTGGGGGCCGGTGGACCATTCCTGCTCCTTCAGGCTCCACAGGAAAGTAAAAGTGTAAGAGGATGGAATAAGCTTCTCTTCGCTATTTTTGATAACAAGTTTTTCGCAATAATATGTAAGAAATTGTAATTTGCTCACTGTCACATGAGGTGTGAAAGGATATGTGTCAAATATAAACTAAATTGTTGATACCTACAAAATACAGATGTTTCCAATTATGAACAAGCGCAAAATGAATGTCATGTGATATGACTAGAGTTGTGTTTCCTTAAGATGTTGAATGAGATTATCATGGATTAATTAACTAATAATTGTTTTACTGATTCATTTGCCAATATGTTGTAAAGATAGGATTCTGTCTTTGACAATGCAATAATCTGAGTAAATTTTAAAGGTACAGTAGTTAAAGTTGTTTTAGAAAAGCAGAAGTTTTAAAATGTAGGCTGCATGTTTGAACAGACCTGCTATTAAAACAGGATGGGATCAAGGAAGTGCTGGAGATTTATAAGTGAAAATTGCTATTGTCTGTTACAGATTAATAATAAATATACCAATGGCTGGTTGTTGGTCCAGTCCAAAGAGGGGTAGAAGAAACAGGGTGCCTTTACAAACCGTTGGATAGGAGCAGGATATAATCATGCTGAATTGAGCTTAAGAGGCAAGATTTTGCTTCAAATGTGAGGGTGGGAACAGTGGTGGGTGATCTTTTAAGCCCATCCTTTGGGCTGGCGTGTTGGATTCCCAATGCAAAACCAATATGCTCAAAGTTTAAATGGCTCCAAGGAGAGCAGGAAAAGACAACCTGTCGGAAATAGATAAATGGCCAATTAAGGCTCTTAACAATCTTGTCAGCTTGTTAAGGGCCAGTTTCGAATTTTCTTTATGAGGCATGGGATCCATACAGGGTCTCAACCATGACAGGCAGGAGGAGGTGGTGAGACAGTGGGGAGCAAGTTAGAAGAGAACAACAGTAACAAGAGGCACCATTGAAGAGGGAGGGATCAGAGAAGACCCTCATTCATAGGCAACCTGTGGTACAGTGTCAGGAGAATTATTTGCAATATCCCTTCATTCTTAACAAGAGTATTTCGGGGGGGTGGCTTTGTGGGGGATAGACGGTTCCTTCTGCATATAGGCCTCATGGGTTAAACTATGCAGCTCATTTCCATGCACAAAAGTGAGATGGTAGGATAAAAGAATTGAAGGTTTAGATAGAAGGATTGGAAAAACAAGTGAAAGATGAACAAAAACAAAATGACCATTTAAGTTTTATGCTTCATCAACAACAATTGGCTAGTGTCACGGCAGTGTACAAGGCAGCTGAAACTGAAAGTCACTTGTGACATTGAAAAATTAAAACAAGAATTCGACATGCTGGGGTGCCCCAAGGCAGATATTTAGACAGCCTCATAGGGAAGCTGATTACTCAAAATTTACAAACAACATGGAAAATTGGGAAAACAAGCCATGTGAATGTTTGTCATCGGTACTGGTGTTACCAGTATCCCAAGGATAATGATAATGTCCAATAGGATGATCTGGAACATAAAGCAGCTTGCTATAATAACCCCGGTTGTGATTGGGACCCAGACATCTTACCTGTAAATGTAATAGATAATCGTACAACTACCACCCTGGGAGCTGCTGGACAACCTAACCAAGTGATTGTACAGCAGGGCAAGGTTCCCCTTAGATCAGAGTTGGTACAGGCTCTGGCAATGAAATTGGGCCCGATTAAGTATGATAACAACCCATTAAACAGCGATACGAGATGGGACCCTTTAATCGAGTTCCTACATAACATGAACATAATAACTGTCTGTGCCCAAATGACACAAACACAAAATGAACATCCTGTGGCTTTCACCAATGGCCTATCTGATATTTTTAATGAACTCAGACTATACTGGCCACAGGGCCCCTTGACCTTCAATAAAATGAGATGTATTAATACATGTTCCTTAGCCAACTGCAACCTCTTGTTCAGGCATAGATTTGTGTACAGGATCTTATTCCCAAGCCAAAGATCATTCAAGATGACCTGTAGCGGCTATGGAAGGTCCACCAATACTAAAGAGGCTTGAACCCAAAAGGGACCCTGTAATAATTGTGGAAAATGGGGACATGTAGCAAAAGATTGTGGGTCACCTAGAAGGAGATGAACCCCTTTGTATGCTCAGAGACAGGGAGCAACTGAACAACAGGGAGGTAGCCAGGCAGTGATTGAGCAGAAATTGGACAAATTAGCTACACTAATGACTACAGCGGTCACAACGGGCGGATCAGCAGGATCCCTCTTGGTTGTTGGCATATTTCATGCTTCTGCATCACCTCAGACAAACATGTCTTATGAAGGGGCAAGAGCCCCTGAGAAAATTTGGTAGTGGGGTTTTTACATGACAGTCATGGAAGACTTGTAGTCCCTGTTGTCTTAGAGGAAGCCAGTGACAGATTATGTTAGTGGATACAGGCTCGGCCGTGACCATCATTCATACTCCATATCCCAAGAGACATTGTGTGGCTGGAGGGGAGCGCTTTCTCCTTAAAGGATTTGATGGTTCTATTGCTGCGACTGTTTTTAAGGGAAAATCATTTCGGCTTATTCTGGATGGACTGACCTGTATGAAACCCTTGACAGTGTTCATGAGCACCTCAGATGGTAGGGGAATATTGGGCACTGATGTGTTAAATCCGTATGGAGTTAAGATTGACTATGTTGATGGTTGCCTTTGATTCAATAGTGATAGCAGGAATGAGCAGGGCATAGCGAAAATATCAGACATGCACTTGGTGTATTTGATTGAAAACCGGATTACTGGTTTTGAGCCACCAGAGCATGAAAACCCTGAGATTACACACCTGAGCCTTGTTGTATATTGTTGTTAGTGTAGTTCGAGCATTGTTTACAGATGTCTCGGAGTCTTTGTAAGGCTAAATCGTAACTCATTTATTTTATATACACAACTATTTACACGGTCATTAATCAAGTCCAGGGAGCACCTCGCCTGATGCTTCTAGTTGCTTCCAAGCCTAACACCCATATGAAGATGACATCATCATCACTACAGTGAGAGGGTTTACTCTCACTGTCTCAAACATTAACACTTTCAGACCCTTTCACTACATCTCCCCAAGTCTTTGTCCATATATATTTCATATATATATATAAAATTTATATACATTCATTCATTTTGACTTTACATACTACCCTATCAACAGCTCTGAAGGTGAAAGTCCACATAACAAAGAAGTAGATCGATAATTCAATAATGCAGTTGGAAGATTTTCTTTCTCATTCAACAACGATTTAATAGTTTGTACTCCTCTCTCCACTTCACCATTCAAAAGAGGGTAACGAGGGGAACTTGTGAGATGTTCAAATGCCCACCTCCTCACAAATTGTGTAAAGTATTAATTTGCAAACTGTGGTCCATTGTCTGACACAATCTCGTCAGGAATACCATGCATTGCAAAGATCTCCTGTGAAGCTCTATAACAGATTCTATTGTTGTTGAGTATTTTTTTCACTTCAATCCATCTTGAGAAATAATTGATCACTATGATATAAGATTTTTCATTGTACATAAATGAATCCATTCCTAGACGTTCCCATGGTCTGGTTGGAAATTGTGCAGTTATCAGAGGTTCCCTCTGGTCTGGTTTGTGTACCACACATACCTGGCAATTCAAAATCATGTTTTCTTTTTCTTTGGATATTCCTGGCCACCAAACAGATGATTGAACTCTTGCTCTGCATTTTGTGATTCTCATGTGGCCTTGATGTATTTTTGCCAAGATAGCTGATCGAAGACAAATCGGGGTGACCAGTCTGTCGTTATACACCAGCAAATTGTCTACGATTGCGAAGTGTCTCCTGAATTCAAAGAAAATTTGAATTACCTTCCCACTGGGACGTTCCTGTGGCCAACCTTGTGTACAATACTGACGTATCCGAATACATACCTCATTCAGCTTTTGGCAGTGACGAATTTCTTGAAGTTTTTGTGTACCTGCCGGCCATTGCAATGCTGTATACTGCGAATGCGACTCTATCTCTTCAATAAAGTTAGTGACCTGTTGTGTAGGATGGTCAACAGTTACTCTTGATAACGCATCAGCTGAAGTTTGCATCTTTCCCTGAACACATACCGTCTCGTTGGTATATCGCATCAACCTCAATCAGAATCTCTGAATTCTCGGAGGAATCCTTGCAATTTCTTTCTCATCCAGTAAGGAAACCAAGGGTTTGTGGTCTCTATCAATAACCATTTGCAGGCCAAAAATGTCATCAGAAAATTTCTCGCAAGCCCATGTGACTGCAAGTGCTTCTTTTTCAATGACAGCATACCTTGTCTCTGTCTCGGACAAAGATCAATCTTCGACTTCCATTTGGCTGTTCTTGAAAGAGGACTGCCCCTAGCCCTGTAGATGAGGCATCTGCTGCAATTATAGTTGGTAATGAGAGGTTGTAATGCGCTAATATCTCTGGCAAGACTAGCATCTCCTTAATTCTTCGAAATGTCTGCTCTTGAGGTGTGTTCCAAGTCCACTGAGTACCTCTCCTGATGCTTCTAGCTTCTTCCAAGCCTAACAACCATGTGACTATTACATTATCACTACAGAGAGAGGGATTACTCTCACTGTCTCAGACATTAACTCTTTCAGAGCCTTATACGACAGGCCTTTGCCAATGATAAGCACGATTACGGATGCATGGAGGGCACGAGTCTAGTAATGGACCTCCGCACCCATTCACTAAACAATATCCAATACTCAAAGGTAGCCATCCTCGTTAAGTCCATTATTCAGTTGTTAACACAGTAGGGTGTTATTCGAGCTGGCACTTTCATGACCAGTGCACCTATCTGGCCCATAAAGAAGCCTGATAATAGCTGGAAGTTGACGACTGATTATCGAAAACTGAACTCTGTTACGCCAGCATGTCCACCAGTTGCCGCGAAACACTGTGTTGTTATCCCAGATACCTACAAAGTCTAAATATTTCTCAACATTGGACATTGCAAACAGGTTTTGGAGTATTCCTGTCAGGAAGGAAGATCAGTACAAATTCACCCTCACTTTTGTGGATCAGAGTTACATACGGACTTGTCTGCCTCAATGCCCTGACCATTTTTCACAGGAGAACGGCTAAGATTCTAAAAGATTTTTCTAGACCCCAGTGTTTACTGCAGTATGTTGATGACCTGTTACTTGCTGCCACTATAGAAGAAGAACATACACGATTACTAGACGAACTCTTACACACAATGAGCCAAACTCGTGTGAAGATCATCCCAAAAAAGGGACAGTCAATGAAAGAACAGGTAACCTTTCTAGGAATCTCAGCCGTGGGACAGATCCCTGACACACATAAAGTTGACATTATCTAGAGGTTGCCATTGCCAGTCTCCAAGACAGAACTCCAGTCATTTCTGGGTCTGGTAGGGTACTAACGGAACTTCATCCCAAGGTTCACTGAGCTCACCAAGCCCCAAATGAGCTGCTAAAAGGAAAGAAGGAAGATGTACAGTCTGAATGGACAGATCAACATACTGAAGCTGTTCAGCAACTAAAGATGGCTGTTATGCAAGCCACTTGCCTTGTTGTGCCCAACTCCAGTTATCCATTCCATCTTGAAGTAGACGCAACTGGCCAAAGCCTGGTAGCTATTCTGTGTGAAGAGGTTCATGGTAAGATCCTGGCCATTGCCTTTCCATCTAGAACTCTGACAGGCATGGAAAAGACCAATAATGCTTGTGAAAGCAGCCTTTTGGCTACATTTTGGGCAGTCCTGCATTTTACCTTCATCGTAGAATTGCAGGCGCTTGTGCTACATTCACCACACGCAACGCTTAATCTTCTTATGAAGCCAGGAGACACTTTTGTCACCTCAAAACAGATCAGTAGGTGTACATTAACTTTGTTCCAGAAGGATGTCAATATCACCTCAAAGCAGACAACCCTGCTTCTGCAACTATTGCAATATCAAGGCGATCCCCATGAGTGTCTACTTCTGCTTCTAAACTTTGAACAACACCCAGTTAACAAGACGCCCCTTCAAGGCGCCCGAGATATATATATGTAGACAATTCATTATATCATGTAAATGGGACAGCCCACATTGGATTTGCAGTTATCTTGACAGATCAAGTTATCCAGCACAAGTGCATGTGACATTCTGCACAGCCTTATTGACAGCTGTGATCAGCCAGCCAACATCTGGTCCAACAGTGCCTTTGCTATTAACACCATGCTGTCTCTTCCCCTATAAGAGAAGAATAAGTTTAATACTGCTGTTGGAAAAACCTGGTACATGCGGATCTATTTAGGTTACTACAGGAAGTGCTAAAAGGTAGAGGAAAACCATGTTTTGCTGGAAAGATCAAGGCTCATTCCAAAGGTGGAGGGCCTCACCAGGAGGGCAGCTCTCATGCTGACTAGGTGGCGAAAGAGGAAGCTCCATCTGGCTACCCATACAGACCCCTTTCTGTGGTTAATTCACTCACTTATTCAGAACAGTCTAGACCAGATATAGGGCCCATGCAAGCTTTCTATTTCCCATATGATCAAGTTACTGCCTGGCACCTACAGAATAAACCCTTACCGGAGCCCACAGCTTGGGTTCAACAGACAATTCTGATCCCACTGGGAAAGTCAGGTAACCCAAATGAAGGTATTCTTGTGGATCACCTGGACTCATCCACATAGTCAGTAGTTTGTGCGCCACTGGTAGTGGGGAGGAGCTCTTTGAGTTATTCCATAGCCATACGGTGGGAGGACACTCATCTGCAGATACAGCTGTCCAGAAAATAGCTAAAACTGGCTGGATATGACAAATGACATATCTGGAAAGTCACACAATGTCTTGTGTGCCTGCAGCACAATTCTCCTACAAGCACCAAACATGCTTTCCTACAAAGTGCCCCAACACCCAATCGATCCTGGATGCACCTTCAGATAGATTTTAACCAGTTCATTACCAGCAACTCCATGTGACCACAAACATGCGCTTGTTACATTAGATCAGTTATACTAAATGGATAGAGGCTTTTCCTTGCTGTAATAATACCACATTGGCTGCGGCTAAAATATTATTGAGTGAAGTGATCTGCAGGTGAAGAGTGCCTATACAGGTAGATAGTGATGAAGGATCACATTTTACATAAAAGCTTTTACAGAATTACAGAAATTGATGGAGATTAAACACAAATTGCACCTATTTCACCATCCTCAATCATCTGGAGTAATAGAAAGAGGGAATAGGACTCTTAAAACGATGCTCAAAAAGTTTTGTGCAGATCACCCCACTCAATGGGCTAGAATGTTACCAATGTGTTTAATGGCTATGTAATCTACATTGCATAGGACCTGTAGGTGCCATGGGAATTTCCCCCTATCAGGCAATAACTGGACACCCGATGCAAAAGCCCACAGCAGGCCCTTTGCTACTAGGGAGTTGTTTTACTGAGTGGTTCTATCATAGACAAATCAATTTGTAACACAGAATATGGGAAAATTCAAAAATCAGGTCAAAAGGGACTTTGGCAAAGAGGTTCAAGCATTCAAATGTCAGTTCAACGTAATGTCCCTAAATTATGGTTAAAAAGGACCAAAAGGACCATCCTTTTGGGCCAAAATGGAAGGGACCATGCCCTATCATTGATACAGTTAGATCTGCCATGTATCTAATTCAGTTTCTGGGTAAACGGAGTCTGAAGTGTACCAAATGGTATTACATTAATCAGCTAAAATCTATTGAATTGAATTTTCTGTGTCTGCTTGTCTGCCTCGAGGGAACTATCTGCAACGATAGAGATCATATGGAGAGTAAGACAGATGAAACATATCTGAGCGTCGCTGCACCACCAAGCTGTTCTGTAACTGCTGTTTGTAATCATTGTCATCAAAATGAAGAAACAAACTGTATGACTGTCCAAAATGGAGATGCTGTATGGGTAGAGTGTTTATGTAATAATGGAATGGAGACAGTTACGTTCCAATGGAGTTGGACTAAGAGCAAGTCAAAAAGGGGGGATGTCAGGAGTACTATATGAAGAACAAGGAGAGAATTTGTCTAGGCTTAATTGGTCATCTTTTACAGTAAGAAATGAGGGAAAGGTAAATTGTAAGGGATGTTGGCAAATGGCTGTTCCTATCAACATAGCTATTTGTGAATGAACTGTTGAGGGAATTAGGCAAGGCAATATTAATTTACTTGAGAATATTAAAACTCTTAAGGGAATCAATCATATCGGGAAAGGCAAAGGTAAATCCTGTCCCAACACGACTGAAGGTTCCAAGAATGGATTGGTAGTAACAAGAACACATGAGGCCCGATATAATGATGTTAGAGATGAGATTGTTCCAGTAATGTTTAATCTATCAACAATACACATGCCATCAAATCTGTGGAATACCCAACACAGAACCTCTTATGGTGAGTTAGTGGGACAAATGGTCAAGGATATTATAGAAGGAAATGCAGGATGAGAGGTAGATCATCATTGGTCGGCCATGGAAGGGGAACATTACAACCTAGTAATACAAAACAAAAATGGGACTGGTACAAATAAAAGTAGATGGGAACGTGGATTAAGAGAATGGATATGAAGAGGAATGATGACAGGTACGTCATTTTAGAATGGACATAGAATCAATGTGGGAACAAGGCTATGAGAAAACAGTTTGAAGGGAATATTGGGTAGACTAACCAATGGAAGCACAAATCAGATTAGGGAGTTGCATGAAAACACAACATTGGATATTACCAAGAGCTTCCAAAATATAAAAGAAAAGGTAAATGATATGATTGGTGATACCAGCCAGGGAAAGGAACAGATATTAAGAGCTATCATGTGTGCCATGTATGGAAATTTTCTCTTAGATCAGGTACAGAAGGGATTAACAAATATTGAGAACAACTGATGGCCAAATTTGTAACCGATAACCACCTGAAAGATTGGTTTGATGAGAATAAGGAATGGTGTAGTATTAGGAAGCATAGCCTGTCATATTATGTTAAGTTACCATACACTGGTAAGGAGGATGGTAATTCCAGAGATTCAGCCCCAAGACATGGGTTATTACCCACAGATCTGTGGCTGCCATGATTCGACACAAAGGATAAATGGAAGGTAGGGATGGACAATAAATGTTGGTCTAGCCAGCGATGCCCAAAAATTTAAAGTTGAGTCCACAGGATTAGTGGAGGGAAATATTCACAAATGGGGTCAAGAACATCCACAATATTTAATCAAACAAAACATGATCTGGAAAGCACCTAATTTGGATTATTGAACACGAAATAAAGGTTCCTGGATATGTAGATGTGATAGTAATAATCGAGGAAAACCTGCTTGTGGATTCACTGTAGATGTACCATCCAGTTACAAAAATTACATGAGAACCACACTGAAAGCAGTTACCTGGGACAGGTCGAGTATTTGTAACAACCACTGAGACCAGGTTCACCCATGGCTTTGATACCTGTCACATCGAATATCCAACCTTTTGTTTGAAACCTACTGAAGTAACTAGAATAAAGAATCCCCATTTAATTCCTGTAAGAACTCATAACATCACTCAGTCAACATCGTGATGCAACATGAAACCCTGAAAGCTGTAATAGGGTTTGGCCATCCCATACTACCCTTATCTCTCACTATTGTCAATCTTCGAAAAGAGCAGCACGCCACAGCAACACCTGGTAAAGATACTAAAAATAATGCTACCACTGAAAAGGGCATAGCAACTTTCAGAAATCCTTAAATGGCGGGAAGTTTAATGCAAGTCAACATCCAGTGATAAGGATTTGGTTTATGATTATGATTTGTACTCAAGGAATTGTATTGATTATACTAATGATCACGGTATGTTACTTGTGACGCTTAATGAAATGCTTTGGCAAAAGAGCAGATCATTTACAATTTGCTGCATTAATTAAAAGTTAATTGCGTAAATGTGAGGAGTCGGAATATGTTCTTCCTCCTCAAGGTGGGGACTGTAAGGAGATGGAATAAGCTTTCTCTTTATTATTTTAATAATATGCTTTGAGCAATAATATGTGTAAGAATAAATTGTAGTTTGTGAATTGTCACGCGAGGTGCGAAAGGATATGTGTCAAATATAAATTAAACTGTTAATGCCTGCAAAATGCAGATGTTTCCTGTGATGAACTAGTGTGAAATGAATGCCACATGATGTGATAAGAGTTGTGTTTCCTTAAACTGTTGGATGAGATTATCATGGCTTAACTTACTAATAGTTGTTTTACTGATTCATTTGTCGATATGTTGTAAAGATCAGATTCTGCCTTTGATAATGCAGTAATCTGAGTAAATTTTAAAGGTACACTAACTCAAGTAGTTTTAGAAAAGCAGTAGTTTTTAAATGTAGGCTGCATGTTGAGGAGCCCTCCTGTTAAAACAGGATGGGGTCTAAGGAGGTACTGGTGATTAATAAGTGAAACTTGTGAGCTACATCAGCAATTGCTATTGTCTGCGAATGATTGGTAATAAATGTAACAATGACTTGTTGCTGATCCAATACAAAGAAGGGCAGAAAAAACAGGATGCCTTCAGAAAATGTTGGATAAGAGCAGGAAGCACCCACGTTAAATTGAGCTCAAGATGGGTAAACTTGCTGAATAAGCAGGAAAACCAGAGCTTGAGCTGGTGTGAACAGAAATGATTGAACTGATTGAGTCAGATGATCAGCATGTTGGGGCATAAAAGATGAGGGGTTGTGGACAGTCAGATACAGGAGTGGAAGATAAGAAGATGATACCTTGGCTTTTATGGGTGGACGTAATGCTAGCAAGAGTCTAACACCCATCTAGCTAAAGAAGTTGAACAAATCGACAACACACGCTACTCTGTCCAGTAACCTAGCAGGTGATATCTGTTCTGAACTGTAAATTACTGCCTAGATACTGTAATATGTTCATCACTGCTGTGTGCCAATAAAAGGTTGCTGTAACCACTGGTATAAAGTTCGAATTCCTTGAAATTCTGACAAAAGGACTTAAATGTTTGGGCTTCTTCTGGCCCAAATACTCTTCCTCACTGCCCTTACCTGGCATGAAAGTCACATTGGCTCAAGACATCAGTTAAGATTGTCATTAGGGCAGGACATGTATATATGAAGCCTTGGGTGGGTGTCCTTAACCAGCTGCTTAATAAAGCAGGTTAATATTTCTGATAGCCAGCAGCTCCAAGGCAGGTAAGCAAACTATCTGGTTTTAACAGACCCCCCGCTTGGTTTTTGACAGACAGTAGGGTTGAAATCATTTCTTAATTTACTTGTTTTAATCCTCCCTCAATGTTATGACTTTTTCCCTGTATTATTATCTTGCCTATTATCTTGACTTATGAGATGTTGTAATAAAATTTGTAAGAAAAAAAAGGGTTCTTTAAAATATAAAATTTTCTTCCAGAATTTAGCACTTACTGGTGAAATTGTTTATATCTCCCTTAACTACAATGAAGAAAAAAAATTGGAGCACACTCCAATTTGGAAGAAAGATCCTTTCTCTTATAGGATATTCTTAACCTTTTTGATCTCAAATATATTGCTGGCATATTCAGAAAAATTATCTCCTTTTCACAGTTACTTCAAGTCGCCGAAGACTCATTATGATCTATGAGCATAGATACGAGACACTTAGGACATCTTAACACAAAGTCAGTGAGTGAAGTTAATTCTGCAGTGCAATCTGCCATGAATCTTTTAAGCACAACTCACATCTCATTAATTTTTAAGTCTTTTGACAGGAGAATCAATAAAAGTAGAGGATGCCTCATTGGCTGGTAGGTCTGGATATGATGAGTATTAGGTTGCCCAGGCAAAATCTAATAACTTTTTGAATTATTTTCTGGCTGATGGGTGTTAAACTGGTACAGAATTCTACTGGATGATTTCTTTCCACACTAAGTAAGTGATTTGTTTCTTCACTCTCATCATGCTTGTAGAGAAGAAATGACATAGTTTATAAGGCCACAGCCCAGACAACTCCCAAGCCGAGCCATGCCGATGTGATCTGGTCAATCAATACCTTCACTCAGCCGTATCTCTAGGTTAGATTACTGCCTTGGAATTATGCAGAGCAGGCAGATCATGACGTCAATCAGCATGCACGGCTGATTTGACGACAGCAGTGTCATTTTGGAGCACAACGCTCCAGCCAACACCCTCTCTTAGCCTCACATAGCTGAACATAGGTTCAGTAGCAGGAAGGACCACCCCCACCACCACCCCACCCCCACCTCTACCAGCACTATTGAAAGGGATCAGCAACTACTTACAGGTTAGTTGTTGGTCGATTTTTTTTCCAGCTATTGATTTGATTCTAAAAGAGTTGGGTGTCTTCTATTGTTGGTTAAACTTGCAAAAGTCTACAAGAAGGGGTGTGGCAGATGCTGAAGGACATTTAGCTGAATTCAAGGCTTCTACACAAACCAGTTGGTTCCAGACATGATGCACTAGTAAGCATTCCCCTTGCAATACCGCATGCCTTGGACAATCAGCAGAGGCCACGCAGAGCAGAACAGGCTGCTGGAAGAGGGAGGAGCAGAAAGGGGAGAATGGCACTCAGCAGGAGGCCATATCTGCCCAGGGTGCTCAGGAAAAAATCTTCCTGCCTAAAAATCAGCAGGGAACAATGTGTGAGACATTTGTGATTCCTTAGGATGGTCTCACTGAAATCTGCCACCATCTGCAGCCAGAACTGACCACAGAGCAGAGCAATGACTGCATTACCAGTCACTGTGAAGCAATGTTCCCTTTAAAATTTAGTTGTTGTGTGCGGCCAGTTTTTCCAGTGAATTTTTCAATTCACATTCATTTTTTGCATGGCACACAGGATATTTATCATGGAACAAGGCCTGCATGGTACTTTACAGGCTGCTGAGCACCCATGCAGATTAGTGGGAACATTGCTGTTAAGATGACCATGGCCATGAACTTTTTTGCCTCTGGCTCATTCCAGGCTGGAGCAGGCAATATTTGCAACATCTTCCAGTTAAACATCTACTATGCATAGGGGAGGTCACCAAGTCTCTCTATTCCAAGAGAGTCAAATTCATGGAGGTTAGGACATGCAGGCATGCCTGTCCCCTGCCGGTTAGCTGCTGCTGCCGTCGGTTATGTGTTGCCTTGTCCTGCAAGAAAGAGTGAAATGTGTCAGTGAGTGTCATGCAATCTTTTTGTGGGGTGTGGCTGTCATATTTTAATAGTTGGTAGCGTGTGCAAGCTGTGAAATGTAGGTGTGAGGCTTGCAGCAGTGCTAAGTGTGTGAGGGTGCGGTAAAGCATAAGAATGTCAGGTACATGTCCTGATTGATAGAGTTTGTGGTAGGCGTGTGATGGGGGTGTGATGAATTGAGCAGCATCTGAGGCTAGTGGTGCAGTTGGTAGTAAATGGCATTTGAAGATGCATTCACTGACTTTGACCACTCATGTGAGGTTATTGAATATCTTGCAGCACTGCTGCCTACCTACTCCCATTGTATTTTGAGCATGTGTCTGGAGTACCTCCTGGAACTCTGCAAATACAGGACATCTCTCCTCCTTTCCATGTCTTCCATCAAGGCCTCCAGTGGAGTATCCAAAAACCTTGGAGCCTGCTCTCTCCCATGGTCAGCCATTCTTCAATATTTCCCAGATCAGATTCACTTCCTGCACAATTGCCAGGACCTGCTGCAGCCAAATGCACCTCCCCTTTTAGAGGTGCATGCTGGCTTAAATCCATGCAGGCTAGCTTTAAGCCATTCAGGCTAGCTTTAAGTGGTGCTATCCACTCATGATATTGGCCCCTGCTGATGTGTTAGAATTAGAAGAATTAGAATTAGAACATTACAGCGCAGTACAGGCCCTTCGGCCCTCGATGTTGCGCCGACCTGTGAAACCATCTGACCTACACTATTCCATTTTCATCCATATGTCTATCCAATGACCACTTAAATGCCCTTAAAGTTGGCGAGTCTACTACTGCTGCAGGCAGGGCGTTCCACACCACTACTACTCTCTGAGTAAAGAAACTACCTCTCACATCTGTCCTATAACTATCACCCCTCAACTTAAAGCTATGTCCCCTCGTGTTTGCCATCACCATCTGAGGAAAAAGACTCTCACTATCCACCCTATCTAACCCTCTGATTATCTTATATGTCTCTATTAAGTCACCTCTCCTCCTCCTTCTCTCCAACGAAAACAACCTCAAGTCCCTCAGCCTTTCCTCGTAAGACCTTCCCTCCATACCAGGCAACATCCTAGTAAATCTCCTCTGCACCCTTTCCATAGCTTCCACATCCTTCCTATAATGCGGTGACCAGAACTGCACGCAATACTCCAGGTGCGGTCTCACCAGAGTTTTGTACAGCTGCAGCATGACCTCGTGGCTCCGAAACTCGATCCCCCTACTAATAAAAGCTAACACACCATATGCCTTCTTAACAGCCCTATTAACCTGGGTAGCAACCTTCAGGGATTTATGCACCTGGACACCAAGATCTCTCTGTTCATCTACACTACCAAGAATCTTCCCATTAGCCCAGTACTCTGCATTCCTGTTACTCCTTCCAAAGTGAATCACCTCGCACTTTTCCGCATTAAACTCCATTTGCCATCTCTCAGCCCAGCTCTGCAGCCTATCTATGTCCCTCTGTACCCTACAACGTCCTTCGGCACTATCCACAACTCCACCGACCTTAGTGTCATCCGCAAATTTACTAACCCACCCTTCTACACCCTCTTCCAGGTCATTTATAAAAATGACAAACAGCAGTGGCCCCAAAACAGATCCTTGCGGTACACCACTAGTAACTAAACTCCAGGATGAACATTTGCCATCAACCACCACCCTCTGTCTTCTTTCAGCTAGCCAATTTCTGATCCAAAGCTCTAAATCACCTTCAACCCCATACTTCCGTATTTTCTGCAATAGCCTACCGTGGGGAACCTTATCAAACGCCTTACTGAAATCCATATACACCACATCCACTGCTTTACCCTCATCCACCTGTTTGGTCACCTTCTCAAAAAACTCAATAAGGTTTGTGAGGCACGACCTACCCGTCACAAAACCGTGCTGACTATTGCTAATGAACTTATTCTTTTCAAGATGATTATAAATCCTGTCTCTTATAACCTTTTCCAACATTTTACCCACAACCGAAGTAAGGCTCACAGGTCTATAATTACCAGGGCTGTCTCTACTCCCCTTCTTGAACAAGGGGACAACATTTTCTATCCTCCAGTCTTCCGGCACTATTCCTGTCGACAATGACGACATAAAGATCAAGGACAAAGGCTCTGCAATCTCCTCCCTAGCTTCCCAGAGAATCCTAGGATAAATCCCATCTGGCCCAGGGGACTTATCTATTTTCACACTTTCCAAAATTGATAACACCTCCTCCTTGTGAACCTCAATCCCATCTAGCCTAGTAGCCTGAATCTCAGTATTCTCCTCGACAACATTTTCTTTCTCTACTGTAAATACTGACGCAAAATATTCATTTAACGCTTCCCCTATCTCCTCTGATTCCACACACAACTTCCCACTACTATCCTTGATTGGCCCTAATCTAACTCTAGTCATTCTTTTATTCCTGATATACCTATAGAAAGACTTCAGGTTTTCCCTGATCCTATCCGCCAATGACTTCTCGTGTCCTCTCCTTGCTCTTCTAAGCTCTCCCTTTAGATCCTTCCTGGCTAGCTTGTAACTCTCAAGCGCCCTAACTGAGCCTTCACGTCTCATCCTAACATAAGCCTTCTTCTTCCTCTTGACAAGCGCTTCAACTTCTTTAGTAAACCACGGCTCCCTCGCTCGACAACTTCCTCCCTGCCTGACAGGTACATACTTATCAAGGACACGCAGTAGCTGCTCCTTGAATAAGCTCCACATTTCGATTGTTCCCATCCCCTGCAGTTTCCTTCCCCATCCTAAGCATCCTAAATCTTGCCTAATCGCATCATAATTTCCTTTCCCCCAGCTATAATTTTTGCCCTGCAGTATATACCTGTCCCTGCCTGCAGCATGGTCAGCCCTGACTGTATGCTGAAATCATTGAAATCAGCAGGGAGCATAAAGATGCCATGCTGCCTAGACTGTAATCAACTGGTATAGATTAATCATCCATCGCAATCCCTGTGCCCATTACCAAGGGCTATCGAATTTAGCTCCCACAAAGTTGATTGAATTCCTGTAGTGCAACTAGTTGCTGGTATGGGCACATTAACATGTGGAGAAATTCACAATGAAGGATTATCAATTCTGAAACAAGCCTTGAATGTTTATTAACAAGTACTTTGCTATTGATTACTGGGAAGTTTTATGGTCAAAAAATTAATTCTTGTGAGGGATTTGCATCAGTATTCTACTGAAGTTTACATGTTGATGACTTATGCTCATCAAGATGAAAGAAAATGGAATGGAGTAATTTTCGATTTAGAGCACCCAGGATTCGTGTCAAGGACTCCCAAGGTACAGCACAGATTAACAACAGCAATAAGCTGTTTTAAGATTTTGTGTGTTATTCTCTGCATCTGGGTGATGAACAAGGAAATTGTATGTTTACTGAGATGGAAACGGAGCAGCATTTGAAGTGTGTGGGCGGTGAAAGTGTGGGCACAAAAGTTTGGAGTAATGCACTGAAAGTGCAAGCGTTGGTGTACCTGAAGGAGGCACTTCTGTATTTTGTATTTTAAATGCAAACTTCACTACATCCAAATATGAACCCGAACAGTTCGGCGACCGGATGCTGGGTCACCTGATCTTGCATTCATTTTTTTTATTGTACATGAACAGATATTCAAAGTTAAGCAATGGGTATACAACAGGTCAAAGAGAATTTACTCAAAAGTGTTGTTCATTAAATTCTATGATAGCTAATTATTATGTTCTACATTACATGGAGAACTGTTGTGACACAGAGGTAATGCACAGCGTACTCTTTGAGGAAACCTTGACCATGAATATTCATTGTTCAAAACCTGCCCAAAACCAAGATTACCACAAAAACCATGGGTTTGTTTACATAAATTCACACCAAACCTCCAAAGAACCTTCTACAAAGTTGTTATTTTATTTCTTGGTGACACATCACAATGTTAATCTTTAAATTAAATTATGACGTTGTTTCTGATACATAGATTCACAGGGAAAATATAGATAAGGAAGGACCATTTCACCCATCTTCACTCGCCCATCCAGACAAAACCTACAGTCTCAGCCTCACAACATCAAATTCCTCAGTTCTTGTCTCATCACCTTACTCAAAGGTTCTACCTGCACTCTGATGCAGAAACTGACCAATGATTGAGTATGCACAGTTGCACCAGAAGCAGGAATAAGAACCTGCAAATTTGAAAGTTTAGCTGACTCATATTTGATATGTTTGGTTTAAATTTCACTAGGATTTAACTCAATTTCAACATTTGATAAAGTCATAGATATTTCAACACAAAAAGAGGCCACTAAGTCCATTATGTCCATACAAGTGCTTGCTCCACATTGGTGTTGTCGACAGAATATTGTGCATGCAAGGAATAGAGAGTGAAAGAGAGATGCATGTTAGGAATCACATAATCATACTTCTTCCGTGAAACTATAATATCCAGCGTACAGCGTAATTACCCATGTTACATGATAACCAGGTGAAAGATTTAGAAATAACTGCACAAAGAATTAACTCCATTTTGAATTGTCTACCAAGGTGTGATTTGAACATCAATGGTAGATTTAATCTTGGTTTCAGACTACTGGATGCTAAATGAAACAATAAAATACTTACATTTTCATTCATATGAGAAAGTGTGGCCGGAATTTTACGTTATGGCGGAGGCCCCGCCCACCGGCTAAAAAGTCGGGGGGCAAGCCAGCCTTGGCCAGGCCTGGAAGCCACACAGCGATTTTGCGTGGCCTAGGCCCTTAATTGGCCTCCTTTAGGACTTCCTCCCCTCTGAAGCAAGAAGTCCCACCTCTAAGAGCTGCCAGCCAATCAGAAGGCTGGCAGATCCTGAGTCCCAGCATCACCACTGGGAGCAGTGTGTGGGGCCTCACCGGAAACAATCGGCTGGGCCCTGGCAAGGTGGGCGTGTCAATCGAGAGGGCGGGGGAGGTGGTCCACTGGGGGCAGCTTGTGCTGCTGAGGTGCGCCCTCCATGGAGCACAGGGCGCCCGATCAGGAGGGCCCCCCCATCCCACAAGGAGGTCGCCAGGTCTTAGCGGGTAGCCTCCTCAGCTGGCGAAGTGTCCAGCCGCCACTAGTAATGTACCAGTGATAGTCGGAAGAGGCCCTTAAGTGGCAATTAATTGGCCTCAATTGCCCTGGGTCAGGCAGGCTGTTTTGCCCATCTCCCCCACCGCTGGTAAAATGGCAGTGGGGGTGGGTAGGTGACAGGAATGGGCCCCCCCCCCACTCAATTTTATGCCCCCTCCTCCCGGCTCCAGCCTGTTCCCGGGGCGGGGCATAAAATTCTGGCCTATGTCACCCTATCCCACTTTCAGGGGTGGAGGTTGATGGGGATTAAACACAAATGGTAATGGTGGCATTCTTTTGGAATGTGGTATTTTACATTTTTTTGCTGCAGGAGAAAACTATCATCCATTATTCACTTGGTTGATTATTATTTTGACCATTTGTTTTGTTGCTTCTATTGAATAATTTGTTGAGTTGCTCAAGTTATACCATACCAATGGAGAGTGATGATCTCACATGGTGACAATATTTGGGACCACTCACTTTGCTTTTTTATGAGCCTGTCCCTCTGTAGCAGTGAGCAAGTACTGGAGCAGGCATGGGGATAGCATTAATTTAGCACCCAAACTATCACAACAAAATATTTAGACCGTGTCATTACTTGAAAAAATCAGTTCTTTGTCAATTAGCTATCGTTGGATGATAAAGAATTTTAAAGCCTAATTCCTACAATAGTAGTTTTCAAACATTTATTTTTGCAAGACTCCTTGCAAATATAGACACACACACTCTACTACACACTGTCCCAGAATATTAAAACACTCTCAGAGATCTCCTGCAAATATTGGCACACTCTAAGAGATCCCTTACTAACATTGACACATCCCTAGACATCCCTCACAGATATTGGCAAACTCCCAGATACTCTCCTATAAATATTAAAACATTCCCAGTGTAGAAATTCCCCATCATTATTGACACATCCCAGATATCCTCTCCCTATCTCTGTTACTTCCTACAGCCCTCCAAGAACACTGCACTCCTCCAACACTGGCCTCTTGTGACCCGCCCATTTTCTTCCCTCCTCCATTGGTGATCACGTGTTCAACCATCTGGGCCCTAAGTTCTGGAATTCAGTCCCTAAACCACACTGCCTCTCCACATCACTTTAAGACTCTTCTGAAAACCTAACTCTTTGACAAAGCTTTTAGTCACCCATCCTATCTCCTTTGGTTCTGTGTCCATTTTATGCTCATATGAAGCACCTTAGAGCATTTTACTACATTAAATTCACATTGTTGTTGTAAACATTAACACTATCCCAGCGGTACCCTACAAATATTGGCACCCTCCTCGAGATCCCTGTCTTATTAACATGTTCCCAGATTCCTCTTACAAATATTGACGCACTTCCAGAGATACTCTGCAAGCATTACCACACTTATATATATCCAATACAAATATTGCAACATCCCCAGAGATCAAGTCTATACACATCCACCTAACTAGATAGAATAACCTGCCCATATCACTTCTGGTAAGGGACACCAGAATAAAGATGAATGTCCTCTATTTGCTTCAGATGCTATTTATCAAGGTGCTACAGCAACAATTCCACAACCTCAGTCTCTTAGTTTCTTTGGGCAGATGAGCATCTGTGAATGTGCCTCCATTTTTTAACAGAAGCAACAGGACCTGGCCTTACCAACTTCAGACAACTTTAGGTGCTGGAAAACGTGACATGATTCTTGCTCTCTCAACAAAATGCATGATTCAGAAATGAGTCTATAGCTTCCCTACCAACTCCTCTGCACAGCGTATTCCTCATGCATCTTCAGGAAAAACTGATGTCCAGAAGTGTCCACTGTCACTTTGACTTTTTCAACCTATGATGATCCCTTTTAGTCTATCAGCTCTCTTACCAATCTGAAATAATGGACAACTTCTATAAGCACTTGCCTCAAGTGAATACAGAGCCTGGCATGAGAAAATGATTGCCAGAATAGACCAATTCTTCCACAGAAGCCAGGCTGTCCCCTTCTACCAGCTATCCTACAAATAATACCTCTAAATCCAATATTTCCTCCAGAGCTTTCTAAAATTCCATGGACTTGAGAACAAGATCACTCCTTGGGAATGCCTCCTGCACTCTCCAACAGAACCCACAGAAACATCTCTATGCTGTGCAATATATTTACTTTTACTCCACTATTTAGCAGAAGCCACAGACACATCTCCACAAATTTGTGGGTTCTCAAGAGTGCAAGCTGATTACAGATGAGAAAAGAAGTTCAGCTCATCATAATTGATGAATGGGTACAGTTGCATATGATAATGTTACTGGACTAGTAATCCAGAGGTCTGAACTAATGATCCAGGGACATGAGTTCAAATCCCACCATGGTATCTGGGGAATTTAAATTCAATTCATTTAATAAATCTGGAATTAAAGGCTAGCATCAGTAATGGTGACCATGCAACGACCAGACTGTCATTTAAAAAAAAAGCCATCTGGTTCACTAATGTTCTTTAGGGAAGGAAATCAACTGTCCTTACCTGGTCTGGCCTACATGTGACTCCACACCCACAACAACATGGTTAACTCTTAACTGCCCTCTGAAATGGCCCAGCAAGCCATTTAGTTGTGTCCAACTGCTACAAAAAGCCTAATAAGAATAAAACTAAAATTAGCACCCGGCATCAACCCAGGCACAGCCAGCCCAGTCGACTCTGCAAAGTCCTCCTCACTAGCATTTGAGGACTTGTGCCAAAATTTGGACAGCTGTCCCATAGACTAGTCAAGCAACAGCCTGACATAGTTATACTCACTGAATCATACTTTTCAGCTGATGTCCCAGACTCCTCCATCACCATCCCTGGGTATGTCCTGTCCCACAGGCAGGACTGACCCACCAGAGGAGGTGGCACAGTGATATACAGTCGGGACGGAGTGGCCCAGGGAGTCCTATATTGATTCTGGATCCCATGAGGTCGCATGGCATCAGGTCAAACATGGGCAAGGAAACGTCTTGCTGATTACCATCTACTGCCCTCCGTCAGCTGATGAATCAGTAGTCCTCCTTGTTGAAGATTATTTGGAAGAAGCACTGAGAGTAGAAAGGGCATAGAATATGCTATGCATGGGTGGTTCAATGTTCATCACTAAAATTGGCTTGGTAGCACCACTACTGACTGAGTTGGTCCAGTCCTGAAGGACATATGTGCCAAACTGGGCTTGTAGTAGCTGGTGAGAGAACCAACACAAGGGAAAAATCTACTTGGTTTTGTCTTCACCAACTGACCTGTCACAAATGCATCTATCTATGACAGTTTTGGTAAGAATGACCACCATATGGTCCTTGTGGAGACAAAGTCCCATCTTCACACTGAGGATACCCTCCATCGTGTTGTGTGGCACCACCACCGTGATAAATAGAATAGAATAAGAACAGATCTTGCAGCTCAAAACTGGGCATCCATGAGGTTCTATGGGCCATATGCAGCAGTAGAATTGTATTCAACCACAATCTGTAACCTCATGGCCTGACTTATCCCTCACTCTACTGTTTCCCCATCAAGTCAGGAGACAAACCCTGATTCAATGATGAGTGTGGGAGAGCATGCCAGGAGTACCTAAAAATGAGGTGCTGATCTGATGAAGCGACAACACAGGACTACATGCATGCTGCACAGTGGAAGCAATGCACTATAGACAGAGTTAAGCGACTCCACAACTAACAGATCAGATCAAAGCTCTGCAGTCCTATCACATACAGTCGTGAATGGTGGTGGGCAATTAAACAAGTAACAGGAGGAGGAGGCTCCATGAATGCACCCATCCTCAATGATGGCAGAGCACAGCATGTGAGTGCAAAGGAAAAGGCTGAAGCATTTGTACCATCTTTAGCCAGAAGTACAGAGTGGATGATCCATTTCGGCCTCTTCCTAAGGTCCTCAACTTCACAGATGCCAGACTTCAGTCAAGTCGATTCAATTCATGTGATATCGAAACATGGCTGATTGCACTGGATACAGCTAATGGGCCCTGACAACATCCCGGCTGCAGTGCTAAACACTTGTGCTCCAGAACTAGTGCGCCCCTAGCCAGGCTGTTCCAGTACAGCTATAACACTGGCGTCTACCCGACAATGTGGAAAATTGCCCAGATATGACCTGTCTACATAAAGCAGGATAAATTCTATCCTGCCAATTACAGCCCATCAGACTACTCTCAACCTTCAGCAAAGTAATGGAAGATGTCATTGACAGTGCTATTAAGTGGCACTTACTCAGCAATAACCTACTCAACGATGCTCAGTTTCAGTTCTGCCAAGGCCACTCAGCTCCAGACTGTATTACTGCCTTGGTCCTAACATGGACAAAAGAATTGCAATCCAGATGTCAGTTCAGAGTGACTGCTCTTACCATCAAGACAACATTTGACCAAGTGTGGCATCGAGGAACCTTAGTTAAATTGAAGTAAATGGGAATCAAGGGAAAATTCTCCACTGGTGGGGGAGTCATACCTAGCACAAAGGAACATCATTGTGGTTTTTGGAGGCCAATCATCTCAGTCCCGGGGTATCGCTGCAGGATTTCCTCAGGGCAGTGTCCTATGCCTAACCATCATCATCTCCTTCATCATTGACCTTCCCTCCATCTTAAGGATGCTCACTGATGATTGCAAAGTGTTCAGTTCCATTTGCAACTCACCAGACACTGAAGCAGTCCGTGCCTGCATGCAGCAAGACCTGGGCAACATTCAAGCTTGTGCTGTTAAGTTACAAGTAACATTCACACTACACAACTGTCTAGAAATGACCATCTCCAATAAGAGAGAATCTATCAGCCTGCCCTTGACATTCAACAGGATTATCATTACTGAATCCCCTACCATCAACATCCTGGGGTTACTATTGACTAGAAACTGAACTGCATCAGCCATATAAATACTGTGACTCCCAGAGCAGGACAGAGGCTGGGATTTCTGTGGTGAGTAACTCATCTGTTGACTCGCCAAAAACTTTCCACCATCTACAAAGCACAAGTCAGGAATGTGATGGAATACAAGCAAAATACTGCGGATGCTGGAAATCTGAAACAAAAACAAGAAATGCTGGAATCACTCAGCAGGTCTGGCAGCATCTGTGGAAAGAGAAGCAGAGTTAACGTTTCGGGTCAGTGACCCTTCTTCGGAGTTCCGAAACGTTAACTCTGCTTCTCTTTCCACAGATGCTGCCAGACCTGCTGAGTGATGTGATGGAATACGCTCAACTTGCCTGGATGGGTGCCATGCCTCACTCTCATAGTCACGATTGACAAATGCTCTCCATCCATCCATCCAACATGTGTCATTACTCTCACCATTGGGTCTCTTCTTTCCCTCCTTGCAGAAGAGAACACAGAACACGATGGAGAGGCAGAGAGCCAGAGGTGGCAATCCAGCCAGCTCCCAACTGACAGCTGCAGAGGAGGATGCACTAGACATCAATGCAGTCTCGGCAAGCTTGGTTGTCGGAGATGGAAAGATGGTGACCTCCCAGCTACCTGGTGACAGAATTAAATATCAAACAACTACGTGGCTCACTCATGTTGATTGATGTCAACAGTGAGTGAAATATGATTATGTGCATAATGATCACTTAAAGCATTCTTACCTTGACAGTTCAAATTCACATCTTTAATCTCCCACAGGACATTCAAGTGTCCCACAGGAGGTGGTACAGGACGATGACAATGACGCTTCAGAGGAGGTGACACTCTCTGAGAATGCACTATCACAGGACCTCATGCAGACCATGCACCAGCTCAGGTACTTCTCTGGGATCAGTAATGAAAATAGTTGGGTTTTCATTGGCAGTCCATACATCACAAGAGAGCAAGAGCAGATGGTGGAGACAAGGACAGCAGTGGAGAGTCTGCATTGGAGGCCCTAGGATGCTCCAAGCTCTGCTCAGCAGGTGTTGAATCTCAGGGGCTGTTGATGAAGAGGATTCTTCTGGAGCAACAGTAAAGAATGTATGATGTACTGGCAGCCTTTCCAGTAATACTGTGCATGTGGCAGAGAGATTGGAGGAGTCTGTCTCAAGCATGAGTATGTTGCAGATCTTTGTGATGATATCTTCATCCATGGAAGGATTGGGCACCAGCATTAAGCATTAAACGCAACAATCACATGAGTGCGTGCAGGCACTTACCAATGCCTTACACATTATGAATTCCACCTTAAACAGGATCCTTGGTTGGTCATCATCCCACTGATCTGCAGCAAAGTGTTCTCCAGCTCGTTGCTAGCAGGGAATTACAGGTGGGCCATGAGAGGAATGATGGTGAAAGGGGACATAGAAGTGGGGACTCAGTTCAAGGTTCTTCCCTTCTCACCTGTTACCCCTGCTCTCTGTGTCCCAATGGCTGAATTTGTGCCTGCACAGGTGCAAATGATTCAGTCTTTGGTGGGGCCTCATGAGCCAAAGCCCAGAAACCACTGGTCAAGAGAATCTCAGCAGTCAGAGCAGGAATCTGAGAAATCTGCCTGTACCTCTGCTGAAACCACAGGGGTTTCGCCACATAGAAGTGCTAGGAAAAGGAAAAGTAAAGATTTGTAATTGAATAAGGGTGTAAACATCAGTGTACTACTGCTTTCTACCTGACACAGCACCCTGAGCCTCCTG
Organism: Heterodontus francisci; assembly: GCF_036365525.1. Lineage (NCBI taxonomy): Eukaryota > Metazoa > Chordata > Chondrichthyes > Heterodontiformes > Heterodontidae > Heterodontus > Heterodontus francisci. The sequence continues at coordinate 82,751,374 of NC_090376.1, forward strand.
AGACACTGGTATTCCAACATGTCCAGGAAGTGTATGCTCTGCCTGTACACCCTGTGTTGTGGATATGGCATCCTGCAAGCTACACCTCTGTGCTCATCCCCCATCTCCTGTGGAGAGCAGGCTATTGCTGCTCTATTAGTGCTGCTCCTGTTCCTACTCTTCCTTTTGCTCCCGCTGTTGGTGCTTCTGCTGCTGCTCTTCCCGCTGCTGCTGCTGCTGGTCATCTTAGTCCTCATCTGAGGTCCAAAGTAAAACAGCATAAGTGGCACCCAAACCCATCTGATAAGTCACAGCTCAAAAGAAGAGATCAGATATACAAACCTCCGAACCTGTGCAAGTAACCTGCAAAGTTCTCAAAGTTCCCTTTCAGCACAGGTACTGTGAACAAAGCCTTTTCACACAATCAGGCAAGAAAGCAGCTGTGAGGTATCAGTTATTGGCATGTTTCCTTGTCATGTCTTCAGCCCCTTCAATTGCTGTTGTGTTCTCACTTTGCTTTTACTCACAAGTTCCAGTAAGCCCGGGAAGCCCATGCACCCACAGTTAAATTGCAAAAGCCATGTTGATATCACTCTAATTGAGCGATTAATGTACTGAAATTGATAACCCGCCTCTCCTGAGGGAGTTGTTGGCATGCAGCCTAACTTGCTGCAGTTAAGTACAGAAATCAGTGGGTTGGAGCCAGCTTCTCAATGCGCTGCCAATTTCCCCAGTTTTAACCCCACTCCCAAACCCATAAGTTCCTGCAAGTTAAAGTTCACCCCATTGATTTTTGAGATGGTACAGAAACAATGAGGTTGAAACTGGTTGCAGCATGGCAATGCAATCTCAGGCAAAAATCCAGTTTATATAGCTTTTGTAACTCTAAGCATGCTAAATAATAGTAATAATCCCCCATGCTGATCAGTCACCAAATCAACCAAAATAATTCACAACCAATTAAAAAGTGGTTGAGGGATTTCCTTTTCAACATCTAAATTGATTTGTGCATTCTTGTTCATGTAATATCAACTGGATTAAGGTTCTGTTACTGACAGCAGTGAGTGGTGCAGATTGTGTGTGAACTGGTGACTATGCCTGCAGTCAATCAGATGTACACTGGAGCTTTGAGAAGGAACTCTCGTATGGCAAGAGCTCAGGCCCTGAGGCATCTAAAAAGCACACTGAAATGAAGCAATAAACACAAGCTGAGTTCAGAAGCAGCTGTAATTCCATTCAGCTTCAATAAAGTGTAAAGGAATCATACCAACTTGGCATAAAACAGCACTGAAGCATAAACAGAAAAGAGGCCGACTGTGCAAGAAGCCTATTTCACCTCCTTTGCAGTTACATATTTACACCTGACCAATAGCAATATTTGGAAGAAATATTTGGAACCATTAAACTAACAGAACATACTTGTTTTCTCATTAATAAGTGACTTATCTTTCCCCACTTCCTGGAAATTGTAATAAGGCTGCCACAATCAAGAGAATATATAAATGAGAGACAAGCATCAGTAATGTTTAAAAAAATACTTTTATGGATATTACTGATAAAAACACAACAAATCAGTCCCCCGGTCCTACTATCTCCCCTGTCCATCACATCCCACACTTCCCAGGTCCAGTGGCTAATTCATCAGCCAGGTCCTGCCGCTCTCAATGCTAAAAGCCTGGGTTGCTGCCTCTGAATGAAAAGGCTCCTGATGCCATACTCGGGAATTATCATTGGAAATGGATCCAAGGGAGGGGAAAGAATGCAGGATGATAGGATGGGAGGGAATTCCATGAGAAGGGCGGCACAGTGGCGCAGTGGTTAGCACTGCAGCCTCACAGCTCCAGGGACCCGGGTTCGATTCCGGGTACTGCCTGTGTGGAGTTTGCAAGTTCTCCCTGTGTCTGCGTGGGTTTTCTCCGGGTGCTCCGGTTTCCTCCCACAAGCCAAAAGACTTGCAGGTTGATAGGTAAATTGGCCATTATAAATTGTCACTAGTATAGGTAGGTGGTAGGGAAATATAGGGACAGGTGGGGATGTTTGGTAGGAATATGGGATTAGTGTAGCATTAGTATAAATGGGTGGTTGATGTTCGGCACAGACTCGGTGGGCCGAAGGGCCTGTTTCAGTGCTGTATCTCTAATCTAATCTAATCTAAAGGGAAGAGAAGGATGAGAAGAACTGAGGAGAGGGATAATGTGGATGGTAGGGAAGGGAGAGGGAAGGAGGAAATCAATTACAATGAACGGGGAGGTAAATAGGCAGCACCAGGGAGAAGGCAAATAGACAATAATGCAATGGAAAGGGACTAAGGCAGAAGCTGGGAATGGTTGCCTTGGAGAAAAAGAGGGAAGAAGATGGGAATGGTGCTTTGAGGTGAGGAAGCAACAAGATTGCCAACTGAGAAGCAGTGGTGAGGGAGAGTGCCAGAAGGAAGTTGTGGGTGTGGGGAAAAGAATGACAGCATAAACCTTCAGCGGGAGAGAAGAGCATAAGCTTAAGCAGGGGAAAGTGACTTAACTAGATGAATGCCAGGTTTAATTGATGTGGGAGACAGAAAAGAGTGAACTGAGGGTGTTAGGGAAGAGAGTGTCTCTGTGAGATGTTGGAGAACAAGATGGATTATAGTATCTCTATGAACCGAGTCTGGAAGTAATAGAGTTCCATAGTGTCCGAGTGCACTGGGAAGAGGGTTGGATATGGGAAAATGACTGTGGAGGTAATGTTTGGGTTTAGTTGATAAGTTGAAGATCCAAATGTAACTTTGTTTTTCTTTTCTTCCAAATTAAAAATCTATTAATTGTGAAATGCTTAAAATAAACCAGTATGCATTAATTTTAATGTAAAAATATCAAATTTCCCAGACACCCCTGGTAATGAACCAAGAAATTTGTGCCTTTAATATTTCCTCCAAAACAAGTGAAAAAAAACATTATGCACATCTAATACCTAAGTTGCAGAAATCCATGTAATTACTGATTGTAAGGGGGCCATTTTAAAGATGAGCAGGAACCGTGTGCTCAGGGTCAGAGGTGAACAGGAAGCCATCTGAACCTCCACAGCATGAAGCCTGCGACAGTTTAACTCCACGGCCTTATCTAACTAATTGCAGACAATCTTTCCCTGATACCAAACCTGGTGGGAAGAACTATGCAGCCAATGGGCAGGAGAGGGATTTCAGCTGGCATGAGACCACTGTCCAGACTCAACTGGCTGGAATGGTATTCAGAAGGCCAGGATCCACTTACTGACATGTGTGGCCTGATGGGGAGGCCACCAGGGTTTAATGGTTCTTATTGGACACGAATGATGTAAACAGACCCCAATCTGCATATTTAAATAAGGACCCATGAACCATAAGCAGCTATCCTTGCCACCTTAAGATTGCAGTCAGCAGGATCAAGGCAGGAAGCCAGAGGCTATGTTTTCCACTCTATTATACCTGCAACCCTGCCCCTGGTTTCTGTGGGGTGGAGGGGTTAATCCTCCTCTGCTTCCACATGTCAGGACCATTCTTAAACTGTCAGATTATTCGAGGCTGCATCCCCTTTTTGATGATGTATGTGACATTAAGTTGAACATTCATTCATTCACAATGAACTAAAATTGGCACTGGTGATATGAACCAAAAAAATATCAGCCAACGTTTGCACTCATGATTACTATCCAGTGATGCACGAAGAGGTCAGTGTAATTCAATGACTTCTGGAAAGGAAAGAAGGAAACAACTGAGAGAGAAAAAATTAGATCTTTATATAGAAACTTCTATGTGAAAATAAAACTGTTTAAGGCTTTCAAATCTAGAACTGTGAAATGACTGCTGATTAGTCAGCCCTTTACTACGCTCATGATCCTACTGCCATTACTGGGAAGTTAAGGAGGTCAGCAGTTATTGTAACAGATTAAATAAACTGGTCTACTACAAATGTAATTATGTAAGTTACTCATTCTATGAAAATAGTTGCAAATTACCTCACCTTCCCAATAGAGAAGCAGATCTTTGAATGATTAGGAATCAGCAGATATCAAGTCTACAAACCCTGACACTTACAACCAAGTATGAATAACTTAGTACATTATGTCTTATTTACGTGTATTCATATTTGTATTGAATTTCTGGGTGGGGGGAGGAGATTTGTATGGTCCTTCACTGGATTGACAGAAACTTGACAGAAACAGCCTGAGGCCAGGCCAATCAAGGCCCTTAGGTGGCCAATTATCTGCCACTTAAGGGCTTCCACCCACCGCCATGGGTATTTTACATTTGGCTGGTGGGCTGTTGAGGCCTCAGAAAACCCACCTGATGAAACTAGGCAGCCTTCTGGGCGACTGGGGACCACCCCCGAAGCCCCAACACGCCCCCGTCCCCCTAACTGCGCCCCTTTGCCTTGCGGGGCCCGACCAATTGTCCCCGGCGAGGCCCTAAAAATGTACCTTTTTTCCTGGGCCATCCGTCATCTTCCTCCTGCATCTGGGTGTAGTCCCAGCAGTGGCTACCACTCCCTGTGGCGCTGCTGGAACTAAGAGCTGCCAGCCTGCTGATTAGCTGGCAGCTCCATTGGGCGGGCCTTCCTTCCTCAATGAGGTGGAAGTCCCTCCCAAGACCAATTAAGGTCCTGGAGAGCGTAAAATCCAGCCTGGATCCCCAGGCCTGGCAGAGGCAGGCTTGCCACCAACTTTTCGGCCGTTGGACAGGTCCCCTCCGTCCACCGTAAAATTCCGGCCTGAATGTCAGACCATCAGGGGAGCCAGGCAGAAATCCTATCCCTTAAAATCTGTAGGCCACAAACATGACATCAATCTGAGGACTGCACCTGCCAGTGTCCTCCATCGCCGGAACTGCAATGTCTGTAGGATCAGTGGGAGCACATCTAATTTGCATGGGGTCAGCAGTCTCCTCGTCACCACAGGCATATCTCTGCTGTATCACTGGCTATCCAATCAACCAAAAAATCTGGCACTACCTGCTGTCATGGGGAGCAATTTCCCAGCCTGTTCCGCCAACCCACAAACCTCGTTAAACATCCTCTCAGCCCCCTATGTAAGGAACCAATCCAGATATTAAAAATTCCAATCTTTAAGGGTTTCTTATCTGTAGGTTCATTGCACCATTTCTCAGTTTTACAGATACAATTCAACTAAGCATGTCAAGTCTCACCCTATTATTCATCAACTGTGACGGTGCCTAACCAGTGTAAATATCCTGAAGCTATTCCAAACAGTCAGTTCCATTCCTTGTTATATTCTTTTTGATGTCTTTGTGTAGTTAACACCAGTCTATGCTTAACGTTTTTAAGAATGCAGGTTGGACAATGCCAACGTGTACCTCTGAGCAATCTGGGTCATCACTAGGTGACAACACAGTCTCAATCTCAAGCAAAGCTCTATTGCGAGGGATGTAGGGATTGGCCTTTTCTTCCTAGAAAGGTCTTCACTGCTCCAATAAATGGCTTTTGTTGGTTCTTGGCATCCCTCAGAAAAATACCTCAGGAGTTCTGGCATGATTGGTTATATTTTTAAGACCAAACTTCAAGTATGATGTTTATCCTATAAGTGTTTTGGTGTTGTGGGACTTTTAAGGAGCATTTTAACAATCAAAAGTGACCAGAGAGGAGTCATGAATGTGGGTTAGTGTTAGAGATAGAGCATTGTAACACTGACTTTCTGATCCATACTCACTGTGAGCGCAGCTCCCCAGTGACGACACAGGATTGAAAAATGGCCTGTTTACAGAATAATGGGGCCAACAACATAATGTTCAGCACTTGAACCTCTAATGCTCTTGAGGCACAGGCGACTTGTATTATCTGGTTCTGAGGCTTAAGGCTTGCTACAGGTATAGCTTCCCCAAAATGTCATGGGGAAGCACCTGTGACACCGATGACCCTCGCAGTTAGTGTATGCTATGCTCATTAAGCCCTCCAAGAATATTACAATGAGGTAATGATCCATAATGTGATGTCAACAGCTGAATATTGCTAGTTGGAGTTATGCCAAGCACAAAAGAAGATGGTTGTGGTTGTTGGAGGCGAATCATCTCAGCCCCAAAACATCGCTGCAAATGTTCCTCAGGGTAGTATCCTATGCCCATCCATCTTCAGCTGCTTCATCAATGGCCTTCCCTCTAACACAAGTTCAGAAGCGGGGATGTTCAGTGATGATTACACAGTGTTCAACACCATTCGAGATTCCTCAGCTACTAAAGCAGTCTGTGCCCACATGCAGCAAGACCTGGACAACATTTAGGCTTGGGCTGATAAGTGGCAAGTAACATTCGCACCTCACAAGTTCCTGGCAATGATCATTTCCAACAAGAGAGAATCTGACCATCTTCCCTTGATATGCCATCACTGAATTCCCTACTATCAACATCAAGGGGGTTAACTGACCAGAAACTGAACTGAACCAGCCATTTAAAAACTGTTGCTCCAAGAGCAGGTCAGAGGCTGGGAATTCTGACTCCAAAAAGCCTGCCCACCATCTAAAAGTCAGGAGTGTGATGGAATACTCTCCACTTGCCTGGGTGAGTGTGGCTCCAACAACACTCAGAAAGCTCATAACCATCCAGGACAAAGCAGCCTGCATGATTGACACCCTCTCTAGCAGTTTAAACATTCACTTCCTCCACCACCGGCACACAGCAGCAGCAGCAGCAGCGTGTATCATATACAAGATGCACTACAGCAACTCACCAAGCCTCCTTCAACAGCACCTTCCAAATCCATGACCTTTACCATCTAGAAGGACAAGGGCAGCAGATGCATGGGAACACCACCACCTGCAAGTTCCCCTCCAAGACACACACCATCCTGACTTGGAACTATATCGCTGTTCCTTCACTGTCACTGGATCAAAATCCTGGAACTCCCTTCCTAAAAGCACTGTGGGTGTACCTACCCCACATGGACTGCAGCGGTTCAAGAAGGCAGCTCATCACCACCTTCTCAAGGACAACTAGGGATGGGAAACAAATGGTGGCCTAGCCACTCATGCTCACATCACATGGAAGAATTAAAAAAATTGCTCAGCACTCATATTAAACAGCCACTAAATGGTCAACCATGAAGTCAGCCATATTCTGTCCTCTTTCTTAAAATAAGTTCAACTTATTCTATTCCAGAAAGCCAGTTGGTGAGAACAGAATTGCAGCCAATCTTTGCACACTTTACATTTATTTACAGAGTCACAATTTATAAGCATATACCTTCTAACACAACAACCACAGTTTTAGCCTGTGTCAAGTGAAACCCCAGTTAATGCCCACCACCTACAAGCAATTTAACACAGCCAATATACAATTAACACTACTTAGTAGCTGCTCATTGTAGAGCAGGTAACTGTATTGACCCAGCAACTTATATGCTTCTACGCAGTATATTTTTTGCTTTCACTACTAAAGCTCCATCTTATCTTCAATCTATGTGATTGCCAAGGGAACTGAAATTGTACTCAGCTTACATGCATATCCCATTAGCTGTCCTTCTCTATCTGCTTGAGAAGAAGAAGAAAACCAGTGGAAGCACAGAAGGAAGCTATGTGTACACCTTGATGCTACCATAAACTTTAATGCTACACAGGTTGACAGGAGCAGATATTTGCCAGATCCTCTAACCTATACCGAATGGCTGCATGATGCAGGTGCTTCATGCATTATTTGCCTGGGATAGAAGATTCCTTACTTTCTTAGGGCTGGTAACTAGGGAATAAAAGATGGTTCAAGGATGCTTTGACATAACCAGGGACTAGAAAATGTATTTTTCACCTGTACCTCAGTGAGACAGCATTCGGGGTGGGGGAGGGGGTTGGAGGGGAATGGGGAGCATTGTCCATTTTCTGTGTGTATAATCGGAGCAATGAGGACCAATTTGAGGGTACAATGTCCCGTTTCTCATCTGTGCCATATTGATTACGGTCGTTTCCCAAGGATCTATGGTGCCACCTGAAAGAATTAGGCTCCTGATATGCATTTGCAAGGAGCCTAATGTTTGCCAGAAACTAGGCAGAGCACGCAAGCTGTGCATGTTTTCACTGGTTTTTACAGTTCTTCAGTGGCCTAACCAGGGTCCTTAAAGAGACTGCTGGAGGCTGCCAAAGGAGGGGGGTAGGTTAAGTTTATATTATTTACTTCCTATTACTGCAGGCTACTGTTGACCCACTCTCGTCCTCCTCCCCCTCCTTCCCAGGACTTACCTGAGGGCTCCGAGGCAGTTCGCCCATATTGGTGCCATTACCTCTGGAAGTGTGAAAGACTCACATAGTTTTGGGGAAATATGACAAAAGTCCAATTTCTATCGTGCCTCGTGCTTCCTTGTTTTGGCATGCTGGAAGTACGTCATCAGTTACGTGGTCAAAAAAGGGTCAGAATAAATTTCTAGCTTATTGGTTCTTTCAGCCACCTATGTCCCGCATGCTCTGATACTGCTCTTCACTAGACAATGCCTCTCTGCTCCAAAATGAGTCATCCTTCTCTCCAGGATCTCCAAATCTGCTTCCTGCAACGCAGTTATTCTGTTTTATAGACTTGCTTCAGCCATTTCTTCTCCTCAGAAGGATAACACTTTAAGGGAAACCAGCCACCTATTAAGAGCCGCTCTCACCAGATCACCTGCCCCTTAACATTAATTGACTCGTAGTGCGCCATGCGTTGTGCACCAGGAGCATTATTACATCATGTAAATGAGTTAACCTCGCAATGTAGTGTGCAGGTAGCTCAAGTCAGCTCAAGTGTGTGGATCATCCAAAGAGCAGTAGCCATACTGCCACGGCACCAGTACCACATTATTTGCCCCACTGTGAATTAACAATTGCCCAATTGTTCCGCTTCTTTCTAGGATTCTAACTTTACCTGAAGTGACATTGTTTGCCAAGTTTTATAACAAAAAAAATTGTCCTGGAAAGTATCCAAAGATGTTTAGCATTCAGATGGTTGACTGCTGATGATATATGCAGTAGTCCAGGTTAGATTTAATGGAGCAGGCAGGGCTCCCAGTGCTGGGCCAAACAGGCAGTGGGAAACCTGCCTCAACCATTTGGAGCCCCCCGACCCCGGCTCTATTTAATGGTGCCTGGGCAGCTAACTGCCCAGGGCTGGGGGATTCTGTCTCCAAGAGCTGCCAGCCAATCAGAGGCAGTGGTATCATCAGCCCCACTGGAAGCATGGCCATTGCTGGTACTGCAGGAGGCTTTGGTACCAGGCCCATCGCTGGTAAGTGAAGCAGGGTTGCCAGGGTCAGTCTGGCTTAATGCCAGCAGTAATGGCATGAGGCCCTTAAGTGGCTGATAATAGACCTCTTCAGGGCCTCAATTGGCCTCTGGACAGGAAGGCCATCATCAGCCTGTCCCACCCCCAACTTAATTGCGGTGCAAAGGGAAGGTGATGGGTTCTCCACCCCCCCATCTCCTGAAGCAATTCCACAGGCCCCCCCTGCCTTCTAGCCCCTCTCCGGGGCCCATTCAATCCAGCCTGTGATGTGTTTGAAGAAGAAACTTGCAATTATATAGCTCCATATTGCATTTTCCAGAACATTCCAAAGTACTTCTCATCCAATAATTTACTGTCATGTAGGCAAACGTGGCAGTCATTTTACACACAGCAAGAGTTCTGATGCATAATATGACTGCTTCAATTGTGGGCACAATCCAAATGAATTGGTGTGGCCACATCATCCAAATATTCATATCCATTCTAAGTTTATTTTAATAAATTGATGTTGCTTAATAAAAACAAAGAACTTTGAAGGAAAGGTCCAAAGCTGATTCTGAATGTCTATTGAAGACAGTTGCAGTTAAACAGAGAAGTATCTGAGCCTTTGCTGTCTGGCTGTGCAAATGTAACAAAATGTAACCCCAAGCAAAAGTTTCCAACATATTTGAGTTGATAGATAGAAAGGAACAGGAACTGAGTGCTTCATTACTACTGAATGATGTCCACAAGGACAATGAAGGAGTTTGAGGTCTATAGGCTGAGATCACATTAATCTTTTTATTCATAGCCCAGTTTGTCAAGTGAAATAATGAAGAAATGTTAGTGAAGCATTTACAGCCATCCTATTTTAACAAGATAGCATTAAATTACTCTATTCTCTATGTAGGCTCCATGTTGATAAAGTGTTGAGGTGATATTATAATTTTCCCCACCCATATTTAGTCACTGTCCCATGGTATTAATCTATGTAATTCTTGTAAGGTTATTTTAGCTCAGTGACTACTTTTTCAATCGTTCAGGCGGCAAAGCAAATGATATGAAGATTATAAAAAGTCTATTTTTTATTAATGTCTAATTTGCGAAAAATATGAAAATCGATTTTACTGCACGCTAGAAATTTAAGCATTGTAATCTTAATGTCAATAAAATCAAAACAACCTGTGGATGTATGTGATGATCACCAACAATACATGCATATATAGGTTGAGAAATTACTGGAGCACTGCATCTTGCAGCGAATCCCAGGAATTGGATTTTTTATCTCACCTTACAGATTGTACTATTTTTATGCTGCAAATTGCTGGAAATGCAAATTGAAGTGCAGCATCAACAGTGTGTCTAGGGCCTCGTGAATGTTGGGTCCAATGGTCCATCTCCTTAACCAATGCGATTTAAGGATAGAGAAATAAATAGAGCAAATGCCAGAGATGGAAATGGGATGAATCACAGTCAAATTAGATACAGAAAGAGCAATAAAAAAAGCAGAAGAGAGAAGATTAAGGGTGAGAGAAAAAGGATACAGGGAGGAAATGTAAGAATATTTTTTTTAAATTACTATTTAAAAAACTTCTAGCAACAATTTACTATGTGCTAGAGTGATGTGGGGACAGATCAAAAGTAAGCTAATCAACTAACAAACTAACTGTGGAGCTGTGGAGCCAATTTATAAAAAATAACAAGCAGAAGCTAACAGGACAGCTGCAGATAGCTTAATAGTAGACTAACAGTTCAAGGAGGGGGGATGTGAAACTACTGAAATAAAATGCAAAAATAAAATGCTGGTGTGAATGAACCAATCATGCATTGATAACAGAAGTCTGCAAATCACTCAGAAACAAGGTGGGGGGTGGGGGGGGTGGTGGTGCGGGCGTTACTAGTTTTGTTTGAATAACTATAAGAAAGGCTTGCTGTAGTGAGCACATGTTTCTTTTGTTTTGTTCTTTTGTTTTGTTCTTTTGCATGTTCTTTTGTTTTGCTTTTTGTTCTTCTTGTATCCTTGCAATGTAACAAGCACGTACTGTAATAAAGTTTCTAAAAGTTATGCTCAGACTTCATCTCTCTTTGTAACTGATAGGATCCAACAACTTGGCGTAGTCGGCAGGATCACTGGAGGATTAAAGACTGAAGCCCTGGACATCGGACCTATATCGACCCCCGGAGGTAAGGACTCCTCTTTACTTTAAAAAGTCCTCGGCTGTTGTCTAGTTTCAGTACTCCACCACACGATCCCGAACTCTTCCGAGGCTCGAGACCCCCTTTATAGACGTCTAAATCAGCGGTGTTCGAAGGTAATACACCAGCCCGGCTGAAAAGCTCCACGGCACCTGTATAAGAAGCCCCATGGCTCGAGACACCCTCCCCCACACAAAATTGGTACAATGACTGACGAAGGAAACTGACAGTTACCAACCACCATAAAAGACGGGCCGGCCCCACCAGACGTTTCCGAAGATGAAATTCTTCGGCAGTTAAAATGATATCTAGAGCAACTGTTTAATTTGGCTAAAACCTGTACTGAAATTGAACAGAAATACAGTGCCTCCAACAGACAGTGGTCCCTGGAAGATATAGAGTTTGGGGAAAAACGACCCGTTTAAAGGATAAAGAACGGACCCAATGGTCCTTAGTCGTAATGGGCCAAATCCGACAGCGTAATGAAATTATCCAACAAGCTCAACTGTCTCAACGCGACCGCGACCTGACTAATGCGAAGGACCAACTGAAGGCGGTCTGCGAACAACTGAGAAAGGAAAAGCTTAAATTAGAAAAATTAGAGACTGAAAAACAATCTGAAAAGGAAAGGCTGGAGACTGAAATTAAAGAACTTAATAAACAATTACAAGACGGACAGGTGACCCAACCGAAGGGACCGGGACCGCCCTGCGGACCGCGCCGACCACAACCGTCTTGCCTGTACCCAAATCTGGAGTTGTTACTAAAAGAACTACGAAAAACGCAATGGAGTGAAGCCGGTATAGAGGGAGCTGAGTCCTCCAGCGAAGAAAGTGATACTGATGATGAGTTTCCTTTTGCTTGGCTCGCCCCCCCTTAAACAGAATTGTGTTAAGGTCAAGCAGGAAAAGAAGACTACAGACGGTAACGAGGTGATCACGTCTGAGCACAACGCTTATTGGATGCATGTCCCGGCGGATCCTGAGAAAATTGATAAATGGCCCAAAGAATTGCCTGACCTGAGAAAGGGGGGTCAGAAGACATGGGAACGTTTGGAATGTCTGAATGGAATTTACCACCTCCACCTGTGGGATGGGGTACAGATTTTGACTGTGATGGTGTCCGGACGAGTGGGGCGAAGACTGAACAGAGAGGTCCAAACTGCTTTGGGCGAGGACGAGCAACAACTAGATGCCGGATGGGCTGCGATTAGTCCCACAAAGATGGATTGGAATAAAATTACAGCCTGTCAGCAAAAAGGTACCGACGAGGTGCAGGAGTATGAAGAGAGGTTTAGATCTGTTTGGCTGGAACACTCAGGAATAACGAGGATCTGGACAATACCCGTTTTGTGCCTTTGAAGTCTGCCTTTGTTGCAGGGCTAAAACCAGAATTATCCAAGATGATGAAGGTAACCTTACCAGATTGGGAAGGCACAGGAGTAACCTACGCGCAGTTGATTGATCGATGCAGTCAGCTGGACAGGGACATGGGAGCAAACCTCCGAGCTCTGCAAGCGGTTTGGGCACCCAAACGCCCTGATAGGGCGCAAGATAGGCAACTCAGGGCATGCCACTACTGCGGGAAGGAAGGCCATTGGGCTAAGATGTGTAGAGCGAAGGGACGGGGAAGAGGACGGCAAGGATACAATCTGGCACCAAGACCAGGTCCCTCCCCTGAGGACGATGACCTAGAAAAATTTAAACAGTTGTCACCCCAGCAACGGAAGGAGATACTGACGTTACTTGGTATGCAAAAAAGTAGCGGAGCCCTCCCTCGCCCTTTCGGCGCCCCTCCTGGCACTAATAGAACAAAGAAGAGATGGATTGTATATAACTGTGAGGGTGGGCGATCAAGATATAGACTGCCTATTGGATACCGGGGCCGAATTGACGTGTCTACCTCCACGATACCGGAACTCTATACCGATGGACGGTAAAGTTAAGACCACCCACGGGGCTGGTGGCCAAGGGTTGGTGATCAGGAAAACTTAGCCCATACGAATTGGTCTTGGTCCACACGATTGATAACACCAGTCTGGATAGGTCCAGTGGACCAGGCCCTTCTGGGTATGGACGTTCGTACCCAGCTGAACTCCTCGTTGCATTTTGAAGGCAGCCAGGTAACATGGTCTATCAGAAGTCTGAAGAAGAAGGAGTTGAGGAGCACCCAATATGGGCTCGGGATAAGAACGATTGTGGGCTACTTCAAATGGAACCGGCAACGTTTACGGGATCCGCTCCGCCCTGTACTAAACAATACCCCATTAGTCCAACATCTATTGCAGGAATCTTACCCATAATTAGACAGCTAGAGGAGCACGGCGTGCTGGTTAAAACACACAGTACCTCCAACAGCCCTGTGTGGCCAGTACGGAAACCAAACTGGACCTGGCAGCTTACTGTTGACTATAGAAGGGCTAACCAGTGTATTGATCAAAAGGCTCCTCTCGTAGCTGACCCCTATATGGTATTCAATGCCCTGAGGCCGGAACATGAATGGTTCTCTGTTATCGACATGGCCAATGGATTTTGGTCGGTGCCACTTGCACCCGAGGTCCAACCGTAGTTCGCCTTTACCGTTCAACAACAACAGTACACCTGGACCCGGCTGCCACAGGGTTTTCACAACAGCCCTACGGTATTTCATATGGCCCTACAAAACCATTTGAGTTACCTCCCATGCACTCCACGGTCATCCAGTACGTGGACGACATCCTGTTAGCCTCTGAAACGGAAGGACAACACGAACAAGATCTGCATACCTTGCCGGACCACCTTCATTGGAGAGGACACAAGGCCAGTATCGACAAAGGGCAAATAGCCCAAGAAGAGGTCGTGTACCTGGGACAAAAGATTTCGAAAGGAAAGAGGGAACTTACCCAGGACAGGACCACAGCCATCCGGGCTGCCAAACAGCCCACCACTATCCACGAGATTAGGTCCTTTTTGGGTTTGTGTAACTTCAACAGAAATTGGATCGACTCCTACACACAACTGGCTCAACCGTTAAATGATCTCTTGAAAGGGAAACAGGCCTCAAAGGAAGCGGTCACCCTTACGAGAGACCAACAAGAGGCCTTCGAGAATTTAAAGAGGGCCTGTGCTCGGCGCCGGCCCTGGGAATCCCCAACAATGGGAAACCATTTACCCTGTTTGTGCATGAAAAAGAGGGATACATGACCGCCATACTGACACAGGAGCATGGGGACAAACAGAGACCTATTGGATACTATTCGGGAAAACTGGCCTAAGGGCCATGGAAGCCACATGCCAAGCTGTGAGGGCTACTGCAGGTCTGGTATTGGATCAAAAACTAACAGTCAGGTGTCCGCATACCGTCCACAAATTGCTATCCATGAATAGAGTATCCCAAGTGACAGCAGCCAGATGGACCCGATGGACAACGGTACTAGAGGCCCCCAACGTCCATATAGTCCGAGCCAGCCCGGTAAACCCAGCAACTATGCTCCCGTTGCCTGGGGAGCAAGAGAGGGAAGAGCATGACTGCGTGGAGGCTATGAGAGAGACAGAGGAAGTAACCTTAGCGGCGGAGGAGGCATTGCACAATCCAGATTTAATCCTTTTTACAGATGGCTCCTCCTTTGTTGAAAGCGGTACCCGGAAAGCAGGATGGGCGGTGACAACCCTACACGAAATTAGGGAGACTCTGAACAGAATTAAGGGCCTGAGTCCATTTGAAATAATAACAGGGAGGCCCATGTCTCTGCCGGGAACAACTGATTTGCGAAAAGCTGATTGTCATCTGATGAGTGACACTCTACTAGAATATTGTCAGAACCTAACAAATGCTATCAGTTCCTCGCAGGTCTCGGCAGCTTGGGGTGTCCCACCAGAAGAAGGGCATGACATCGTCCCGGGAGTCTGGGTCTAAGTGAAGAAAATACATAGAGAACCATTGGGCGCCAAGTGGGAGGGACCTTTCCAGGTGTTACTGACCATCCAGGCAGCAGTTAAGCTGGAAGGGAGAAAAGTGTGGATACACGCCTCTCACATCAAACGAGCGATCCGTGACTAAACATCGACCTGCTATCAGGACAATTACCATCTGCCAATATGTTCAGAATTTATATTATCCTCTTTGCATGCATTTTAAGTATCTGCTTACTTTTGGCTAACCAAACCTTTCCACTTTGGGGAACTAATCGAGTGTCCAGGGAAATGCATGTTGATAGAGAAACTCAAACAACCCCCAACTCCCACCTTATGGGGTTGGGTGACCGGGTGGTTGGGCTCAATAGGGACCTCAATGGTACAGGGTTTGATCTTTTTTGTTATAATCATAATTTTGTATTTTACATTTTTGCTTATTAAGTGCTGTTGTAAACAAGTAACTGAAGCCCCTGCCAAGCGTATGCCCTTACAGAGCTCCCACCGTCTCCTCTTGTGGCACAAGTGGGCAACGTATTAAGCGCAATCCCTCCGGGTGTTGAAGGCTGTTTCTAGACAAGTAGAGACCATTAAAGGCACCTAGGTGGTATTGATGGAATGATTCTTAAAGAAGTTTGAAGAATCAAAGGGGGAACTGTGGGGACAGATCAAAAGTAAGCTAATCAACTAACAAACTAACTGTGGAGCTGTGGAGCCAATTTATAAAAAATAACAAGCAGAAGCTAACAGGACAGCTGCAGATAGCTTAATAGTAGTCTATTGTTTAATAATCAGCCTAACAGTTCAAGGAGGGGGGATGTGAAACTACTGAAATAAAATGCAAAAATAAAATGCTGGTGTGAATGAACCAATAATGCATTGATAACAGAAGTCTGCAAACCACTCAGAAACAAGGTGGGGTGGGGGGTGTTATTAGTTTTGTTTCAATAACTATAAGAAAGGCTTGCTGTAGTGAGCACGTTTCTTTTGTTCTTTTGTTTTGTTCTTTTGCATGTTCTTTTGTTTTGCTTTTTGTTCTTTTTGTATCCTTGCAATGTAACAATCACGTACTGTAATAAAGTTTCTAAAAGTTACGGTCGGACCTCATCTCTCTTTGTAACTGATGGGATCCAACAAGTGACAATCTAGTCAATTGTTCCCTTTCTGGGTCTCAAAGGTTGATAGTCATGTCAGGACTATAAACTACATTATTAACAGGATCCTTATTAACAATCTTAAATAGCTGCAGTAAGATTAATTCATATCAACAGTGTAAATACAGCAATTTCATGACACAATTTATTATAATAGGGAAGCAGGACTGTGCTGGGACCAGTATTCTGGCGAGTCGTATAACTAGGGCAGTAGAGAGGGCTTTAAACTAAATAGTGAGAGTAAGGGATCAAGTGAGGGAAGGTGTGATAATTTAAAGAGAGAGAAGAAGGCAAGATAGCAATAACGGTAATGATAACGAGAGTGTGGCAGGAAGGGACAGAGCGTACAAACTTAAAAGTGAACCAGCAGATAAGACTAGAGGTCGCGAACTACGGGGGGAGGGTTCAGGTGAAAGGAGATCTAGAAATCCAAAGAGAAAGATTGAAGTAGTGCTGTGGGTAAACACAAGCAGAATGGGACAGGAAGGGACATTAGCGAATAAGGTCACTGCAGGGAATAAGTAAAAAAATGAAATTAAAGATTCTTTATCTGAATACGCGAAACATCTGCAATAAGATAGATGAACTAGTGGCACAAATAGAGTTAATGATTTAGATCTATTCACCATTGCAGAGACATGGTTACAAGGCAATCAAGGTTGGAAAAAATATTCCAGAGAACACAATTATTCGGAAAGTTAGACAGAATGGCAAAGGAAGAGGGGTAGCCTTAATAATAGAGGCTGACATAAGGATAATAGTGGCCTCAGAAGATCATGAAGTAAAATCAGGGTGGAAATTAGGAATAGCAAGAATCAGAAAACACAAATGGGAGTGGTTTATAGGTCCTCTAACAATAGTTATACCATTGGCCAGATCATTAAACAGGAAATTATTGGAGCTTGTAACAAAGGCAATGTAATAATTGTGGGAAACTTTAATCTTTGCATAGACTGGGACAATAGAATTGGCAAGAGTGGCTTAGAAGATGAGTTTGTAGAATGTTTTCGGGACAGTTTCTTGGAGCAATATGTTGTGGAATCAACTAGGGATGAAGCTATCTTAGATCTAGTATTGCGTAATGAAGCAGTGTTAATTTAATAATGTCCACTGGGAAATAGTGATCATAATACCATTGAATTCCATGTTAAGTTTGAAAGTGACATAGTCCAATTACAAACAAGAATCTTGAACTTAAACAAAGCCAATTACATAGGTATGAGGGGAGAACTGGCTGACGTAAATTGGGCAAATAGACTCAAAGGTATGGCAGTAAATGAACAGTGGGAAACCTATAAAGAAACAATTCAAAATGTTCAACAAAACTACATTCCATTGAAAAACAAAAACTCAGGAAGAAAGACCCATCCCTGGCTCACTCAGGAAGTTAAGGATAGTATTAGATTAAAAGAAGAGGCTTACAATGTTGCAAAAAAGAGTCGTAAGTCTGAAGATTAGGAGTGTTTTAGAAACCAACAAAGGGCCATGAAACAGTTGATAAAAAGGAAAAAATAGAATATGATATTAAACTAGCCAGTAACATAAAAACAGATTGTAAGAGCTTTTATAGATATATAAAAAGGAAAAGAGTAGCTAAAGTAAACATTAGTCCCTTAGAAGCATAGACAGGAAATATTATCATGGAGAATGCATTGAACAAATATTTTGGGCTGGATTTTATGTGCCATTGGAAGGCGGGTTTTCTGGCAGGGGATCTGGAGAATCGATGCAGATTCGTTCACCATGGAACCTGATGCTGGGTAATGCCGGGTTCTAATTTTCTCGGAGATGGCAAAGTTCCTGGCAGACCTCTGTTGCGAAGAGACTGGATTATAGTTTAAATATGTTAAATACTGCTTTGCATGCATCAGTCTATCATTCGCCGTGATCATACTAGGCATCTGCAATTTTCTGCATGATGTGCTGCACACAAGTGCCTTCACTTTCCCTTTGAACAGCTGGCACCACTGAGGTGGAAGTCCTCGGTGCCTGCAAAGGTTAGGTAAGTTTTGTGTTGCTATCTTCGTGAATTTTTTTCAGCATGGGATATTGCCACGAAGCTCAATCTGCAGATGTGAGGGAAGAGGGGAGCTCTGCAAGTGGGTACTGTGGGCAGGGTTGTGGGGGAAGGAGGGAGCTCTGCAGGTGGGTACTGTGGGGGGAAAGGGGGGAGCTCTGCAAGTGGGTACTGTGGGGGGTGGAGGGTTGAACTCCGCAATCCAACATCAGGAGATGCCGTAAATGGCATTGCTAATGCTGCCCCGCCATATGGGGGGGAGGGGTGGGGAGCGCTGCCATCATTATGCTAGGTGGCTGCACGTAACCGCAGTGGTGCAGCCAAAAGCACCACAGGTGGGACCAGCGCCATTTTGCACAGATATCAAAATCCAGCCCTTTGTGTCTGTCTTCACAGTAGACCTAAGTTCCATACCACAAACAGACGGTAACCTAGGGGCTAAAAAGAGTGAGGAAATTAAGGAAATTAATATCAGTAGAGAAAAAGTATTGGAGAAAATTAAGGAACCAATATCTGACAAATTCCCAGGACCTGCTGGCATCCAGGGCTCTGAAAGAGATAGCTGCAGAGATAGTGGATGCGCTAGCTATGATTTTCCAAAATTCCTTAGATTCGGGAATGGTCCCATCAGATTGGAAGTCGGTAAGTGTTGCACTACTTTTAAAGAAAGGAGGGAGAGAGAAAACAGTGAACTACAGGTCAGTTAGCCTAACATCAGTTGTTGGGAAAATGCTAGAATCTATTATTAAGGTAGTCTTAACAATGTACTTAGAAAAGCCCAGTATGATTGGAACAAGTTAACATGGTTTTACTAAAGGGTTAAATTTTGTTAAATTTATTAAAGTTTTTGAGGATGTAACTTGTCAGGTAAATAAAGGGGAACCAGTAGATGTAGTATACCTGGATTTCCAAAAGGCATTTGATAAAGTGCCACACAAAAGGTTAATAGACAAGATAAGGGCTCATGGAGTTGGGGGTAATATATCAGCATGGATAGAGGATTGGTTAATGGACAGGAAGCAAAGAGTGGGCATAAACAGGGCATTTTCAATTTGGCAGGCAGTAAATAGTGGAGTGTCGCAAGAATCAGTGCTGGGGCCTCAGTTATTTACAATCAATATTAATGACATCGATAAAGAGACAGAGAGTAATGTATCTAAGTTTGTTGATGATACAAAGATAGATGGATAGGTGAACTGTGAGGAAGGCACAGAGGCTAATAAGAATGAGGATCTTAAAGCAATTAATGTCAGCACAGAAAATGTATTAGAGAAATGCAAGGGACTAAAATCTGACAAATCCCCAGGACCTGATAGCATACATCCTAGGATTCTAAAAGAGGTAACTGCATGGATAGTAGATACACTGGTTACGATTTTCCAAAATTCCCTAGATTCTAGAATGGTCCAGTGGATTGGAAGTTAGTAAATGTAATATCGCTATTCAAGAAAGGAGGGAGAGAGAAAACAGGGAACTACAGGCCAGTTAGCCTGATGTCAGCCATTGGGAAAATGCTGCAATCTATTATTAAGGAAGTCTTAATACACTGAGAAAATTATCTGATCATCAGAGAGAGTCAACATAGTTTTTCAAAATGGAAATTGTGCTTATCAAATTTATTAGAATTTTTGAGGATGTAACTAGTAGGGTAGATAAAGTAGAGCCAGTAGATGTAGTATTCTTGGATTTCCAAAAGGCATTTAACAAGGTACCACACAAAAGGTTAATATGCAAGATAAGGGCTCACGGAGTTAAGGGTATTAGCATGGAGAAAAGATTGATTAATGGACAGGAAGCAGAAAGTAGGGATAAACAGGGCATTTCAAGTTGGCAGGCAGTAAGTAATGCCACAAGGATCAGTGCTGCGGCCTCAGCTATATACAATCTATATTAATCTCTTAAACGAAGAGACTGAGAGTAATATATCGAAGTTTGCTAACGATACAGAGCTAAGTGGACTCAAGAGGAGGACACAAAGGCTTAAAAAAGATATACTCAGGTTAAGTGATTGGGCAACAAGGTGGGAGATGGAGTATAATGTAGGGAAGTGTGAGGTTATTCACTTCGGTAATAAGAATAGAAAAACAGAATATTTTTCAAATGCATAAAACTTTGAAATGTTGATTTTCAGAGACACTTAAGTGTACTTGTACAAGGAACACAGAAAGTTAACAATGTAAGTACTGCAAGCAATTAGGAAGGCAAATGGCATGTTGGCCTATATTGTAAGGGGATTTGAGTACAAGAATAAGGAAGTCTTGCAAAAATTGCATCGGGCTTTGGTGAGAATACGTGGAATACTCTGTATAGTTTTGGTCTCCAGATCTCAGGAAAGATATATTTGCCTTGTAGGTAGTACAGTGAAAATTGGTTCCTGGTATGAGAGGGTTGACCGATAGTAAGACATTGAGAAAATTGGGCCAATACTCTCTGGAGTTTAGAAGAATGTGAGATGATCTCACTTAAACACACAAGATCCTGAAGTGGCAGGTTAGACTCTGAAAGGTTGTTTCCCCTCCTGAGGAACAGAATACGGTAGGTAAGAGGCTGGATGACGATAGATAAAGTGATACTGGTGCACAGTACAGGGCTATTTTTACCCAAAGGACAACTGCCTAAAGTCGGTTCTAGGGTTATGTACATAACAGAAGGGTCCACTGACTGGAGGGATGTAACCATTGTAGGGAGAGCAGGGAAAGCCACCGGCAAATTCAAACACTGGCTAAACGTCCAAGATGATGGACAAGAGGTAAGATCTATGGACTGGAAAAATGAGGTGAAACGGTGGAAAGCAAGAAAATGCAGTGCAAATCCCCATAGTGGGTCTGGAAGTGACTTGGGTACTAGGAAACAATCATGTACTGGTCACAGAACCTCTAATCGTGGGAGGAAGAGATCCTGTAACAGTAGTCCAGAAAGAGATAGGAGGGCAAGTAGAGGCTGTAGCTTGACTAGAACAAGGACAACAGAACAATCTAGGAACACTAAAAGGAGTAGAAGCCCTTATGATCAGGAAGTTATGTGGCTGCAAACAAATTGGAAGAACATTTAATGAGAGGCAAAACAAAATGAGTTGGATAGTTGGAAGGAATTTATTTCTTCTTAAGTTCAAGACAGGGGATAGCCAGCCAGGCTAAAGCAAAACTCGTGGCTCGGGGTTTTGAAGAGAGACTTGGTGAGCAAGATGTTTGGAGTGGATTCCCCCTCAGCAGGAAAAGTGATCTTGAAACTTTTCCTAGCTCTTTTAGACATATATTGGTGGGAATGTAGGTCAATCGATATAAAAGCCGCATTTTTCAGGGTGAAGAATTTCAAAGGTAGTATTTTTGAAACCAACTAAAGAGCAAGTGATGTCGAAGGGAGGTTGTGGAAATTGAGTGATGCATCAAGAGTATGGTATTTCTCAGTTAGCTCCATCTTGCTGAAAGTAGGCTGTATTCAGCTGAAAGCAGATCCAGCAATGTTCTACTGGTATCACAAAGAGAAACTCGCAGGCATTTTTATGAAGCATGTCGATGACTTTCTATGGGAAGGTTTTGCGGAATTTGAGCAATTGGTTATAGATAAGTTAAAAGGGGAATTTAAGATTGGAAGTCAGGCTTCGGGGGCCTTTAAATATATAAGGTTAGACATAAATCAGAATAGGTCAGCAATACCCTTGAATCGGAAATCATTTCTAGAAAGTGTTCATTATATCCCAATAAATCAGGCCAGGTTGTCACAAAAATGATCCGCTATCCAAAGAAGAAACAGAGCAGTAAAGAAGCTTGATTGGACAGTTAAACTGGTTTTGTACTAAGACAAGAACTGATACCAGTTATGCTGTATTGGAACTTAGTACTATGATGAAACACACGACAGTTGAGGTGGATTTGAGGGCAAATAAAAAATTAAAGAAATGAAATTTAGAGAAATGTGTAATCAAGTTTCCAGCCCTGGGTGATCCAAAGGACATGAAATTAGTCCTTTTTTATTGATGCTTCTCATGCCAATCTTTCAGATGGATATTTCAGTACAGCTAAATTTATCATTTTCTAGGTGGATGAAAAATGGAAAGTGTTGTCCCTTGGCCTGGGAAGCCAAGAAAATAAAAAAGGGTTGGTAAAAGAACCCTAGCTGGATGCGGAAGGATGTTTCCTCTTACGGGAGAACCTAGAACTAGGGGTCACTGTTTAAAAATAAGGGGTCACCCATTTAAGAAAGAAATTAGGAGAAATTGTTTTCTCTCAGAGGGTCATGAATCTTTGGAACTCTCTACCTCAAAAGGCGGTGGAAGTAGAGTCTTTGAATATTTTTAAGGCAGAAGTAGATAGATTCTTGATAAGCAAGGGGGTGAAAGGTTATTGGGGATAGGTGGGAATGTGGAGTTGAGGTTGCAATCATATCAGCCATGATCTTATTGAATGGCGGAACAGGCTCGAGTGGCCGAGTGGCCTACTCCAGCTCCTAATTCGAATGTTTGTATGTTAGCTGCAGAAACACTGGTGCTAGTAGAAGCGATAGATATGGGATTTTGTCTATCTAACATTTTGATGGAAATCTTATACAAAGGGCATTCTGAGAAAAGTTTGCCCATTGAATGTGATGTCACTAATTTTTTCTTTATGGGATAGTGTTCATTTGACAAAGTGTGTAACTGAGAAATGATTAAGGATTGACCTTGCTAGTATCAAGGAAATATTGGAAAGAAGAGATCTCCAATATAAAAGATAAAATGGGTCGATATAAGTCACCAATTATTGGACAGTTTTACAAAGAGGAATGATTGCTCCAAAAAATTCTTGGAGGTCATAGCCTTTGGGTAAAAATAGCTCTATACTGTGCACCAGTATCACTTTGTATATCGTCATCCAGCCTCTTATCTACTGTATTCTATTCCTCATAGCTGTCAAACATGAGTATGTGAGGTACAGGGTGCATCATTACCTTCTATTAATTGTTCAGATTCTGCAAGTTCATAATCAATCCTGATTAACCTTGATGAATGTACCCTAATAGTTTGATACCATGTTGGAGAATCGCGGTCTTCCCATCACACCCTATCATTTCACTTGGACCTTTCCACTCTTTCTGACCCTCTCTTTTATAGTAAACTAAATGACCAGGATTAAAGTTTGTCTCAGATGGTCTTATGCGATGCCATAGGCTGAAAACAAATTAGAAGAAAAATTAATGAGAGGCAAAACAAAACCAGTTGGAAGGAATTTGTCTATTCTTAGTGCTTCTTCCATGTTGTGTTTAACATGGAGAAGCACTGATTCATCAGCTAAGACGGGGCGGTAGGTTGTAATCAGCAGGAGGTTTCCTTGCCCATGTTTGACCTGATGCCATGATACTTCATGGGGTCCGGAGTCAATGTTGAGGACTCCTGGGCAACTCCCTCCAGCTTGCAGACCACTGTGCCACCACCTGTGGTGGGTCTGGTAGCTTAATCATGTTGTTAAACATGCACAGGTGAAGGGCATTGTTTAATTAAGGAGTTGGGGCAGATATCATGAGAGCCTGTTGGGACACAAGGGAGAAAGGCAGGAGGCAAAGCTATGTAATGCTGCATTCTGTGAATAAATCGACTATCAAGAAAAGGATCTGTCTAACTTCTTTCTTCACCATTTGGCTTGAATCCACCTAATAGATAATACACGCAGTAGCCATAGCAAGTCAGTGGTACAGGAGGTGGATGTTCAGGCTGGCAATGTTATGGTATGCCCACCCATTTTGGGAGTATACTTCTTTGTATGCCAGTGGAAATTGGATGAGAATCTTATAAATACTTAAATAGCCCTGAAAGTCAGCAGCAAGAAGAGGTAAATGAAGGCTTCTGAGTTCTATATGAAAGTCTGAGTGCTTTCAACTCTTTACCAATAAAGCAAAACTACACATAATTCAGCATGTTTCAATAAAATAATCATCTCTTAAGACAACCGTTGCACAAATAAAAATATTTCTATTAATGTCACTGAGATACTCTGCAGAGATTGTGGTAAAGGCATATTACTGAAGCAGGATAGAAGGGGCTTTGAGGGGAAAATAGTTAAGGGTCTGTGATCATGTATACTGAATTTCCTGGGCACAGTGAAGATCTGAAATTCTGCTTTGGAGACTAAAGAAATCTGACAGATTTTCTTCCATTGATATTAATGGAACAAATATTAAATGTGTTATTTTTCCATCAGTCCTCAGACCTAACCATTTTTTCAATATTCATTGTGCCCAGGCAAACCATTGCACCTACTCACAAACTCAAGAAACTCTTCCCTTTAATTTATATTTGTCTGCACTATACCCGCCTTGATAGTGCTTAAAGCTGACCCTTCTTTGCCACCAAGAGTGAAAACATGTTCCAATTGCCAATAGGACACCCCTCACCCTAATGGGCATGTAGAGGGTAGTGAATGTATGGAAAAGACGACCAAAAAAAGCAGTGCAGACTAATTGGGCAGGATTTTCCTGCAGGCTTCACGACCCCGACATCATGACCAAATGGGGGTTGCAAGCCAGCACTTGCCAGGGTCCAGACCGTACAGCTATTTTTGCAAAGGTGGGCGGGCTCTTGAGTCTGGAGGGCCAATAGGAGGCTATCCAGCACTGAAAGATCGGCAGCCATACTGTCAGACGTGGGCACTGCAGAAGTACGTAGGGAGGCACGACGGCTCCTCAATTCCTGGTCAATGACCACAAATAAAGGATATAAGAAGGGCTAAAAGGGTTAGCACCATCGGACAGGAGGGAGAAATCCACCCACAGTAATGGGCACTGCTGCGGTTGCGACCATTGAATGGGGCCTCTGGTTTCGATGGCACCCACCCCAGACTGCTACAGGGAGGCCACCTCCATGGAGCTTGTGGCCTCTGCACATGGCGGAGGGAAGCCCCATGTTGCAGGCAGCCAATCAGGTTCCCTGCCCACCACTGGAAAAGCACCCCAGCGATGGGAATGTGTCAAGGAGCCTTTCCCGTGCCCCTGCCTCCAAACCTGCCACCATGGAGCTGGGAACATTTTGCCCACTATATCAGTAAATTCAGGAGAAAATTGGATAATTACCTGGCAAAACAAGATCTGATAGAGGGGTGTGAGTAGTATTGTAAGTTACGGGGCTGAATTTTTAATCCCTGATGGGGGTGGTCAAGGAGGCGGATGGGCGAATAAATTCACACTGGCAGCTGCCGTACCGGTTTCCCAGCACCGTCCCACCTGTGGGCCATTTTCCCAAAGGCATTGGGGGAACAGTGTAGCTGCCTGGAGGTGGCTCCTGGTGGCAGGTCAGTGGTGGGGAGGGGTGGGGGGGCAGCACTGCAGGCATGCTTGGAGGCTCTCCCTGCTTGCCTGGCTTCATCTGCAGCAGGCCACTCTGTGGAGGGACTCTCCCTCCGCAATGGTGGCCTGGCTGCTAAGTGCTTTCTTTTGTTTGAAATTTAAAAATGTTGGAGAGAGGGTGCCTCCATTTTGGGGCTTACCTGCAAAGGCATACTGCTGCTTCTTCTGACCTGGTGGGCCTCTTTTTGACCCTCAAGCTTTGAGAGCCCATCCGTGATCCTTAAGTGGACGGTGAGCCTGTCCTCTGGCCACTAATTGGCTAATTCAGGGAAATTCACAGTTGAGTGGCTGTTTGTCACACAGTGCACAGTTCTGACCCCCATTTGAGCCTAACAGCGGGATCCTAAATCCTACCTATGTTGTTTCTTAGATATTGGAACATTCCAGTCCTGCACCTTCCTACATTCCTGAATTCCTATAATTGTATAGGTCAATACCATTACATTTTTGTTTCAATCAATATAATATGACTGTAGTTAAATGAATTTTTGGAAGGGTAACTTTAATTGTTTTTCCGAAATCCAAATCAGAACCAAATCTAGACAAAATATGCCGTGAATTCTTGCAGTTTGGTATGTTTCTCCATGTTTAATAATTAATTGTTAAATTTGCATAATTCAAGATTTGTTTGATTGATTTGATGTATAAATCTTGAACGCTGAAATGGAAATTCAATTCTGCTGATCAGCAGATTGAGTTATTTTCTGATACCTGTTGTGTGTAGAATGCTCAGTAATTTTTTGAATCTCTTGGGCACATGACAGAATACCTACTGCACTTGAGCAGTCAATACTGTCCAGTCAAGAAAGACGGGGCTGTGACAAATATATTTTTGGAAATGAAAACTCAATGTTATACTGAGAGTGTAAGAGAATCTATAAAATGGTGATGTTTAGTAGGTAGGGTTCAAATTCTTGGTTTTTCTTACCCTTTACACAGAAAATTAATAGATTTGTAAGGCGCAGCTAATGTTAATGATTTCAGAAATTAACCAGGGATCTTTCAGATAAATTTGCTATGCCTTTACAGAAAAAATAATTAGGGATATTTATTTGTCCTGTGAATTAGGAAAGTCATTGTAGACATTACACTGAATAGTTTATACATGAACTCCACTACACACAGAATCTGCTGCAAATAAAAACCAATTATTTCGGCATAATGGAAAATGACAAGGAGAACAAAATTCACTGAAACCTTGACTCTTCACAATGATGTGTTTTATTGACATAAAACCATTTTCACTTATCATATTTTATTGCCAATTCTTTTCTGTTACTTTTCTCATTTATCCAGCACAGTGGCGCAGTGGTTAGCACCGCAGCCTCACAGCTCCAGCGACCCGGGTTCAATTCTGGGTACTGCCTGTGTGGAGTTTGCAAGTTCTCCCTGTGTCTGTGTGGGTTTTCTCCAGGTGCTCCGATTTCCTCCCACAAGCCAAAAGACTTGCAGGTTGGTAGGTAAATTGGCCATTATAGATTGCCCCTAGTATAGGTAGGTGGTAGGGAAATATAGGGACAGGTGGGGATGTGGTAGGAATATGGGATTAGTGTAGGATTAGTATGGGTGGTTGATGGTCGGCGCACAGACCCGGTGGGCCGAAGGGCCTGTTTCAGTGCTGTATCTCTAAACTAAACTAAACTTATCCACATCGCAACATTGAAACAGGAGTAGGCCATTTAGCTCCTCCAGCCTGTTCTGTCATCCAGATAGATCATGGCTGATCTGTGACCTAACTCCATATACCCACCTCTGCCCCATATCCCTTAATACCTTTGGTTAACAAAAATCTAAAAATCTCAGATGAATCTCACTTTTACCAGCAGAAGCGTTTGTTTTGTTTTGAGAATTTGTACATATCCTAAATATGCAAGTGTTGGGAGTTCTCTCTAAAATAGATGAGCAATGGAATCAACATCATTAATTGTTATTGACTTTTTTGCATAAGAGGGTGAGGCTCCTTATTATTGCTCATTTGCCCCCTTTTTTATGTCTCCCTGCAGTGAAAATGATCCCCCAATAGGAAGAGTAGGCAGACAATGGCCTGGATTTTGCAGTCAACTGCAGAGAGATGAAACTCACTGCTGGCCTTGAAGAAGGCTGCCCACAATGATACAGTGAGCTCTGTGTTATGGATTTCTCCTTTCCCGATGTTAATTTAATTCTGGCGCCAGCTACAGAGGAACTCTGGCATCCAGCACCAGTAATATCATCAGGCAGGCTAAGCAGCCAATCACATTGAAACATTATCACAGACAGCAAACCATAAAATAATAAGAAAGTTTTATCATTCACTTTATAAAATAATTTTACAGAGTGGGAAATAAAGATTGGGACAGACATTTGGGAATAAGGTAGACGCTGAAATATCATTAACATTTTAAAAAAATATTTATTATTTTAAAAATCTATGTACTGGAACAGTTACTGGTCTTCTGAGTGCTGCTGGAGACTCTGGGCAAATGGTTCCTGTTTGCATGGTTCACATGCGCAGTACCCCAGCTGTCATGGCTTACACTCAAACTTCATCGTCTGTTTCATGCTGGTCCACATGCCTTGTTATTCGTAATGCACCATTTCATGATGATGTCAGCAGAACTGACTGAAATCACCTGAAAATTGAGTACTTATAGGCATTAGGCATGCTACAGCTTGCTGGACTGAACATTGAGCTCAATCATTTCGAAGCATGACGGGCCTCCCTTTTTATTTTCAATTTTTTTTCTTTTTTCTTTTTCTTTTCTTTTCGTTTGTTTTAGCATTCATTTTTCTTACCATGTGCCTGCCCACTTTTTTTTTCATGTTTGTGCTTTGGGCCAGGGCTGTTCATTTTTCTGTACATTAACACCCCTCTCTGCACGAATGCTTTGTCTTTCAACACACCATTAACATACCATTTGCCTTTGCTCCATGACCTTCTGGTCAGTTATTCTCTGTGACCCTGTCCTATCAACAACTTCACTTTTGGTATCTCTGACCCCACCCCCGCTTTATTTGCTTAAAACCTATTACATTTCTAACCTTTGCCAGTTCTGATGAAGGGTCACTGACCTGAAACTTGAACTCTGCTTCTCTCTCCACTGATGCTGAGTATTTCCAGCACTTTTTGTTTTTATTTTATACTTATAGAGCAACTGGGGGAGGGATAGAAAGAAAGCAACACACAATGGAAAGGGAGTAAGAAACATAAACTGGGGGAAGGAGAGAGAAACACACACTGAAGAAGCGAGAGAGAAATGTCCATTGCAGAAGGAGAAACGCACACGAGGATAAGAGAAAAACACAAAGTGGGGAGGGAAGAGAGAAAAAACATCAAGTAGGGGAAGGTGAAAGAAATACAAACTAGGGGAGGGAGGGAAAGAAGGAGAAATACAAACTGGTGAGGGAGAGAGAGAGAAACACAAATTGGGGGAGGGAGAGAGAAAAACATGAACTGAGCGAGGGAGAGAGAAATACAAACTGGGGAGGGAGAGTTCTTGCCAGCCTCTGCTGTGCGCTGTTATATAATGTGTTTTGTTCTGCGAGTCAGGCTGCTTTGGTTCTTCTCCCTGAGGACTTAGCCACACCTCCCTGAAGCCGGGTTTGTGATGTTAGGTGTGGGAATTAGTGAATTGAATTAAGTTTAGCTTTAGTTTAATTTATTATTTTTATAATTTGCTGCATATTGTAAAAATTATAAAATTTTAGTTATAAGTTACTTATCAATGATGTGTTTGTTGAATCAATGGTAGTTACTTGGTTTTTCTCATTGGACTTGATACTACAGAAACATCACCGAAGTAGTTTGTATTTACACATTACTTATCCTTAAATCTTTCTATTATTTTGTGTTCTTTCTTTGATTTATGAAGTGTTATTCATCTCCCTATAAAACAAAGAGTAAAGTATTTTATTTGGGGCAGTGATAGCAAGACACTCAACTAAGATAAACACAATAACATTTGCAAATAGTGAGAAAATGTCATGTGATTGATTGCCATGTGGTTAAATGTCACATGATCAAATCTCCAGAAATATGTCAAACCAGAGTTGGAAACACTAGTTAATGTCAATTTGAAACTGACTTCAAGGAAGAATGCAAGAGTTAGAGGTGTGCAAAGGAAACCCGACCCAAGTCAGAATGCTGGACCCAGAAGCCCTACCTGACCCGACCCGACCCGAACCCAACACATGCTGTCAGATCCCATTGGGGTCAGGTCGGGTAGCAGACCTTTACCCATGTACTGATGTAAAGGCCTGCCACCCGACCCGACCCCGACGTCCAGACAGCATGTGTCGGGTTCAGGTCGAGTGGGGTCGGACTTCTGGGTCCAGAATTCGGGCTTGCGTTGGGTTTCCTTTGCACACTTCTAGCAAGAGTCACCCTTACAATGTTCCCTCCTTATGGGAAGTGCCCTATTTCCACTCAAAATATTTCTGTAACAACACACTTAAGATCAACAATAACCATCCAAAAGACTTGGCTCTAGAAATACCTTTGCCAAATAGGTGTGGAGAATGCTCCCAAAGCGCACCCAATTTTGGGTGTTGGGCCTCATTTAAATGAGATCGGCAATCGCTGGACATGTGCTAGACATCCCCAGGCAGTTTGCTGGTGAAGAGACTTCAGGAAAGTAGTTCTCAGGTAGATCGTTAAAGAGGAAGAGGATGTGATTGGGAATAGGCAAGACCAGGATGGGGGCAATCGATGCACTGGGACAGGACATCAAGATGCCAATAAGGATGGATGGATGAGGGGTGAAGTAAAGATGAGCATTGTTGCCTCCAGCTAGCTTTTGAATGCAGAACTGTAAATACATTTACAATGCAATACTTCTTTAAAATATCACGTGCTTCAACTTTTGGCTCCCAGAGCTCTGACAAACTCCTTAATATTCTTGGAATTCAAGCTTGGCTTACTCTCCTGTAGTTCAATATTTCTACCAGAGACATCACACTAGAGTGGAAACCCTGACAGACACTTCTCTCAGCAGTGTCACTTTTGGCTAGAAAAGTGTAGTGAAAGCATCATTAATCCGCTACTTAAGGATGAATTCAAAGCCATTACAGGAATATTCCCTAACTCTGGATAAACTTCCCATCTCCTATGATGTTGTAGATCCAATATTTTTAGTTCTATTTCATTTTTTTATGCATAGATTAGCAAGCTTCACTGTAGCTGTTACCATAGAGATAATGAAGCATGAGTAAAAATATGCCCTTTGCCAATTGAAGACTGATTTAAGTGTAACAAACTTGCATGCAGTTGTTGGAAAGTACTTTGAAAGGCAATGATATAGCACAACAATAATATAACTGGATTGATGATGTTTATTGTTTTAATATAATTGCATAGCATCCACTGCTTTCCATTAATTGGAAAAATTCATTTTTTTGCACATATTAATACAATACTTTCAGTATGTTTTGTGACTTAGCATCAGAAGACAATATGAGCTAGAGGCTGGCATTAAAAAGGGCAGAAATTCAGCAGAATTGTGCTAATATTTGTCAGTTTTAGGCCAGCAGACCAGGAGGAGTGTGAAGCAGGTCTGGATCACTGTGAAACAAGTTGGGAGCAGTTTGAAGCAGACTGGGATTCGGAGCAGTGTGAAGTAGACCAGGACCACTGTGAAGCAGGTCAGAACTGTTGTTTGTTTTTGTTGCATTTGTCGCATTGCTAGGGTATTCTGGAGAAAGGCCCTGGATAAAGCCAACTAACAACTCTTTATTATTTATATTTACTATATATACTCTCCACAAGCCTCCTAAGCTAGCATCCTCTGTGCTGCTATCTCTTCTTCTCCTCAAGCTCATACCATGTGACTGTTGCATCATCACCCTTACAACGGGAGAGGTCGCTCTCACTGTCTTCAGTATTAACCCTGTACCTCCTTATACTACATCTCCCCTCAAGTCTTTACCAGCATTTTCTGAAACATATATACATTCATGACTTATTTACTACCCTCTCTCCCCCCAACTCTCTGACTTCACAGATCATGTGTATCACATACGATCGCTGATAGCCTTTGTGTTTATGGATTACTGTACCTTTCCTTTGTAGATCACTTATCCAGACTCTTTGATCATTGTTTAATTTGGGTAAGCTTCTCACTCGAAATCTTCAATTATAATTCCGGGTTTGTTTCCTTCTATCGGGGTTTTCCCTATCTCATACTTTTTCATAGTCTTGTGCCTTCAATCCAGGAATCAATTTCTGAGGCAACACTGGAAACTGTTTTTATCTTTCTGCCCATCAATAATTCTGTTGGTGACAATCCACACATTAATGGTGTTGAATGATAAATTAGGAGTGAATTTGGAAGATCTTCATTTTGTTTAGTAAAGACTTTATGGTTCTCACACCTCTTTCCGCCTCACCATTGTGGATACCTCGGTGAGCTTGTGAGATGCTGAAAGCCCATCTTCACCGCAAACCGAGTAAAACATTTATTCATGAACTGTGGTCTGTTGTCTGATAATATTTCATCTGGAATCCCATGTGTCACAAAGATGTCTTGAAGAAACCTGATAACTACTTCAGTGGTCATAGAATGTAATCCTCGGACTTCTATTCACTTTGAAAAGTAATCAATGATGATTATATATGTCTTCCCACTAAACATAAGTAAATCCATACCTAAACTTTGCCAAGGTCTAGTTGGAAATTGGGTAGTTAAGAGGTTCACACTGTTCTGGCCTCTGTATTGCGCATGTCTGACAGTTCTGGATCATGATCTCAATGTCCTTAGATATTCCAGGCCACCAGAGTGAAGACTGTGCCCTCGCTCTGGACTTGTTTATACCCAAACGGCCTTGGTGTAGACAATCTAAGATAGGGGATCTCATTGAACTAGGAACAATTCTATTATTGTAAACTAATAAGTTGCCAATTATGGTAAAGTATTTCCTATACTCATGGAGCGTCTTCATTGTTCTCCCTCCTGGACTTTCTTGTGGCCACCCTGGTGTACAATACTGGCTAATGAGAATGCGTTCTTCATCACTTTTTTGGGCTTTTCATATTTCTCGTAACTTCCGTGTGTTCGCTAGCCAATTTTGTGCTGTATGTTGTGAATATGATTCTATGTCGCATATGAAATTCACATCTTCCTGAGTGGGATGGTCTACCGTCACCCTTGATAGTGCATTGGCTAACAACTGCAACTTCCCTTGGACGTATATTGCCTCATACGTATACCTCATCAATCTTAGACAAAATCTGTGTATACGTGGAGGCATTTTTGCAATTTCCTTTTTGTCTAACAATGATACCAAAGGTTTATGGTCTGTCTTGATGATGACATGTAATCCAATGATGCAGTCTGAAATTTTTTCACATGCCCTTGTGAGAGCTAGAGCTTTTTTTTCTATAACCTCATAACATGTCTCTGTTTCTGACAAAGCTCTTGATGTGTAGAATATTGGTCTACGAGAACCATCCTGAAAAAGAACTGCGCCCAACATCTGCCGCTATCGTCGTAGGTAGTGTAGGGTTGTAGTGTGCCAAGACATCTTGAGAAATAAACATCTCTTTAATTTTCTGGAATGCTTGTTCTTGGTAGGAATTCCAACACCACACTTGCTGCTTTCTGAGGAGTTGTCTCAGTGGATCAGTTATCTGTGCTAAGTGAGGTAGAAACTTTGTTCATTGATTTACCATTCCCAGGAATCTCTGGAGCTGTTGAATGGTAGTAAGAGGAGAAAATTCTGTAATGGCCCTTGACTTCTGTAGATCTGCCATTATACCTTCACGCTCACTATGTGTCCCAAGAAACGAATTGAAGTATTTGAAAATTCGCACTTCTCATTCAGAGTAAGTCTTGCATCTTTAAGTCTCTGTAGAACCTGTTGAACTCTTTGGTCATGTTCCTCTACTGACTGTCCATGTATCAGGATGTCATCCATGTGACAAATAACTCCTTTGAGCCCTTTTAAGATGTTGGACATAGATTGTTGAAAGACCTCTGGTGTGGAAGTTGTTCCAAACGGTAACATATTGAAACAAAATTGCCCAAAAGGTGTTATAAATGTGATCAGTAATCTTAAGGTCTCATCCAGGGGTACCTGCCAAAAACTACTATTGGTATCGAGTTTCGTAACCATGGTGCTCTGGAGAATTTCGCTAAACTGTCATCAACTGTGGACATTCGGTGAATCGTATGCACTACTGCTTTGTTGAGCTCTGTTAAATCCACGCAAATACATAGAGTTCCATTTTGCTTTGGGACAGGAGCCATGGCCAAACACCATTCAGTTGGTTGTGTTGCCGGAAAGGTAACACCCATTCTTGTCATCTCTTCCAATTGTTCTTGGACTTTGGTCTACAATGGATGAGGTATTTTTCTTGGTGTGAAGATACACACTGGCCTGGCCTCTTCCTTCAGTGTGGTCCTGTACTCCATTTTGAGTCTTCCAAGCCCTGTTTCGGGTATTCTGCTTGAAAGCGATTGTTTACCTTTGCTTGACTGTCTATCTTTTTAATCAACTGCAGTTCCAAACATGTATTCCTACTCATTAAGGAAAATTCTTGATTATGCAAGACATATAAGGTCCTACCAGTTGTCTCCCTTTATGCTGAAGAGTTGCTTGGAGTTTGCCTTTTACTCTCAACTGTGTCCCTCATGGACCATGCAACTGTATATCCGCCAGTTGTAGACAATGTCTCATCACCCATGGCTCTTGGTTAGACAGTACTGTGATGCTAGCACCTGCGTCAAGTTTAAAAGTCGTGAGGTGTCCATTCATGTAGATGTCCGCCGTCCAGAAATCTTGATCTGGGTTACTAATATAGGAATCTACAGATTCACCAATCTTCTGCACCTGTTTATTAAATTTGGCTCTTTCCAAGATTTTATTGCTCCAAAGAAGTAAATATTTATCAAAGGCTTGAAGTACCTCTTCAAATTTATCGGAAGCTTCGTTGAACCCTTGTCAGGCAATTACGTATTCCACAATGGCACCCACTGAATATAAAAGGGTGTTCACTTGTTTCCACTTCTAATTTGGTATGGAGTTGAGAAGCAATCCTAAACCTTAGGAACCTTTTCCTCTATAGGGACCAATTTTGTACCTGACTGGGTCCTTCTTGATTGTGGAAGCTTTCAGGCATTCCAAATTTTGAAGCCATATTGCTTTCTTTAATAGATTTTTTAGGATGTTCTCCTTTCTCTAAGAAGTTCTGTTTGTTTTTTCAAGGGCTTGCTTGCTTGAATGGAGGTGTCCCCGTTATTTTCGCTGTTTTATTAGGCTTTTTAGGGTGCTCCCCTTTCTTTGAGAACTTCAGTTTTTTTTTCAGGCTCGGTTGCTTTAATGGAGGCGTCCTTGCTATTTACAGGAGTTTCCCAAGCTTTTCTGCGGTTTCCCACTCTTTGCCCTCGTGTTCAGCCCAATTGAAGAGTTGTGTTTTTTGCCTTTTTTTTCCACTTGCAGAGCACAATGCCTTTAGAGAATTACTTGAAGCTTTGCAAAGGGCTTTTAACCTGATCCAAGACCATCAGTATTGTGATTCACCCGATTGCTGGATTCTGCTTGCAGACCACTACACTTCTGTGGTGCAGCCTGTATTTCTGTGCTCTGACTCACTACAGCCCCAGAGCTCTTCACCATCTCTTGAGCAAGTAAGTCATTTTCTCACTGTACCAGGCCAGAATTTATCTTTAATTTCTCTGTTGTTCACCACAGTTTTACCACTGTTTCAGCACTGTTTTACTATTGCCACCATATTGTATGTTGTTGTTGTATTTGCAGCATTGCTAGGGCATTTTGGAGAAAGTCTTAGACTCTGGATAAAGTCAACTAACAACTCTTTATTATTTACATTTACTATATACACTCTTCACAAGCCTCCTAAGCTAGAATCCTCTGTGCTGCTATCTCTTCTACTCCTTAAGCCCATACCATGTGACTGTTACATTGTCACTCTTACAGTGGGAGGCGTCACTCTCACTGTCTTCATTATTAACCCTTTACCTCCTGATACTACAAGGACCAGTGTGAAACAGATCGGGAGCACTGTGAAGCAGGTCGGAAGCAAATGGGGCTGTGATACCTTAGTCTGAACCAAACAGGACAGGAGAAAAAAGAAAAATAATCAAAGTTACATCACAGGACAAGAAATCACTTGGGGTGTGTACACCTGTAAGCTTTTAATTTTATCTAAATTAATGAACTATCAAGTAAGACTTGATCGAATAATTGGGGTGGCACAGTGGCGCAGTGGTTAGCACCGCAGCCTCACAGCTCCAGCGACCCGGGTTCAATTCTGAGTACTGCCTGTGTGGAGTTTGCAAGTTCTCCCTGTGTCTGCGTGGGTTTCCTCCGGGTGGTCTGGTTTCCTCCCACAGCCAAAAGACTTGCAGGTTGATAGGTAAATTGGCCATTATAAATTGCCCCTAGTATAGGTAGGTGGTAGGGGAATATAGGGACAGGTGAGGATGTGGTAGGAAAAGGGGATTAGTGTAAGATTAGTATAAATGGGTGGTTAATGGTCGGCACAGACCCGGTGGGCTGAAGGGCCTGTTTCAGTGCTGTATCTCTGCTTCAAAATCAATTAGTATAAAAACTAAAAAGTAAAGCCAATTTGATCATTTATCATGCAATTAAAATAGTACCCAATGAATCAATCAGTTAAAGATATAATTAAATTATAGGAGATAGTAAAACTAAAGAAGTCTGAAGCTTTCAGTAAAGTAAAATCTAAAGTTTTTAGATAATAAGAATTAAGTAGAAATATTTCAGTTAATTTCTCTATAAAATAGTGACATCAGCACAGGAGAAGCAGCTGATTGGTGCGTAGATGGTGAGTCTATTTATTTAAGTAGTAAGTTTAATAGTCCAATAAATAGAGGCATTGGAGGGCATCTCAGACCCATGGAGTGGGCATCCTGTTCCATGTAGGAACTCCCGAATGCTTCTCGTGTCCTGGAGAACCACAGGCTGAATCTTAACAGCCCTCTAGGGACAGGCTCGGAGGTGAGGGGCCATAAAATGGCTAGGGAAGGCAGGATGGAATGCCCATCGCCTTCCCGATGCCATTCAATTTTGTCAAGGGCATGGAAGGCCAATTAATGGCCACTTAAGGGCCTCTTCCCACCGCCACTGGCAATTTACCAGTGGTGGGGTGGTCTTTTGCCATGTGGGAAGGTCACCCAGTAAAGCCAGGTGGCCCCCTATGGGATGGGGGGAGAGGTGCCGTCCTCCGTGGGTCACAGATTGCCCAAAGAGGGCCCCCAGCAGCAAATGCCACCTCTCTGAAAACAACCACCCCCCACCCTGCCCTCAACAACCACCCTCCCCTCATCCCTTGCTGGAGCCTGACAGATTGGCCCTGGCGAGTCCGCCCCACTTATCTGAGGTCCAGGTCTCCAGTGCTGCCACTGGTCCCAGGTCTCCTGCAGTACCAGCAATGGCCACTGCTCCCGGTGGTGCTGCTGGTACTGCTGAACTGCCAGCCCTCTGATTGGCCCGCAGCTCTTGGGGGGTGGGATCCCGTCCTTAAAGGAACAGGGACCCAATAGCGTGCACTTAATGGGATGCCTGTCATGGAATTTGTCTGGTGATACAAAACAAGGCAGAGGCGGGGTTGCCCCCTGCCTTCTGGCTTGCCTCCAGTACTCCTGTCATCAGGGTAAAATCCAGCCCCACATATGCAGGAAATGTCGACAGCTGGAGGAGCTCCAGCTCTGGATTTCGGAGCTTGAGCAGCAGGTGCATCACTGCGGTGCATCCACAAGAATGACAGCTTCATGGATAGCACATTTATAGATATGGTCACCCATCAGCTTAGGGTCTGAGGGCAGAGAAGGAATGGGTGACCGCCAGGCAATCAAGCAGCACCAGGCAGGTAGTGCAGGAGTTCCCTGAGTGCATCTCACTCTCCAACCAGTATTCTATTCTGAATACTGGTGAGAATGATGGTCCCTCTGGGGTGTTCAGCCAGAGCCTAGTCCACAGCACCATGTCTGGCTCAGCTGTACAGGGAAGCAGGAGGAAGATTGGAAGCGATACTGATAGGGGATTCAATACTCAGGGCAACAGACAGGCGTTTCTGCAGCTGCAGACGTGAACCCAGGATGGTATGTTCCCTCCCTGGTGCTAGGTTCAAAGATTTCATTGAGCGGCTACAGAGCACTCTAAGGGGGGAGGTGAGCAGCCATATCGGTACCAACGATAGAGGCAGAAAGAGGGATGAGGTCCTGCAGTTAGAGTTTAGGGAGCTGGAGAAGAAACTACAAGCATGATCTCAAAGGTATTAATCTCTGGGTTACTCCCAATACCATGTGCTAGTGAGTACAGAAATAGGAGGATAGAGCAGATGAGTGCATGGCAGAATAAATGGAGATTGAGGGAGGGAAGGCTTTAGATTCCTGGGACATTGGGACTGGTTCTGGGGAAGATGAGACCTGTACAGGCCAGATGAGTTGCACCTGGACAGAAGCGGGACCGATGTCCTTGCGGGGTGATTTGCCAGTGCTGTTGGGGAGGGTTTAAACTAACTTGGGCAAGGTGTGGGAACCAGAAGGTAATATTAGAGAGGAAAATCAAGGTTCCGAAAGAATTGGGAAAGACAGATAGAGTAAGAAATAGTAAGGTAGAAGGTGGGATCAGAGTAAGGGGGAATGTCTTCTTCTTTGGCCTCCTAGTCTCGAGAGACAATGGGTAAGCGACTAGAGGTGGTCAGTGGTTTGTGGAACAGTGCCTGGAGTGGCTATAAAGGCCAATTCTAGAGTGACAGACTCTTCCACAGGCGCTGCAGATAAAATTGGTTGTCGGGGCTGGAACACAGTTGGATCTCTCCTTGCACTTCTGTCTTTTTTCCTGCCAACTGCTGTCTCTTCGACTCACCACTCTTTAGCCCTGCCTTTATGAATGTAATAAGGGAATGTAATAAGGGCATCAGGTGGCAGGACTATATCTCCAACACAGAAGTCCTTGAAGCGGCCAACATCCCCAGCTTATACACACTACTGAGTCAGCGGCGCTTGAGATGGCTTGGCCACATGGCCGCATGGAAGATGGCAGGATCCCCAAAGACACATTGTACAGCGAGCTCGCCACTGGTATCAGACCCACCGGCCGTCCATGTCTCCGTTATAAAGACGTCTGCAAACGCGACATGAAATCGTGTGACATTGATCACAAGTCGTGGGAGTCAGTTGCCAGCATTCGCCAGAGCTGGCGGGCAGCCATAAAGACAGGGCTAAATTGTGGCGAGTCGAAGAGACTTAGTAGTTGGCAGGAAAAAAGACAGAGGCGCAAGGGGAGAGCCAACTGTGCAACAGCCCCAACAAACAAATTTCTCTGCAGCACCTGTGGAAGAGCCTGTCACTCCAGAATTGGCCTTTATAGCCACTCCAGGCGCTGCTTCACAAACCACTGACCACCTCCAGGCGCGTATCCATTGTCTCTCGAGATAAGGAGGCCCAAAAGAAAGAAAGAAAAAGAAAGGGAATGTAATAAGGTCCAAATTAGGTTTACTGTGCATGTATGTGAATGCACAGAGTATGGTAAATAAGGTTGGTGAGCTGCAGATGGCCACATGGGAGTATGATGTCATGGTGATAATGTAGACCTGGCTCAAGAAAGGGCACTAAATATTACTGGATACAAGGTGTTCAGGAAAGATGGGAAGAGAGGTGTTGATTAAGGATAATATTACAGTGCTGCAGAGAGAGGATGTCCTAGAGGGGTTAAGGTCAGAATGTATTTGGTTAGAGCTAAGAGACAACAGAGGTACCATTACATTGCTCGGTGTATTCTATAGGCCACCAACTAGTGGGAAAGATATAGGGCTGAAATTTACACTTCGGCGGCAGACGTAAACACGTGTGGGCCGCCCTTTGCGGAGTCATGTGATATTAAACGCAGCTGCTCATTTAAATGGCCGGGCAGACTGCCCCTCCCACCCCCGATGACGTGAAGGGGGCGGGCGGTCTGTCCCCGACAATGGCGTCAGCTGTTTGCGCAGGTGCTGATGTCATTTTTAAAGGGCTTCGAGCCCTATTGTTAGATTGAAATATTTAAAGGAGAATGAATTTTTTAAAATTTAATTAATTGATCTTGCCCCTCTCCCAACCGCACCCCCACAAAACCATAGATTTATTTCCTTGCCCTCTCCCCCCACAAAATACCTAACTTGTGCATCTGACCTTCCCCCCTCAAAGTTCATTAACTTTAAACTTTACCCCTTCCTACCATCCCCTACAATGAAATGACTCTTGCATCACTCTCCCCTCCCCCACCCCCGCACTGAAAACTTACCTGCCTCCCTCTCCCCATCAGTGTTCCACCTCGAATCCCCATAGTGTCGGCCACCAGTACAAATATCGCTCGGGGATAGATGGCGGAAGCATGACTGTAATCAATTCATTTATTTATATTAATTAATATTTTAATTATTGCCGCCGGCAATATGGGGCCGGGCCTTCCCGGCGTCAAGGTCCATGGCGGGTCTCTCCCGGAGGCATTTTCCACCCACCCCATCCCCCCACCCCCTGCCATGATCACCAACATTGGCAGGTTTGTAAAATTCAGCCCATAGAGGAACATATTCGCAAGGAAATTACAGGGAGGTGCAGGAATTACAGAGTAGTTATAAAGGGGACTTTAATTCCTCAAAAATAGACTGAGAAAGTAATAATGTAAAGGGCAGAGAGGGGCAAGAGTTTCTAAAGTGTGTTCAGGAGAATTTTCTACATCGGTATGTTTCCAGTCCAGTCAGAAAGGAGGCTTTTTTTTACTTGTTTCATCAGATTTGGGCATCACTGGCTAGGCCAGCATTTATTGCCCACCCCTAATTGCCCTTGATGGTGAGCTGCCTTCTTGAACCACTGCAGTCCATCTGGTGTGGGTACACCACAGTGCTGTTAGGGAGTGGCTTCCAGGAATTTGATCCAGTGACAGTGAAGTGACAGCGATATAGTTCCAAGTCAGGATGGTGTGGCTTGGAGGGGAACTTGCAGATGATGGTATTACCATGCATCAGCTGCCCTTGTGCTTGTAGGTAGAAGTGGTCACAGATTTGGAAGGTGCTGTCGAAGGAGCTTTGGTGAGTTACTGATATTATGTGCTGCCACTGTGTGTCGGTGGTGGAGGGAGTGAATGGTTAAGGTGGTGGATGGGGTGCCGATCAAGCGGGCTGCTTTGTCCTGGATGGTGTTCAGCTTCTTGAGCATTGTTGGAGCCACAGTCGTCCAGGCAAGTGGAGAGTTTTCCATCACACTCCTGACTTGTGCCTTACAGATGGTGGACAGGCTTTGGGGAGTCAGGAGGTGGGTTACTCACCGCATAATTCCGAGCCCCTGACCTGCTCTTGTAGCCACAGTATTTAAGTGGCTGCTGCAGTTTAGTTTTTGGTCAATGGTAACCCCCCAGGATGTTGATCTGGTTCTGGGGAATGAGGTGGGCCAGGTGAATCAAGTGTCAGTTGGTGAACATTTAGGGGACAGTGATCATAGTATCATAAGGTTTAGGTTAGCTATAGAAAAGGACAACAAACAATCTAGAGTAAAAATAATTAACTGGGGGAGGGCAACTTCAATGAGGTGGGAACGGATCTGGCCCAGGTAACTGGAAATCAAAGATTGGCAGGCAAAACTGCAACAGAAAAATGGGCTGCCTTTAAAGAGGAGATAGCTCGCATACAGTCAAGGTACATTCCCACATGAGGGTAAGGTAGGGCAAACAGATACAGAGCTCCCTGGATGATGAAAGGGTGAGGGAGTAAGCAGAAAAAGTGTGCATATGATAGATGTCGAGTAGATAATACCAATAAGAACCAGGCTGAATAAACAAGGTTCAGAGGTGTGGTGGAAAATCAAATGAGAAGCAAAGAGAGCATGAGAAGAGACTGGTAGCTAACATAAAGGGGAATCCAAAAGTCTGTTATAGGCATATTAATAGTAAAAGGGTGCTAAAAGGAAGAGTGGGGCTGATTCGTGACCTAAAAAGGAATTTATGCATGGAGTCAAGGAGCATGGCTGAAGTTCTAAATGAGTACTTTGCAGCTGTCTTCATCAAGGAAGACGATGCTGCCCAGGTCATTAACTAACATATTTAAATTGGGCTCCCGTCGCCGAGTGGTGTATGAGCAGGAGATAGTTGAGACACTGGATGGGCTTTTTAAAAAATTCATTCATGGGATGTGGGCGTCGCTGGCCAGGCCAGCATTTATTGCCCACCCTAATTGCCCTTGAGAAGGTGGTGGTGAGCTTCCTTCTTGAACCGCTGCAGTCCATGTGGGGCAGGTACACCCACAGTGCTGTTAGGAAGGGAGTTCCAGGATTTTGACCCAGCGACAGTGAAGGAACGGCGATATAGTTCCAAGTCAGGATGGTGTGTGATTTGGAGGGGAACTTGCAGCTGGTGGTGTTCCCATGCATTTGTTGCCCTTGTCATTCTAGTTGGTAGAGGTCATGGGTTTGGAAGGTGCTGTCTAAGGAGCCTTGGTGCATTGCTGCAGTGCATCTTGTAGATGGTACACACTGCTGCCACTGTGCGTCGGTGGTAAAATTGATAAAGAGGTATTAGATAGGCTGGCTGTACATAAAGGTGACAAGTCAACGGGAGCAGATGAGATGCATACTGAGGGAAGTAAGGGTAGAAATTGTGGAGGCACTTGCCATAATTTTCCAAACCTCCTTAGATATGGCATGGTACCATAGGATTGGAGAATTGCAAATATAACGCACTTATTTAAGAAAGGGTGTAAGGGTGCAAAGCTGAGCCCAGAAACTACAAGCCAATCAGTTTAATCCCAGTAGTGGGCAAACTTTTGGAAATGATAATTTTGGACAAAGTTAACATTCACTTGGACAAATATGGATTAATTATGGAAAGCCAGCAGGGATTTGTTACGGGCAAAGTTTAACTAACTTGCCTGAGTTTTTTGATGAGGCAAGCCATACCTAGCACAAAGGAAGATGGTTGTAGTTTTTGGAGGCCAAACAACTAAGCCCCGGGACATAACTGCAGGAGTTTCTCAAAGTTCCTGAAGTTCATCTTC
The DNA here is from genome assembly GCF_036365525.1 of Heterodontus francisci. Taxonomy (NCBI): domain Eukaryota; kingdom Metazoa; phylum Chordata; class Chondrichthyes; order Heterodontiformes; family Heterodontidae; genus Heterodontus; species Heterodontus francisci. The sequence goes on from NC_090376.1 coordinate 82,794,089, forward strand.
AGCTGCTTCATCAATGAATGACCTTCCCTCCATCACAAGGTCAGAAGTGGGGATGTTCGCTGATGATTGCACAATGTTCAACACCATTTGTGACTCCTCAGATACTGAAGCAGTCCGTGCCCATATGCAGCAAGACCTGGACTATATTCAGACTTGGAACGATAAGTGGCAAGTGACATTCACACCTCACAAGTGCCAGGCAATGACCAACTCCAACAAGAGAGAAACTAACAGTCTCCCCTTGACATTCAATTGCATTACCAGCAATGAATTCTGCACTATCAACATCCTGGGAGTTACCATTGACCAGAAATTCAATTGGACCAGCCATATAAATACTGTCACTTTAAGAGCAGGTCAGAAGCTGGGAATTCTGTGGCGAGTTACTGACTCTGCAAAGACTGTCCGCCATCTACAAGGCACAAGTCAGGAGTGTGATAGAATACTTTCAACTTGCCTGGATGAGTGCAGCTCCAACAACACTCAAAAAGTTCGATGCCATCCAGGACAAATCAGCCCATTTGATTGGCACTCCATCCATCGCCTTAAACATTTACTCCCTCCACCACTGATGCAGAGTGGCAGCAGTGTGTACCATCTACAAGATGCACTGTAGCAACTCGCCAAGCCTCCTTCAAAGGCACCTTCGAAACCTGTGACCTCTACCACCTTGATGGACAAGGGCAGCAGGTGCATGGGAACAGAACCAAATGCAAGTTCCCCTCCAAAGCACACACCATCCTGATTTGGAACCATATCACCGTTCTTTTACTATTGCCGGGTCAAAAATCTGGAATTCCTTCCTTAACAGCACTGTGGATGCACCTACACCAGATGGACTGCAGCGGCTCACCACCACCTGTTCAAGGGCAATCAGGGATGGGCAACAAATGCTGGCCTTGCCTGTGTGGCTGACATCCCATGAAAGAATAAAAAAAAAAGGCTGATGAGGGTAAAGTGATTGATGTGGCACATGGACTTCCAAAAGGCATTTGATAAAGTGCCCCATAACAGGCTTTTCAGCAAAGTCAAAGCCCACGTAGTTGCATGAATACAAAGTTGGCTGAGTGACAGGAAGCTGAGTAGTGGTGAATGGTATACAATGGGGTTCCCCGAGGTCAGTATTGGGACCCCTGCTTTTCTTAACATATATTAATGACATGGACTTGGGTGTACACAGCACAATTTCAAGATTTACAGATGACACAAGACTTGTAAGTATTGTGAACTGTGAGGACGACAGTGATAAACTTCAGAGCACATCGACAAGCAGGTGGAATGGGCAGACGAGTGGCAGATTAAGTTTAATGCAGAGAAGGATGAAGTGATTCATTTTGGTAGGGTGAATGAGGACGGAGCATTTCAGGGATAGTGACCATAACTCTGGAAGATTTAAGGAAGTTATGGAAAAGGTCAAAGATGGACCGGAAATGAAGGTACTGAATTGGGGGAAGGCCAATTTCAATATGACAGAACAGGATCTGGCCAAAGCGGACTGGTAGCAGCTACTTGTAGGAAAGTCTACATCAGACCAGTGGGAGTCATTCAAAAAGGAAATAGTGAGAGTTCAGGGCCAACATGTTCCCATAAAGGTGAAGGGTAGGACCAACAAGTCCAGGGAATCCTGGATTTAAAGGGGTATAGAGGATTGGATAAGGAAAAAAAACAATCTTAAGGCAAATTCAAAGCGCTGAAAACAGCGGATGCCCGAGAGGAGTATATAAAGTGTAGGGGGGTACTTAAAAAAGTAAATTAAGAGAGCAAAAGGGGGGGCATGAAAAAACACTGGCGAGCAAGATGAAGGACAATCCCAAGGCATTTTCTAAGTATATTAAGGGCCAGAGGATAACCAGGGAAAGAGTAGGGCCCATTAGGGACCAAAGTGGCGATCTGTGTGTGGAGCCAGAGGAAGTTGGTGAGGTTTTAAATGATCACTTTTCATCTGTGTTCACTATGGAGAAGGACGATGTAGATGTAGCGATCAGGGAGGGGGATTGTGATATACTTGAACAAATTAGCATTGACAGGGAGGAGGTATTAGCAGTTTTAGCGGGCTTAAAAGTGGATAAATCCCCAGGCCCAGATGAGATATATCCCAGGTTATGTGAGGCAAGGGAGGGGATTGCAGGGGCTCTGACACAAATTTTCAAATCCTCTCTGGCCACAGGAGAGGTGCCAGAGGACTGGAGGACAGCAAATGTGGTACCATTATTCAAGAAGGGTAGTAGGGATAAACCAGGTAATTACAAGCCAGTGAGTCTAACATCAGTGGTAGGGAAACTATTGGAAAAAATTCTGAGGGACAGGATTAATCTCCACTTGGAGAGGCAGGGATTAATTAGGGATCGTCAGCTGTTTTTGTCAGGATGAGATCATGTCTAACAAACCTGATTGGATTTTTTGAGGAGGTGACTAGCCGTGTAAATGAGGCTAAAGCAGTTGATGTAGTCTACAAGGACTTTAGTAAAGCTTTTGATAAGGTCCCGCATGGAAGATTGGTTAAGAAGGTAAGAGCCCATGGGATCCAGGGCAATTTGGCAAATTGGATCCAAAATTGGCTTTGTGGCAGGAGGCAGAGGGTAATGGTTGAGGGTTGTTTTTGCGATTGGAAGCCTGTGACCAGTGGTGTACCGCAGGGATCGGTGCTGAGACCCTTACTGTTTGTAGTCTACATTAATGATTTAGACATGTATATAGGAGGTAAGATCAGTAAGTTCGCAGATGACACGAAAATTAGTGGTGTTCTATACAGTGAGGAGGAAAGCCTTAGATTACAGGACAATATAGCTGGGCTGGTAAGATGGGCAGAGCAGTGGCAAAAGGAATTTAATCCTGAGAAATGTGAGGTGATGCATTTTGGGAGGACTAACAAGGGAAGGGAATAAACAATGGGTGGTAGGATCTTGGGAAGTACAGAGGGTCAGAAGGACCTTGGTGTACTTGTCCATGGATCACTGAAGGCAGCAGCACAGGTTGATAAGGTGGTTAGGAAGGCATATGGGATACTTGCCTTTATTAGCCGAGGCATAGAATATAAGAGCAGGGAAGTTATGATGGAGCTGTATAAAACGCTGTTTAGGCCACAGCTGGAGTACTGTGTACAGTTCTGATCGCCACACAATAGGAAGGATGTGATTGCACTGCAGAGGGTGCAGAGGAGATTCACCAGGATGTTGCCTGGGCTGGAGCATTTCAGCTATGAAGAGAGACTGGATAGGCTAGGGTTGTTTTCCTTAGAGCAGAGAAGGCTGAGGGGGGACCTGATTGAAGTATACAAAATTATGAGGGGCATAGATAGGGTAGATAGGAAGAAACGTTTTCCCTTCACAGAGATGTCAATAACCAGGGGATATAGATTTAGGAGGTTTAGGGGGGATCTGAGGGAAACCTTTTTCACCCAGAAGGTGGTTGGAATCTGGAACACGCTACCTGAAGGGGTGGTAGAGGCAGGAACTCTCACAACATTTATGAAGTATTTAGATGAGCACTTGAAATGCCATAGCATACAAGGCTACGGGCCAAGTGCTAGAAAATGGGATTAGAATAGATCGGTGCTTGTTGGCCAGCACGGACACGATGGGCCGAAGGGCCCGTTTCTGTGCTCTATAACCCTATGACTCTATGAGTCTAACATAAAATAAAGGGTACAATTCTAAATGGGGTGCAGTTGCAGAGGGACCTGACGGTAAATGTGCAGGGCAGGTTGAGAAAATTGTTAATAAAACATTTCGGATCCTGGGCTTTATAAATAGAGGTGTATAATATGAAATCAAGGAAGTAAAAACACTGGTAAAAGTATTAAACACTGGTCCAGCCTCAACTGGAGTATTGTGTTCAGTTCTGGGCACCACACTTTAGGAAGGATTTGAAGGCATTAGACAGAGTGCAAAAAGATTCATGAGAATAGTTCCAGGGATGAGGAACTTCAATTACGTAGATAGGTTGGAGAAACTGGGGCTGCTCTCCTTGGAGAAGAGAAGATTAAGAGGAGATTTGATAGAGGTGTTCAAAATCATGAGGGGTCTAGGCAGAATAGATAGGGAGAAACTCTTCCTGTTGGCGGAAGGATCAAGAGCCAGAAGACACTGATTTAAGGTGATTGGCAAAAGAAGCAACAGCGACATGAGGAAAGGCTTTTTTACGCAGCGATTGGTTAGGATCTGGAATGAACTGAGAGTGTGGTGAAGACAGGTTCAATCGTGGCTTTCCAAAGAGAACTGGACAATTACCTGAAGAAAAAAAATTTGCAGGGCTACAAGGAAAAGGCTTGAGAGTGAGACTCGGTAATTTGCTCTTGCAGAGAACTGGCATGGACAGGACAGGCCAAATGGCCTTCCTCTGTGCTATAACCATTCTATGATTCCATGATCTAGAGTTTTACACCCTTTGAAAAAGAAAATTCTAACACTATTATCTGAACAGATCTGAAGCTATTAAAGTTAATATCAAAGCCAGAGGGTGCAATGTGTCTGTTAGAAAGATAAGGTGTTGTTCTTTGTGCTGAGTTTCATTAAAACAGTGTAGAAAGCTAAAGTCATAGAGGTTGTAACCATAGAGGGGGAGCAGCCTGGAGCGTCAGAGGATCATATGATATTTGTATGCTCTGAAGGATCGCGCCTGTGCATTGTGCACTCTGACATGTTTAATCCTAAAATAGCCATTGGATTCCTATATGTGTCACAGCATCGACCACAATATGATTGAATTTTACATCCAGTTTGAAAGAGAGAAGATTGAGTCTAAGACTAGTATCTTAAATTTAAATAAGCACAACTATGTGGGCATGAAAGCTGAGCTAACTGAAGTGAACTGGATTACTAGGCTAGGAGACAGATCAATAGAGAAGCAATGGCAGACATTCAACCGAATATTTCAGAATACTCAGGATAAGTATGTTCCAACGATAAAGAAAAATTCTAAGCAGAGGACTCAACATCCGTAGTTAACTAAAGAAGTTAAAGAAGGCATTAAACTTAAGGAAAAGGCATATAATTGTGCAAAGATGAGTAGCAGGTCAGATGATTGGTCAGAATATAAAGAATGGCAGAGAATGATTAAAAAGTTAATCAGGAGAAAGAAATTAGAGTATGAGAGGAAGCTAGCTAGAAATGTAAAAACAGATAGCTAGAGTTTCTACAGGTATTTAAAAAGGAAAAGAGTTAGTAAAATGAGTGTTGGTCATTAGAGATTGAAAATGGGGAGTTAATAGTAGATAATAAGGAAATGGCAGATAAAATGAACAAATATTTTGCTTCTGTATTCACTATAGAGAATACAAAAAACATTCCAGTAGAAGTTGTAAATCAGGAGGTGTAGAAAGAGAGGAACTCGTGAAATTACAATCACCAGGGAAGCGGTTCTGAGCAACCTGATGGCGCTGTGGACTGCCAAGTCATCGGGTCCTGATGGGCTTCATCCTAAGGTCTTAAAAGAGGTGGCTAATGAGGTAGTAGATGCATTGGTGTTAATATTTCAAAATTTGCTAGATTTTGGAAAGGTTCCATCAGAATGGAATGTAGCAAATATAACCCCTCTATTCAATAAGTCGGGGAGGCAGAAAACAGGTAACTCTTGACATCTGTCGTGGGGAAGGTGCTCGAATCGATCATTAAGGAGGCTATAGCAGGGCACTTAGAAGAACTCAAGGTAGTGGGGACTAGTCAACATGGCTTTGTGAAAGGGGATCATGTTTAACCAATTTATTGGAATTCTTTGAAGAAGTAACATGTGCCATGGTTAAAAGGGAGCCGGTTGATGTACTGTACTTGGATTTCCAGAAGGCATTTGACAAGGCGCCACATAAACGGTTATTGTGCAATATAGGAGCTCATGGTGTAGCGGGAAACATATTAGCATGGATAGAAGATTTGCTGGCTGGCAGAAAACAAAGATGCATAAATGCATCCTCTTCCAATTGGCAGGATATGACGGTTTGTGCTGGGGCCTCAACTTTTTACAATTTATATCAATGACTTAGATGAGGGGAGCGATTGCATGGTAGCTAAATTTGCAGATGCCACAAAGATAGGTAGGAAAATAAGTTGTGAAGAGGACATAAGGAGCCTGCAGACCGATATAGTTCAGTTGAGTGAGTGGGCAAAAATCTGGCAGATGGAGTATAATACGGAAAAATGTGAAGATGTTCACTTTGGCAGCAAGAATAAAAAAGCAGAGTATTACTTAAACAGAGAACGACTACAGAACTCTGAGGTGCAGAGGGATCTAGGTGTTCTAGTGCATGAGTCACAAAAACTTAGTATACAGTTACAGCAAGTTATTCCGAGAGGAATTGAAAATGAAAGTAAGGATGTTATGCTTCAGTTATACAGGGCATTGATGAGACCACATCTCGAATAATGTGTGCAGTTTTGGTCTCCTTATTTAAGGAAGGATGTGAATGCAAAGGAGGGGGTTCAGAGGAGGTTCACTAGATTGATATCAAGAATGAGCAGGTTGTCTTATGAGGAAAGGTTGGACAGACTGGGCTTGTTTTCACTGGAGTTTAGAAGAGTGAGGGGAGACTTGATTGAAGTTTATAAGATCCTGAACGGTCTTGACAGGTGGATGAGGAAAGGATGTTTCCTCTTGTGGCTGAGTCCAGAACTAGGGGCACTGTTTTAAAATTAGGGGTTGCCCATTTCGGACAGAGATTAGGAGAAATATTTTTTCTCAGAAGGTTGTGCGACTTTGGAATTCTCTGCCTTAGAAGCTGGTGGAGGCAGTGTCATGGAATAATTTTAAGGTGGGGGTAGATAGAGCCTTGTTAGGCAAGGGAATCAAAGGTTATCGGGGGTAAATGGAAGTATGGAATTTGAGACACAAACAGATCAGCCATGATCTTATTGAATGACAGAGTAGGTTAGAGGGGCCGAATGGCCTATTTCTGCTCCTAATTCATGTGTTCGTATCCCAACTTGCATATTAAAAGGGATCTACTACCTAAAATAGACAGGTGTTTCGGCTGCTCAGTGTCAGGCCATTGTAAAAGTGACAGCAGGCAAAGCATTGTACAAGCTCATTTTCAGGCTGCGACTACCCTATTATCGTTGATTTCAGCAATTTAAAATGACCCCAATTTCTCGCCATTTCCACTGTGACTGGGATTTCAAAGCAATGCTTTGAACTGACTCAACAGGCAAATATCCTGTTTTTGCACAGCCCAATGGAATGAATCCCCTCCCACACTGGGCCTACTCTGAGAGAAATTCTTGGGCCTGAAAGTGGGGAGGAAGGGACTATGAAGCACAATCTAACACCAACACTCTACTCCTGCCACCCCTCCCAACCACCTCACCACATTCTGGGTTGTTCTTTAGGATTGGATGGGAAGGAAGGCATCATTTGACCCTTCATCTTCCACACCACTGAGAAGAAAGTTCTAGCCTGGTTGAGAGGAATTTCAGGGAAGATCTAGTTCCCTCGACCACCAACACCCTCCCATCCCATCCATCCTCCTCCTCTAACCAAAAAAAAAAGTTCTGTCCGTCGGATTGCTAAGCTAACAAGTTTTGACTTTTTTTTTTTGGTTTTCAGTAGATTTGTTGGGAATTTAGAATAGTGGGAATGGAGGTTAAGGCAGTTGAATGTTCCTCCTGCAGAATGTGGGAGCTAAGTGTCGCCAAGAGTGTCCCTGCTGACTGCATCTGCGGGAAGTGCACCCAACTCCAGCTCCTCGAGAACCGCGTTAGAGAACTGGAGCTGGAGCTGGATGAACTTCGGATCATTCGGGAGGCGGAGGGGGTTATTGAGAGGAGTTATAGGGAGGTAGTCACACCTCAGGTAAAAGAAGTAGGTCGATGGGTTACTGTCAGGGGAAGGAGAGGGAACCAGCAGGCAGTGCAGGGATCCCCTGTGACCGTTTCCCTCAACAACAGGTATACCGTTTTGGATACTGTTGGGGGGGACGACTTACCAGGGGTAAGCAATGGGGTACAGGTCTCTGGCACAGAGTCTGTCCCTGTTGCTCAGAAGGGAAGAGGGAAGAGGAGCAGAGCATTAGTCATTGGGGACTCCATAGTTAGGGGAACAGATAGGAGGTTCTGTGGGAACGAGAGAGACTCACGGTCGGTGTGTTGCCTCCCAGGTTCCAGGGTTCGTGATGTCTCGGATAGTGTTTTTGGGATCCTTAAGGGGGAGGGGGAGCAGCCCCAAGTCGTGGTCCACATAGGCACCAACGACATAGGTAGGAAGAGAAATGGGGATTTAAGGCAGAAATTCAGGGAACCAGGGTGGAAGCTTAGAGCGAGAACAAACAGAGTTGTTATCTCTGGATTGTTGCCCGTGCCACGTGCTAGCGAAGCGAGGAATAGGGAGAGAGAGGAGTTGAACACGTGGCTGCAGGGATGGTGTAGGAGGGAGGGTTTTGGTTTCCTGGATAATTGGGGCTCTTTCTGGGGTATGTGGGACCTCTACAAACAGGATGGTCTTCACCTGAACCAGAGGGGTACCAATATCCTGGGGGGGAGATTTGCTAGTGCTCTTCGGGGGGGTTTAAACTAATTCAGCAGGGGGATGGGAACCTAAATTGTAGTGCCAGTGTACAGGATGTTGAGAGTAGTGAGGTCAGGGATAAGGTTACAAGGACGCAAGAGGGCACTGGCAAGCAAGAACTTGGTTTAAAGTGTGTCTACTTCAACGCCAGGAGCATCCGGAATAAGGTGGGTGAGCTTGCAGCATGGGTTGGTACCTGGGACTCGATGTTGTGGCCATTTCGGAGACATGGGTAAAGCAGGGACAGGAATGGATGTTGCAGGTTCCGGGATTTAGATGTTTCAGTAAGAACAGAGAAGATGGTAAAAGAGGGGGGGGTGTGGCATTGTTAATCAAGGAGAGTATTACGGCGGCAGAAAGGACGTTTGAGGACTCGTCTACTGAGGTAGTATGGGCCGAGGTTAGAAACAGGAGAGGAGAGGTCACCCTGTTGGGAGTTTTCTATAGACCTCCGAATAGTTCCAGAGATGTAGAGGAAAGGATAGCGAAGATGATTCTCGACAGGAGCGAGAGTAACAGGGTAGTTGTTATGGGGGACTTTAACTTTCCAAATATTGACTGGAAATACTATAGTTCGAGTACTTTAGATGGGTCAGTTTTTGTCCAGTGTGTGCAGGAGGGTTTTCTGACACAGTATGTAGACAGGCCAACCAGGGGCGATGCCACATTGGATTTGGTACTGGGTAATGAACCCGGCCAGGTGTTAGATTTAGATGTAGGTGAGCACTTTGGCGATAGTGATCACAATTCGGTTAGGTTTACCTTAGCGATGGGCAGGGACAGGTATATACCGCAGGGCAAGAATTATAGCTGGGGGAAAAGAAATTATGATGCGATTAGGCAAGATTTAGGATGCGTAGGATGGGGAAGGAAACTGCAGGGGATGGGCACAATCGAAATGTGGAGCTTATTCAAGGAGCAGCTACTGCGTGTCCTTGATAAGTATGTACCTGTCAGGCAGGGAGGAAGTTGTCGAGTGAGGGAGCCGTGGTTTACTAAAGAAGTTGAAGCGCTTGTCAAGAGGAAGAAGAAGGCTTATGTTAGGATGAGACGTGAAGGCTCAGTTAGGGCGCTTGAGAGCTACAAGCTAGCCAGGAAGGATCTAAAGGGAGAGCTTAGAAGAGCGAGGAGAGGACACGAGAAGTCATTGGTGGATAGGATCAAGGAAAACCCTAAGGCTTTCTATAGGTATATCAGGAATAAAAGAATGACTAGAGTTAGATTAGGGCCAATCAAGGATAGTAGTGGGAAGTTGTGTGTGGAATCAGAGGAGATAGGGGAAGCGTTAAATGAATATTTTTCGTCAGTATTAGCAGTAGAGAAAGAAAATGTTGTCGAGGAGAATACTGAGATACAGACTACTAGGCTAGATGGGATTGAGGTTCACAAGGAGGAGGTGTTATCAATTTTGGAAAGTGTGAAAATAGATAAGTCCCCTGGGCCAGATGGGATTTATCCTAGGATTCTCTGGGAAGCTAGGGAGGAGATTGCAGAGCCTTTGTCCTTGATCTTTATGTCGTCATTGTCGACAGGAATAGTGCCGGAAGACTGGAGGATAGCAAATGTTGTCCCCTTGTTCAAGAAGGGGAGTAGAGACAGCCCTGGTAATTATAGACCTGTGAGCCTTACTTCGGTTGTGGGTAAAATGTTGGAAAAGGTTATAAGAGATAGGATTTATAATCATCTTGAAAAGAATAAGTTCATTAGCAATAGTCAGCACGGTTTTGTGAAGGGTAGGTCGTGCCTCACAAACCTTATTGAGTTTTTCGAGAAGGTGACCAAACAGGTGGATGAGGGTAAAGCCGTGGATGTGGTGTATATGGATTTCAGTAAGGCGTTTGATAAGGTTCCCCACGGTAGGCTATTGCAGAAAATACGGAAGTATGGGATTGAAGGTGATTTAGTGCTTTGGATCAGAAATTGGCTAGCTGAAAGAAGACAGAGGGTGGTGGTTGATGGCAAATGTTCATCCTGGAGTTTAGTTACTAGTGGTGTACCGCAAGGATCTGTTTTGGGGCCACTGCTGTTTGTCATTTTTATAAATGACCTGGATGAGGGTGTAGAAGGGTGGGTTAGTAAATTTGCGGATGACACGAAGGTCGGTGGAGTTGTGGATAGTGCCGAAGGATGTTGTAGGTTACAGAGGGACATAGATAGGCTGCAGAGCTGGGCTGAGAGATGGCAAATGGAGTTTAATGCGGAAAAGTGTGAGGTGATTCACTTTGGAAGGAGTAACAGGAATGCAGAGTACTGGGCTAATGGGAAGATTCTTGGTAGTGTAGAGGAGCAGAGAGATCTTGGTGTCCAGGTACATAAATCCCTGAAAGTTGCCACCCAGGTTAATAGGGCTGTTAAGAAGGCATATGGTGTGTTAGCTTTTATTAGTAGGGGGATCGAGTTTCGGAGCCACGAGGTCATGCTGCAGCTGTACAAAACTCTGGTGAGACCGCACCTGGAGTATTGCGTGCAGTTCTGGTCACCGCATTATAGGAAGGATGTGGAAGCTTTGGAAAAGGTGCACAGGAGATTTACTAGGATGTTGCCTGGTGTGGAGGGAAGGTCTTACGAGAGAAAGGCTGAGGGACTTGAGGTTGTTTTCGTTGGAGAGAAGGAGGAGGAGAGGTGACTTAATAGAGACATATAAGATAATCAGAGGGTTAGATCGGGTGGATAGTGAGAGTCTTTTTCCTCGGATGTGATGGCAAACACGAGGGGACATAGCTTTAAGTTGAGGGGTGATAGATATAGGACAGATGTCAGAGGTAGTTTCTTTACTCAGAGAGTAGTAGGGGCGTGGAACGCCCTGCCTGCAACAGTAGTAGACTCGCCAACTTTAAGGGCATTTAAGTGGTCATTGAATAGACATATGGATGAAAATGGAATAGTTTAGGTCAGATGGTTTCACAGGTCGGCGCAACATCGAGGGCCAAAGGGCCTGTACTGCGCTGTAATGTTCTATGTTCTATGTTCTAACACCCCATGAGATAAATTTCAAGGCCCAGGGAGGAAATGTGTAACTCATCTCAAACCCGCTCCCAACTGTAACTAAATCTTGACCCGGGTAGAGAGAGGGTGCGCCACACTAGAGTCCTGCTACCCGACCTGAACCCGATGGGACCCGATGACACGTGTCGGGTTCAGGTCAGGTCGGGCCCATCTTCCGGGGCCGGCTTTGGGGCTCGGGTCGGGTCCATCCGAGTCCAGGTCAAGTCGGGTCGGGTCAAGCCAGACACACACATTAAGTGCTTTGCTGGTAAGTATTAAAAATAAAAAACTTGCCTGAGCTGGGAGTCCGGGACGAAACTGAATCTGTGCAGTGAGCGAGTGACGTCACTACAACGTCATCACGCATGTGCTACAGCTTCTTGCGGGTTTGGTGTCAAGAAGGTAAGTAAAGGGATGGTCGGGTTGGGCTCGGGTCGGATCGTGTAGTGGCAGGTTCAGGTCTGGCCGGGCTCGGGGCAAAATCGGAGGGACTCGGGCCGGGCCGGGCTCGTGTCCGCTGTGGTTCGGGTCAGGTTCTTTTTCCTAACCTAAAGCAGGCCTCTACACCACAACCCCCCACTCTGCCACAATAGTTTCTGTGTTGGGTTACTTTTTTAAACAAAAAATATTAATGCCAAAAGTTCACAATGAAGAATCAGTTGAAATTCTTTAGCACATTTACTTCAAATGTTTTTTCCTATGATAAAAGTGTTTATGCTTTATATTTGCACTATAGGATGTTCAAATAGATAAGATGTATCTCTCAGGTTCACACAAATGACAGACTGTAAAAAGACCTATTGGTCTATCCAGTCTGCCCTACACAGTTGTGATGCCCCAAAGCGTATAAGGGAGGCGAAAAATTCGATGAGGAGGAAAAATGGAAAATTCCTCTCCAAAGGGAAGAATTACATAGGAAAAAATCAAAATAGGAACAGAGCTGTGAGAATATGTTCACAAATCTGTTCCATAGCTACCTGATTGCATAATAATTGTGACAAATTTACATAAGCAAGCCAAGTGTGAAAGTAAACACAGTAATTTATAATGGGAAAAGATGGCACTAATAGCGTAAAAAATGTAATCAAGTCAGGCAGACAGGAAGTGAATACAGAGGTAAAAATTTTAATAAGATATAGATGGATAAAATTGTCTTCTTTATTTCCTGACAGCATCTTCCATCAAAAGGAATTTAGCAATCCTACATATTAGGTGAAATGACAGTGGTTTCTGGTATCAAATCAATTCTCCATAAGACTAGAAGAGAACATTCCAAACACCCCAAAAACCAAGACATCTGTTCTGCTTTTCTATTGCTAATGAGATAAGCTGAGAGCACCTGAAGAGTGACAATGCAGAATAGCAATTATCTGTATATAAATAACACCTTGGTCGAGGAGACTGCAACAGATCCTGAACAGTGCACTCACAAATTAGCACTCAGTTCCTTCTAAAAATAATCAAAATAAATTAATCTGTTGACTGAGTTACTGTTACATAACCTCACTCAAGCAGGTTGTAAAATCAGAATTTGCACTGTGAAAGTTAGCAATAGTTATCAGAATATATGTAATATAGAGCTGCACTTGAAATCTTATCTATCATGTGACGTTTATTATTTATAAAATATTAAACAAACAATAATACCTAATAATACCAGATTTTGCTGTCAAAATAACAGTGAGGTTAATGGCATTATTTATGCATATAAGATATAGTAACTTCAGGCGAGAAGATGCATGGTTACATGTCATAGAGTCATAGAGCTATACAGCACAGAAACAGGCCCTTCAGCCATGTGAATATCCAAACATTGTTGTCTGAATTGTGCTGCTCTACTGTTAAGCTTTGCAAAAATGGAATTTCGCTCTCTGCCTCACCATTACCATTCAATGAATATCATGAAATTGTTGTAGTTGTACAGTAAATTTAAACTAAACCCACTACAGATATTTAGGGCTAGTGTAGGTACCCTTTTAACAAAGTGATAATTGTTATTTATTGCAAATCAACCTCTCTGACACTGCAAATTAACCATTACTAGTATGGCATGTGTCTTTTACACTTGGAAGATTAAAAATATCAATTTTTTTTTCTTTTTCCTTTGTCTCTTTTCCTCTCTTAATCCAATCTTTCTTCCTGAACCTGATTTGGCATCAAATTCATCCCCTTCAGTCCATTCTCCTACTCTGTCCTTGCACAGTTTATTTCCCAATCCTTAAGTCTCATTAGTTAAGGAGATACTCTATTGGTTGCCTCACTGGGTCACTCACATGCGAGATGCCCCATTTCTCTTGCTGCACTGTTACCAGTAAATATTGCACTTTCAGCGACTTACTGAGCAACATTTCTTTGAGCTGAAGTAATATTTTCCCAATTAAAAAAGTAAGTCCTGTGGAAGGTAAAAAACTACATGGCAAACTACTGTGTTTGCATTTTTTTTAATGTGTAAAGGGTGAAGCTAATAATGGAGGATAAGTTTTCTAATTTTCCAAATGTTACCTTTGGTGTATACTACAAAACTGTCAGGCCAGAATAAAAAGGAAAGCAGTTCACTCTAAGAGATAAAAAGGGTACAAAAAACAAAGAAGCTAGTGTCGTAGGGAATTTCAGTTAACTGACTATGGTTCATAGTTAGCTTTGATAAACATAATGCATGACTGCTTCATGACAGTGCATCAGGGAAACTATCAGAGGCAACACACATCTTGACTTGGTCACACTAAGCAACACACATAATATACAGGTTATGGAAGTGGGACCTTTGGACAGTAGCAACTACAGGATTAACATGTTGAACATGATCTGCTGTTTAGCAATATCAGTACTAATGCAAGTTATATAGCACCTTTGTAAAGAACATCTCATTGAACTTCATAGATAACAGGTGTCAAGCTCGGGAAGATTAGGATAGGTAATCAAAAGTCTGGTCAAAGAAGGGGGTTTTAAGGAGATTTCAAAAAGAGGATAGAGAACAACGGAGGAAGGACAAAGCAATTAGGGTTGCAGTTTCTGAAAGTAGGATCCAGGCCACTGAAGACTGCTAGCAATGTCGGGGCAAAGGGAGAGGAGGATACATATGATGCTGAAGTCAGAGGAACAGAGTGTGGGGAGGGGAGTTGATTTCAGGCTGGAGACGATTATGGAGGTAGGATGGGGTGATGCTGTGGAGAGATTTAAAGATGAGGACAAGGATTTTAAATTTGAGGTATGTGGAGGACAGGGAGGCATGTACAATGGTGAGCATAGGAGTGGTGGAGAGGTATAGTTTGGTGTCACTGGCATATTTATGGATGTTAATCCCATATCTGTGGCTGCTGTTACCAAGGCATTACGTAGGAAAGAGATGATCAAATATAGATCCTTGAGTGACCCAAAAGGTGGTAATACAGGGGTGTGAGGATATGGCATTATTGGAGATACTCTAGCTACTGATAGATATGAGTATAACCATGTAAGGATAGTCCCACAGAGTTTGGCAATAGAGAGAGGCATTTGAGGAGGAAGGCATAAAGAAGTTACTTGAATGAGCAAGGCATAGAGGGATATACAATTAATGCAGGCAGGTGGGATTAGTATAGATAGGCATTATGGTGGGCATGGACGCGGTGGGCTGAAGGGCCTGTTTATATGCTGAATGACTCTATGACTCTAAGTTAAGAAGGATGAAGATGAATAATACACAATGGTCACTGTCACTGTCACAGAGAATGTTGTTCATAATATGACTAGAGATGTTGCAGAGTTGTGCCTAGAGTGGAGGAAACTGGAGGGATTCAAACAAGCTGAGCTAGCTGAAGTTAATTGGGTTACTAGGCTAGGAGATAGATCAATAGAGAAGCAGTGGCAGACATTTAAGGGGATATTTCAGAATACTCAGAATAAGTATATTCCTACTATAAAGAAAAATTCTAAGGTGAGGACCCACCATCCGTGGTTAACTAAAGAAGTTAAGAAAAGCATCAAACTTAAGGAAAAAGCATATAATTGGGCAAAGATGAATGGCAGGTCAGATGATTGGTCAGAATATCAAGAACGGCAGAGATTGACTAAAAGTTAATCAGGAGAAAAGAATTAGAGTATGAGAGGAAGCTAGCTAGAAATGTAAAAACAGATAGCAAGAGTTTCTACAGGTATTTAAAAAGGAAAAGAGAAAGTAAAGTGAAGGTTGGTCCTCTGGAGAGTAAGAATTGGGAGTTAATAGTAGATAATAAGGAAATTGCAGATGAAATTAACAATTTCTGTCTTCACTATAGAGGATACAAAAAGCATTCCAGTAATAGCTGTAAATCAGGAGGTGGAAGGAAGAGGTGGTGAAATTACAAACACCAGGGAAGTGGTACTGACCAAACTAATTGAGCTGCGGGCTGACAAGTCTCCGAGTCCTGATGGGCTTCAACCTAGGGTCTTAAAAGAGGCTAATGAGGTAGATGATGCGTTGATCTTAATTTTTCAAAATTCACTAGTAGCAAATATAACCCCTCTATTCAAGAAGTGGGGGGGGGGGCGCAGACAGAAAACAGGTAACTATAGGCCAGTTAGCTTGGCGTTTGTCATGGGGAAGGTGTTAGAATCGATCATTAAGGAGGCTATAGCTGGGCACTTAGAAAAATTCAGGGTAATCGTGAAGAGTCAGCATGGTTTTGTGAAAGGGAAATCACGTTTAACCCATTTATTGGAGCTCTTTGAAGGAGTAACATGCGCTGTGGATAAAGGGGAGCCCATTGATATACTGTACTTGGATTTCCAGAAGGCATTTGACAAGGTGCCACATAAAAGGTTATTGAGCAAAGTTGGAGCTCATGGTGTAGTGGGCAACATAATCGCATGTTTAGAAGATTGGCTGGCTGGCAGAAAACAGGGAGTATGCATAAATGGGTCCTTTTCTGATTGGCAGGATGTGACGAGTGGAGTCCCGCAGGGGTCTGTGCTGGGTCCTCAACCTTTTACAATTTATATCAATGACTTACATGACGAGAGCGATGGCATGGTAGCTAAATGTGCAGATGACACAAAGATAGGTAGGAAAGTATGTCGTGAAGAGGACATAAGGAGCTTGCAGACCAATATAGATAGGTTGAGTGAGTGGGCAAAAATCTGGCAGATGGAGTATAATGTGGGAAAATGTGAAGTTTTTCACTTTGGCAGGAAGAATAAAAAAGCAGAGTATTTCTTAAAAGGGGAAGGACTGCAGAATTCCGAGGTGCAGAGGGATCCAGGTATTCTCGTGCAGGAGTCACAAAAGGTTAGTATGCAGGTACAGCAAGTAATAAATAAGGATAATGGAATGCTATCCTTTATTACGAGAGGAATTGAAAATAAAAGGATGTTATGCTTCAGTTATACAGGGCATTGGGTGAAACCACATCTTGAATACTGTGTGCAGTTTTTGTCTCCTTATTTAAGAAAGGATGTGAATGCGTTGGTAGTGGTTCAGTGGAGGTTTACTAGATTGATACCTGGAATGAGCGGGTTGTCTTATGAGGAAAGGTTGGACAGACTGGGCTTGTTTTCACTGGAGTTTAGAAGAGTGAGGGGAGACTTGATTGAAGTTTATAAGACCCTGAATGGTCTTGACAGGGTGAATGTGGAAAGGATGTTTCCTCTTGTGGCGGAGTCCAGAACTAGGGGCACTGTTTTAAAATTAGGGGTTGCCCATTTAGGACAGAGATTAGGAGAAATATTTTTTCTTAGAAGCTTGTGCGACTTTGGAATTCTCTGCCTTAGAAGGTGGTGGAGGTGGGGGTCATTGAATATTTTTAAGGCAGAGGTAGAAAGATTCTTGTTAGGCAAGGGAATCAAAGTTTATTGGGGGTAGATGGAAGTGTGAAATTTGAGACAGAAACAGATCAGCCATGATCTTATTAAGTGGCGGAGCAGGCTCGATGGGCTGAGGGGGCTACCTCTGCTCCTAATTTGTATCGTATGGTTTGGAGTATATAATCTTAAAAAGGCTAATTTAAAAGAAAATTGAGAAAAAGACTCGAGCAACGACAGAGCCATTGGTCTCACCAAGTAAAATAAAATAAAAAATATTTAAAAACTTAATTACCTGTATGATAATTTCAGGGGAGCTGTTATGAGGTGGTCAGAAGGAAATGGCAACAGAAATTTTATGACAATGCCTGCATTACAGCTTTCAGGTAGGCTTTAGATAGTCTCTCTTATACAGCAGTGCTGGCCATTCTTGTAAATGGTCTGAGTGTCTTTCATCTGGGGTGTACCCATACTGCTCAATATTTAATTATAGAATGCCACCCCCTCCCATGCCCCACCTTGTGTTCTGACCTGGATATCATGATGTGAATTTCCACGCAGTGAATTGTCCTGCATTTCAAGACCTGTGCAAGGCGTGTAGTGCAAAAGGACACTCGGCACACTTATGCAAGAAATCTGGCTCCAAAGACACAGCCAGAACTCACAGCAGGACACAGACAAACAGACGATGGGCGCAGCAACAGGCCAAGAACAGCAAGGAGAGCGCCAGAGACCTGCGTAAATGCAAGCCAATACACGAAGTCCACAGTGAAACAGACCTGAGACAAGACTCAGAGAGAAGTCACTCTCAGCCAGAAGACAAAAAGGTGTTCCACATTGTGAATCTGACACATCATGTTGATGAAATCAAACAACTGGAAGCTTTCGCCACTATTAACATCACGTGCCCAAAGAAAGCTGGCAAACATACACTCAGGGTTAAGATTGACACCGGCACTGGTGCAAATATCCTTCCAGTCTGAATCCTGAAGGATATGTACCGGAGTCGTTTGAAATCAATGATACAATCGATAACTGCAAAGTTATCTGCATATAACAAGTCACCCATCCTTGCAGTGGCACACTGACAATGCCGTGCAGCTATGGCAAGTCGGCATGGAAACCAGAATTTTTCTGCCTGGTAGACACGAGCGGACTGTCAGCGTGTAAGGACCTCAACATTGTAACTATCCATGAGGTCACGAAGGTACCCATTACAGCAGAGGAGACCAAGGGTACCCGCATTGAGTCACAGTTCTTCCAGGATCTCAGCAGTTCTGGTTTTGAGAGCATCAGCCCCTTCTCAGAGACGCCACACCAACAGAATGAAGATCCAAACTCAGATGGTGAAAGTTCTTTGTCAACAGGCAGTGTTTCCTCACATTCCAGCCACTCAGAAGAGACCGACGTTGTCACTACTAAGAAGCAAAGGCTGGCAAGTGGGGAGCATTGCCAAGGGGAAATCTCCAAGAACCGGAACCCGCTCGCAGACTCTGGCTAGCATCAAGTGGTGCAGTCTGGAAATCCAGCAACAGCACAACTGTGCCGTTCCTTCACTTCTGTTCTCTAAAGAATCACCAGCACTGCAACGAAACAGAATGGACAGGTACCTCCATGAGACCAAATACTCATTCCCCAACAAGACCTCAATCTTGAGCCCCAGGCCTTCAGATGCAGAGGATGCGGAGATGCGGAGAGGTGAAGGGCACACAATGTCCTGAAGAAGCAGAGGAGTATTGAGTTGAAACATTGTCTGTTGGCTCCTCGAGCTGAGATGTTGGCACTTTCCAAGAATGACAAGGCCTCAAAAGTTGTCATCTTCAGAAAAGCAACAGAGTATATTAGGCTGAAGGCAGAGCAACAGAAACTGAATGCCGAGAGAGAGAGACTTCAGAAAGAACAGCAACAGATAAGATGCAAATTCCCCAAGCAAGAGTTGTCAAACCACTGAAACGATATATGGACTCTTATGCCTCTACACTTGTAAATTTCACAATCCCTATCTTGTACTTGTAAATTTTACAATCTATATCCTGTTCAACTAATTTTGATATTATCTAATGTTATGTGATTTTACTTGTAACATACAAGACTTATCTTTGGAAAGAAAGGGGATGTTGTATGATTGCCTTTAAGAGTGATGTCCCTTTAAGATCTTAGTATGCTAATGAGCTAAGCACCAATATGTAGTCATGTGACTCAAAGCCAGAGTCACTGCAACTGTAACACCTAGAGGAAGGTTCTGTAAATAGTTTGCTCTGTACTGTATTTAATATTTTGGATGTAATAAACCTGTTTGCGATCTTCAGCATAACTGGACTCTACGCATCTTTTATGTTGCGTTAGACAACAGAAAGAACTCATTACAGACGAAGATGAGAAGAAAAATAATGAAGAGGGAGATGATGTTGGACTCAAGACTACCCATTAACCCCTGCACATACCTGCCCTAATTTACTCCCTGAACACTTGCTTCTTAATTTCCACGTACCAGTTTAAATACTTTCACCAGGGGAAATTAAACTGTGTCTGTGAGGATTTGGCACTAGGTAACTCACAGAGTAGGTGGGAGCTGCAGGAGTGGGAAGTGGGTGAGGAGGTACCCCCTTTCTAGTAGAGGCTAAAGAGAAGGGTGCCTACTACTTCGTGAACCAGTAGTCATGAGTATTTACTTATACGGATGATTGTGGAACGTGGTGCTCATGTGAAAGCTCTGAGGTTATTCTCAAGGATGTGCAGTAACTAAGAGATGCGATGTTTCTTTCACCAGCACTCATTTCCTCTAATGTTAGGGAAGTTTTTTATTTGTTACAGGCACCAATGAAGCATGTGGCAGCTTCATTGGAATCTGCAGCAGATTCCCACCTCAGAAGTGGTCAGGAGCCAGGAAGTGCCTCTATCGCCATGGAAGCACAGACTGCAGTCTGATCAGGGATAGAGACAATTAGTAACAGGAACAACTGGTGACAGGGACAACTGGTGACAGCAGGGATAGGAACCGGTATGTTGCATCATGGATATTTGACAAAATTATTGACTCGGTCACGGACATGTAGGCAATTAATCTGTATAGCCAATCTAATACTATCAAAACATAGTCTGATTTTAAACACATTTCTCCCTATAAATAAAGTAGCAAAGCATACAAACATCAATGGAGAGCAGCACAATTGTATTAGCTAGCTAGCAAGCAAAACAGTATGCAATGCTAATGCGAATTACTTTTGTTAACAGAATAGAGCTTCAGTTCATCACAATATAAACATACCAATTAGGAGCAGGAGTAGGCCACGGCCCCTCAAGCCTGCTCCGCCATTCAATAAGTTCATGGCTGAACTGATTACTCCACATTCCCACCTACCCCCGATAACCTTTCACCCCCTTGCTTATCAAGAATCTATCTACCTCTGCCTTAATAATATTGAAAGACTTTGCTTCCACCGCCTTTTGAGGGAGAGAGTTCCAAAGACTCACGACCCTCTGAGAGAAAAAAATTCTCCTCCTCTCTGTCTTAAACGGGTAACCCCCCATTTTTAAACAGTGATCCCTAGTTCGAGATGCTCCCACAATGGGAAACATCCTTTCCACATCCACACTATCAAGACCCCTCAGGATCAATCAAGTCACCTCTTACTCTTCTAAACTCCAGCAAATACAAACCTAGCCTGTCCAACCTTTCCACACAAGACAGCCCACCCATTTCAGGTATAAGTTCAGTAAACCTCTTAACTGCCTCCAACACATTTACATCCTTCCTTAAATAAGAAGACCAATACTGTACACAGTACTCCAGATGTGGTCTCACCAATGCCCCGTATAGCTGAAGCATAACCTCCCTACTTTTGTATTCAATTCCCCTCGTGATAAACGATAACATTCTATTAGCTTTCTATGGTCCCTGAAATCTAAGTAATCAAATTTCAGCACTCAGCAAGAGTCCTTGGTTTACTGTTTATAATACTTTTTACAATCAATGCTCATCTTTAAGTTTTATAAAACTTTTATAAAGAATATTTTAAACTTGGTGTGATGATAACTTTAGAAACCTAACAGAAACCAGTAATAATAATTTCAGTAGTTTTGTTTTTAAAACTTCTACCTTATCATAAAACTCAAATCAGTTTCCGTGCTAGTGGATAGGAATATGCACCCACCTATGTTAACCACATCACCAGTAGCTGAGGAATCCCACAAATTTTTGGAGAGGTGGGAGAAAAAAGGAAAAGGGGAAAAAAGTCTTTGAATCAACCTAATTAACCTGCAGATGCACAAGATTGGGATTAAATTTTCAATTTCATAACTTTAATTACATTATTGGAACTTCAAACCAACGTCTGTTTTATTGACATACAGATTGGTATAAGGTTTTTTAAAAAATAGTTTTCTTTGAAATTCTCTTTAGTAGAGTACAGTTCTATGGGAAATGGTTACTCTTCAGCATGTGATTCAAGAATACAACATTCATGCACAAGCCTTGACAGGTTACGCAGCCATGGAGGACATCACCGCTGAACCAGACCCTGCCCTCACCCAACAACCACATTTGCCTACTTCAAGCAGAGGTCATTACATAATGTTCAGGAACTCTTGCCAACTTTTTTTCCTTCACACAAGAACTTTTGCACAACTACTCTGATGAAAACAGCTAACTCTTGTTGTATGATTGCCTTGAAGAGTGATGTCCCTTTAAGATCTTAGTATGCTAATGAGCTAAGTACATCCAGTTATGTGACTCAAAGCCAGAGTCTCTCTGCAACTGTAACACCCAGAGTAAGGTTATGTAAATAGTTCGCTCTACTGTATAAAGGTTTAGCTGTAATAAACCTGTTTGAGATCTTCACCCAACTAGACTCCACACATCTCATTTATGTTGCATCAGACAACATAAAAGAATACATTACAACTCTGTGTTAGCACAACTACTCAGATGAAATCAGCCAACTCTGTTTAGACAGGGGGTTAATTTGACACCTTCCTGGTCAGTATGGCTAAGACAGTAACTTTTCTGAGCTTGGTTACTTTCATAGCCTGGCTGAATATCTTGTGTATTGTACTGAATACAAAAACCTCCCCCTATTCCAAATAAGAAAATGGAAGTTTAATTCCCAGAGTTTACCTGCCTCCATTGGAGAGCTTTGTTCAAGTTTTGGCTTTTTCTTTGGAGCTTCATTTTGAATACTGCAGCTCGGCACTAGCCCTGCACTCTGAATCGCACATCACCTCCCTCCAACAGCACTGCTCCCTGTCCCACTCCCAATGGCCAGCGCCCCCTGACTGATGGCACCAATCGTCCTAGCAAGTCCTGCCTCCCCCATGCTCCTGTTTGACAGAGGTCCACAAGCAGGCAAACCATTTGTGCTTTTGGCGGTCTGGATTGAAACCACGGGCTGTATGTTGGATAATCATGTTCTTGGACCCAGCCCAATGCCCCAATGAACCTGATCCTTTCTAATTACTTTCACTCCTGGTAATTTAAATGTCTTGCTCCAATCCTTTAAACTTGTGTTCTAAAATAATCTAGTTTAAAGGCTTGGAGCAAGACATTTAAAATTACCACAGTGCTCAAAATTCTTACCACGGACACTGGTGTCTGTGTACGGTCACATTGCCAACCCCTGGGTAACAGGGACAACTGGTAACGAACAACTGGTGACAGCAGCCATAGGGGATAGGAAAGACAGGAATGTGCCAGTACATAACAGCCATGAAACATGCTGCTGTCTCTCAGGGCTTTCAGGAATTACAGCTGCCATTAGACCAGTCATCCTGTTGACTAATGGGGACACAAATCCAGGGATCAGTGAATGCTGATAATTGGAGTCAACCTGCCTGATACAGCCAACTCTCAGGACAACAGCACATACCCTTAGAGTACCATGCTGCCCAGGAACAAATTCCAATGATACAACCAGCAGCGGCTCCTTACCAGGAGCAAACTTCCATGAGAGGAAGAGAAAACTCAATCCCATTACTCCCTTGTTGGGCATTTGTGGCCAACCACCTCTCATAATACTGGTGTTCAGGTTGCACATAGGAGAACTTGTGAGTAGATGTAGCCACCTGAAGAAGCACAATGTTAAGAAAGAGTAGGTTGGTCCTTGGTCACATTAAGTGTCCATTAACATTATGTTTCGTTATTCAGGGAAGTTAGAATCATACAGGAAACGGTACACAAAGGTGATAGTTATTGGCAAATTCATGTAGTGGCAAAGAACATGGATATGTTGTCATGTTTTAGGATGGCAGTGGATTGAAGGAATATCCCATAATTTGAAAGGAGAGACGGAAGTAAGGTAGTGACTGTGTTACACAGAGAAGAAGTCAATGATGAGATGTGGTCTGATGCCTGTTGCAGCAGACACTGAGGAATCCTCTGAGTGCAGGTCATCATGATGCTCTATTTCATATACTGCCTCCAGCAAAGCACAGGCCACCTCCCCAGGAACATCAAAGTCCAAACCTTTATGTACGGTAAAGTTGTGCATGCCTAGGCAGGCTACAAACATGTGTGAAATATGATCGGGAGCATGTTGCCTCCTGAATTGCCTAGGCTGTGATAGCATCCCATTGTGACCACAGTGACCAATTTTGTACAGAAATGTGCCTTGTTGCGTCACTCCTCTGCATGTTCTCGCACACAATCTGTATATTGAGGGAGTGAAAGCTCTTACTGCTGAGTCATGGAGTCATAGAGTTATACATCACAGAAACAGGCCCTTTGACTCATTGTGTCCATGCCAGCCATCAAGCACCTATCTATTCTAATCCCATTTTCCAGCCCTTGGCCCGTAGCCTTGTATGCTATGGTATTTCAAGTGCTCATCTAAATACTTCTTAAATGTTGTGAGGGTTTCTGCCTCTACCACCCCTTCAGGCAGTGTGTTCCAGATTCCAAACACCCTCCAGGTGAAAACATTTTTCCTCAAATCCCCTTTAAATCTCCTGCCCCTTACCTTAAATCTATGCGCCGCGAAAGGAAAAAGTTTCTATCTACCCTTTCTATGTCCCTCATAATTTTGTATACCTCAATCGGGTCCCCCCTCAGCCTTCCCTGCTCTAAGGAAAACAACCCTAGCCTATCCAGTCTCTCTTCATAGCTGAAATGCTCTATCCCAGGCAACATCCTGGTGAATCTCCTCTGCACCCTCTCCAATGCAATCACATCCTTCCTATTGTGTGGAGACCAGAACTGTACACAGTACTCCTGCTGTGGCCCAACTAGCATTTTATACAGCTCCATCATAACCTCCCTACTCTTATATTCTATGCCTCGGCTAAAAAAGGCAAGTATCCCATATGCCTTCCTAACCACCTTATCTACCTGTGCTGCTGCCTTCAGTGATCCATGGACAAGAACACCAAGGTCCTTCTGACCCTCTGTACTTCCTAGGGTCCTACCATCCATTGTATATTCCTTTGCCTTGTTAGTCCTCCCAAAATGTATCACCTCACATTTCTCAGGATTAAACTCCATTTGCCACTGCTCTGCCCATCTTACCAGCACATCTATATCACCCTGTAATCTAAGGCTTTCTTCCTATTTATGACACCACCAATTTTCATGTCATCTGCGAACTTACTGATCATACCTCCTATATTCACATCTAAATCAATAATGTACACTACAAACAGCAAGGGTCCCAGCACTGATCCTTGCGGTACACCACTGGTCACAGGCTTTCAATCGCAAAAACAACCCTCGATCATCACTCTCTGCCTCCTGCCACAAAGCCAATTTTGGATCCAATTTGCCAAATTGCCCTGGATCCCATGCGCTCTTACCTTCTTAACCAATCTCTCATGTGGGACCTTATCAAAAGCCTTACTGAAGTCCATGTAGACTACATCAACTGCTTTACCCTCATCAACACACCTAATCACCTCCTCGAAAAATTCAATCTTGTTAGACACGATCTCCTCTGACAAAGACATGCTGACTACCTTTGATTAATCCCTGCCTCTCCAAGTGGAGTTTAATCCTGGCCCTCAGAATTTTTTCCAATAGTTTCCCTACCACTGATGTGAGACTTACTGGCCTGTAATTACCTGATTTATCCCTGATGTCCTTCTTGAATAATGGTACCACATTCGCTGTCCGCCAGTCCTCTAGTACCTTTCCTGTGGTCAGAGAGGATTTAAAAATTTGTGTCAGAGCCCTTGCAATCTCCTCCCTTGTCTCATATAGCAGCCTGGGGTACATTTCATCTGGGCCTGGGGATTTATCCACTTTTAAGCCCGCTAAAACTGCTAATACCTCCTCCCTATCAATGCTAATTTGCTCAAGTATATCACAATCCCCCTCCCTGATCTCTACACCTACATAGTCCTTCTCCATAGTGAACACAGATGAAAAGTAATCATTTAAAACCTCACCTACATCCTCTGGCACCACACACAGATTGCCACTTTGGTCCCTAATGGGGCTTAGTCTTTCCCTGGTTATCCTCTTGCCCTTCATATACTTATAAAATGCCTTGGGATTTTCCTTTATCTTGCCCGCCAGTGTATTTTCATGCCCACCTCTTCGCTCTCCTAATTACTTTTTTAAGTAACCCCCTACACTTTATATACTCCTCTAGGGCCTCCACTGTTTTCAGCACTCTGAATCTGCCATAAGCCTCCTTTTTTTTCCTTATCCAATCCTCTATATCCCTTGACATCCAGGGTTCCCTGGACTTGTTGGTCCTACCCTTCACCTTAATGGGTACATGTTGACCCTGAACTCTCACTATTTCCTTTTTGAATGACTCCCACTGTTCTGATGTAGACTTTCCTACAAGTAGCTGCTACCAGTCCACTTTGGCCAGATCCTGTTTTATCATATTGAAATTGGCCTTCCCCCAATTCAGTACCTTTATTTCCAGTCCATCTTTGTCCTTTTCCATCACTACCTTAAATCAGAGCTTTGGGCACTATCCCTGAAATGCTCCCCCACTGGCACTTATACTACTTGTCCAGCTTCATTCCCTAGGATTAGGTCCAGTACTGCCCCTTCTCTTGCAGGATGTTCTACATGCTGGCTCAAAAAGGTCTCCCGGATGCACTTTAAGAATTCCGCCCCCTTTAAGCCTTTCTCCCCAGTTAATATTGAGGATGTTGAAATCCCCTACTATAATTACCCTATTATTTTTACACCTCTCTGAGATTTGCCTACATATCTGCTCCTCTATCTCTCCCTGGCTATTTGGAGGCCTGTAGTATACTACCAGCAAAATGATTGCCCCCTTTTTGTTTATAAGTTCTACCCATATGGCCTTATTTGAGGCACAGTGGCGTAGTGGTTAGCACCGCAGCCTCACAGCTCCAGCGACCCGGGTTCAATTCTGGGTACTGCCTGTGTAGAGTTTGCAAGTTCTCCCTGTGTCTGTGTGGGTTTCCTCCGGGTGCTCCGGTTTCCTCCCACATGCCAAAGACTTGCAGGTTGATAGGTAAATTGGCCATTATAAATTGCCCCTAGTATAGGTCAGGAAATATAGGGACAGGTGGGGATGTGGTAGGAATATGGGATTAGTGTAGGATTAGTATGGGTGGTTGATGGTCGGCGCACAGACCCGGTGGGCCGAAGGGCCTGTTTCAGTGCTGTATCTCTAAATCTAAAAAAAATATATCGTCCCTCCTTACTGCAGTAATTGACTTCTTGATCAATAGTGCAATGCCACCTCCTCTTTTACATCTCCGCTTGTCATACCTGAAGATTCTATATCCTGGAATATTGAGCTGCCAGTCCTGCCATTCCCTCAACCATGGCTCTGTGATAGCAATAATATCATATTCCCATGTGCACAGCCACAACACCCTCAATTCATCTGCCTTACTTGTAAGACTCCTTGCGTTAAAATAGATGCAATTCAGCCTTGCATTATTCACTTGTGCCTTAACAGGTCTATATTTGCTCTGCCTTCCAGACTGACTTAGTTTCTCTTCTACATTTGGCTGTGCATCACCCCCTACTGTACCTCCACTCTGTATCCCATCCCCCTGCCAAATTAATTTAACCACGCCCCCGCCCCCCCACCCCCCCCAACAGCACTAGTAAACTTCCCTGCAAGGTGTTGGTCCCGCTCCGGTTCAGGTGCAACCCATCCAACTTGTACAGGTCCCACCTTCACCAGAAACAGACCCAGTGATCCAGGAAACTAAAGCCCTCCCTCCTGCGCCTTGTCTTCAGTCACACATTCATCTGCTCTATCCTCCTATTCCTATACTCACGAGCACGTGGCAGCGGAGTAATCCAGAGATTACAACCTTTGAGGTCCTGCTTTTTAATCTGCTACCTAGCTCCCTAAATTCTTGTTGCAGGACCTCATCCCTCTTTCTACCTATGTCGTTGGTATCAATGTGTACCACGACCTCTGACTGTTCACCCTCTCCCTTCAGAATGTCCTGCAGCTGCTCTGTGACACCCTTGACCCTAGCACCAGGGAGGCAACATACCATCCTGGAATCACGTTTGCGGCCACAGAAACGCCTATCTGTGCCCCTTACGATAGAATCCCCTATCACTTCAGCCCTGCCATTCTACTTCCTCCCTTCCTGTGCAGCTGAGCCACCTGTGGCACCACAGACTTGGCTCTTGCTGCATTCCCCTGAGAAGCTATCTCCCCCAACAGTATCCAAAGCGGAAAATTTGTTTGAGAAGGAGATGGACCCAGGGGACTCCTGCACTATCTGCCTTGTTATTCTACTCTGCCTGGTGGTCATCCATGCCCTTTCTGCCTGAGCAGTCTTTACCTGCAGTGTGACCACCTCCCTGTACGTGCTATCCATGATGATCTCAGCCTCTCAGATGCTCCACAGTGTCCCCTGCTGCTGCTCCAGATCCGAAATGTGGATTTCGAGTAGCTGCAGCTGGAGACACTTCCTGCACACGTGTTCGCCCTGGACACTGGAAGTGTCCCTGACTTCCTACATTGCACAGGAGGAGCATTCCACACTGCCGAGCTGTCCTGCAATGACTTACCCTTAATATATTCCCTTAAATTACTCGAAGATTAGAGTTTATTTACACTAGGGACCTTGATTCCCTAAAAAACACTACTTACTATATAAAAAAACTGTATATTTTACCTTTTTCTTTACTTTAGTTACTAACCCAGCTATTTACTGATACTCCCTAACAGCAGTTACTCACTAATTACCTTATTACTTATAAGGTAGGTTTTGAGTTTTTTTTAAAAACTTTCTCTCCCCTGATTTTTTAAAGCCCTTTACAGTCACTAACAGCTGTTACTCACCCAACCAATCAGCTTACAGATTTCCCGTAATGTCACTGTAAGTCTTTTTTCCCTCTTTTGAAACTCAGCGTGCGCCGACACAGACAGAGATCCTGCCAACTGCCGCTACACTGGTCCAAGGTAGGTAAGGGCCTCGAGGCCCGCTCTTTCTTATCCAGATCCCGCTCCGGATCCACCTCCTCCCAGGTCCGCCTGCCGCCACTCCGGTCCAAGGTAGGTTAGGGCCTTGAGCCCCTATCTTTCTTATACAGGTCCCGGTCTGGATCCACCTCCTCCCAGGTCCGCCTACCGACTGCTGTCACTCCGGTCTGAGGTATTTGAAAGCTGAGCTCTGGGAACTTGCAAAGCAATCTGGGTACCATCAATTGTACCCTGGATCTTGGGAATCCAAGAACTTCATAAAACTGGATGGCCTGATCTCACTGCTGCCTGCTGTAATGCCAAAGGTGATGAGTCGCCAACTCTCCTGTAAGGTGTGTCAATCACCTGATGAATGCATTCCTCACTGATGTTACAGTGATCACTGTGGGAAGCTGAAATCAACTGGAACCATAATAATCATCTTTATAGCCACAGAGAGAGCAGTGTCAGTAGATGAGTGTGGTTGAAGGTCCTCCTGGTGATACAGGTGCCCTTCTATCTCTTTAATAATGCACACTCTTCTTATGCACATCTCTTAAGTAAGGTTCTCATGACCAGTGCTGCCCCTATAGTCTGGTGTTCTGATGAAGTGTCATCGACCTGAAATTTTAATTCTGTTTCTCCCTCTACAGATGCTGCCAGATCTATTGAGTATTTCCAGCATTTTTTGTTTTTATTTCAGATTTTCAGCATCTGCAGTGTTTGCTCCTGCCCATAAAGTCCATGAAGAATGGCAATATCTGATGGGCAGCATCCTCTTTAAATTCTGCCTGATTTTCCTTTGCTTCATCCTGTGCTGATAATGGTATACAAGGGTATTCCCATAGGAACTGGCATATCTACACCTGAGAAGCCTTCACTGTGGGTACAAAGTGGAGTGCGAAGATCTGCCAGTGATTTGTCCCTGACAGCAATAATGAGAAGCAAGTTCAGCAGTGTATAGCATAATGGTTAAAGAATAATCTCAGAATAAATGATTCCGAGCTGTAGAAATCCGATTTTTCAAGCACAGAAGCTTCTCACCTTCTCTTGTCTCTGTTAACCCTGGCAACAGCTGCACCATTTATTTCTCAGTCTGATACCTTAAAAGTGCTTTGTGACTGTAAAAGCAGGAAATGTGGAATTGCTGCATCGCTGGCCCTCATTATAATATATGTAAATGAGGGTCTTCACTGGCATGTCGCAGGGAGGGCCCAAAATTGTGAGGGGACTCGAGGGGAATGACTTGACGACAGAAAGCCCTTGGAAACAGCTGCAGCACGATTTTTAAACCACCAACATTACCAACTGGAAATATGATAATCATGAGGAAATTCACCCCCATTTCATTTATTACAAACCCTCAAATGCACTTTTCTAATCCTCTTTAAGGCAGAATGAAACATTTGGGGAGAAAAGACCAAATATGAATTATTAAACTACTTTATTGCACCATAGCAATTGAACATACAGAGTAACAGCTATATTAAATTACCCTTACATAATTTAATCTCACCTCAGCAAAAAAAATTGGAGAATATAATAAACTACACTTCCTGTCCTTTTGATGAACTGATATTATCTGTCTTTTTTGACATTGCCTTCCTAAGCATCTTAAACTGCAAACATTAATCTGCATTTCAGCTCCAACTGTGGGCCTCACACTGTTTCTTGTTTAAAACCTGACTGTTATGTGTTCCTTTGCCCCTTTCCTCTATGTGCTCCCTGTCGAGACAGGGACCCGATTCTGATTTTGTCCCTGGTCAATGATTTACCAGTAGGCCTTCTTCCCCCTTGGAGTGTGGGTTTAAAGTGAATATCTTCTGCTCTTCTCATAATGAACTGGAGCAATCCTGGTTAGCGGACCTGGGATGAGACAATTGACTCACATTGTATCAGTTATTACATTCCACATATTGGTCCATCAGGCTCCAACACATCTCTTCAATGCCCGAAGACTACTACTTTTAAAAAAGAAACATGTTCAATTGTGATTTGTTTAAAAACACAACACTCAAAAATAACTCAATAATGTTTTATACAGTGGCATTCCACAAACTTGAGGTACTTGACCAAACAATCTTGACTTAATGGGGAACTATTTACAGACAATGCCATAAACAGAGGTGGAACGTGATCTTTTGAACTTCAAACCGCACATGTATATTGTTGTGTACATTGGCCCAGACATCAAGACGAAAACATTTCCTTTATAAGCAGATACCATTGTCCCATTTTAACTTCTAGCATATTGGCTTAACTATAATCATTGAACAAGAAAGAATAACAGAAATATTTTATGATGTGATGCAGGGCAGAGCCCACGTCTGTCACCATATTATTACATTAAATAGAAAGTTGCTTTTAATTTGAAGAGTTTTCTTCCAATATATCAAATACTGTGTGATAACACCTTAAATCAGTTTGCTAATAAAGAATATTTCTCATTAATTCCAAATAGTGATATATATAGCAAATAAGGATGATACCTAGAGATGGATTTTATTAACGAACTCTCAGGTAAAACTCTACATGGCAGGTTTGTACATCGGAAATTTGGATGTAGAGGTTATTGCACTCAAATGACTTTCTGTTCATAGTGGATGGAAAATAATGTGGGGACACTGACTATCAGCTGCAAACACTAAGCTCCTGCAACTTAACATTCTCAATATGCACTCTCATCGCATGCTACTCCAAAGTTTAAAAAAAAGTAAATGTAAAGACAGCTACTATTAAAACTCAGTCTTTGTTTGGTAAAGGCCAAACTTTGATGGACAAAGAGCATAAAACAATAGCTGTCAATCGAGAATCATAGGGCTGAATTTTTCCAAGGCACTGGAAGTTCCGCCACTAGGGCGAAAGTTGGAGCCAACCCTGCTTTGGCTGGCGGTGGCACCCTGGGTTGACATTTCGCCAGCTGGGGCCAATTAACAGGCCACAATCAGGACCGCAGTCCAATCGAGGACAGCAGTCCACCCCCAAGAGCTGCTGGCCCAATCAGAGGGCTGGCAGCTCAGCACCCTCAGCAGCGCCACTGTTAACGGTGGCCAGTGCTCAGGCTGCAGCTCCAGGATGAGGGCACCACAATGGTGAGGTGCCCTTGAAAACATATAAGTTTCTTTGGTGAAGCCAGGGCCAGGAAGGCAGGCCTCAGCAATTGGGGAGGGGAGGTGGCGGCGCCTTGGGCGGTGGCGCAGCCATTGTTGCAGGGGAACCCCTCAGTGGGCCATTAAGGAGGGCACCCCCCACAACCCCCGGGATCCCACTGGGAGGCCACCAGGGTTTACCTGGCAGTCTCCACGCTGGGAAGTGGCCCATAGTTGGGCCATTAAGTCGCTCAATTGGTCACTTGGTGAGCAGCCGCGCTGCTAAGGTCCCCATGGTTGGCAATCTGCCTTGGTGGTCTGACGATGTCGAGTGCCCCTCCCGACACCTTCCCCGCCATCTCGCCAACTGTGCCACCTCCCAGCTTGTCTCCAACAGGCCAGAAAAATTCAGCCTCTAACTTCTTGCAATATATGCAGGACCATATCTGAGGTGTTCTCATGCACTCTGTTGATGGGATCAGTTGGGAAACATTTTGCCTCAATGACAGTTCATTATTCTAAATAGATAAGAAAATAAAACATACTGAAATCATAAGATTTATTTTGGTTCGCAGTAAATGCTTGGTATCGAACAAAGACATTCATTGTTCTCAAAGGTATCAGATGAATGGCAAGATTTTTTATGCTACCTTTTTTTTCCATGGCATTATAATTTTTATCCTTCAGCCAGGTTGAGTGATTACCTCATTTTGATATACTTTTGTGCACAGTTTAGAATATTTATAAGTAAGGGCAACCTATTCTTAGTGTCATTCTTCAATTGGTACTCATTAAGGGCCATTGTCATACATATATCCTTTTTTCTTATTGTTATATACAGTACTGAAACAGGCCCTTCGGCCCACCGAGTCTGTGCCCACCATCAACCACCCATTTTTTATATTAATCCTATACTAATCCCGTATCCCTACCACATCCCCACCTGTCCCTATATTCCCCTACCACCTACCTGTACTAGGGGCAATTTATAATGGCCAATTTACCTAACAACCTGCAAGTCTTTGTCAGTGAACTTGGCAAGAAAACTCAATGCACGAACCTCTGAGCAGATGCTCCTGAATGAACTTGTCCAATCTCAATAATTCTAGAAGATGGTTTACTGTGTTGGAATAGGCACTACAGAACAGTAGTGTGCAGTAATAATTATCTGAAAGCCTTTGTTAAGAAGAGGTGAATTAGATAGCTACTATTTTTTCATTTGCCTGCTAAACACTAGTTCCAGTCAGTGCTGCAAGATGGTGCTTTACCAATGTAATTTTACATTTATACATGAACTGACTTTTTACTATTCTGTCAAATTCAAATCCAGATGCCACTGGAGTCTGTTGATCCTGAAGAACAATGTTTTTCAAAAGTAGCAGGCAAGTTAGTCATAGGGTAAAACATTCAGCTTTAAACTTTCTGTTATTTAAATGGTTACTTATTATGCATTCTAATGTACATCATTTTGCATACATTGGCGAATGAGTAATTTGTTTTGCTCCTAAATGCCATGACAAATTACCATTCTCACCTTCCCACCCAAGGTAGGTCCACCACCAAAATAGGGGGCAGGTGAATAAAATAGCACACAAAGGGCGCACGTCGCGGAGCCGCCACGATTCCAAACGCGGTGACTCATTAGCATGACCGGGGCAGCCGTTCCCCCAATGACGTGGAGGGGACGAGTGAGCCGTCCCCGGCAATGGTGTTCGGCACCACTGTACAGGTGCCAGCGCCATTTTTAAAGGGCTTAGAGCCCTAAATGACAACTGAACTTTTTAATGAGACAGTGAATTTAAATTTCATAAAAATGAATAAAAATCCACCCACCCAATGGCATTACGTCATTCCTGCCCTCCCTTTCCTGAAATACTTACCATGAATATATGACCTTCCCCACCCCATCCAAAGTTCAAAACCTTTGTCCTTTACCCCTTCCCATCACCCCTTGACCAACCAGGTAAGTTCGATCCTGCTCCCCCTCCCGCACTAAGAAAACTGCCTCCTCTCCCCTCCCCACAAGTGTCGCACCTTGTTTCCCTGGACGGGAATTTGAAGGTGCATCAGTGCCGGCCGCCAGGATGAAGATCGCGGCAGCAAATCAGGAGGCGACAGGACCTTCATTAATTCAGGTAAAGTAATTTATTTAAATATGTAAAATGTGGTCCTGTCGCCAAGCGGTGGGGGTGCCACCACAAGACCTCTCCCCCTCCTTTGAGATCTGGCTGGGCCTTGCCAGCATAGGGGTCGGTGGCAGGCCTCATCTGGAGTGATCTTCATGCCCTCCCTGTCACCGTTCCCAATGTCGAGGGCTCTATAAAATTCAGCCCTTCCTATCTGGAGGACCCAGACAATCTTTGCAGGACAAATGAATTCAATGCATATATGTCATACACATTGGAAAGTCAGGGATGCACTTGCTTATTGAATGGTGTTAAATTAGCTAGGGGAGAAGGTGAAAGAAGATCAGGCAGTGATGGTAGACTCAACACTAATCATGCCTAGTCACTACAGAATAACAATCAACAAACCAAACAGAGCTCTGAGCTTTTTGCTAAATATTTAATATACAAGTCTGAGGCCTTCTGGCTGAAGCGGTATAAGGCACTGGTCATGCCATATCTTGAATATCATATTCATTTCTGGTCACTGTGGGACAAGGAAATTATATAAGCCCTGGAAGTGATCCAAAGAACGGCCAGAAGACTGATCCCTAATGCGAGAGTACTGAGTAAGAAAAACTTGATTTCTTCAGGTTTTGAAAGTAGATGAACAGAGGTACATATGATACTATGTGGAATACAAAAGGCTAATTCTCAGCACTATTTCAAGTTAATCAATAACTGCACAGCTTCAATTTGATAAAGGACAATTTCAGGATTGGTATCAGGAAGTATCTCGGGATATGGGTTTCATTGGCAAAGCCAGCATTTATTGCCCATCCTCTGTTGCCTTTGAGAAGATAGTAGTGGGCCTTCTTCTTGTACTGCTGCAGTCCATGTGGTGAGGAACCAGATATCGTAGGGATTACTGAGACAGGGCTGCAGAAAAATCAGCACTGGAAATTAAACAATGGAGGGTATAACATATTTAGAAAAGATAGAATGGGAAATAGGGAAGGTGGAGTCGCTGTACTTGCTAGATAACATAATGGCAAGGAAAAAAGTGACAGACATCTGAAAGACAGAAGTAGAATTCATTTGGATGAAGATAAAAGATAGTAAAATATCAATCACTCTAATAGCGGTTGTCTACAGACCACCTGATAGTGGAAGGAACAGGAAATATAAAAACAACTTAGGGGAATGAGTAAAAATGAGTCAACTACTCCAAAATTAATGGGCCAAAAGAGGTAGTTCAAGGGGGTAAGGGGATGGAATTCCTACAATGTGTACAGGACTGATTTCCAACCCAAAATGTAAAAAGCCCAACAAGGTAGAATTTGCTACTGGATCTAGAAATGGGGATTGAACCAGAACAGATAAGAGAAGTAAAGCTAGCAGACATCTAGGTTATAGTGACCATAATATAATATGGTTTAAGATAAGAATCAAGAAAGACATAAAGATGATAAGGGACAGGATAATAGATTGGAGAAAAGCTGATTTTGAGGGGCTGAGAATCAAACTTGGGGAAAATAAAATGGCCAACAATACTGGTAAACAATGATGTAGAACAACAATGGGAATCATTTAAAACTGTTTTCAACAGAGTACAGGAAAAATATATTTTGCTAAACAAAAGGAAAACAAAAAACTCATGAGATATCATGGATAACTAAAGACATCAGTGAAAAATTGAGGACAAGAAAAGGGAAATAACACAAAGCATATGGACAGCAGAGGAGAGAATGACAAGGGAGAATATGAAGAGATTAGGAGAGAAGCCAGAAAGAACTAGGAAGGCAAAGAGGAACTATGAAATTAAATTATAAAGGAATATAAAACAAAATAGTAATGTTTTCTGGAGGCACATAAATTTAAAAAAAGGAAAGTCAAGATGAGAATAGGGCCATTAGGGATGATCTGGATAAAAACCACAGGCAATGATAGCGAAAGAGCAGAAATATTAAATAGTTACTTGCTTCAGTATTTACCAGTGTGACAGATCAGGTGGACATTACATCAGAAGATGAGATTAAGATTATAAAACCACATTTAAAATAGAGAAGAAATATTAAATAAATTAACCAAACTCAAAGAAGAAGAAATCCCTGGTCTGGATAGATTGCATCTGTGCATTTTAAAAGAATCTAGGGAAAGTGAGTTTGAAAGTGAGATAGTTCAATCTGAAGCCAGAGTATTAAATTTGAACAAAGAAATTTATGAAGGTATGAGGGGCAAAATGGCTGAGGTCGATTGGGAAAATACATGAAAAAGGTATGACAGTACATAGGCAATGGATAGTCTTTAAAGAAATATTACATAGTTTACAGCAACTATACATTTCTTCAAGGCACAAAACCCCCAAAAGTAAAGGCAGTCAACCATAGATAACAAAGGAAGTTAAGGATTGTATAAGATTAAAAGAAAAGGCCTATAAAGTTGCCAGAAATAGTAGCAAACCTGAGGATTGGGAGGAATTTAGAATACAGCAAAGGAGAATCAAGAAACTGATAAAGAAAGGGAGAACAGAATATGAATGTAAGCTAGCAAAAAATATAAAAACTGACTGTCATTAGTACGAAGGTTGTACTGGAGAAATTAATGGGACTGAAGGTTGATAAGTCCCCAAGACCTGATATTCTACATCCAAGAGTGTTGAAAGAGGGAGCTATGGAAATAGTGGATACATTGGTGATCATCTTCCAAATTCTATAGATGCCGGAGCGGTTCCTGCAGATTGGAAGGTCGCAAATATCATCCCGCTTTGTAAGAAGGGAGGGAGAGAGAAAACAGGGAAT
The DNA here is from genome assembly GCF_036365525.1 of Heterodontus francisci. NCBI lineage: Eukaryota > Metazoa > Chordata > Chondrichthyes > Heterodontiformes > Heterodontidae > Heterodontus > Heterodontus francisci. The sequence goes on from NC_090376.1 coordinate 82,830,670, forward strand.
TACAGACCTGTTAGCCTTACATCAGTTGTTGGGAAAATGCTCGAATCTGTTCTAAATGATGTGATAAATGGACACTTGGATAATATGGATTTATGAATGGGAAATCATGTTTGATGAACCTGTTGGAGTTTTTTGAGGATGTTACTAATAGAATTGATAAAGGGAAGTTGGTGGACGTGGTATACTTGAATTTTCAGAAGACTTTTGATAAAGTCCCCCACAGGAGATTGGTTAGCAAAATTAAAGCACATGGGATAGGAGGTAATATACTGGCATGGCTTAAGGATTAGTTAACAGGCAGAAAGCAGGTGAGTAGGAATAAACGGGTCATTCTTGCATTGGTAGGCTGTGACTAGTGGGGTACTGCAGGGATCAGTGCTTGGGCCCCAGCTGTTCACAATATATATCAATGATTTGGATGTGGGGAACAAATGGACTTCCAAGTTCGCTTATGACACAAAACTAGGTGGGAATGTGTGTTGTGAGGAAGATGCAAAGCGACTTCAAGGGGATTTGGACAGACTTAGTGAGTGGGCAAGAACGTGGCAGATGGAATATAATGTGGAAAAATGTGAGGTTATCCACTTTGGTAAGAGGAACAGATGTGCAGAGTATTTCTTAAATGGAAAGAGATTAGAAAGTGTAGATGTGCAAAGGGACCTGGGTGTCCTTGTCAATACGTCACTGAAAGCGAACATGCAAGTGCAGTAAGCAATTCGGAAGGCTAATGGTATGTTAGCCTTTATCGCAAGAGGATTTGAGTACAGGAGTAGTGAAGTCTTGCTTCAATTATACAGAACCCCTTGGTTAGACCGCACTTGGAGTACTGTGTGCAGTTTTGGTTCCCTTACCTTAGGAAGGATATTATTGCCATGGAGGGAATGCAACGAAGATTCACCAGACTTGTTCCTGGGATGGCAGGACTATCATAGAGTCATACAGCATCAAAACAGGCCCTTCGGCCCACCGAGTCCGTGCTGACCATCAACCACCCATTTATACTAATTCTGCATTAATCCCATTTTCCCTCTCACATCTCCACCTTCCCTCAATTCTCTCACCACTGACCTACATTAGGGGCAATTTTACAAAGGCCGATTTACCCATCAACCCACAAGTCTTTGGCATGTGGAAAGAAACCAGAGCACCCAGAGGAAACCCACGCAGTCACAGGGAGAGTTTGCAAACTCCACACAGGCAGTATCCAGAACCGAACCCGGGTCGCTGGAGCTGTGAGGCTACGGTGCTAACCACTGCGCTGCCCTGTGCTGTTCTATGAAGAGACAGTGGGGAAACTGGGCCTGTATACTCTAGAGTTTCGAAGAATGAGAGATGATATCATTGAAACCTACAAAATACTTAAAGGGATAGACAGGGTAGATGCAGCTAAGATGTTTTTCCTGGTTGGGGAGTCCAGAACCAGGGGACACAATTTCAAAATAAGGGGGAAGCCACTTAGGTCAGAGATGAGGAGAAATTTCTTTACTCAGAGGGTTGTGAATCTTTGGAATTCTCTATCCCAGAGGGCTGTGGAAGCTCTGTCATTGAGTATGTTTAAAGCAGAGATTGACAGATTGCTAAATACAAATGACGTAAGGGCATATGGGGATAGTGTGGGAAAAAGGCATTGAAGTGGATGATCAGCCATGATTGTATTGAATGGCGGGGCAGGCTCGATGGGCTGAATGGCCCACACTTGCTCCTATGTTCCTAAGAGATAGCAGAGGCACGATTGCATATGTTTAATAATTTATTAGAAAAAGCTATTGTGCCAGAAGAGTGGTGGATAGTTAACATTACATCTATATTTAAGAAGGGAGATAAAGCTTATCTAGGGAAATGTAGATCTTAGCATTGCTATTAGGAAAAATAATAGAATCCCGACTAAAGGAGAAAATAGAAAAATATCAAGAAACCAAAGATATAGGCCGGAATCTTTCACTTACCGGTGGCCCCGGGGCCGATGTGCCCGAAGCGGATCAGGCCCCCAATCCCGCTCCGTGTCGCCTGGCCACCGGCATCACGCGCTGATCACCTAATCAGCGGGCCAGCGGGGTAACTCCGAAAAGAAATGGCGTGCGCGGGCGGGAACTTCAGCATCATTGGGGGTGAGGCCACATGCGTGGAAGGCTGATTGTAAGCCCTACATAAAGGATTACTGATTTTAAAAAGAGCAGTGAGTTCCCAATTTGATGTAAAGGAAGATACAGCTGTCATAAGGTCTGGAGATTTTAAAGGCTCCATATCTTGAAACACAGAAAGACTAGGAGACAACAATATTGCTGTTAGAGGTGATGGAGGGCAGAAGCAATCGCATTGCCCCCCGATTCTCTGACGATTCACTGCAGGTTCTCCTCCAGGCCGTTGAGGAGAGGAGAGACATTCTGTTCAGCTCAGATGGGAGAAGGAGACCCTCCGAAGTGACCAAGAGAGCCTGGCTGGAGGTTGCAGAGGAGGTCAGCAGCCGAGGTGTTGTGAGGCGTACATGGATGCAGTGCCGCAAGCACCTCAATGACCTGCTTCGCTCTGCCCGGGTAAGGGGCATTCCTCATTCGTCTGATCGGTTATGTGCCAAGGGAGGTTTTTTGTGTCGCCATGATGAAATGTGGAAGCCCTGTATGATCAATGCGTGGCTGCTGCCTTGAAATGGGACGCATGATGGGGAAGTCTGAGATGAACGCTGATGCTGTGGTGTTAAAGTTGTGCCCAACACTGTCACATCAGAGAAATGCAACACCAACCCTTTGGGTGACAGCATCATATGCCATTGACTATGTATAAAATAAGTATCTTTGCTTATTCAGGAAAATAGGGCACACAATGCCCAGGAGAGGTCATGTACTGGTGGCGGTGTGGCCACCCAGGCATTCCTCACCAGGATGGAGGGGAATGCCTTAATTATAGCAGGGGAGGAAGGAGGACGCGCGTGGCAGATGGTGAGGCCGGTGTACCTGCCATGAGAATGAGTGCTCCAGAATATGGCGTAACACTTAATTATGGGGGGGGTGGGGGTGGTGAGGCTGCTCTACTGTGCCACTGATTTGGTGAATGTCAAATGCACTGAATGTTGCCCTCAATTGTAACATCACCCAGATGTAACCATGCTGGAGGCACAAACTTGTGCTTAACTCTGGATTGATAATGAAACTGATCACAATGCTTTTCCCAACAGGTGAAACCCAGCATGTGCCAGGAAGCAGTAGCATTGCCCGACCATCCACCTCTGAGGTGGAGGAGGGCGCCTCAGAGGGTGCACCGTCACATCATCGCGACACACGAAGTACCACAGCAGGTACTGACACTTCGGTTGGGATGACTATGTCTGGAGAATCAATGTCACATACTGGTGTGAGCACAGCACAGTTGCCGGGCCAGACACCAGAGGCAGAATCGGCCGATGCATCACACACTCGGAGGAGAGTGGGATGCCAGGCCAGTGCAGAGCTGCAAGCTGATGACGTGCCTCTGTGATCATCCTTTCATCAGGCGATGTTGCAGGTGCAGAATGCGGTCCATGGAAATCTTGGAATGCGGAGTTGCCTGAAACGTTGCGCGCTATGACTCATACTCTGGAGACATCCATCCAAAGTATAAGTTCAGCAAACTCACAGGCATTTGAACATCTGGCTTCCTCCATTGATAGTCTGGCAGCTGCAGTGGAGGGATCAGATCTTCATGCAATTCAGGACCTCAGAGCGACTGTGGCCTCCCTGGACCAGAGCATCAGAGAGCATAATCTGAAGCGACTGCGCCAGGTTGAGGACACTTAGAGCTCTGATGCCACCATTGAGGACCATCCGAGCCTCACAAGGGCACAGGGGCAGCAGATCGCATATGGGAGCTCCTCTCACGGCGCTTCTAATGCATCCTGCGGCTCCTTGCTCCCTCCGTCAGGTACACGTGAACCGCTAAATCCCGGGGTGATAGAGGGTGCTCATGATATTTGTCATGAGAACCCTGAGGTGCCAAGGCCCTCTTGGCCGCGAGCATGCAGAGGACGTCCGCCCAAGTCATCAAAAGCAGGGTGGCAACAAGATCAGCCACCTGCCTCTGGTAAGTCTGGTGGCGAGGGATCATGCACACGAATGAGCACGCATAAACGGATTAAGAAAACACTTTAATTTCACTACTGGTGCACTGGGTGACTTGAAGTACATTTATTTGATTTGTAAAGTAATAGTGTTTGATTAAATTGGAGATTTTACCATTGGACATGTCATTCCTGAAGTCAGATATTACATAGTTAGTCAACTCAAGTTGTCTCAAATTTGAGGCCACACACTCGGGTCGCGTCCCTCATGATGTGATGGATTGGTTATTCGTTTTGTCTCACCCCCTAAAGGTTAGAGATTTTGCACTGTCAGATCCTCACAATGATTAATGTCATAAAGCAGATTGAAATGAGTGAAAATTTATATTATTTCAACTGAAATGTGTTCCTATTAGAGATTCCCTTGTTTCTCTCGCAGTTAGAGCCAAGTTACATTCAGCTTCCTCTCCATGATCATCATTGGGCGGCACAGTGGCGCAGCGGTTAGCACCGCAGCCTCACAGCTTCAGCGACCCGGGTTCAGTTCTGGGTACTGCCTGTGCAGAGTTTGCAAGTTCTCCCTGTGACTGTGTGGGTTTCCACCAGGTGCTCTGGTTTCCTCCCACAGCCAAAGACTTGCAGGTAGATAGGTAAATTGGCCATTGTAAATTGCCCCTTGTAAATTGCCCTAGTGTAGGTAGGTGGTGGGGATGTGGTAGGGGATATGGGATTAATGTAGCATTAGTATAAATGGGTGGTTGTTGGTCAGCACAGCCTCAGCGGGCCGAAGGGCCTGTTTCAGTGCTGTATCTCTAAATAAATAAATTAGACTGATGCCCATCTTCCTCATCAGAAACGTTGTCATCATCTGATGACACAGCGCACTGACATTGATCATCCTCTAGGGCATCTCCAGGTTATGCAAGGCACAGCAGACGACAATGATTCTGGAAACCCTTGATGGTGCGTACTACAGTGATCCACCTGAGCAGTCATGACACCTAAATCTCATCTTTAGGAGGCCTATAATTTGCTCGATTGTCACTCTGGTGGCCGCATGGCTCCCGTTGTATCATTCCTCCGCCTCACCCCTTGGGTTCCTCACTGGTGTCATGAGCCATGTCTTCAGAGGATAACCCCTGTCGCCAAGTATCCATCCCTCCATTCTGTGTGGAGGACTGAAAATTGCAGGCACCTGTAAGTTGTGGAGAATGAAAGAATCATGACAACTACCAGGGTAACGTGTACGCATCTGCATGATTCGCTTCTGATGATCACAGAGGAGCTGAACGTTCATTGAATGGAATCCCTTGTGGTTCATGAATACCCTCGTCTGTCCAGCTGGTGCTCTGAGGGCCACATGAGTACAGTCTATCATGCCCTGTACTATTGGGAAGCCGGATATAATGCTGAAGCCTCTGGCTCTCTCAGCCTGACTGGTGTTGTCCGTCTTGAACATGATGAAATAGTCAGCACATTGAAACAATGCATCAGTCACAACCTTTATGCAATGGTGTGCTGCTGATTGTGAGACACTGCACAAGTCTGCAGCTGAGGCTTGGAACGAGCCAGACGCATAGAAGTTAAGAGCTACTGTGACCTTTAGAGTGACTGGCATTGGATGGCCACCGAGACAGTTTGATGCAACATCCACTGCCAGCATCTCACAAAGAGTTGTGACAGTCTCCCGTGACAGCCGCAGTCTTCTTCTGCACTGGCGTTCTGACAGCTGCAGGTAGTTCAGACGCGTTCGGTATGCCCTTACTACTGGGTAAGCACGTCTCCTGACATTTGGTCGTTCCCGGGCGACTCTGTGAACTACTCAACCTCCAGCAGCACGAGAATGTACTGGTGCAGCTTGCTGTACGTTCCTCTGACCATTTGTACTTCTGTCACTCATTGAATCACTGTCCTCCTCATCTGATGATCCCCCTCCAGAGTGAACAATTCCCATTGTTGAACAGCAGAACAAATGCTTTGACCACAGGTAATAGCTTCCAGCTTTTGTGACTGGCTCACTTCAGGTACTTCCTTCAGACAATAACTAATATTACATGGGTCCCTATCAGCAGTGCATAACATTCAGATTAAACCTTCTGCACAACCTGCAGGTTACAACCCTTGTTAGGACACACAAATAACATCAGCATTAATAAAGTTCAATAAATTCATTTTTTACCTCCAACTCCCTCATGAATCAATGCCTGCCGCTCTTTTGAACCTGCTGGGTTCCCGACATGCCCCATGACCCGATTAACAGCCGTAAAATCAGATACGTAGCGTAAAATCTCTGTCAATTGGATTCTGAATTACCTTAAGTACTTCTTAATTGATGTTAGTCAAGCGGCGAGCACAATCTCGATCGTGCCCAACTTCCCACGCTGGTTAAATTGCGTCAGCGTGTAATGACGCCGGGGACCTGGCCCAATGTCTTCGCCCACCATTTTTCCCTCCGCACGACCCCGACAGGACCCGATTCTTAACGGTAAAATTCTGGCCTTAATAATAAATAGTCAGCATGGATTTCAAAACGGAAAGTGTTGCTTGACCAACCTCACTGAATTTGTTGAAGAGGTGACAGAGAGTAGACAAGGGTAATGTAGTAGATGTAATTTATCTAGATTTCCAAAAAGCGTTCGATAAGGTGCCATGTAATACACTCTTGACTAAAATGAGAGCATATGGAGTCAGGGAACAAATAGCAGAATGAATAGCTAGTTGGCTGTAAGACAGAAAGCAGAGAGAATAGGTAAAGGGTAGTTATTCAGAATGGCAGAAGATAGACAGTGGGGTCCCACAAGGATCAGTGCTGGGACCACTGCAGTTCACAATTTCTATTAACGATTTAGACTTTGGAATCAAAAGCACAATTAATAAATTTGTGGATGACACCAAATTGGGAAGGATAGTCAATACTGAGGAGAACTACAACAAATTACAAGAAATTTAAACTTAAACTTGCAGAATTGGGATATAACTGGTAAATGAATTTCAACACAGTTGAGTGCAAGGTACTGCATTTTAGTAAGAAAAATAAGGAGATAATGTATTACAACAACAACACCTTTTATGTAATAAAGCATCACAAGGTGCATCACAGGAGCATTACAAAACAAAGTATGACACCACGCCAGAAAAGGAGATATTGGGCTGAATTTATGAGTCCACCACCAATCTCGTTGACGAGCTTCAAAAATGCTGGCCTGCAGCTGAAGTGATCTCAAGCACGACAGCTCATTTAAAGAGCAGGGGCAGGCTGTCCGTCCCCAACAATGGCGTCAGTTGCCTGTGCGCAGACATTGAAGCCATTTTTAAAGGGTTGTCAGCCCTACCAGCTTATTTAAATATTTAAAGATAGATGGAATAAAATTAAATGAATACATTTATTTTGCCCCTCTCCCACCCCCCCGAATAACAATTAAATCAATTATTTCCCCCCCCCAAAGCACTTACCTTTACCATCTGACCTTCCCCCCCCAAATTACATAAAGTTTAAACTACAACCCTTCCCACCATCCCCTACACCCATGACATTAATTTGACCCCATCCGCCTCCCCGCCACCCACTGCACTGATAAACTTATCTCCTTCCCCCTCCCCACCAGTGTTGCTCCTTGTTTCCCCGGACAGGGTTGCAAAGGCGTGGAGTGTCAGTTGCCAGGCTGAAGATCGCGGTGGGCCATCAAGAGGTGGCGTAAGTATATTTAAATTAATTAAATTAATTGATTTCAATATTAAAATTGTGGTCCCATCGCTTAGCGGCAGGGAGGCCACCAAAATGCCTCGCTGCCACCGGGAGGATTGGGCCAGGCCCTGCCAGCGTCGAGGTCCATGGCGGGCCTTATCTGGGGCCACCTTCAGGGCTCCTTAAAATCCAGCCCATGAGGTCAAATGACCAAAAGCTTGGGTCAAAAAGGTAGGTTTTAAGGAGTGACTTAAAGGAAGAAAATGAGGTGGAGAGGCGGAGATGTGTAGGGAGGGTATTCCAGAGTCTGGGGCCTAGGCAACTGAAGGCATGGCCACTGATGGTGCAGCAATTAAAGTCAGGGATGTACAACAGTCCAGAATTAGAGGAGTGCAGTTATCTAGGAGGGCTGTGGGGCTAGAGGAGATTACAGAGATAGGGAGGGTTGAGGCCATGGAGGGATTTGACAAACAAGGATGAGATTTTTAAAATTAAGACATTGTTTGACCAGGAGCCAATGTAGGTCAGCAAGTACAGGGGTGATAGGGGAATGGGACTTGGTGAGAGTTAAGACATGGACAGCAGAGTTTTGGATGACCTCAAGTTTACGGATAGCCGAATATGGGATACGATGCATTAGCACATTGAAATAGTCAAGTCTAGAGGTTACAACGGCTGAATGAGGATTTTAGCAGCAGATGAGCTGAGACAGGGAAGTCAGGCAATGTTACAGAGGTGGAAATAGGCAGTCTTAGTGATGGCACAAATATGAGGTCAGATGTTCATCTTGGAGTCAAATGTGACACCAGGGTTGCGAACAGACTGGCTTAATCTCAGACTGTTGCCAGGGAGAAGGATGGAATTGGTAGCTAAGGAACGGAATTTGGAATGGGGACCAAAAACATTAGCCTCTATTTTCCCAATATTTAATTGGGGGAAATTTCTGCTCATCCAGTACTGGATGTCAGATAAGCAATCTGATAATCTAGCAACAGCAGATGAGTCAAGAGATATGGTGGTGAGGTAGAGCTGAGTGTCATCAGCATATATCCGAACACTAATGTCGTGCTTTCGGATGACGTCACTGAGGGGCAGCACGTAGATGAGAAAAAGGAAGGGACCAAGGATAGATCCTTGGGGGTACACGAGAGGTAATGGTATGTAGGAGCAGGAAGAGAAGCCATTGCAGGTGATTCTCTGGCTGTGATTAGATAGATAAGAATGGAACCAGGTGAAAGCAGTCCCACCCAGCTGGACGACAGTGGAGCGGGGTTGGTGGAGGATGGTGTGTTTGCAGACAGGTCAAAAAGGACAGGGAGGGAAAGTTTACATTAGTCACATTCACATAGGATGTCATTTGCGACTTTGATAAGAGCTGTTCTGGTACTCTGGCAAGGGCAGAAAACTGATTAGTGAGATTCAATAATGAAGGTCCGGGAAAGATGGGAATGGATTTGGGAGGTGACAACACGTTCAAGGACTTTGGCAAGGAAAGGGAGGTTGGAGATAGGATGGCAGTTTGTAAGGGCGGTGGGGTCGACGGTTAGTTTTTTGAGGAAAATTACTTAGAAAATATGAATTTAAATGGGGACGAGAAGCAAAGGGTTCAGGGAGCACAAATACACAAATAATAAAAATAATGACACAGGTTAATAAAGCCATAAAAAAGCTAACCAAGTACTCGGTTTATTTCTAGATGGATAGAATGCAAAGTAGAAAAGTTATGCTAAACTTATATCAAACCTTGGTTAGACCAAACTTGGAGTAATAAGTGCAGTTCTGGTTTCCAAATTATAAAAAGATTTAGAGGCACTGGAGAGGATGTAAGAAAGATTTACAAGGATGGTACCAGTAATGTATTAGGAAAGTATGAACAGGCCGGATCTCTTTTCTCTTAAAAAGAGAAGGCTGAGGGGTGACCGAATAGAGGTCTTTAAAATTCTGAAAAGTTTTGATAGACTATATATAGAGAGGGTACTTCCACTTGTGGGAAAGAGAAAAAATATATAATAACCACCAAGAAATCCAGGAGAGAATTCGGAAGGCGCTTCTTTACCCAGAGAGTGTTGAGAATGTGGATCGTGCCACCACAAGGAGTGGTTGAGGTGAACAGTATAGATGCATTTAAGGGGAAGCTAGATAACCATATGAGGGAAATAAAGGGTTATGCTGATAGTTAGATGAGGAAGGATGGGAGGAAGCTCAAGTGCAGCATAAACACCAGCATGGACTAGTTGGGCCAAATGGCCTGTTTCAGTAATAAAAACAGAAAATGCTCGAAATACTCAGCATGTCAGGCAGCATCTGTGGAAAGAGAAATAAAGTTAATGTTTCAGGTCGATGGCCTTTCATCAGAACTGGAAAAAGTTAGAGATGTAACAGATTTTAAGCAACTACAGAGGCAGGGTAAGGGCCAAGGAGTGGGGGGAGTAAAGAGCAAAATGAATGCATGGAAGACAGGATAACTTAAATGGTAATGGGACAAGTAAAGAATCAAAGTATGGACCTAGAGGAGGTGTAAATAGCAATAGCAGAATCATTATCAACAGTGGTTGTCTGAAAAAATGGGAGTGGTTGTTATCCGATTGGTAAACTCCAATTGGTTCAGTCCGGAAGGCTGTAAGTGCTTAATTGAAAGATGAGCTGCTATTCCTTGATTCTATTCCACATATTCTGTGTAATTCTATTTCATTTCATGTAAGGTACACCCTGGAGTTCCAGGATTTTGATCTGGCAACAATGAAGGGACAGCGATATATATCCAAGTCAGGCTGGTAAATGCCTTGGAGGGGAAGTTGGCAGTTGTCGTGTTTCCATGCACCTACTGCCCTAATCCTTCTAGATTTCCAGTTTGGAAGATGCTGCTGTGAAGAAGCTTTGACAACTTACTGCAATGCATACTGTAGATAATACACAATACAGCGACAAAGCACTCACTGGTTAGAACATAGAACATAGAACAGGACAGCACAGTACAGGCCCTTCGGCCCACGATGTTGTGCCGAACCTTTAACCTACTCTAATATCAAACTAACTATCTACCCTTCATTCTACCATCATCCATGTACCTATCCAAGAGTCACTTAAATGTCCCTAATGTATCTGCTTCTACTACCACTGCTGGCAGCGCATTCCATGCACCCACCACTCTCTGTATAAAGAACCTACCTCTGACATCTCCCTGAAACCTTCCTCCAATCACCTTAAAATTATGCCCCCTGGTGATAGCCCTTTCCACCCTGGGAAAAAGTCTCTGGCTATCCACTCATCATCTTGTACCCCTCTATCAAGTCACCTCTCATCCTTCTTCGCACCAATGAGAAAAGCCCTAGCTCCCTCCATCTTTCTTTGTAAGACATGCCCTCCAGTTCAGGCAGCATCCTGGTAAATCTGCTCTGCACCCTCTCAAAGCTTCCACATCCTTCCTATAATGAGGCAACCAGAACTGAACACAATATTCCAAGTGTGTTCGAACCAGGGCCTTGTAGAGCTGCAGCATAACCTCGCGGCTCTTAAACTCAATCCCCCTGTTAATGAAAGCCAACACACCATACGCCTTCTTAACAACCCTATCAACTTGGGTGGCAACTTTAAGCGATCTATGGACATGGACCCCAAGATCCCTCTGTTCCTCCACACTACCAAGAATCCTGTCTTTAAGCCTGTATTCTGCATTCAAATTCGACCTTCCAAATGAATCTCTTCACACTTTTCCAGGTTGAACTCCATCTGCCACTTCTCAGCCCAGCTCTGCATCCTGTCAATATCCCGTTGCATCCTACAACAGCCTTCCACACTATCCACAACTCCAGCAACCTTCGTGTCATCTTTAAACTTGCTAACCCAGCCTTCCACTTCCTCATCCAAGTTGTTCAAGGAAAGGATGTTAAGCTGGTGGATGAGGTGCTTTCTTTTGGATGCTGTCAAGCTTCTTGAGTGTCATTGTAACTGCACTCATCCAGGCAAGTGGAGAGTATTCCTTCGGACTCTAACTTATGTCATGTTGGGGAGTCAGGAGGTGAGTCACTGGCTGCAGAATACCCAGCATCTGACCAGCTCTGGTAGCCATAATATTTATGTACTTGATCCAGTTGAACTGGATCTGCCACATAACTGATGCAACTACAAGGATGTTGATGGTGAGGAATTTGATGATGGTCATGCTACTGAATATCCATGCTATCGAATATTAAGCTTGTTATGGAGAAAGAAATAGACAAGTCGCAAAAAAAGGTTTTGGATTGCGGGAGAGCGAATTTTAGTAAAATAAGGCAGGATCTGGCCAAGGTAGACTGGAAAGAGTTACTTGTCGGGAAATCTACAGAAGAGCAGTGGGGGGCATTCAAAAAGGAAATGGGGAGGGTACAGGCCCAACATATTCCCTTCAGGGTAATAGGTAGGAGCAACAAGCCCAGAGAACCATGGATGACCAGAAACATTCAGGGTACGATGAGAAGGAAAAGAGAGGCTTTTAGCAAATACAAGGAGAGCAAATCAACGGAAGCATTAGTAGAGTACAGAAAGTGTAGGATGGAGCTTAAGAAAGCAATTAGGAGAGTAAAGAGGGGATATGAGAAAGCTCTGGCTGGTAAAAGTAGGGAAAATCCCAAGATATTTTATAAGTATATCAATGGGAAGAGGATAACCAGGGAAAGAGTAGGACGCATTAGGGACCAAGGGGGAAATTTGTGGGTGGAGCCAGAGAACATTGGTAGGGTGTTGAACGAACACTTCACATCTGTCATCACCCAAGAGAATGAGGATGTAGATATGGAACTTAGAGACGGAGACTGTGAGGTTCTTGAGCAAATTGTCATAGGGAGTGACAAGGTATTGGATGTTTTGGAAGGCTTAATAGTGGACAAATCTCCAGGTCCGGACGATTTGTGTCCCAGGATGCTGTGGGAGGTGAGGGTGGAGATTGCAAGGGCTCTGACCCTAATTTTTAATTCCTCTCTGGCCACGGGGGAGGTGCCAGAGGACTGGAGAACAGCTAATGTGGTCCCACTATTTAAGAAAGGTTGCAGAGATAAGCCAGGGAACTACAGACCAGTGAGTCTCACGTCAGTGGTAGGGAAACTATTGGAGAAAATTCTGAAGGAGAGAATCTATCTCCACTTGGAGAGGCAAAATTTGATTGGGAATAGTCAGCATGGCTTTGTCAAAGGCAGGTCTTGCCTAACAAATTTGATTGACTTTTTTGAGCATGTGACCAGGTGTGTAGATGAGGGTAGTGCAGTTGATGTAGTTTACATGGATTTCAGCAAAGCCTTTGACAAGGTCCCACATGGGAGACTTATCAAGAAAGCAAATGCACATGGGATACAAGGTAACTTGATAAGGTGGATTCAAAATTGGCTTAGCTGTAGGAGACAGAGAGTGATGACAGACGGCTGTTTTAGTGACTGGAAGCCAGTGTCCAGTGGCGTACCACAGGGATCTGTGCTGGGTCCCCTATTGTTCGTCATTTATATAAACAACATAGATGACTATGTGGGGGGTAGGATCAGTAAGTTCGCGGATGACACAAAGATTGGCCGAGTGGTTAACAGTGAGGTGGAGTGTCTTGGGTTACAGGAAGATATAGACGGGATGGTCAAATGGGAAGAAAAGTGGCAGATGGAATTTAACGCTGAAAAGTGTGAGGTGATACACTTTGGAAGGAGTAATATGACACGGAAGTATTCAATGAATGGCCTGATACTGGGAAGTTCCGAGGAACAAAGGGACCTTGGCGTGTTTGTCCATAGATCCCTGAAGGCAGAAGGGCAGGTCAATAGGGTGGTGAAAAAGGCATATGGGACACTTGCCTTTATCAATCGAGGCATCGATTACAAAAGCAGGGAGGTCATGTTGGAGTTGTACAGAACTTTGGTAAGGCCACAGCTGGAGTACTGTGTGCAATTCTGGTCGCCACATTATAGGAAGGATGTGATTGCAATGGAGAGGGTGCAGAGGCGATTCACCAGGATGTTGCCTGGGATGGAACATTTAAGCTATGAAGAGAGGTTGGATAGGCTTGGGTTGTTTTTGCTGGAGCAGAGAAGACTGAGGGCTAACCTGATCGAGGTGTACAAGATTATGAGGGGCATGGACAGGGTGGATAGGGAGCAGCTGTTCCCCTTAGTTGAAGGGTCAGTTACGCGGGGTCACAAGTTTAAGGTGAGGGGAGGGAGGTTTAAGGGGGATTTGAGGAAGAACTTTTTTATCCAGAGGGTGGTGACGGTCTGGAATGCCCTGCCTGGGAGGGTGGTAGAGGCGGGTTGCCCCACATCCTTTAAAAAGTACTGGATGAGCACTTGGCATGTCATAACATTCAAGGCTATGGGCCAAGTGCTGGCAAATGGGATTAGGTAGACAGGTCAGGTGTCTTTAATGCATCGGTGCAGACTCGATGGGCCGAAGGGCCTCTTCTGCACTGTATTATTCTGTGATTCTGTGAATATCAAGGGGAGGTGGTTAGGCTCTGTCTTGTTAGAGATGGACATTTCCTTGCAATTGTGTGGCACAAATATTACTTCCCACTTAACAGCCCAATCTTAGATGTTGTCTGGGTCTTGCTACATGCAACATGGACTGCTTCATTATTTGAGAAATTGTGAATGAAGCAGAACACTATGGGCCGAGTTTTGTTCAGCTTCCGATGTCGGACTCCATGGCACGGTGGGGTATGAGGCAAAAGATCGGACCGGCAGTGGCCTGCCACTGTGCCCGACGCTGGGATTGCTGGGCCCAATCTTCCCGGTGGGCAGCAAAGGCTCCGTGGTGGCCCCTCTGCCGCTCAGCGATGAGACCTGTCTTTAAACATTGAAATGAACTTTATGCATGTATTTAAATACAATTCCCTGCAACTTTACTGTCAATTCCCGACTTTCAGTGTGACGGGCGGCACTCACACATCTTCACTTTCCTGTCCAGGAAAAGCTGGCACCACCAAGGTGGGGAAGGGGGATTAGAGCATTTTCAGTATAGTGAAGGGGTGGTGGGGGGTGATGGGGTCAACTCTGCAATTTTAGTGTGTGGGAGGGGGAAAGACAGGTCAGACATTTATTTTCCGTGTGGTGGGGTGGGCGGGGGGGGGGGAGAGTTATGGGGGCAACTCTGCATTCTCTGAGCAGGGCTGGCAGCTCTTTAGAAATGGTGCCAGCCCTTGCGCAGAGACATCTGACGCCGTTCACGGCATCGCTGAGGCCCCCCCCACCACGTGATTGAGGAGGGCATATTATAATGAGCCGCCAATCTCAAGATCATAGCTGCGTAGCGGCGCACAGCCCCTGCATGCCAGCCACCATTTATTTTGCTGGTCGCCACTCCTGACAACGGGGTAACAAAGTTCAGCCCGATGTAATTGTCAGCAAACATCCCTATTTATAACCTTATAAAAGAGGGAAGGTCATTGATGAAGCGGCTGAAAATAGTTGGGCCTTCTGCGTACGGTTGTGGAGGTGACAATTCTGAAGTATTTCAAGTTGTATTCTGTGATTGGGAAATAGTGAGTCCCTGAGGATGGATAAGTTTGATGTGTCAAAAGACCTGCTTCATCTACACATTTTTTTTTGATCATTATCGAAGTAGCTTTGATCTCACTGTCTTGAAATGCACTTGTTTGCTTGATGTCTTGCAGTATCCTTTTTATAGATTTTGTATCACTAGATCCCTCCAATTTTTTACTTTTTTTGGTCCTACTATAAGCGCATTTCATGTGTAGAATATGCCATGTTAGTTTCCTTGTTGAATCTACTTCATTTATACTGCAGGGCAGATTCAACAACAACAGATTACAGTGCTTTTGGGAACATAAAATGGAACAAAGAAAGAATATATCATTGCATAAAACCAACCAATATATCCTCAAGGAACACCCACCAGGGAATTTAATGTTTTGTTTTTGCAGTCTGAATCCATTCTGCTAATAGGCAGGCCAGTTTAGAAATGATCATTGCTTCAAGCGCATGCTCCTCTATAATCCCAACCCTCAAAAATTGAGCAGTGATGTTCACAATTTTCCTTGATTGCAGAGGCTATACTGCAGATGCTATTTGACGACACTTTCTTTAATCCTTTGAAAGCATGTTTGGAGTCAAAATAAGACTATAACAAATGTTCAATATTGCAGTTTACTCAGTAAACTGCAAATACAAAATGCATCTCTCTAATGTGGCACAGTGGTGCAGTGGTTAGCACCGCAGCCTCACAGCTCCAGTGACCCGGGTTCAATTCTGGGTACTGCCTGTGTGGCGTTTGCAAGTTCTCCCTGTGTTTGCGTGGGTTTTCTCCGGGTGCTCCGGTTTCCTCCCACATGCCAAAAACTTGCAGGTTGATAGGTAAATTGGCCATCAGCAATTGCCCCTAGTATAGGTAGGTGGTAGGGAAATATAGGGACAGGTGGGGATGTGGTAGGAATATGGAATTAGTGTAGGATTAGTATAAATGGGTGGTAGATGGTTGGCACAGACTCGGTGGGCCGAAGGGTCTGTTTCAGTGCTGTATCTCTAAACTAAACTAAACTAATTGCAAGCAGTAGTCAATGGCTTTAGAGCTGCAGAATATCAGACATCACTGATGTAATTTGATAGAAAGTGGGAGAAAATTTGATGATCAATGGGTTATTCTCATGACACATTTACAATTGATTCCAGCACCAACAGTGCGAATCCAAGAGGGCAGCAAAACAGAATTTTCATAATGCAACTTCCATTTTAGCATTTACATTCCCATCATGTTCAAAGGGAGGGAAGGAGCTGAGTTGAATCCACCTGTAGACTAATGACCTGATCAGCAGAATAATTTTTGCTCACAAGCACACAATTATTAATTATGAAAACTTATGAATCACTTATATCAAGTCAAGTATTGTATCTTATGGAAAGATTAATAATCTTAGTCTTGTAGTTCGGAATGGAAGTGGAGGAGATGCGATAATTACATTGATGATTTCCTGTAGTTTCACTCTATTTAGTAGGTGGCTCTAATTAGTTAATTTTGGTATATGAACACACCTAAAATTGATAGATAGTATTTAAATAAACATGGAAATTTTAAACTATATTTGAATGACCATTGTCACATATGTGTTTGCATAAATTATCTTGCAATAAAAACTGAAAAGCAGAAATCAAATAAAGGCACGTGTGCATGATTTCTTTAGACATTATGATTGCTTAATAGCCTTCATTTGCTGTTGTGTAAGATGAGGTTGGGGGAAAAAATTGAGAATTCATGTAACAATTCCAAAAATACAGCAGCAACACAACCTTTACTGGTTGCATGAAGAACTTTTTTAGATATCAGAGTTCATGAGTAGATATATTTCAGTGTCAGGCAAACCCCCCACCCGCCAAGACTGAGGCATACATTATTTTGCCACATGAACATTGAAACTTAAAATTGCAAGCTCCTGACAGGAAAGACATTTGCATGGGAACAGACAGTGTTGGAACAAGGGACAAAGGGCCATGCCCTGACCTATTCAACTAACAATGGACTTTTGATTGCGGACTGCGACACCGACCACTCCCTGGTGTGCAGCAAGGTTAGACTCAGACCAAAGAAGTTGCATCATTCCAAGCAGAAGGGCCACCCGCGCATCAACACGAGCAGAATTTCTCACCCACAGCTGTTACAAAAATTTCTAAATTCACTTGTAACAGCCCTTCAAAACACTCCCACAGGGGATGCTGAGACCAAGTGGGCCCACATCAGAGACGCCATCTATGAGTCAGCTTTGACCACCTACGGCAAAAGTGCGAAGAGAAATGCAGACTGGTTTCAATCTCATAATGAAGAGCTGGAACCTGTCATAGCCGCTAAGCGCATTGCACTTTTGAACTACAAGAAAGCCCCCAGCGATTTAACATCCGCAGCACTTAAAGCAGCCAGAAGTACTGCACAAAGAACAGCTAGGCGTTGCGCAAACGACTACTGGCAACACCTATGCAGTCATATTCAGCTGGCCTCAGACACCGGAAACATCAGAGGAATGTATGATGGCATGAAGAGAGCTCTTGGGCCAACCATCAAGAAGATCACCCCCCTCAAATCTAAATCGGGGGACATAATCACTGACCAACGCAAACAGATGGACCGCTGGGTTGAGCACTACCTAGAACTGTACTCCAGGGAGAATGCTGTCACTGAGACTGCCCTCAATGCAGCCCAGCCTCTACCAGTCATGGATGAGCTGGACATACAGCCAACCAAATCGGAACTCAGTGATGCCATTGATTCTCTAGCCAGCGGAAAAGCCCCTGGGAAGGACAGCATTACCCCTGAAATAATCAAGAGTGCCAAGCCTGCTATACTCTCAGCACTACATGAACTGCTATGCCTGTGCTGGGACGAGGGAGCAGTACCCCAGGACATGCGCGATGCCAACATCATCACCCTCTATAAAAACAAAGGTGACCGCGGTGACTGCAACAACTACCGTGGAATCTCCCTGCTCAGCATAGTGGGGAAAGTCTTTGCTCGAGTCGCTCTGAACAGGCTCCAGAAGCTGGCCGAGCGCGTCTACCCTGAGGCACAGTGTGGCTTTCGTGCAGAGAGATCGACTATTGACATGCTGTTCTCCCTTCGTCAGATACAGGAGAAATGCCGTGAACAACAGACGCCCCTCTACATTGCTTTCATTGATCTCACCAAAGCCTTTGACCTCGTCAGCAGACGTGGTCTCTTCAGACTACTAGAAAAGATCGGATGTCCACCAAAGCTACTAAGTATCATCACCTCATTCCATGACAATATGAAAGGCACAATTCAACATGGTGGCTCCTCATCAGAGCCCTTTCCTATCCTGAGTGGTGTGAAACAGGGCTGTGTTCTCGCACCCACACTTTTTGGGATTTTCTTCTCCCTGCTGCTTTCACATGCGTTCAAATCCTCTGAAGAAGGAATTTTCCTCCACACAAGATCAGGGGGCAGGTTGGTCAACCTTGCCCGTCTAAGAGCGAAGTCCAAAGTACGGAAAGTCCTCATCAGAGAACTCCTCTTTGCTGACGATGCTGCTTTAACATCTCACACTGAAGAATGCCTGCAGAGTCTCATCGACAGGTTTGCGTCTGCCTGCAATGAATTTGGCCTAACCATCAGCCTCAAGAAAATGAACATCATGGGGCAGGATGTCAGAAATGCTCCATCCATCAATATTGGCGACCACGCTCTGGAAGTGGTTCAAGAGTTCACCTACCTAGGCTCAACTATCACCAGTAACCTGTCTCTAGATGCAGAAATCAACAAGCGCATGGGTAAGGCTTCCACTGCTATGTCCAGACTGGCCAAGAGAGTGTGGGAAAATGGCGCACTGACACGGAACACAAAAGTCCGAGTGTATCAGGCCTGTGTCCTCAGTACCTTGCTCTACGGCAGCGAGACCTGGACAACGTATGCCAGCCAAGAGCGACGTCTCAATTCATTCCATCTTCGCTGCCTTCGGAGAATACTTGGCATCAGGTGGCAGGACTATATCTCCAACACAGAAGTCCTTGAAGCGGCCAACACCCCCAGCTTATACACACTACTGAGTCAGCGGCGCTTGAGATGGCTTGGCCATGTGAGCCGCATGGAAGATGGCAGGATCCCCAAAGACACATTGTACAGCGAGCTCGCCACTGGTATCAGACCCACCGGCCGTCCATGTCTCCGTTATAAAGACGTCTGCAAACGTGACATGAAATCGTGTGACATTGATCACAAGTCGTGGGAGTCAGTTGCCAGCATTCGCCAGAGCTGGCGGGCAGCCATAAAGACAGGGCTAAATTGTGGCGAGTCGAAGAGACTTAGTAGTTGGCAGGAAAAAAGACAGAGGCGCAAGGGGAGAGCCAACTGTGCAACAGCCCCAACAAACAAATTTCTCTGCAGCACCTGTGGAAGAGCCTGTCACTCCAGAATTGGCCTTTATAGCCACTCCAGGCGCTGCTTCACAAACCACTGACCACCTCCAGGCGCGTATCCATTGTCTCTCGAGATAAGGAGGCCCAAAAAGAAAAAAAAAAAGATGAGGTTGGGGGATAAAATTGAGAATTCATGTAACAATTCCAAAAATACAGCAGCAACACAACCTTTACTGGTTGCATGAAGAACTTTTTTAGATATCAGAGTTCATGAGTAGATATATTTCAGTGTCAGGCAAACCCCCCACCCGCCAAGACTGAGGCATACATTATTTTGCCACATGAACATTGAAACTTAAAATTGCAAGCTCCTGACAGGAAAGACATTTGCATGGGAACAGACAGTGTTGGAACAAGGGACAAAGGGCCATGCCCTGACCTATTCAACCAACAATGGACTTTTGATTACCAGATGTTGAAGGTGGGGGGAACTAGCATTCCAAGTTGACTGTTAAGATAGAAGAATCCACAAATGCAGAAGAATTAGTCAGAACAGTTTTAGTCAGACCACATGACTAGCTGGCTGTTGGAATTTGAGTGTTTGAAATCAGGAAGCTCCTAGCTCCTGGTTTGAGAAGACCTCTCTCCTGTCTGCTCCCATCTCTTCCTCATGGAACTGAAGAACCATTGAAGACACGTAAACTCAAAGAGAGAAAAGTCTCCTGTGTAAACAAGGTTTAAGAATACTGGGCCCCAGCGAACAGTAAGAGCTGTCTACAATCAAGGACTCTACGGTGAGCTGGAACCACAGAAACAGGAACAAGAAACCCTCTTTCGAGACTACCTCAAACCTCTCCATTTTATTTTTCTTCTGCTCTTTTCTGTTCCTATTTGCATGTGTGCATTGCATGTGCATGCTAGCATGGGCGCGTCATATATCCATAGGCATTAACTGAATTAGGAGTTTATGTTTAAGTTTTAATAAAATTTCACTTTTCTCTTTTAAAACCGAAGAAAGCCTGTTTATGCTCATTTCTTTGCCTTATAATTGGAAAGCTGTGAGCAAGGATTCACAAAGGGGGAGCTCAAAACACAGTGTGTTTAAAATTAAAATCCTGTTACAATAAGACCAGGTAAAGACAGCAAAAGACCCCTAGACACATTTCTCACCTTGTCGTAACATCAGGTATAGAAGTAAATAGGAGGAATAAAATTTGCAGACCTACAAGGTTTTGTTAGATTGGTCTGTCTCTTGCATTCATCTTAGAAACACAATAGAAGCTTCAATGAGGTTGCCATGGAGATCCAAGAATTTTCCAATAACTATTTCACCAGTCATGATTACTTCATGTCAGTTTTTTCATTTATTAAGTTTTTCCTCTTTCACCTTAGCAAACATCCTGTAGAGACACTTAAATGTCTTCATAGAAGGATATATTTCTGTTTATTAGTGGAGCTATTGATTGGAATTCCGACTAATTCATCTTCCCATTGCATTAGTGAACCTCTTCAAATTTCTAGATACTTTAACTGAAAATGCTTACCCTTGCCATTTCATTTTAGACAAAACTATGCTGAATTTGAGATTTGAGAATGAAACTGTGACCATATTGTTATGAATTGTCACAGTTTCACATTTTACACAGAACACAAAGCTGCTCCTATAGTGAGAAATCCTCAGTTTACTGTTCAAAGGGGATTATTTGTTTCGAATATAGAGGGTTCACTAAATTAGAACACCAACCATTCAGCTGGGGTTAGATGAAACCCAGACTGTCGAGGTGAAAGTTTCCCTTCTCACGTAACTGAATGGTACACCAGTCTTTCATCTCTGGGACATGGTTTTAAATCTTGCCCAGACTGAAAGAATAAAAGTGTCCATCTGTTAGCTGTAAGGGTTCTATGTTCAACAAGTTATAAGATAAATTTAGATAATCTGACACATAAAATTAATCCTCATTCAATGTTAAATTGATAGTCTCATTTACAGGAGCATCAGGATGCTTAAGCTGGGAGATGGTAGATGCCACATCTGGTACAGTAAGAAGTGTCCTATTCAGGTATGGCATATAGGTGTACTACATTATTTTCTTATTCATTCATGGGATGTGGGCATCGCTGACCAGGCCAGCATTTATTGCCTACCCCTAATTGCCTTTGAGAAGGTGGTGGTGAGCTGCCTTCTTGAACTTAGGGGCGGCACAGTGGCACAGTGGTTAGCACCGCAGCGTCACAGCTCCAGGGACCCGGGTTCAATTCTGGGTACTGTCTGTGTGGAGTTTGCAAGTTCTCCCTGTGTCTGCGTGGGTTTCCTCCAGGTGCTCCGGTTTCCTCCCACTGCCAAAAGACAGTGAAGGAACGGCGATAAAGTTCCAAGTCAGGATGGTGTGTGGCTTGGAAGAGAACTTGTAGGTGGTGGTGTTCCCATGCATTTACTGCCCTTGTCCTTCTAGGTGCAGGAGGTCACGGGTTTGGAAGGTGCTGTTGAAGGAGATTTGGTACATTGCTGCCGTGCATCTTGTAGATTGTACACATTGTGCGTCAATGGTGAAGGGAGACTGTTGACAGTGGTGAATGGGGTGCCAATCAAGTGGGCTGCTTTATCCTAGATGGCGTCGAGCCTCGTGAGTGTTGTTGGAGTTGTACCCATCCAGGCAAGTGGAAAGTATTCCATCACACTCCTGACTTATGCCTTGTAGATGGTAGACAGGCATTGGGGAGTCAGGAGATGCAAAATTCCCAGCCTCTGACCTGCTCTTGGAGCCACAGTATTTATGCGGCTGGTCCAGTTTAGTTTCTGGTCAATTTAAGCCTCAGGATGTTGATAGTGAGGGATTCAGCGATAGTAATGCCATTGAACATCAACAGGAGATGGTTAGATTCTCTCTTGTTTGAGAGGCCATTGCCTGGCACTTGGATGGCACAAATGTTACTTGTCACTTATCAGCCCTAGCCTGGATGTTGTCCAGGTCTTGCTGCATCTGGATACAGGCTGTTTCAGTATCTGAGGAGTCATGAATGGTACTGAACATTGTGCTATCATCAGCAAACATCCCCATTTCTGACCCTATGATGGAGGGAATGTCATTGATGAAGCAGCTGAAGATAGTTGGGCTTCGGACACTACCCTGGGAAACTCCTGCAGTGATTGCCTGTGTCTGAAATGATTGATCTCCAACAATCACAACCATCTTCCTTTGTGCCAGTATGACTCCAACCAGCAGAGAGTCTTCCCCCGATTCTCATTGACTCCAGTTTTGTTAGGGCTCCTTGATGCCATACTCAGTCAAATATTGCCTTGATGTGAAGGACAGTCACTCTCATCTCACCTCTGGAGTTCAACTCTTTTGTCCCTGTTTGGACAAAGGCTGTAATAAGGTCAGGAGCTGAGTGGCCCTCGTGGAACCCAAACTGAGTGTCTCTGAGCAGTCTGCTTGGTAGCACTGTCGACAACCCCTTCCATCATTTTGCTAATGATCGAGAGTAGGCTGATGGGGCTGCATTTGCCGGGTTAGATTTGCCCTGCTTTTTGTGTACAGGACATACTTGTAGACTGGTAGATGCCAGTTGTACTGGAACAGTTTGGCTAGGGGTGTGGCTAGTCCTGGAGCACATGTCTTTAATACTATTGCTGGAATATTGTCAGGGCCCATAGCCTTTGCAGTATTAAGTGCCTTCAGCTGTTTCTTGATATCACATGGAGTGAATCGGATTGGCTGAGGACTGGCATCTGTGATGCTGGGAATGTCAGGAGGAGGCCGAGATGGATCATCCACTCAGCACGTCAGGCTGAAGATGGATGCAAATACTTCAGCCTTGTCTTTTGCATTGATGAGCTGGGCTACCCCATTGTTGAGGATGGAGATATTTGTGGAGCCTCCTCCTTCCTGTAAGTTGTTTAATTGTCCACCACCATTCATGACTGGATGTGGCAGGACTGCAGATCTTAGATCTGACCTGTTGGTTGTGGGATCACCTAGCCCTGTCTATCACATACTGCATATGCTGTTTGGCATGCAAGTAGTCCTGTCTTGCAGCTTCACCAGCTGACACCTCATTTTGAGGTATGCCTGGTGCTGCTCCTGGCATGCCCTTCTGCACTGTTCATTGAACCATGGTTGGCTCCCTGGCTAGATATGCTGGGCCATGAGATTACAGATTGTGGTTGGGTACAATTCTGCTGCTGGTGATGACCCACAGCGCCTCATGGATGCCCAGTTTTCAGTTGCTAAATATGTTTGAAATCTATCCCATTTAGCACGGTGGTAGTGCCACAAACACGATGGAGGTCCCACAAGGACTGTGTGGTGGTCACTCCGACCAATACTGTCATGGACAGATGCACCTGTGACAGGTACATTGGTGAGGATGAGGTCAATTTTTTTTTCTCTTGTTGGTTCCCTCACCACCTGCTGCACATTGAGTTCAATAATTTCAGTGCATGACGGGCCCCCCATTTTACTTTTATTTTTAGTTATTTTTTTTTATATGTTTTTTGTGTGTTTATTTTATTTCATCTTAGTTTGTTCAGTTTGCGTACCCACTTTTTTCATGTTTGTACTTGCTGTTCAATTTTCAGTCCATTACACCTTATCTGTACTAATGCTTTGTCTTTCAACACACCATTAACATATTATTTGCCTTTGCTCCATGACCTTCTGATCAGCTTTTCTGTGACCTTGTCCTATCTACACTTTCTCCTTTGTTATCTCTTGCCCCACCCCCGCTTTACTAGCTTATAATCTTTCACATTTCTAATATTTGCCAGTTCTGAAGAAGGGTCACTGACCTGAAACATTAAGGCTGCTTCTCTCTCCACAGATGCTGCCAGACCTGCTGAGTATTTCCAGCATTTCTTGTTTTTATTTCAGATTTCCAGCATCCGCAGTATTTTGCTTTTATTTCAGTCTAGTAGCTATGTCATTTAGGACTCAGCCAGCTCAGTCAGTACTAGTGCTACCGAGCCACTCTTGGTGATGGACATTGAAGTCTCCCACCAGAGTATATTCTGTACCCTTGCTACCCTTAGTGCTTCTTCCAATTGGTGTTCAACATGGAGAAGCACTGATTCATCAGCTGAGTTGGGGGGGGGGTGGTGCGGGGGTGGTGGGGGGGGGAGTAGGTGGTTATCAGCAGGAGGTTTCTTTTCCCATGTTTGACCTGATGACATGAGACTTCATGTGGTCCGGAGTCAATGTTGAGGGCTCCCAGGGCAACTCCCTCCTGACTGTATACCACTGTGCCGTAATCTCTGGAGGGTCTGTCCTGCAGTTGGGCAGGACATACCCAGGGATGGTGGTGGTGGTGGCAGGGACATTGTTTGTACAGTATGATTCTGTGAATATGACTATGTCAGGCTGTTGCTTGGCTAGTCTGTGGGACAGCTCTCCCAACTTTGGCACAAGCCCCCAGATGTTAGTGAGGAGGACTTTGCAGGGTCAACAGGGCTGGGTTTGCCATCATTATTTCCAGTGCCTGGAATTATTTCTGGGAGGATTTACTGTTGTCACTGCCTATCCAAAGCGAGATATTAAATCATACCTGTTCTACCTGTATCCAATGAGGATTGGAAAATGATGGGGCAGACCTTCTGCTATTTCCTCTCTTGCTTCTTTTAACAGTCTAGGGTACATTTCATCTGGCCCTGGTGATTTATCAATTTGCAAGGATGCTAGTCCAATTAATACTTCCTCTCTCCCTATGTTTATCGCATCCAATACTTCACACTCCTCCTCCTTAACTACATTATCTGCATTATCCCCCTCTGTCGTGAAGACAGACGCAAAATATTCATTAAGAACCATACCAACATCTTCCGCCCCTACACCTAGGTTACCTTTTTGGTCTTTTATGGGCCCTACTCTCTCCTTAGTTATCCTCTTAAAACAAAGAACAGTACAGTACTATACCATTTTAGGCATAAAATAGGTTCAAGTTAACATCAGCTTTAAAAAAATCACCACTCTCTTTGAACCTGATGACGACATGTAAACTAAAGGCTAATGGGGACAAAAGAAAGCCTCTTTATTTGAAGTCAGAGAAGTGACACCAGAGACAGCTGAAATGCTTTGAGAATAAAGGTAATCCCAAATCTACAGTATGTAAGAATGTGTTAAAGGAAACATAATACAAAGAACAAAGAACAGTACAGCACAGGAACAGGCCATTCAGCCCTCCAAGCCTGCGCCGATCTTGATGCCTGCCGAAACTAACACCTTCTGCACTTCCGGGACCCATATCCCTCTATTCCCTTCCTATTCATATATTTGTCAAGATATCTCTTAAACGTCGCTATCGTATCTGCTTCCACCACCTCCCCTGGCAGCAAGTTCCAGGCACTCACCACCCTCTGTGTAAAAAGCTTGCCTCGCACACCCCCTCTAAACTTTGCCCCTCGCACCTTAAACCTATGTCCCCTAGTAACTGACTCTTCCACCCTTACTCTTAATGTATTGATAAAGCATCTTGGGGTTTGCCTTGATTTTGCTTGCCAATATTCTTTCATGCCTCTCTTTACTTTCCTAATTTCCTTTTTGATTTCACCCCTCCACTTTCTATACCCCTCTCGGCTTTCTGTAGTACTGAGTTCTCGGTGTCGGACATAAGCGTTTCTTTGCTGCCTTATCTTATCCTGTAGACTCCTTGACATCCATGGGACTCTAGATTTGGCTGTCTCACCCTTTTTCTTTGTGGCAACATGTTTACTCTGAACCTTTTGAATTTCCCCTTTGAATTCCTCCCACTGCTGTGACACTGATTTACCTTCAAGTAACTGTCTCCAGTCCACTTTCGCTAAATCACTCCTCAGTAAAATTGGCCATGCCCCAATTAAGAATTCTAACTCCTATTCTATCTCTGTCCTTTTCCATAATTATGTTTAAACTGACTGAATTATGATCACAACCACCAAAATGCTTTCCCACTGCCACCCCTTCCACCTGCCCATCTTCATTTCCTAAAGCTATGTCTAAAACTGCTCCCTTGTTGGACTTGCTGGGAAAAAAGCTCTCCTGAATGCACCTCAAGAATTCTGCTCTCTCAATTCCTTTCACACTGAAACTATCCCAGTTAATACTGGGGTAGTTAAATTCCCTTACTATTACTGCCCTATTGTTCTTGCACTTCTCAGAGATTTGCCTACATATCTGCTCTCCTATCTCCCTCTGACTGTTTGGGAGTCTATAGTACACTCCCAGCAGTGTGATTGCCCTGTTTTTGTTCCTTAGCTCAATCCATATGGCCTCATTTGATGAACCTTCCAATATATCATCCCTCCTCACAGCTGTAATAGTTTCCTTGACCAAAATTGCCACTCCCCCTCCTTTCTTATCCCCCTCCCTGTCACATCTGAAAACCCTGTGACCAGGAACGTTGAGCTGCCATTCCTATCCCTTCTTATGCCATATTTCTGTAATAGCTGTGATATCATACTGCCACATGTCTATCTGTACCCTCAGTTCATCTGCTTTATTTGCTATACTCCTTGCATTGAAATAGATATCCTTGAGCACTGCCAAACACTTTTTTTTAATTTTCTAACCTTGTTTCCTGTTTTCCAGACTCATCCGTTAACTTTCTGACATCCATTTTCAGTTCTGATTTTCTCCCAACTGAGTCTACCCTCAGGTCCCCATCCCCCTGCCAAACTAGTTTAAACCCTCCCCAACAGCACTAGCAAAACGTCCCACAAGGAACTCAGTCTTGGCTCTTTTCAGGTGCACCTCGTCCGCCCTGTACAGGTCTCATCTCCTCCAGAGCTGGTCCCAATGTCCCAGGAATTTAAAACCCTCCCTCCTGCAATTTTTTTTCCAGCCACGCATTTATCTGTATTAACCTTCTATTTCTATACTCACTTGTGTGTGGCACTGCGAATAATCTGGAAATTACTACTTTTGAGGTCCAGGTTGCGAATTTCTTACCTAGATCCCTAAATTCTGACCACATCCTTCTTTCTACCTATGCCGTTGGTTCCAATGTGGACCACGACTGCTCTCACTGCTCCAGTCCTCACTGGATACAGGTGTGGTGCCAGAGGATTGGAGAATTGCTAACGCTGTACCTCTCTTTAAAAAGGGAGTGAAGGATAGACCAAATAATTACAGACCAGTCAGTCTAATCTCAGTAATGGGAAAATTATTGGAATCTATTCTGAGAGCCAGGACAAACTGTCACTTAGAAAGGCACAGGTTAATCAAGGATAGTCAGCATGGATTTGTTAAGGGAAGATCTTGTTTGACCAACTCGATCGAATTTTTGAAGAAGTAACAAGGAAGATAGATGAGGGTAGTGCAGCTAATGTGGTCTGCATGGATTTTAGCAAGGCTTTTGACAAGATCCCATATGGCAGACTGGTTAAAATAAAATCCCATGGGATTCAGAGAATTGCAGCAAGGTGGATAAAAAATTGGCTCAGTGGCAGGAAACAAAGGGTAATTGTTGACGGGTGTTTTAGCGACTGGAGGGCTGTTTCCAGAGGCGTTCTGCAGGGCTCAGTACTGGGTCCCCTGTTTTTTGTGGTATATATTAACCATTTGGACATAAATGTAGGGGGTATAATCAAGAAGTTTGCAGTCGACACAAAGATTGGCCATGTAGGTAAATAGTGAGGAGGATAGCTGCAGGAAGATATTGATGGTCTGATCAGATGGACAGAAAAGTGGCAAATGGAATTCAACCTGGAGAAGTGTGAGGTGATGCATTTGGGGAGGTCAAACAAGGCAAAGGAATACATGATAATTGGGAAAATACTGAGAAGTGTAGAGGAAGGACCTTGGAGTGTATGTCAGCAGATCCCTGAAGGTAGCAGGACAGGTTGATAAGGTGGTTAAGAAGGCATATGGAATCCTTTCCTTTATTAGCTGAGGTACAGAATATAAGAGCAGGGAGGTTATGCTGGAACTGTATAACTCATCGGTTAGGCCACAAATTGAGTACTGTGTGCAGTCCTAGCCACCTTATTACAGAAAGGATGTAATTGCATTGGAGAGGGTACAGAGGAGATTTATGAGGATGTTGCCAGGACTGGAAAAATGCAGCTATGAGGAAAGATTGGATAGGCTCGGGTTGTTTTCCTTGGAACAGAGGAGGCTGAAGGGAGATTTGATTGAGATGTACAAAATTGTGACGGGCCTGGATGGAGTGGAGGTGAAGGGTCTACTCACGTTAGCAGAGAGGTCAGTGATGAGGGGACATAGATTTAAAGTGATTGGTAGAAAAATTAGAGGGGAGATGAGGTAAAACTTTTTCACCCAGAGGGTAGTGGGGCTCTGGAGCTCACTGCCTGAAAGGGCAGTGAAGGCAGAGACCCTCAACTCATTCAAAAGGAGTCTGGATATGCACCTCAAGTGCCGTAATCTGCAGGGCTATGGACCAAATGCTGGAAAATGGGATTAGAATAGGCAGATTGTTTTTCGGCCGGCACAGACATGATGGGTCAAGTGGCTTCTTTCTGTGCCTTAAACTTTCTATGATTCTATGTTTCAACCGTTTTGTTTTTAAAAAGAAAACTTAGAATACTGTGTTTTTAAAAACTGAGAAAAAAGGATTTTTCTGTGAACATTGAATGCTGAAACGTGGTGTTTGAACTGAGTGGGACAGACTGTAGGACACTTGTAAATAATTAGAATTCCTGCAATGTTTTGAAAGGAAGTTCAGTACAAGAGTTGAACTTTATGGGTGTTTTGAAAGGATGTTGAACTTGTACAAGGACAGAAAGGCTAGCAGTTTCAAGGAAACCACAGGGGTTTGACCTTTCTTCAGAGCAGCTTTTGAACTGGAGGAGACACTGTGTCTGGACATGTACCATTTTCAGGAAGGTTCTTTTTTCACCCTGGACCCTTTAAAAAGCCTGTGAATTGGACAAAGGGCATGCATTTGAAATCTTACTTTGAACTGCCTGGAACAAGGGAGAAAAGACCCAGAAAAGTGTCACCTCTCTCAGTAAAGGAGATTTGCATCTCTTGAAAAGGAATCCTGCATTTTAAAGGTGGCAGATTCCTACTGCCTCCGGTCTCTGAATAATTCCTGCATCCAGTGAGATTCCTGCTGCCTCCTGCGTTCTAAGAAATCCTGCAAACTCAAGAATTCTTCTACTGCTGGACTGCTGCTTCAAAACCCAAACAGTGTTGCTTTACTCCTGATGGAAAACCTATGTGACATGTGCTGCAGTTAAATTGCCATGAACACCCACCCATCACAGACTGTTCAACAATCTAGCCTGGAGAGACTTCAAGTGGCATCCAGCTATTCGACTCTGGGACACCTCACCAAACCAAAACATCCTACCAGAACGGGAAACTCAATTATTTTTATTATTCATTCTATTCCTAAGAAACAATTGTAAATCAAAATTCCTTTTCTCCAGTTTACCGGTTTCTTTTTGAATGTATGTGTGGGTGCATGAGGGTTAAGGAATTAAGGAGGATTTTTCCATCTATCGATTTATCTCATTAGTAGTTAAGACCTATTATTTATTTTCTAATAGTTAATTTTGTTGTTGTTTAAAGAAACCTGGTTTGGTGTGCTTTATTCTGGGGACCAAATAAAGGGTTTAATTTGGCTATTCTTCAGTAGGTGGGAAACCTTATTTGATATGCTATGACCTGTGGAGTAGTGGGACTAAATTAACAGTGCATTACTCCCAGCTTGGTCATAACATTAACATCCCTCCCTTGATTAACAAAATATTAATGTTTACAAGAAAAATAATCTTCCTCTCTCTGCCAGTTAAGTGGAAGCTTCAATTCAGTCTTGAGTGGGTGCAAATCCTTCATGCAAAGCAGCACATTAATTTAATTGTTTTATTCGGAAAGGCCAAATGATAGCTGATATGGGAAATGGAAATATCGCACCAATGAATTATGTCACCTTAAGCCTTCAACAGCACTCCTGCATCAAATTTATGGAAATAAAGCTATTTCACTTACATTTTTCTGAGTATTAAAGACAGTAAAAGTATTAAATACAGCTTAAGTGTTTCCTATTTCCTTAACTGGCTTTTCCCTATGTTTTGCTCCAACCTTTGGTCTATAGGCGTGGTTCACTTGTGGCTTTGGCACTCTTTTTAAGTAAATGGCTCGACTCATTGCCTAAATAATGATATCAAAATGAGTTCCAGATGATTTCTTCTGTACCTCAACACAGTAGTTCAAATTGAACTGTGGAAGAACTTATTTTGTATCAGCATGACTATTACTGTTGCCTGCTAATCTATTCAGATTTAAATCCGTATCAGTAGACCTGTAAAACTGATATAAATTACAGTAGTGCTTTAGAAAGATGACTGAATGTCATGGATGAAAATCTCTATTTTCGTAGGTTAGGAACATCGTTGAAATTATTTAAAAGCTGCAAAAATTTAGTTTGAATTTTTCTGCAGTAAAATTAAAGTCGCAAACCCATAGAAAGACAAATAGTACCTGGCCACTCAAGCAACATCCAAAATATTAATTAGGCTAAAGAACTGAAGACAAAAATACTTTCTATACTTTTAAACTACTTAGGCCAAAACAGCATGGGTTCATTCTCTATTCTGTGCTGAGTTAGCTGATTTCAGTGCAGGCATCAGTTTGGGTGCTACAGTTGAACTAAAGAAAATTATCCAGGGCTGCTGTTCCAGAATGCTATCAAATGATTCCTGCTGAAAAGTGTCAGTGTATGGATATCAGCATTGAGTTCGGTTTTAGTGCCCAGCCTTTGAATATTTTGTGCTCACAGTCTGGCCTTGCACAAGAATAATGCTTCAGGGGGCAGCACAAACTTATGGAACTGTAACGGTCGATACCTTGGGGAGAATAGGTAGCATTAAAAAAAAACAAAAGGAAAGAGGAATCTATAATCTTTCACAGTTAGCATCAATAGGCCTCTAGCTCTGTAATTTATTTAAATTAATTTTTGAATCAGAAAGGGGAATTATTATCTCAAGTATACACAGACAGGCTGGTGGAATGTGCAGACACGTGGCAGATGAAATTTATTGCAGAGAAGTGTGAAGTGATACATTTTGGTAGCAAGAACGGGAGGAGGCAATATAAATTAAGGGATACAATTCTAAACAGGGTGCAGGAACAGAGGGACCTGGAGGGTATAAGTGCACAAATTGTTGAAGGTGACAGCGCAGGTTGAGAAAGTAGTTAATAAGGCATTTGGGATCCTGGGCATTAGAAATAGAGGTGTAGAATACAATAACAAAAACATATATTTATATAGTGCTTTTAACATAATAAAGTGTCCTGTCAGGCAAGCCCCCACCTGCCAAGAATGAGGAAAATTAATTTTGCCACATGAACATTGATTTTAAACTGCTGATGGTGAACAAAGAACTTGCTTTAAAAAATAATTGGAGACTTTGGCTGGAGAGATACATTAGCATATCAACAGACAAGTACTTCAAAGGACAAAGGAGCTATTCCCTGCTCCAATTTAATCCACAATGGACTTTTATTTACCAAGCATTGAACATTCCAGGTTAACTACTAAGATGGCCGAATATACAAACAGACATGGTCGGGCCAGTTTGGTCACATGACTGACTGTCTGTTGGAGTTTTTTGAATTTGAGCTTCCAACAGGGAATTTATATTTTTTATATTTTAGCACTGAAACAGGCCCTTCGGCCCACTGAGTCTGTGCCGAACAACAACCACCCATTTATACTAACCCTACAGTAATCCCATATTCCCTACCACCTACCTACACTA
Source organism: Heterodontus francisci (assembly GCF_036365525.1). Taxonomy (NCBI): domain Eukaryota; kingdom Metazoa; phylum Chordata; class Chondrichthyes; order Heterodontiformes; family Heterodontidae; genus Heterodontus; species Heterodontus francisci. Next base: position 82,862,910 of record NC_090376.1, read on the forward strand.
GGGGCAATTTATAATGGCCAATTTACCTATCACCCTGCAAGTCTTTGGCTGTGGGAGGAAACCGTAGCACCCAGTGAAAACCCATGCGGTCACAGGGAGAACTTGCAAACTCTGCACAGGCAGGACCCGGAATCAAACCCGGGTCCCTGGAGCTGTGAGGCTGCAGTGCTGCGCCACTGTGCCACTTTTTTTTTTTTAGATCCCTCCCCCACCCCCACCCCCCAGGTCCCTCTGCTCCTGCACCCACTTTAGAATGTACCCTTTGAAATCAGAAGGCTGTTTTCTCCTGGACTGAGAACACCTCTTTCCTGTCTGCTCTCATCTCACTCTCACCAGCTTCGGGAACATACAAACCTACGAATTAGGAGCAGGAGTGGGTCACTCGACCCCTCGAGCCTGCTCCGCCATTCAATAAGTTCATGGATGAATTGATTACTTCACATTTCCAACTACCTTCAATAACCTTCCACCCCCTTGCTTATCAAGAATCTATCTACCTCTTCCTTAAAAATATTCAAGGACTCTGCTTCCACTGCTTTTTGAGGACGAGAGTTCCAAAGACTCACGACCCTCTGAGAGAAAAAAATTCTCCTCATCTCTGTCATAAATGGGCCACCCGTTATTTTTAAACAGTGACCCATAGTTCGAGATTCTCCCACAAGGGGAAACATTCTTTCCACATCCACCCTGTCAAGACCCCTCAGTATCTGATATGTTTCAATTAAGTCGCCTCTTACTCTTCTAAATTCCAGCGGATAGAAGTCTAGCCTGTCCAATCTTTCCTCGTAAGACTGGCCACCCATTCCAGGTATTAGTCTAGTAAACCTTTTCTGTACTGTCTCCAATGCATTTACATCCTTCCTTAAATAAGGAAACCAGTACGGTACACAGTACTCCAAATGTGGTCTAACCAATGCCCTTTATAATTGAAGCACAACCTACTCTTGTATTCAATTTGTGCCTATCAGGTATATTCCCCTTCTTGCTCATTGTTCATTGCATGGTACTTAGCGGGGATTGAATAGTGATGAACAAAAATTCATGTTTAGCAAGCTGAGAGAAGCTTCCCTCATGCATTACAAATGCTTTTGTTAATTTTTTTTTATTCATTCATGGGATGTGAGCTTCACTGGCCAGGCCAGCATTTTTGCCCATCCCTAATTGCCCTTGAGAAGGTGGTGGTGAGCTGCCTTCTTGAAACACTGCAGTCCAAATGGGGTAGGTAACACCCACAGTGCTGTTAGGAAGGGAGTTCTAGGATTTTGACCCAGCGACAGTGAAGGAACGACGATATAGTTTCAAGTCAGGATGGTGTGTGACTTGGAGGGGAACTTGCAGGTGGTGGTGTTCCCATGCATTTGCTGCCCTTGTCCTTCTAGTTGGTAGAGATGGCGGGTTTGGAAGGTGCTGTCTAAGGAGCCTTGGTGCGTTGCTGCAGTGCATCTTGTAGATGGTACACACTGCTGCCACTGTGTGTCTGTGGTGGAGGGAATGAGTGTTTGTGGATGGGGTGCCAATCAAGTGGGCTGCTTTCTCCTGGATGGTGTCGAGCTTCTTGAGTGTTGTTGGAGCTGCACCCATCCAGACAAGTGGAGAGTATTCCATCACACTCCTGACTTGTGCCTTGTAGATGGTGGACAGGCTTTGGGGAGTCAGGAGGTGAGTTACTCGCCTCAGCATTCCTAGCCTCTGACCTGCTCTTGTAGCCACGGTATTTATATGGCTACTCCAGTTCAGTTTCTGGTCAATGGTAGCCCCTGGGATGCTTTTAGTGGGGGATTCAGCGATAATAATTCCATTGAATGTCAAGAGGAGATGGTTAGATTCTCTCTTGTTGGAGATGATCATTGCCTGGCACTTGTGTGGCACAAATGTTACTTGCCACTTATCAGCCTAAGCCTGGATATTGTCCAAGTCTTGCTGCATTTCTATACGGACTGCTTCAGTATCTGCAGAGTCACGAATGGTGCTGAACACTGTGCAATCATCAGTGAACATCCCCACTTCTGACCTTATGATTGAAGGAAAGTCATTGATGAAGTAGCTGGTTGAGCCTAGGACACTACCCTGAGGAAGTGATGTCCTGGAGCTCAGATGATTGACCTCCAACATCCACAGCCATTTTCCTTTGTGCTAGGTATGACTCCAACCAGCGGAGAGTTTTCCCCCTGATTCCCATTGACTTCAGTTTTGCTAGGGCTCCTTGATGCCATACTCGGTCAAATGCTGCCTTGATGTTAAGGGTAGTCACTTTCACCTCACCTCTTGTGTTAAGCTCTTTTGTCAATGTTTGAACCAAGGCTGTAATGAGGTCAGGAGCTGAGTGAACCTGGCGGAACCCAAACTGAGTGTCACTGAGCAGGTTATTGCTAAGCAAGTGCTGCTTGATGGCACTGTTGATGACACTTTCCATCATTTTCCTGATGATTGAGAGTAGGCTGATGTACAGGACATACTTGGGCATTCTTCCACATTGCAGGGTAGATGCCAGTGTTGCAGCTGTACTGGAACAGTTTGGCTAGAGGCGCGGCAAGTTCTGAAGCACAGGTCTTCAGTACTATTGCCGGAATATTGTCAGGGCCCTTTGCAGTATCCAGTGCCTTCAGTCGTTCCTTGATATCACGCGGAGTGAATCGAATTGGCTGAAGTCTGGCATCTGTGATGCTGGGGACTGCAGGAGGAGGCCGAGATGGGTCATCAACTCGGCACTTCTGGCTGAAGATTGTTGCAAATGCTTCAGCCTTATCTTTAGCACTGATGTGCTGGGCTCCCACATCATTGAGGATGGGGATATTTGTGGAGCCACATCTTTCAGTTAGTTGTTTAATTGTCCACCACCATTGAAGCTGGATGTGGTAGGACTGCAGAGCTTGGATCTTGGAGATTGGTGAGCTCTGTCTATCACTTGCTGCTTACGCAATTAATCCTCTGTTGTAGCTTCACACCTCATTTTGAGATATGCCTGGTGCTGCTCCTGGCATACCCTCCTGCACTCTTCATTGAACCAGGGTCAGTCTCCTGGCTTGATGGCAATGGTAGATTGAGGGACATGCCGGGCCATGAGGTCACAGATTGTGGTTGAGTACAATTCTGCTGCTGCTGATGGCCCACAGCACCTCATGGATGCCCAGTTTTACATTGCTAGATCTGTTCGAAATCTATCCCATTTAGCATGGTGATCGTGCCACACAACACGATGGACGGCATCCTCAATGTGAAGGCGGAACTTTGCCTCCACAAGGACTGTGCGGTGGTCACTCCTACCAATACTGTCATGGACAGGTGCATCTGCGGCAGGCAGATTGTTGAGGACGAGGTCAAGTATGTTTTTCCCTCTTGTTGGTTCTCTCACCACCTGCTGCATACCCAATCTAGCAGCTCTGTCCTTTAAGTCTAGGCCAGCTCGGTCAGTAGTGGTGCTACCGAGCAACTCTTGGTGATGGACATTGAAGTTCCCCCACCCAGAGTACATTCTGTGCCCCTGCCACCCTCAGTGCTGCCTCCAAGTGCTGCTCAACATGGAGGAATACTGACTCACCACCTGAGGGAGGGCAGTAGGTGGTAATCAGCAGGTTTCCTTGTCCATGTTTGACCTGATACCATGAGTCTTCATGGGGTCCCGAGTCGATATTGAGGACTCCCAGGACAACTCTCTCCCGACTGTATACCACTGTGCCGTCACCTCTGGTGGGTCAGTCTTGCCGGCAGGACAGGACAACTTTGGCACAAGCCCCCAGATGTTAGTAAGGAGGACTTTGCAGGGTCGACAGGGCTGGGTTTGCCGTTGTCGTTTCCGGTGCCTAGGTCGATGCCGGGTGGTCTGTCTGATTTCATTCCTTTTTATTGACTTCATAGCGGTTAGACACAACTGAGTTTCAGAGGGCATATAAGAGTCAACTACGTTGCTGTGGGTCTGGAGTCACCAGATCAGGTAAGGACAGCAGATTCCCTTCCCTAAAGGACATTAGTGAACCAGATGGCTTTTTACAACAAACGACAATGGTTTCATGGCCATCATTAGGGTTACTAGTCCAGTGACAATACCACTACGCCACCGCCTCCCCACATTTCTGCACTGAAAATGCTTTGTATTCACAAGCAGCTTTTATTTTAATCCATTTTTGCCCTCTGACCATTTAAAGTATTGTTACTGATATGCTTACCCATAAAACTTTCTAGAAGAAGAATCTATTTTTCAAAAATGTTAGCAATCTTGACAGTAGGCTGGATTTCATCGGCAGCGAGCCCATTTGTGCCGCACGCCAAAGAGCCGCTGCAATCTCAAGCGCGGTGGCTCATTTAAATAGCTGGGGCAGCTTGCCCCCATCCCCCAATCTCGTGGAGGGGGTGGGCTCTTTGTCCATGGCAATGGCGTCAGGTGCCTGTGTGCGGGCACTGGCGCCACTTTTAAAGGGCTTCCAGCCCTGCCGCCTAATTTAAATCTTTAAACACATACCCCCCAAAATTAATAAATACATTTCTTATGTTCCTTTCCCACCCCCCAATAACAATTACATCAACTATTTGCCCTTTACCAAGCCCTCCAAACACTTATCTTTTACATCTGACCTTTCCCCTCTGTCCCCACCACACTGAAAATCTTACCTCCACCCTCCCCCTCTCTCCAGCAGCGTCATGCCACCTTTCCCCAGACAGGGAATTGAAGGCACGGGAGTCCCAGCCACTATGCCAAAGATCGTGGCGGGCCTCATGGTTGGAGGTAAGTCTATGTAAATGTATTAATTTTATTCATTTGAGTATTTTAATTGAGGTCCCGTTGCCCAGCGGCAGGGGGCCGCCACGGAGCCTCGCCGCTGCCAGGAGGATCGGCCGGGCCCTCCCAGTGTTGAGACCTGTGGCAGGCCTCATCCAGACCCATCTTCAGGCACTCCCCGCACCGCCAAGGATCACAACGTCGAGGGCTTGCTAAAATTCAGCCCTTTGTCTCGTGAAAGTAAACACATACCCCCCAAAATTCATAAATAAATTTCTTATGTTCCTTTCCCATCCCACAATAACGATTACATCAACTATTTGCCCTTTACCAAGCCCTCCAAACACTTATCTTTTACATCTGACCTATCCCCTCTGTCCCCACCACACTTGTATGCTGGGTAAGTTGAAGATCTGATTCCAAATTGCTGGCAATGTTAAGGAGAGATCAAATCAATAAAAATCGATTTTAAAAAAAAGTAGAGCAGGCTGCTTTGGCAGGATCAGGGTATCTAATGATCAAATTTTAACTATGTGATGCATCTTTCTGAGTGGTGCCATCCTAAGATTTTCCAATTGTTTCATGACGTTGATATATCTTCATGTTAAAACTACACTACAAGAATGCTTAGCAAGTGACAGCTCCAATTAGAAAGAATGAAGAACACCAACCACATCTGCCTGTTTTCTGGTTCCCAGATTGTTATGCTTGATACTATTGACACCTGTAAGTGCTTGTTGTTGAGATGCACAACAGCATGGGGGCAATTTTTTCAAATACACAGTAGCAGCAGAGAGACTTGGCAGGTGACGGCGAAAATCAGGATATCACAGGCCTGCGATATTCCTCTATGTGCTGGCAATAGCGAAGTTCCCTGCTCCCAACGAACACGCAGAAAACTATCCCATTGTTACAAGTTGCGTCTTGTTGTAGTTATACTCTTGGATACTGTGAGACTAGGTACTCCTGCCAGCAGTCTGAGTATCTTGGGCTAAAAATTCATCTGGCCTATTTTTGGGCGTGGGGTTGCAATTTGCAATCTGCCCCCACCAGTTCTATTAGGGGTGGGCAGCACGCAAGCTTGGTAGTAGCGTGGGGCCGAGTGTCTGCATCATCGCTTGCTACCTCTGTGCACTGCCAGCTGCCTCTGTGGTCAGCAGGAGGCTGATCAGCATTGTATTGAGAGCATGTGATTCAGTCTTCTTAAAGGGAGTCTGCTCCTCTTAAAAGGGAAGCTGCACGGAATAATGTTGTTGGAATTTTATACGTGGAAATGTGAGCACCACAGCAGAGAGATAGTTATAGAGTGATGGATGCAATGCTGGAGGCATTAGTGGTGGAAGTGGACAGGAAGAGAGATGCCATTGTGCTATGTAAGCCCTGGAGGCCATCAAGGACCACTCCCTACCACCCCCCCCACCCCCACCCCACAATGCCCTGACCTCAGAAGGGAATGGGAGCAGGTGGCCACAGAGGTCCCTTCCGGAGTCTGGACCCACCGACCTGGCAGCAATGTCACCAGAAGTCTAATGGCCTCACTCAAGTGGTCCAGGCCAGTGAACGAATCTTCACATAATATCTCCTAACAACCACACCACCAAACTCTCACACTGCTCAATGCATCACACACCCAGCAGCACTCCCTGGCATTCAGAACTCAGGCCTAACGTCCAAATACTCTACCTCACCCTCACACCACCTACCAATGTTGCTAACCTCACACCCACTTTTCCCTGCCTCCACATACTTTCAGCTATTCAGCTATGGCAGACACATCACCCAATCACAGTTATACAACAATCACTGATATTCTGCCCTCTCTGTTACAGGACAAGGTGGCACACAATAGAAGGGAGCACAGCAGAGCTAGCAGGGGTCAAGGATTCCTGCATCTCCTGAGTCCTACAGGTCGCAGATTATTTCAGTTGCCTAGGACTCTGATGAGGACCTTGATGAGTTGACGTACAGGAGGGTGCTGATGGGCATGCACACTGAACTGCTGGGCGCAATGTCTGGTCTGCCAGACAGCCTCCTATCACTATCAAGGAGGATGGAGGAGTACGGCTTCAAGTTGGCAAAGGCCATCACGTGAGCTTGCTCTCTCTGCAGCCACTGCTTCATCTCCCTGTCATACTGCAGACTCAGAGGCACTGGCACCGCTTTTCCAATACCTTTTGCAGCCTTTGTGTGGATGGATCACCTACTCCACTGCTGTCTCTGTGAGGATGCTACAACACTCCCTGGAAAATACAGGATCTCATCACAGAACCTCCAAAAACACTCCACAGTATTTCCAGATACTTTGCAACAGCAGAAGTTTTTCAAAATCAGAAGGGGAAGGTAGGTGTGAGGGAAGGGGCATGGAGTGGAAGGCAAAAGGTTCATGGCCACACTATCTGCAGCATGCTGACCATGCCACATAGCAGGATGACAGTGTGCTGGGAATTGAGAAGGAACACAAGGCAGGAAGATACCATCATCTTCAGTGTTTTCAGAGATATCACAGTTGGTCCCATGTTGCTGAGAGACATCTCCACTGTAGGGCTCAGGAGATGCAGTTGTGCTTATAACCCCACCAGTTCCACTTTCTTCCTTACCTGCCGTATGCCTGGCCCTTTAAGTAACACTTAACCTCTTGCAGGGTAATGCTTATTTGCATAGTGACATGCAAATTTGTTGCCTGAATCTGCATGGTCCAAATTAGGTATTCTAGCGTTGCATCAGCCAGTTGGGCTGTGTGATGCCAGGATAGAACACCTTCACAGCCTTCTCATGCACGCTGGGGATGTTTTTTCAGGCAGCACTGGAAATGGCTGGGAGCACAGCATGGACCAACAAAATGATGCTATGCCTCCGTTACACCACCTCCAGTGGTGCCACGAATACAAAATTTGTTCCCCTTATGTTTTGGGTGCTTGTCCAGTGTCGAACAATATGTTAGTGTAACCCAAGTGTAACTCTGGATTACAAGTCCATGTAGGAATGACTTGTGGAGGCAAAATCCCACCTCCACATTGAGGACACCCGCAAGGTGTTTAGTTTAGTTTAGTTTAGCGATACAGCACTGAAACAGGCCCTTCGGCCCACCGAGTCTGTGCCGACCATCAACCACCCATTTATACTAATCCTACACTAATTCCATATTCCTACCACATCCCGACCTGTCCCTATATTTCCCTACCACCTACCTATACTAGGGGCAATTGCTAATGGCCAATTTACCTATCAACCTGCAAGTCTTTGGCATGTGGGAGGAAACCGGAGAACCTGGAAGAAACCCACATAGACACAGGGAGAACTTGCAAACTCCACACAGGCAGTACACAGAATTGAACCCGGGTCGTTGGAGCTGTGAGGCTGCGGTGCTAACCACTACGCCACTGTGCCTGGCACCATAACCATGCTAAATGGGATAGACTCAGAACAGATCTAGCAGATCAAAATGGGGCAGCTAGGAGGTGCCATGGGCCATTAGCAGCAGTGGAATTGTATTCAACCACATTCTGTAACCTCATGGCCCGGTATATCCCTCACACCACCATGACCAGCAAGCTAGGGGACCAACCCAGGTTCAATGAAGGGTATAGAAGACCATGCCAGGAGAAAACAAGGCATATCTAAAAATGGGGTGCCAATCTCTGTGAAATCTGGCCACACTGAGGATTCGTAGGGCTAAAAGAGTTATTTTCCTCTGAATGCGGGATTAAAAAAATTTTAAAAGGCCTCATCTTCCTAAAAGGTTAAAAAAGTTCATCTCTATAATAATAAATGGACATGAGCCTCTGCGTGAAAATGCTTGTCTCATCTTGGAATCATAAGGCAGCTTCTGATAAGAGGGATTCACTCCTAAAGTCATGAACCTCACCACACAGTAAAACATTGATAATATAGTTTAGCAAATTGTCACAAAAGCTACCACAGTGTAATAGTTGATAAGATGGTTTTATGCTGATAGCCCTAAACCACAGTCAACTGAATTTTTGACAAAGCTAACCAAACTCAAAAACTGCATTAATATAAAAGCAAAATACTGCGGGTGCTGGAAATCTGAAATAAAAACAAGAAATGCCGGAACCACTCAGCAGGTCTGGCAGCATCCGTGAAAAGAGAAGCAGAGTCAACGTTTCGGGTCAGTGACCCTTCCTCGGAACTGCAAAAACTGCATTATAATCTTGAAACACAGATGACTAGTGAAAAAGTGACCATCACATGACTCGGAGCCTGCCTTTCTGAGGAATCAAAGAGGATGGGCCTTACCTAGAAATTAACAGTTATACAGCCTTATTTGGGAAATAAAGGGGAAAGAACTTACTTACAGTTGAGGTAACAACCCCCCACCCCCCCACATCAGAAATTAGTTATACAACTTGAAAAACAGTATAAATATTGCGGGCACTTGGACTCGCTCCAGTGTGTCTCATAGTAAAGGTACGACTATAGGAGTGAGGCGATGATAATTCTATCCTTAACTGAGCCACAGGTATCTCGATAACTCTGTAGTCCTCGGGGATTTAAGGTAAGTGTTACTTTAATAATTGATGGATATCCTACTTAAATATTTTACTGTAACAATATCTGGATTAAAAAATTGGATTCTCTACCAAGAATAGGATTGCATTTTCTATCTTTTCCGAGAACTATTAATGTTGGGATTAACTGTCTCACTAACTGTGAATTGTTTTTTTTATTTATTTAGATACAGCACTGAAACAGGCCCTTCGGCCCACCAAGTCTATGCCGACCATCAACCACCCACCTATACTAATCCTACATTAATCCCATATTTCTACCACATCCCCACCTGTCCCTATATTCCCCTACTACCTACCTATACTAGGGGCAATTTATAATGGCCAATTTACCTATCAACCTGCAAGTCTTTGGCTGTGGGAGGAAACCGGAGCACCCGGCGAAAACCCACGTAGACACAGGGAGAACTTGCAAACTCCACAAAGGCAGTACCCAGAATTGAACCCGGGTCACTGGAGCTGTGAGGCTGCGGTGCTAACCACTGCACCACTGTGCCGCCCGTTCTTTCATAAACTTTTATATAATTTAAAATTTATATTGTATAACATAATCTTCTGTATTGCTAACTCGTGAACCTATCTCTGTGCACTCTTTGGTGGGGAGGTACATTACTGAGGAGAGATTCCCGGACTCATAATATCCGGGTTATTATAATCTGGCTGAAACTTGTTAAAAAAGCCATCTGGAGGATGGTAAGATTCTCCGTCTGTTCCTTTCCTTTGGGAGAGAGTTAGATCAGTCCTTCAGACTGTCGGTGGGATCTGTCTTTCTCAACCTTAAATTGAGAGCGATCATCTGAGAAATACACCTGATCCGGGATAGCCCCAAAAAGGGGCTAGGACTATAATCCACCATACCTCGTGAAGCTACAACACAGGACTACATGCCTCCTAAACAGCGGAAACAGCATGCTATCGACAGAGTTACGCAATCCAACAACCAAAGGATCAGATCAAAGCTCTACATCCAGTTGTGAATGATCATAGACAATTAAATAAGTAACGGGAGAAGTAAGTCCATGAACATCCCTATCCTCAATGATGGCAAAGCCCAGCACATCAGTGCAAAACAGAATTCTGAAATATTTGCAACTACCATCAGTTGAAAGTGCTGAGTGGATGGTCTATCTTGGCCTCCTCCTGAAGTCTCCAGCATTATAGATGCCAGTCTTCAGCCAATTTGATTCACTTCCTATGATATCAAGAAACAGCTGAGCACACTGGATACAGCAAAGGCTATGGGCCCTGACAACACCAGGCTGTAGTGCTGAAGACCAGTGCTCCAGAGGTAGCTGCATCTCTAACCAAGCTGATCGAGTACAGCTCTATACAGGCATCTACTCAACAAAGTGAAAAATTTTCCAGGTATGTCCTGTCTGCAAAAAGCAGGATAAATATTATCCAGTCAAATACTGTCCCATTAGCCTACTCTCAATTATCAGCAAAGTGATGGGAGGTGTTGCCGACAGTGGTACTAAGTGGAACTTACTCACCAATAACCTACTCAACAATGCCAGTTTGGGTTCCACCAGGGCCACTCGGCTCCTGACCTCATTACAACCTTAGTCCAAACATGGACAAAATAGCTGTACTCCATAGGTGAGGTGAGAGTGACTGACTTTGATATCAAGGCAGCATTTGTCAAAGTGTGCCATCAAGGAACCCGAGTAAAATTGAAGTAATTGGGAATCAAGAGGAAAACTCTCCACTAGGACAGTGTCCTAGGCCAAACCATCTTCAGCTGCTTCATCATATGGTTACAGTGGGGACGTTCACAGTTGATGACACAGTTGCCGGGATTTTACCCTGGGCGGATGGGAGCCGGCCACCTACTGAAACGTCGGTGGCGAACCAGCTTCTGCCTCGCCTGGGGATCCGACCCGTATTTTGCAGGTCCCCAGGCTTCAATTGTTCTAAGGTGGGACTTCCACCCACTTGAGGTAGGAAGTCCCGTCTAATGGAGCTGCCGGCCAATCTACAGCCCAACTGGAAGTCAGGATGCCGTGGAGCCTGGATGGCAGGTAAGTTTTGGTTGCCTCGGCAGGGATAATCGGTCGGCCCCGGCGAGACAAGCGTGGTCGGTTGGGGGGACGGGGGTGTGTGTTGGGTGTTGGGGGTAGTTGGGATAGTGGGGGCGGCCCTCCACCAGGCACAGGGTGCCTGATCATGAGGGCACCCCCGGGACGTTCGAGAGTCATCTGGTTTTGTCAGGTGCCTTCTCTCGGGTCCAGGATGCCCGCTTGCCACGCATAAAATTTGCGTGGAGGCGGGCAAAGGCACTTAAGTGGCCGTTAAATGGCCACTTAAGGGCCTTGATTGGCCTGAGATGGGCAGGCCGTTTTTTGCCACCGCCACCCTGTGTAAAGTGGCAGTGGAGGCAGGAGCGGCTCGGAAAGGTCTCCTGGAGCATCCCGCTCCATTTTACACACCCCCTACCACCATCCCGCTCGTCGGGGTGGCGTAAAATTCAGCCCAATGTTCAGCTCGCCTTTGCAGTTCCTCATATAATGAAACTCTGCGCCTGCATGCACCAAGACCTGGAGAACATTCAGGCTTGAGCTGATGAGTGGCAAGTAACATGCATGCCACACAAGTGCCAGGCAATGACCATCTCCAAAATGAGAGGGTCTAACCACCTCTGCTTGACATTCAATGGGATTACCATTTGCGAATCCCCCATCATTGACATCCTGCGGGTTACCATTCACCAGACACTTAACTGGACCAGCCACATAAGCACTGTGATTACAACAGCAGGAGAGAGGCTAAGTATTCAACAGTGAGTGATTCACACCCTGAATACCCAAAACTTTTCCCCCATCTAAAAGGTACATGTCAGAAGTGTGATGAAATATTCTCCACTTGCCTGGATGAGTGCAGCTCCGAGAACACTACGATTACTACTTATGCATCACAGGAATAGCTTATAATGTGATTTTTTTTATTTGTTCATGGGATATGGGCATCACTGGCAAGGTCAGATTTTATTGCTCATCCCTAATTTCCCTTGAGTGGTGTGCTGCCTTCTTGAATACAACTGAGGTTTTGCTATGCCACTTCAGATGGCAGTTAAGAGTCAACCACATTGCTGTGTGTCTGGAATCACATATCGGTGACAGTGGGTAAGGGCAGCAGATTTATTTCCCTAAAGAACATTGGTGAAGCAGTTAGGTTATTATGACAGTCCAATAGTTTCATGATTACTATTACTGATGCTAGCTTTTTGTTCCAGATTTATTTAATTAACTGAATTTAAATTCCCCAGCTGCTGTGGTGGGATTTTGATTCATGTCTCTGGATCATTAGTCCAGGCCTCAGGATTCCAGTCCAGTAACATTACAACTATGCTGCTGTATACCTGCCTAGTTTGGTTATCCATTCGATGGCCCCCTGAGAGGCTGAGTGGAGAAATGAGGTGCCTCCCACAATAGATCCTGGTGGACAAGTTGATTGATGTGCTCCATGGCCTCGGACTCATGGCCACAATCACACTGGGTTGTTGCTTATCTCCCACTTGTACAGCAGGTGGTTGCATCGTCTGTGCCCTGTGCAGAGTTGGCTGAGTACTGTTCACTGTCTTTGTGGGAAGTGAAAGTCAGCGATCTCTGCTATTCATTCAGTGATGAGATGTTGGTTCATTATGCTATGTGAGTTCCACAATTCCATCCAGCTTGTTTGAAACCAGCTTTATGAATTTAGCTGCCATTGGGCCATAGTGATTTAAAGTACTTTCTTGGTTGATTTTTGGAGTCTTTGTGAATGGTAAGGTTGGGAATGTTCATGATTTTTTTCCATCTCACAATGGCATTGAGGCAAAAGGCAGGCTGAATAATGTGGGACAGCACGAGGAGCCACTTGGTTGGTGTGAACTTGAGCGTCCCTGACACTGTCCTCATGGTGGTGTTTAGCTGCACGCCTACAATCTTTGTGTGGTAGCTGCAGAACCAGGAGGTAGAGCAGTATTAGAGTCATAGAGCTTTACAGCACAGAAACAGGCCCTTTGGCCCAACGCGCCTGCGCCGACCATCAAGCACCCGTCCTAACTAATCCTATTTCCCTGCACTTGGCTCGAAGCCGTGTATGTTATGGCGTTTCAAGTGCTCATCTAAATATTTCTTGAATGTCGTGAGTGTTCCTGCCTCTACCCCCTCTTCAGGCAGTGTATTCCAGATTCCAACCACCCAGAGGTGGTTCTTCCGCAACTCCCTCTAAACCTCTTGCCCATTACCTTAAATCTATGCCCCCAGGTTATTGACACCTCTGCTAAGGGAAAAAGTTTCTTCCTATCTATCCTATCAATGCCCCTCATAATTTTGTATACCTCAATCAGGTCCCCCCTCAGCCTTCTCTGCTCCGAGGAAAACTACCCCAGCCTATCCTGTCTGTCTTCATAACTGAAATGCTCCAGCCCAGGCAACATCCTGGTGAATCTCCTCTGCACCCTCTCCACTGCAATCACATCCTTCCTATAGTGTGGTGACCAGAACTGTACACAGTACTCCAGCTGTGGCCTAACTAGTGTTTTATACAGCTCCATCATAACCTCCCAGCTCTTATACTCTATGCCTGGGCCAATAAAGGCAAGTATCCCGTATGCCTTCCTAACCATCTTATCTACTTTCAGTGATCACTACCTTCAGTGATCTTTGGACAAGCCCCTCAAGGTCCCTCTAACCCTCTGTACTCCCTAGGGTCCTGCCATCCATTGTATATTCCCTTGCCATGTTAGACCTCCCAAAGTGCATCACCTCACACTTCTCAGGATTAAACTCCAGTTGCCACTGCTCCGCCCATCTTACTAGCCCATCTATATCGTCCTGTAGTCTAAGGCTTTCCTCCTCACTATTTACGACACCACCAATTTTCGTGTCATCTGCGAACTTACTGATCATACCTCCTATATTCACGTCTAAATCATTCATGTACACTACAAACAGTAAGGGTCCCAGCACCAATCCCTGCGGTACACCACTGGTCACAGGCTTCCATTCAAAAAAACAACCCTCTACCATCACCCTCTGCCTCTTTCCACTAAGCCAATTTTGAATCCAATTTGTCAAATTACCCTGGATCCCATGGGCTTTTACCTTCTTAACCAATCTCCCATGCGGGAGCTTATCAAAAGCCTTACTGAAGTCTATATAGACTACATCAACTGCTTTACCCTCATCTACACATCTAGTCACCTCCTCAAAAAATTCAATCAAATTTGTTAGGCACGATCTCCCCCTGACAAAGCCATGCTGACTGTCCTTGATTAATCCCTGCCTCTCCAAGTGGAGATTAATCCTGTCTGTCAGAATTTTTTTCAATAATTTCCCTACCACTGATGTTAGACTCACCGGCCTGTAATTACCTGGTTTATCCCTGATACCCTTCTTGAATAATGGTACCACATTCACTGTCCTCCAATCCTCTGGTACATCTCCTGTGGCCAGAGAGGATCTGAAAATTTGTGTCAGAGACCCCGCTATCTTCTCCCTTGCCTCACATAGCAGCCTGGGATACATCTCATCTGGGTCTGGGGATTTATCCACCTTTAAGCCTGCTAATACAGCTAATACTTCCTCCTTTTCAATGCTAATTTGATCAAGTATATCACAATCCCCTTCCCTGATCACTACACCTACATCGTCCATTTCCATAGTGAACACAGATGAAAAGTAATCGTTCAAAACCTCACCTATGTCCTCCGGCTCCACACACAGATTACCTCTTTGATCCCTAATGGGCCCCACTTTTTCCCTGGTTGTCCTCTTGCCCCTAACATACTTATAAAACGCCTTGGGATTTTCCTTTATCTTGTCTGCCAGTGATTTTTCATGCCCCCTCTTCATTCTCCTAATTACTTTTTTAAGTACTCCCCTACACTTTCTATACTCCTCTCGAGCATCCGCTGTTTTCAGCACTCAATCTGCCATACGCCTCCTTTTTTCCCTTATCCAATCCTCTATATCCCTTGACATTCAGGGTTCCCTTGACCTGTTGGTCCTACTCTTCACCTTTGCAGGAACTTGCTGCACCTGAACCCTCACAATTTCCCTTCTAAATGACTCCCACTGGTCTGATGTAGACTTCCCTATAAGAAGCTGCTCCCAGTTCACTTTGGCCAGATCCTGTTTTATCATATTGAAATCTGCCTTCCCCCAATTAAGTACTCTTATTTCTGGTCCCTCTATGTCCTTTTCCATAACAACCTTAAATCTTACAGAGTTATGGTCACTATCCCCAAAATGCTCCCCCACTGCCCCTTCTACCACTTTTATTCTGCAGTAAAGTGGACTAGGGCTACTGTTAGGGTGCAAAATGTTCTACCTGTGCTTCCCTATGATCTTTCAGCAAGTTTCTGAACCAGACTCATCCTGGTTTTTACTTTTTGGCTGGTGTTGATGAAATGAGGCTGATAGGTGAGAGTCCTGTACAAAATGAGGCCCAGGTATTTTGGGTGGGGTTCTTGGATAACATTGAGTTCTTTCCCTGAGGTGGTGTTGTTCAGATGGAACGGCAGCACAACTATCTTCTCTGGATTGGCTGAGAGACGCCAGGTCCAGAAGTAGCATTCCAAGAGATCCAGGTTGCTGGTGAGTGTCCTACTTGCTTCATCCAGCATTGATGCCTGCATCAGCAGTGGTATTTCGCCAGCATAAAAGAATTAACAAGACTTTGTGGAGAGTATGTCCACTGTGTGGATGTTGAAAAATGCCAGTGCTAGTACCGACCCCGGTGAAAGACTGTTATCGAGTCTCTGTTCAGATGGTCTTCTCACCAAGATTGATGCGGAACTTACAGTTACTCGTTAGCTTGTTGATAAGCCTAAGAGTTTTGCAGCATTGAATGGTTGTTGAAAGCTGCAGTGTTGTAGTTGTACGTCAATGACAAATCTATGAAGGCAGCTTCCATTTTCAGCTGCTTCTGGAACCCTGCCTCAATGTTGGTAGTTGAGTGCGAGGCCCTGGTCAGAACAGCTTCTTCCTTCTCTGATGTCCACCTGCTTGTTTGGGAGGGCAGTTTCTAAAACTGGTTTTATCCCATTAAATATGAGTCATTGAACCACCTTGTCGACCATAGACAGAGGGCTGAAGGGATGATAACTTGTGGGATTGTTGGCTGGTTTTCCTGACTTTAGGATGGCAATGACTTTGGAATAGTACCAGACTTCCAGGATTATTCCAGTGTCCAGGACATTGGAGATGTGTTTGACAAGCCACATCTGTCAATGCTGCCAGTCTGCTGTGTACTTCCAGCAGTATTTCTCTTTTACTTTAGTGTTTAATTCACTGCCACTTCTTCCAGGAATACCTACCTTGAAGAACTTCTGCTCTTCTCTCTGAAGGGATTCCATTCGTCTCTTTTACCTTATTCACCTTCATTGCTTTCCATTTCCCATCTGGTGTTCGATAAGATGTCCAGCAAAACTTGTTGTCACAGCCACATCTCCTTCCTCAGCAACTGTCTCCAGGTCTGCATGGATTCCAACTGAAGTTCCATCCTTCATGTTTCTAATCCACTCAGGATTACAGGTATCTCCGAGACATACAACGTTCCTCGGACTGTTGTTCTTGCCGCGTCCTGAGATCCACGCTCAGTGCCATGCACTGCCATATGTACACACTTGACCTCTCTCTCCAGCAGTACCGACTCACCCTATCTCAAAGCTGTCCTGCTCCACAGTTTCATTTCGTCCTTCGTCTTGCCCGACACATTAACAAAAAGCTTTTTCTCTTCCTTTCAGGTGTTAAGGCACGCATGGAGTTCCGATGAAAGGTCACAGACCTGAAACATTAATTCTGTTTCTCTCTCCACAGATGCTGCTAGACCTGTGTATTTCCAGCACTTTCCATTTTTATTTCTATCTATTTGGGCCCTGGTTCTTGAGGAATTCTGGGTAGGTGCCATAGATCTCAGACCTGTGTTCACCTTTACAGTGATGAAGGCTGCCAAAAAGATGGTGTGTGGAGTGGCTTTTTGCACGGAGATCTTTGGCTGCTTTTTCACTCTGCATTTATTTTCAGTGGTAGTCATTGCATTTGAGTTGATTCAGAGGCAGGCCGCAATGGCATTTGGGCAGTTGATGACAACCTACAAATGGTCTCCCTTTGTTGCAAGTTCATCAAGAATTTGCCAGCGAATGTCATCAAGAAGACAGGCAAATGCCTGAGGGTGGCCACCCAGTCTGAAAAGCATGAAAAAAATCGAACGTGTCAACCAAAAGTCCCTTTCAGGTGCGACCAACCAAGATAATTGGTCCAGCACACTGTATTTATCTAGTCAGTGTTGAAGCTTTATCTAGAGAAAAATGTGACATCTTGTCAAGGGAACTTAAAACTCGAATGACTGAAGTTCTTGCCGTCCAAGAACCCACTTACCTGAACCCAACCCATACTGGATTCAGATCCATGAATTCCACATGATAGCGTGCCGATACCAAAAATGTGTTATGGCCACATACATCCAGGCCGACCTAATTACCGAAGCTGAAGAAATCTTGCGGGCAGACAGCTCAACGTTCTCCATTACAATTAGAGTGGGGAAGCTGACCATCATGAATGTCTACGACGAAGGCATGGCCAATTATTACCCTACCAACCATCAACCACCCAGCCAGTTGCATTGGCAATTTCAATAACCACACTGCATGTGGGGCTACCAAAATGTCAACTGAACGGGTGAACAACTAGAAGACTGGGTGTTAGTCTCCGATATCCATCTCGTCTATGATGCCAAACAGCCAGGCACCTTTCTTGCTGCCTGCTGACAGAAGGAATACACACCAGACCTCTGTTTCATGACTGGTGACTGGTGACAGTGAAGGATTATCGCTCACCTGCTCCTGCAAGATCCTTAAGAACGTTCCCCACTCACAACACGGACCCACAATTGTGCATGTAGGGATCAAGGTATGGATCCTAGGTCCCAAAGCCAAGATGAAACTTCTGTAAAGCTTTGTGGTCTACCATCACGAGGATTGTCAAGAACACAATCCAGGGAATACTGCCATCCTACGACTGTTCTGTTCGACTGCTGAAAGTGGGGAAAACCAGAAATAGCCGTGTGGCTACAGGAAAGAATACGTGCCATGTTGGTCCCAGGATAGCAAGAGACTACGGTCAGTGTTTAATGTCACTCAACATCCAGATACAGGAACAGCACTTGGATTTTCTTGATGAAGGCAGATTTGTGCGATGGCAAGTAACAACTGAAAACCTGCCTCTCTCACGTGCCAGCTGGAAACCCTGGAACTTGCTTCACCATTTGGCATCGCCTCACTGCCCTCACATGAAGCACCAAAGGTCAGTACAGATACCACTACTGCCTCCAGCAGCACACCAGGACAAAACAGCCCGATAAACAGCACCCTATCGGCCTCCTTAAACATTCACTCCCTCCACCACCAGTGCACTGTGGCTACAGTGTATACCATCTATAACATGCAGTAACTCATCAAGGCTGCTTCGACAGCACTTCTCAAACATGCGACCTCTACCACCTAGAAGGACCAGGACAGCAGTTGCATATGAACACCATCAAATTCAAGTTACCCTCCAAGTCACACACCAACCTGACTTGGATATATTGCACAATTCCTTCATAGCCACTGAGTGAAAATCACTACCCAATAACTGTGGAAGTACCTTCACCACACTGACTACACCACCACCTTTTCAAGGGCCAGTAGTGATGGGCAATAAATGCTGGTCTTGCCAGCAAAGCCCACATCCCTTGAATGAGTAATTAAAACAATAACTAATTGAACCCCTTCAGATATCAACTGGATACTCATCTCTTTTGCATCTGTTGTCATGTGTGCCTCTCTTAGAACCTCTTGGAAGGCAGACCAAGAAACCATTTGGTAAGACAAGGCCAGATATGAACTGTTAAACAGCAAATGAACATACACCATAACAGTTATGATCAGATTCACTGATTTGGATGAACAACAACACAAAATAATGAAAACACCATGTTCCCCCATATCAATTGGTCATCAACTTAACATAGAGAGATATGTAATTCCTGAGCCTGGTGCCTATGGTCCCTTGTGACAACTACAGTTTAATGTATTGCACGGCCCCTGCATCCAGATCACCCTGAATCCCCAACATGGTCTCAGGATGGGAGTTTAGTGTAGCCTGAGGGCCGCCTTTGCTCCTCCATCCATCAGCTGTATGAGATAGTCATGCCTAATGTTGGCTCGCCCTGTTCCCAGAGGTACATTGTACCACATCGGTTCACATGTCTCTCCTTGAACAAGCAAAACACATAAGGCTATTTCATCCTGTAAAAGTGTTGTACAGACTTAGGGCTGGATTCCGTTGAGGTCCCGATGTCGGGATCCGTGGCGGGGCGGGGGGTTGCCGAAAGATTTTATCGGCAGCGGCCCACCAAGGAGCCGGACACTGAGAGTGCCAGGCCTAATCATCCCGGCAGCGACGAGGCTCCATGGTGTCCCCCCCAGCCACTGGACAATGGGACCCGACTTTGAATATGTAAATTAAGAAAATGAATATGGCCGACTGGTTAACAGTGAGGTTGAGTGCCTTGGGTTACAGGAAGATATAGACGGGATGGTCAAATGGGCAGAAAAGTGGCAGATGGAATTTAACGCTGAAAAGTGTGAGGTGATACACTTTGGAAGGAGTAATGTGACACGGAAGTATTCAATGAATGGTCTGACACTGGGAAGTTCCAAGGAACAAAGGGACCTTAGTGTGTTTGTCCATCGATCTCTGAAGGCAGAAGGGCAGGTTAATAGGGTGGTGAAAAAGGCATATGGGACACTTGCCTTTATCAATCGAGGCATAGATTACAAAAGCAGGGAGGTCATGTTGGAGTTGTATAGAACATTGGTAAGGCCACAGCTGGAGTACCGTGTGCAGTTCTGGTCGCCACATTATAGGAAGGATGTGATTGCACTGGAGGGGGTCCAGAGGCGATTCACCAGGATGTTGCCTGGGATGGAACATTTAAGCTATGAAGAGGGGTTGGATAGGCTTGGGTTGTTTTCGCTGGAGCAGAGAAGACTGAGGGGTGACCTGATCGAGGTGTACAAGATTATGAGGGGCATGGACAGGGTGGATAGGGAGCAGCTGTTCCTCTTAGTTGAAGGGTCAGTTACGAGGGGACACAAGCTTAAGGTGAGGGGCGGGAGGTTTAAGGAATTTAAGGGGATTTGAGGAAGAACTTTTTTACCCAGAGGGTGGTGACGGTCTGGAATGCACTGCCTGGGAGGGCAGTAGAGACGGGTTGCCTCACATCCTTTAAAAAGTACCTGGATGAGCACTTGGCACGTCATAGCATTCAAGGCTATGGGCCAAGTGCTGACAAATGGGATTAGGTAGACAGGTCAGGTGTCTTTAATGCATCGGTGCATACTCAATGGGCCGAAGGGCCTCTTCTGCAGTGATTCTGTGATTCTGCGAATACATTTAAATAAAATTGTCAGCGATCTTACCTGCTGCCCGTGATCTTCCAAGCGGCGGTCGGTACTCACGCGCCTTCACTTTCACGTCCAGGGAAAGATGGCGCCCCGAGGGGAGGATGGGGGGTACTTAGGATTTTCAGTGTAGTGGGGGTGGCGGTACGGGGTCAAATGTGCATTAGTAGTGTAGGGGAGAGCGTGAAGGGGTGACCCTTGCACTTTGAACAATGTGGGGGGAGGGAGGTCAAGTCTTGCATGCAAGTCTTTTGTGGGGGGCGGGGGGAGAGGGCAACTATTATCTGTAAGATAAAAGCAAAATACTGCGGATGCTGGAAATCTGAAATAAAAACAAGAAATGCTGGAACCACTCAGCAGGTCTGGCAGCATCTGTGAAAAGAGAAGCAGAGTTAACGTTTCGGGAGAAGGGTCACTGACCCGAAACGTTAACTCTGCTTCTCTTTTCACAGATGCTGCCAGACCTGCTGAGTGGTTTCAGCATTTCTTGTTTTTATTATCTGTAAGAGTTATGGGGAGAGGGACGATATTTTTTAGTGCTGTGTACTAGGGGCGGTACGGGTTTAAATATTTAAATTTAGCAGCAGGACTGGCTGCCTTTAAGAATGGCGCCTGTGCCTGCGCACAGGCAGCTGACACCATTGCCGGCATCACAGAGCGTACCTCCACCTCATGATTGGGCGGGCAGGTGGTGTCCCGACTGGCGTATTATCTTGTGCCACTGCATTGTGGATTGTAAAAATTTTCACCTGCCGCAGGGAATAAAATTCAGCCTTTATTTTTTGACACCAGACATCCCCCACTTGACTGAAGGCATTCTATCAGAATATTGTAATATTATGTGATTGCAGTCATTTTGTAATATTGCTGATTGGTCCATGTTAATCATGCATCATCACAGGCCATTCAGATCATTAGAAAATAAATTCAACCTACTTACAGGCTGTCATGACATTTTCTCATCCTCTTATACTAAGCTTCATCCAAGACAGTTTGTCTACTCTACCGAGCTTCTGTTCCTTCGCACCTTCTTTTCCAACCTAACCCTGAATATAGCAGAAATTCCCCAGCAACCAGCTCTTGACTGGGCTTTTAAGTCTAACCATAAGAGCAGCAGCCAACTGTCCACCTGACCTACCCAACCCACTCCAGTCCCACACAACCGTGAAGTTAAGTGAAGAATAGATATTGGTTGACCAATTAAATATTTATAAAATGGCAGGGTTGGTTATTAATTCACTTCAATCTATGTTGTTGGTGACTCAGTCTATGTAAGGCATTTGCAATGTGATTTTCACCTTACAACCAGCTGGGCTGGATTTAATCATGCTGGCAGGGCTCCCGGCACCAAGCCGAAAAGGCGAGAGGAACCTGGTCTCGGCCTATTGGAGCCCCCCCCGGCACGATTCAATGATGCTCCGGCACATACATGCCCAGCATCGGATCCCCATCCCTTTAAAAAGGGATCTCATCTCCCAGAGCTGCCGGCCAATCAGAGGGCTGGCAGCTCAGTAGTACTGGCATTGCCAACAGGACCAGTGGCCTCGGCCGGTACTACAGGAGGCCTGGGAGCAGGCCCATCACTGGAGACCAGGACGAGGCCAGTCTGGCAGGCCCTGGTCAGCGTGGGTTTGGTGATGGTGGGAGGGGTGGGCAAGGGTGTGTGATGAGGGCGAGAAGGTGTAGCTGGTGTTACGGGAAGGTGGGTTGTTTGCCAGAGGGGGTCCTCCGTGGGCCACAGATTGCCCAGGGAGGAGGCTTGCCCCCTCCGAGCCTGTAGGGAAGTCACCTCATTTCACTGAGCAACATACCTGCATGGCGGAGGCCCCCCCGCCCCGGCTTAATTCCAGAGTCTGGCAGGCCCTGGTCAGCGTGGGTTTGGTGATGGTGGGGGGGGATGGGCAAGGGTGTGTGATGAGGGCGAGAAGGTGTAGCTGGTGTTACGGGAAGGTGGGTTGTTTGCCGGAGGGGGTCCTCCGTGGGCCACAGATTGCCCAGGGAGGAGGCTTGCCCCCTCCGGGCCTGTAGGGAAGTCACCTCATTTCACTGAGCAACATACCTGCAGGGCGGAGGCCCCCCCGCCCCTGGCTTAATTCCAGAGTTGGTGGGAAGAGGCCCTTAAATGGCTAATAATTGTCCAGGAGGGCCTCAACTGGCCTCTGAACAGAAAGGCCATTTCTGGCCTTTCTCGCCGCTGACTTAATCGCGGTGTAATGGGAAGGCGATGGGCCCTCCACCTCTTGCCTCCTGTCTCTATTCTATGGGCCGCCCCCCCAGCTGATCTTCGGGGGGCCTATTAAATCCAGCATGCTGTGTGCAGTAAGCAACCTATTTTCCTTCTGAAGAAGCCAGCAAGTAGCAGCGCGCGCACATTTGGCACCTGCAACTTGCGAAGAAAACATGAATGAGGCCCGAACCTGAAAGTGGTCCAGGTCTCCTGACTGTTGCATTGATTGGACACATCACTAAAATTGTGACCATCAGCTCCTGACCCGAAAGTCTCTGCCAATGATTTTAAAACAATAAGCTAACGTTTTTTAAAAAATTATTTCTATTTATTTGGAGCCATGAGGTGAAGAAGCGCTTCCCTTGGCTCCACAACAGTACTGCAGGCCACTGCCAGTCCAGCCTCAGACCCCTCCAGTTCACATCCCCCCACCTCTCCAGGACTTACCTGCAGGATAGCTCAGCATCAGAGCTGGGAGATTTTCCTGGTGGCCCGACCAGTGAGTAGTATCTGATTGCCAGATTGGGGTCCACAGCTCACAGGTTTTATGCAGATGAGATCCAAGGACCAATATCCAGTGAGCTTTGGGTCAACGTCTTCAGACATTCCCTTCATGACATTCATTTTGCATCGATTTTCAGCTTCCCCGATTTTTCAACTAATTGCTCCAATGAGTTGCTTCCCCAGTGGCTTCTGCCTGGTAGGTGGAAGGTTGCTGCAGCTCAGACCACTAGGAGCCTGGGGCTGAGAGGACCCAGCTGCAGACTGCAACAACTCAATGGTTCTGAGCTCAGCCTGGTCCACCAGGCTTCCTAGCAGCAGGATGGACATTGATTGAGGGGGTAATGAATTTGCAGACTTGTTGTCATCCTGAGAGAGGGCAATATGTTCTCATTGTACAACTGCTCCTGCTATCAGGGTAAGGCACAGCACTCCCATTTATCTGCAGATTGCAGGAGATCTGTGATGTGATTAAAGCCTGTATTCTTTTGATATCACAGGCTGTCCAATGAAGAGGAGGTGGTAGAGTCCAGAGCATGCAAGATGCCAGTATAAGCATCCCAGATAGATATTGCTACTGGTGCTATAGACCCCTGCAAGGAAGGCCCAGCTGCAGCATCTATTGAGGTGGCCACATATACCATCATTAACATCAGAGTGTGGCTGCCATGGGTAGACTTTCAAAACGGATTTGAAAAGCTGACACCCGGATGACTTTTGGGTCCCGACCCCACACCTGAGCTGCGTTGCTAACACAATACACTCTTCAAATGTTAATGCCCTAATGGGGAGGAGGCGAGTTCATCTCCCAATTAGTGGTGCCAAGCGTCTGCAGGAAATGAGAGTTGCCTGCAGAGCACGTGTGGCAAAGGCAGGGGGCAGCCATGATGGGGCCTGTTGATGCTTTGCCAATGAGGGCAGGAAGATCCATGGAGGAGCAGTGGAATGAAGAGGTGAGGCAGTGCTTCCATAATTTACAAAAAATGGCCTGTGCTTGGACTGGCATATGATCCCCATGGGTCCAAAACATTTCATTGTGCAGAAATAAAGTTTGACCCCTGCCCGCTGTGAGCCTGACAGCTCTGCACTATTGTGCACCAGACTGGTTGGGCTCACCAGAAGTGCCATTAAAAACTGCAGTGGGGACCTCCACCTCCGACCCCTTAATGAGTCCCTTCATGGGCTCAAAGGGCCCTTAATTGGAGGTGAGCAGCTACCCCGTTCCCTCCCCCCTGCCCTCACATTGAACATTTCGGACAGTCTCAGAGGCATCAGGTAATGGAAACGAGCTCCGGGACCGCGATTTGCAAATTGTGTCCACACCGGGTCCCGACCCCATGGCCCTTTGAAAATTCGACCCATGCATGTGTCAAAACCCCATACAAGTTGGCAGAGGACTCCTCCACCACCTTCAATAGGGTGGCAGTGACTACCAGGTTCAATATATA
Source organism: Heterodontus francisci (assembly GCF_036365525.1). Taxonomy (NCBI): domain Eukaryota; kingdom Metazoa; phylum Chordata; class Chondrichthyes; order Heterodontiformes; family Heterodontidae; genus Heterodontus; species Heterodontus francisci. The sequence goes on from NC_090376.1 coordinate 82,887,763, forward strand.
TAACATTATTGGAGCCCAGTAAGGATTTGTCATTAAAAATACGAGCCCCCCATCAGCAGAATTAAGATGAGCTTGCCCTCCCATGTGTCATTTTCTGGGCTGCCCTGTCAACTTGCACCTGCTACTTTTCACTTTTACTCTCTGAATGACTCTTCACAGACCCCTCTAACTCATTACTGAGGCCATTGTGGGGGACAGGGGCAATTTCTGTGCTGGTGCTTGGAACGATACAAATTAGTGACGATGGATCTTTCGGAGAATTGTCCCCACTCTGCGTTCAGCTTCTAGACTTGAGTTAACTGACTGAGAGAAAGGGCACAAAGAGGCAAAGGATACCACATATTGGTAAGGGTAAGCAGGTCAGGGGCAGTGCAGTGCAGCCCCAGGTATTATGTGTGTGAGAGTGCATTAGCTAGAAAATAAAGTGGAAAAAGAAGAGGAAGGGAAAATGCCCTCTATGACCTCCATCTACAATACTGCATATCTTCCCTCTGTCCATGATATCAATAACAGCATTCTCCATTGGAGTCAAAGTTTGCAACATGGCAGAACCTCTTCCTATTCTTGAGGTTTCTCTCCAATTGTATGTCAGTCTCTTCTGCAAGATGAGTGGGAGTGTGTTAGCATATGCCCCTTTTGAATGGTTGTGAAGATGTGTAAGGCAGCTTAGTATAATGTGCATGCTAAGAAGAAAAAGCAGCAACTGTGGGCAACAACTCATTGAAAAGGCAGTAGCAGGTGTTGAGTGTGTGAGTTTAACTAGAATAAGGTGTAGTGGAGTGTCCTATTGTGATTGCAGGACAGGTTTATGAAGTTGAATTGAAGATTTGTTAGTGATGGGGCTAAAGTTTGCTGTTGAAGGGCTGTGTAAAAAGTCTGAAGTGGGGTCTTGCAATGGCAATCTTGGGAAGGTTACTAAATTTCTTCCTGCACTGCAGCCAGGTCCGAGGACTTATGCTAATGACATTGACCAGTCCAGCTAGCTCTCTCCATTGCTACTGACTAAATTTCTGGGGCACTCATTGCCCATCTGAAGGGAAAAGGACATCCTTCCATTTTTCACTTTCTCCAAAATGACCTTGACTGTATTATTTGAAAGTCAGGGTGCTTTGGCTGTTGTCTTCTACCTGCTACTTCAGTAATGCACTGTCTACTACAGAAAACTCCACCTCCCCTTTAAAAGTTGTAGATTGACTTTAAGAAACAGCAGGTCCACCAGATTTCTAACCCTCCCAAATGGTGAGCTGCCAAAAAGCATATAATTAACTCTGGCAATTCACCTCCTTTATTTAAATGAGGTCTAACTACCATAATCAATCAGGCCTTCTGCTGACGTCATCAAGCAGAGCAGAGCAGAGACCCTTCCCATCGCCTGCCCAATCTGTGTCACAAATAGAAATTGCCTTGACATCTGTTAAATTTATGAACTTGAGGATGCAGCCAACAAACTGTTCATGGTATCTCTTCAGATGACTGTTGAAATTAAAAACTAGCAAGTTGAGGTGGAATTATAATTGGACATTTGGGCCATGTTCGAATTGTAGTTGCCATGCTAGTATGCCAATGTTATCAGCTTAGCTTACTAATCTATTACGTATAAAACAAATAACAGAATTATGCTGTTATCTGTAGACAGGCTTTACTTCTCTGTTTTCTCTGTATTGAATGTGACTGCACTTTCAGTGCTGTCAGGTGACGTGCCCAGCATTTTAGTATTTTAAACACGTTGCCAGCCACCTTCAACTTTCCGCTCAGGACATTCAACTGCTCCTTCTGGAGCCCATAAATTCAATCATAACAACAATGTATTTGCTGGTCCAGCTGCTTTATCTCTTTTATTGATCTACAGAGAAATAGAACCTATCAGAAGTTTACAAATCAGTGCTTTGTAGAACTGTGCATCAGTATTAAAAAAACACAATCTGTCATGAATTTACACACAGCATTTGTTATCCTCATAGACTACTGAATTATCAATATAAAAATGTAGTTGTACACACTTTATGTGCTGTGCCTGTTACAATACATGTTTTTTCAGACTGCTTCATAAGAACCAAATTCTACATAGGAATCTAACATGTGAAATATGCTAATTTGTAATCCACATTCTTATTTACTTCATGTAAAGGCTTGACTACAGTCACAAAATTATGAGTAAAAAGAAATATTGATATTGAGCTTTATAGATTTCAAATCCTTATGTTATTTATGTCACTCATGTTTTCTTCTTCAGATTGGCTGTTCTAGTATTGTCACTAGTACTGAGAAATAATAGTGCTGTTGTTACATTCACACTTCCAGCAAGTGAACTCCATTTGCAGCACAGATGTCAGGGTGCCATCCCTCCTCTCCCCCCTTTTATAGGTTTCATTCAATTAAGCACTGCTAATTACTAACTACACAGTACTTACATATACTATCATATTAGAGAATGCTATATGAGTTGGCTCAGTGGGTACTGAGCTCAACGCATGTTTTATGCTGAGTTCAGCTGAAGTTTTTAACTTTTCAGTCAGGGTTTCCCTCCTTTGCAGTGTACTTTTAATTTTGAGTGCATAACCTTCTGCATAAGCTTTGATGGTATCAAAAACAAAAGTAACTTGTATTTATATAGCATGTTTAATATACAAGACATCCCAAGTAATAGACACTGAGACATGGGAGAGAGGTCAGGAAAGGTACCTGAAGGCTATGTTAAATAGGTGTGTTTTAAAGAAGACAGAGAAGTAGAAAGGTGGGGGGATTTATTGAGGGAGTTCCAGAGAGGAAGACAGAGGTGACTAAAGGTCTGTTATCAATGGTGGGGCAAAGGAAAGCACAGAAGGCTAGAGACAAAGAATTGAAAGGTGTTGAAGGGGATGTATAGCTGGAGGAATTGCAGAGGCAGGGTGGCACATGGCTGTGGAGAGATTTGAAGAAGACATGAATTGGGGGACAGGCAGGTGGTGTAGATCAGTTAGGATATGGATGATAAAGTGAGTAGGAATTAGTATGGCACAGAAGTAGATGGTTGCAATTTTGATAAGTTGGAACTACAGAAAGTGAATGTTGAGAATGTTGAGGAAAACATTTAACTTCCTTCTGACTTCCTTCATTTGCTACCAAATGTTCTATGTAAATAATATTGGACAGTCTTCAGTGCCATCTCCTGGGAGAAGCGTCTACAATATGAACTCCTACAATTGTGGCACTAACTTCACAGGGGAAACATTAGATAAGGACTGATAACAGGCACGGGGATCGCGAAATGCAATTATCCTTTGCCTACTGCGATGCAGGCAGCATGCAAACTTCATGCTGTCTGCTAATTTAAATTATTGTAGTGTCCAGCCCAATGCTAAATGCGATGCTGAGTGACTGCATGCCTCAGCAGGGGACCGAAGTTCTTGAGAGGCCAGCACTACTTAAAGCCAGCCTGCAGCTCTTAAAGGCAATGAGCATTCTGGCTGCAGCAGGTGCTGGAATTAGTTAAAGAAGCTTTAATGAACAGAAAGAGGTGTAGAAATGGCACAACAGACCCCAAGATTCTCTGATGCTGCACTGGACTTGGTGTAGGAGGTGGACAGAGGGCTAGCCTAGCCTCATTTGGCTAGGATGCCCTACAGATAAACACTACAAAGGCAGTGGGAGAGATTGCCACCACAGTTGATGCCAGCAACCTAGCTCCAAGGACCTGGATGCAGTGCTGCAAAATGTACAATAACATCAAACTAGTGATCAAGGTCAGTAAATACACCTTCACTTGCCATATTGTTTCAAATAAACTATTAGCCTTACACAATGCTCCATCACAACACTCCCCCCTTTACTCACCTATCAACATTCTCATCAAGCACGACTCATAACGAAAAATCATTGCCTTACCTCACCCACTTCGCACTGTTGCAAGCCTCACGCCCATCTCTCAGAGCTTGCACACACTGCAAGCTGTTCATCTTTGACAGGCACATCACCCAAACACATTGCACCACACTCACTGACACACTTCTTTCTTTCTTGCAGGACAAGGTGGCACAAAGTTAGAGATAGCAGAACACAACTGGCCCCCATTACAGCACATGGTGCTGGCCATCAGTTCAGCAGCCACGACTGAGGCCATGACCAGTAGCAGGGTTGAAAACATAAAGGATGACGATACATTCCTCCTAATCGATATTCTCACATCCCACTTATCCCTCACCCTACACTCTCTTCTGATTACTAGCTGCAGATGATGTAAGCATGCACTTCTTGTTTCCTACCCTCACGATTGCCTCATCACAACCTTACCCTTGTGCGTTTATCCTTTCAGAAACCCAAGAGCTGCCACTTGGTTAAGCACTGGTGTCAGAGTCTGAGTCCAAAAGGAACAAGAGACTGATAAAGAAGAAACACCATCACTTGATCTCACACCTACCAGCTCAGATACAGGCACTGCATGTATTATAGAGTTTAGTATAGAAGTGCGACCTGCACATTGTGAACGAAAATTATTTCCTCCCTCGGGAGTGGACTTGGAGTCAGGGGTGGGCTGTTCAATTGGGAGGGAAGGCGGGGAGCGGAGTGCTCGTTGCCTTCCCGACATGCCCAATTAAGCCAAGGGTGCAGAAGGTCAAGGACGGCCTTCCATCCTGGAGGCCATTGAGTCCCTTAAATGGCTGATTAATGACCACTTAAGAGCCTCGCCCTGCCACCACTGGGACCTCCACCATTTGGGATGGTCGACCAGTAAAACCAGGTGGCCTCCCTGTGTGATTTGTTGGAGGATGAGGCCCTTCTGCTTGGGCAATCTGTAGTCCACGGAGGGCCCCCAATGGCAAAGTCTGCCTGGTGCCAACACCACCCGTCTGCCCTCAGCAACCCCCACCCATCCCTCATCGGGGCCCGACCAACTGGCACCGATGAGCCTGTCCCACTCACCTCCAATCCAGAACTCCATGGCTTCTCATGGTGCCGGGCCTACCTACAGTCCCAGCAGTGGCATCCGCTCCCAGTGGATCTGCTGGGACTGCTGAGCTGCCAGCCCTCTGATTGGCTGGCAGCTCTAGCAGGCAGGACCCCCATCCTTAAATGGATGGGGACCCTGGTGCTAGGCAGTTAATTGCCCAAGCACTGTTAAATACAGCTGGGGGTCCCCCGAACAGCCGAGGCAGGTTCCCCTCACCTTCCTGGCCCAGCGTCTGGACCTTCACGACCTGCACAAAATTCTGTGAGTCACCAGACATTAGTGGGCTGCAGCCAGGTTGGTGGGAAAGGATAATGTAGGTGCCAGCTCCTCATTCTTGTCCTCCAGAGCCCATGACTTCAGCTGGAGAGGACTGAGATGGAGACTTCAAGGTTGGGGGGCGGGAGGGCACATAGAGGAAAAAGGCTGAGGGGTATGCACACAGCAACACTTTGTTCATTGGTCGGCCTACCAGAAAGCCTGCTGTCACTATCAAGGAGCATGAAGGAATCCAGCTGCAACTTGGCACAAGGCTTTGTGCAGAGTTTGCAACCCATCCATTCCAGCATGGAATTGGTGGTAATCTACATGAGAACACTTGTGGACCTGACCACGATGCTGCATCTGATGGCCAATGTCTCAGTGCTGCAATAGAAGCTCCGATTGTGGTCATGAAATCACAGCTTCTTGCCATGCAAGCTCAGCTTGCTGCCATGTAGGCTCAGCCTGCTGCCATCATGGATGCAGATACCAGTGCTTAAAGGGACTTTAGGTTCTCACAGCAGTCCAGCAATCTGTGTTCCAACAGATTATTTGGACTGCTGAGGCACCACCCCAGGGAAACGTCAGTGGCCCCGTGGAACACGAACCTGCTGTCCTCTCTCAAGATGACAGCATTCGTGCTCCCATCACTGCCACGGCACCAAAGCCCCTTGTTATCGCCTGTCAGCCAGTAGCCCAGGCTGCTGCTGCCGTGCCGAAGTGATGCAGTCCAAAGCTGGACCTTCTATGCCCAGAGCTGCTTGAGGCCTCTTGCAAGGCCATCTGCAGTCTCCCCCGTTATAAGTCAGCAGCCTTCCATGAGCCATGCTGCAGTTACTGCGTACCAGTATTAGACCAGGCAATGGCACCCACACGACAGGCACTAAGGGAATTCACAATGGTGAGTAGTTGACTTTTGTACGGATTATTGGATGTTCTGCTGGGCAAAGTTGGTTTTGTGATGGCTTTTATTTCAGCATTGTGACCGAGAAGACACTGTGATAGTTTGTAACAGAGGAAGGGTAAGGTGTATGTCATAGAATAGGGATTTGGGGTCGTGTTTGATGGAACCACAATCGAATGAGCCAATCATGGAGAGCTTGGCCCAAGGTGTTGGTTGCCTCCTCCCTTCCTTCTGATTTTTATTTTCCTCCTGTTCTTGTATCTCTTCTTCCTCCTCCTCCTGCTCTTGAGCTGCTTGCCACATTACTGCTGGCAAAGAATGTGCCCTCGTGATAGCCAGGTTGTGAAGGGCACAGCAGACCACTACAAACGGGGATACTTGCTCCGTCGAGTACTGGAGGGCTCCACCAGAGTGATCCAGGTAGCAGGACCATTGCTGCCGTACTCTAATGGTCTTCTCTATGATGTCCCGTGTGGCAGCATGGTTCTCATTGTTATGCAAGCTGGCCATGTGTGGTTGACTTGTGGAGTGGAATCATAAGTCAGGGGAAGAGCAGATAGTCTTTGTCGTCCAGCAGCCACCTCTGGTTTGACGTGGTGGCTCAAATACTGAAAGAGCAGACTGGCACAGAATGAAGGCATCATGACTGCTGCCAGGATACAGGGCCTAGACAGGCATGATGTGCTCACCATGGTCAAACACTAACTGCACATTCAGTGAGTGGAACCCTTTGTGGTTTTGGATCATCTCTGCATTTAGATCAGGGTTGTCCAACGTGGGGGCCTACAATTTTTGTCTTACACAGGGGCCTGGTGAGGCAATTTTGGAAAGTTAAAGGCATTAAAAATGGATCTTACTATTAATCAAAACAACAACAAATTGTACATTTTTGTTAAGAAGTTTTAAATGAGAAAACTAATTTATTGACTTACATTCTCTTCACTATGTTGGACACTGATTTAGTGAGATACCTGGCTTGCACAAGCAGTCAATGTTTGCCCGCACACTTAAAGTAGTGATGCGGAGTATTCCAGATAGATGTCATTCTGTCAGCAGTGATCTTGATCACTCTCTCTCCGTCCCTCTCTATCCTGAATTTTATTAGCCCGCCAGAGCCGTCGCGATATTAAGTGCAGTGACTCATTAACATGCCTGGGTCGCACCAACACCACCCAATGACGTGGAGGGGGTGGGCTTGATGCCGCAGTGAATGGCGTCAGCTGACAGGAAAGCAGGTGCTGATGCCATATTTAAAAGGCAGCCAGCCCTGCATTCATTATAAATCTGAACTCAAACCTTGCTGCTGCAGCTGCAAACTGAAGAATCCAGAGAAACTTGTTGAGACCAAGGTCTCTTGAACTTTGAGAAGATGGCACAGGCACGATCCAGGGTGGCCCCACGGTTCAGCAATGCCTCCCTGCTCAGTCTCCTACAGGCTGCACCGGCAAGGTGGGAGGTCCTCTTCCCCAGCGATGGTAAGAAGAAGTCCTCCTGCCTGACCAAGCAAGCCTGAGTGGAAGTGGCAGAGGAGGTCAGTAGCCATGGGGCTATCCAGCGTGACTGGGTGCAGTGCTGCAAGTGGACGAAGATGCATGGCTCCGCTGAATCTGGGTGTCCCCATAGAGTGGCACATGTGTGGCATTTGAGTGCATGCCTTCATCCATGGAGAGGTCGGTGGCCCTCTTGGAGAGCCAGATTGCATTGTTTCACACTGACCTACAAACCCTCACCATGGCCATGAGATCCACACAGCAGTGGCAAGGCAAGAGAGGGACCAGGGGCACGGAGAGGGTCCCTGCCCCGGTCCTTCCCAGGAGAGCAGTGAGGTTTATATGAGCCTTCAGATGGAGGAGGCAAGCCTGCGCACCATATCTGAGGTCCCCCCTCAAGATGATTCCAATGTGGACACTGGCCCCTCAGCCCCTCCGCCAGTGAGTCCAGCTCCAGCAGCCATGACATCTGAGGAGAGTCCTGCACTAGCAAAGGAGGCCCCCAGCCAGCCAGGCCACCCCAGGCCTTGGCATCCAGAAGAAGACCGCCGAAGTGATCCACATCCTAAGGGTAATCTGATCAGCAGCCTTCCTCCAGTCAGGCTGCTAGCACGGAAGTGGCACCACAAAGGAGCACCGGCAAACATTTCAGAAAGACACCTTGATACAAATGGGTCTGCACGGGTGACATTACTATGTATAAAGTTAACTCACTATATGTTCTTCACTAGCATGTGTATTGTTGTAATGTGTGAATGATATGTGCCAGAATGTGCCTATCGTGTTGCCTCCCATTACTTCATTGACCTCTTAGAACTGCCAATGTATGGAATATCATTAACATGCCAGTATGCATTAAGTGCCCCTCTATGATGCAGTCCCATGGACAATGGCTCAGTCAGCTGCTGCCAGTAATGGTCGGGAGTAAGATGTTGCAGATGCAGAATGCTGCACTACCGATGAACGGGGTTACTGTGTGGTGTGCAGAGCCCATGGGGAATGTTATGGTGTGGAGAACTGTTGATTAATAAGGCATTGTCGCCCATACTTGCTCGCTGCTTGCCCTGCATGCGATGCCTGGATGCTCGCCGTCCTCCCATGTGCTTTTCCTGCTGCAAGCCCTCTGTGTCCTCACATTCCAAGAAGGAGTCCTGCTCACGTCACTCCTCATCCTGCAAGGCCTCCTCCCTATTTAGTGCATTGTTGTGCAGAGCACAGCAAACAGCAACTATATGAGCTACCCTTTCTGGTTCATACTACAGGGCACCACCCGATCTATCCAGGCAGTGGAGGTGCATTTTCAGCATGCCGATCGCCTGCTCAATGGTGGCTCTTGTTGCACCCTGGCAGGCGTTGTAGCTCTCCTCTGCATCGGTGGTGGGGTTTCTCACCAACGTCAGGAACCATGTCTGCAAGGGGTAGCCCTTGTCTCCAAGAAGTCACCCCTCGATCTGAGCCAGTGCAGTGAGCAGCAACGGCACCTGGGACTGGCACAAGATGAAGGTCTCATGGCAGCTGAAAGCAGGCACAGATTTGCATAAAGTGCTGACAGTGATTGCATAAGAGCTGCACGTTGAGCGAATGGAAGCCCTTTCGGTTAAGGTATGCAACTGGTTGCCTGACGGGAGCCTTGATGGCCACATAGGTTCAGTCTATGACCCCTTGCACCTCTGAGAATCCCGGCATGAGCCCCCAGTTGGTGAACATCCGTAGCACTTAAAGCAGCCAGAAGCGCTGCACAAAGAACAGCCAGGCGCTGCGCAAATGACTACTGGCAACACCTATGCAGTCATATTCAGCTGGCTTCCGACACTGGAAACATCAGATGAATGCATGATGGCATTAAGAGAGCTTTTGGGCCAAGCATCAAGAAGATCGCCCCCCTCAGATCTAAATCAGGGGACACAATCACTGACTAACAAAAGCAAATGGACCGCTGGGTGCAGCACTACCTAGAACTGTACTCCAGGGAAAATGTTGTCACTGAGACCGCCCTCAATGCAGCCCAGTCTCTGACAGTCATGGATGAGCTGGACGTACAGCCAACAAAATCGGAACTCAGTGATGCCATTGATTCTCTAGCCAGCGGAAAATCCCCTCGGAAGAACGGCATTACCCCTGAAATAATCAAGAGTGCCAAGCCTGCTATACTCTCAGCACACTACGAACTGCATTGCCTGTGCTGGGACGAGGGAGCATTACCACAGGACATGCGCGATGCCAATATCATCACCCTCTCTAAGAACAAGGGTGACCGCGGTGACTGCAACAACTACCGTGGATCTCCCTGCTCAGCATAGTGGGGAAAGTCTTCGCTCGAGTCGCTTTAAACAGGCTTCAGAAGCTGGCTGAGCATGTCCACCCTGAGGTACAGTGTGGCTTTCGAGCAGAGAGATCCATCATTGACATGCTGTTCTCCCTTCGTCAGATACAGGAGAAATGCTGCGAACAACAGATGCCCCTCTACATTGCTTTCATTGATCTCACCAAAGCCTTTGACCTCGTCAGCAGACGTGGTCTCTTCAGACTACTAGAAAAGATCGGATGTCCACCAAAGATACTAAGTAGCAACACCTCATTCCAAGACAACGTGAAAGGCATAATTCAGCATCGCGGCGCCTCATCAGACCCCTTTCCTATCCTGAGTGGCGTGAAACAGGGCTGTGTTATCGCACCTACACTGTTTGGGATTTTTTTCTCCCTGCTGCTCTCACATGCGTTCAAGTCTTCAGAAGAAGGAATTTTCCTCCACACAAGATCAGGTGGCAGGTTGATCAACCTTGCCCGTCTAAGAGCGAAGACCAAAGTACGGAAAGTCCTCATCAGGGAACTCCTCTTTGCTGATGATGCTGCATTAACATCTCACACTGAAGAGTGTCTGCAGAGACTCATCGACAGGATTGCGGCTGCCTGCAATGAATTTGGCCTAACCATCAGCCTCAAGAAAACGAACATCATGGGACAGGACGGCAGAAATGCTCCATCTATCAATATCGGCGACCCCGCTCTGGAAGTGGTTCAAGAGTTCACCTACCTAGGCTCAACTATCATCAGTAACCTGTCTCTCGATGCGGAAATCAACAAGCGCATGGGAAAGGCTTCCACTGCTATGTTCAGACTGGCCAAGAGAGTGTGGTAAAATGGCGCACTGACAAGGAACACAGAAGTCCGAGTGTATCAGGCCTGTGTCCTCAGTACCTTTCTCTACGGCAGAGAGGCCTGGACAACGTATGTCAGCCAAGAGCGACGTCTCAATTCATTCCATCTTCGCTGCCTCCGGAGAATCCTTGGCATCAGGTGGAGGACCGTATCTCCAACACAGAGGTCCTCGAGGCGGTCAACATCCCCAGCATATACACCCTACTGAGCCAGCGGCGCTTGAGATGGCTTGGCCATGTGAGCCGCATGGAAGATGGCAGGATCCCCAAGGACACATTGTACAGTGAGCTTGCCACTGGTATCATACCCACCGGCCGTCCATGTCTCCGCTTTAAAGACGTCTGCAAACGCAACATGAAGTCCTGTGACATTGATCACAAGTCGTGGGAGTCAATTGCCAGTGATCGCCAGAGCTGGCGGGCAGCCATAAAGGCGGGGCTAAAGAGTGGCGAGTCGAAGAGACCTGGAAATAGGCAGAAAAAAAGACAGAAGCGCAAGGGGAGAGCCAACTGTGTAACAGCCCCGACAAACAAATTTCTCTGCAGCACCTGTGGAAGAGTCTGTCACTCCAGAATTGGCCTTTATAGCCACTCCAGGTGCTGCTCCACAAAGCACTGACCACCTCCAGGCACGTACCCATTGTCTCTCGAGACAAGGAGGCCAAAGAAGAAGAAAGAAGATGACCCCTTGCACCTCTGAGAATCTCGGCATGGAGCCAAATCTGATGGATCTCTCAGCCTGGCTCTCAGGGTCCATCCTGAAGCAGAGATAGTCACCGGCCCTCCGATACAGAGCATCGGTGACCTCCCTGATGCAGCGGTGCACTGCTGACTATGTCACCCCACATATGTCGCTGGTGGGTCCCTGAAATGATGCAGAGGTGTAGAAGTTAAGAGCCGCTGTCACTTTGAGGGCCACGGGCATAGGATGTCCACTGAAGCCCAGTGGCTGCTGATCATCATTCAGCAGGGCACAGAGATATGTCACCGCCTCTCTCGGCATCCGCAGTCACCTCTCACACTGGTGCTCAGACATCTGCAGATATGTCATGCGGGACCTGTAGATGTGCGACATTCTATAGTGGCAAGTTCACCTTGGGGTAACCTGCTGCTCACAACGGGGGGCTTCCACGTGGGTTGCACCTTCCTCTTGGTTTGCCTCCGGCACATGGCTCCTCACAACAAGCGAATCAATGGTACCATCCCCACCTCAAGGTTGCAATTGAACTCGGTTCCTTCACTACTTCCAAGGCACAGAACAGGGCAAGAAATGATATTGAATGGTACATCAGGTGTGTTCATGCATTAGCTCTATGGTATGGCAAGGCATTGCCCATCTTAGCTTCCACTAAGAGTGGCGCAGCATGCCTACATTCAGATTGCAGCAGTTGCATCGATTGGCCCACCAGCCAGATTACCTTTAACTGCCTACCGTTTATGGCACCCTCCCCACACAAAGGGTTCCTGGAGTGGCATTGTTCCTTCACTCCTACAAACATTCAAAGGCGCAGAGTGCCCCCCTTTACAGAGGGAGCGTACGCGGTGCCTGCGTACATGATTGCAGAGTTGTGCCCCTGGTAATACCATCCCCTCCCACCTCCTTTCATGACTGTAGAGTTGTGCCCCCGGTAATACCATCCCCCTCCCACCTCCGTACACACACAGGCAGAGTTGAGACCCACCTCGCAACACTCACCTTCATAGGTTTCGAGTACTGCAACCTCTATCTCGCTGGCATTTATCAGTCGGGAACGAGAAGGCACGTGAGAGATGCCCATTCAGCTGAATACTCGAAAGTGTTTAAGAAGTTGCAGCGGGACACTGCCATCACTATCCCTGGGTATGTCCTGTCCCACCAGTAGGACAGACCCAGCAGAGGTGGCGGCACAGTGGTATACAGTAGGGAGACAGTTGCCTTGGGAGTCCTCAACATCGACTCCGGACCCCATGAAGTCTCATGGCATCAGGTCAAACATGGGCAAGGAAACCCTTTGTTGATTACCACCTATTGCCCTCCCTCAGCTGGTGAGTCAGTACTCCTCTATGTTGAACACCACTTGGAGGAAGTACTGAAGGTGGCAAGGGCGCAGAATGTACTGTGGGTGGGGGACGCCAATGTCCATCAACAAGAGTGGTTCAGTAGCACCACTACTGACTGAGCTGGCCGAGTCCTAAAGGACATAGTTGCTAGACTGGGTCTGCGGCAAGTGGTGAGGAAACCACCAAGAGGGAAAAACATACTTGACCTCGTTCTCACGAATCTGCCTGCTGCAGATGCTTCTGTCCATGACAGTATTGGTAGGAGTGACCACCGCACAGTCCTTGTGGTGACGAAGTCCCACCTTCACATTGAGGACACTGTCCATCGTGTTGTGTGGCACTATCGCCGTGCTAAATGGGATAGATTTCGAACAGATCTAGCAATGTAAAACTGGTGAGGTGCTGTGGGCCATCAGCAGCAGCAGAATTGTACTCAACCACAATCTGTGACCTCATGGCCCAGCATGTCCCCCACTCCACCATTACCATCAAGCCAGGAGACCAACCCTGGTTCAATGAAGGAGGGCATGCCAGGAGCAGCACCAGGCATACCTCAAAATGAGGTGTCAACCTGGTGAAGCTACAACAGAGGACTACTTGCGTGCCAAACTGCGTAAGCAGCATGCGATAGACAGAGCTAAGCAATCCCATAACCAACGGAACAGATTCAAGCTCTGCAGTCCTGCCACATCCAGCAGCGAATGGTGGTGGACAATTAAGCAACTAACTGGAGGAGATGGCTCCACAAATATCCCCACCCTCAATGATGTGGGAGCCCAGCACATCAGTGCGAAAGATAAGGCTGAAGCATTTGCAACAATCTTCAGCCAGAAGTGCCGAGTTGATGACCCATCTTGTCCTCCTCCTGAAGTCCCCAGCATCACAGATGTCAGACTTCAGTCAATTCGATTCACTCCGCATAATATCAAGAAATGACTGAATACTGCAAAGGCTATGGGCCCTGACAATATTCGGGCAATAGTACTGAAGACCTGTGCTCCAGAACTTGCCACGACCCTAGGCAGGCTGTTCCAGTACAGCTACAACACTGGCATCTATCTACCCGGCAATGTGGAAAATTGCCCAGGTATGTCCTGTACACGAAAAGCAGGACAAGTCCTACCCGGCCAATTGCCACCCCATCAGCCTACTCTCAATCATCAGGAAAGTGGTGGAATGTGTCATCAACAGTGCCATCAAGCAGCACTTGCTTAGCAATAACCTGCTCAGTGACACTCAGTTTGGGTTCCTCCAGCTCCTGACCTCATTATAGCCTTGGTTCAAACATGGATAAAAGAGCTGAACTCAAGAGGGGAGGTGAGAGTGACATCAAGGCAGCATTTGACCGAGTATGGCTACAAGGAGCCCTAGCAAAACTGAAGTCAATGGGTATCAGGGGGAAAATTCTCCACTGGTTGGAGTCATACCGACCACAAAGGAAGATGGTTGTCGTTGTTGGAGGTCAATCATCTGAGCTCCAGGACATCAATGCAGGAGTTCCTCAGGGTAGTGTCCTAGGCCCAACCATCTTCAGCTGCTTCATCAATGACCTTCCTTCAATCATTAGGTCAGAAGTAGGGATGTTCGCTGATGATTGCACAATGTTCAGCAAAATTTATGAATCCTCAGATACTAAAGCAGCCCATGTAGAAATGCAGCAAGACCTGGACAATATCCAGGCTTGGGCTGATAAGTGGCAAGTTCCATTCGTGCCACACAGGTGCCAGGCAATGACCATCTCCAACAGGAGAGAATCTAAACATCTCCCTTGACATTCCATGGCATTACCATCATTGAATCCTCCACGGCCAACATCCTAGGGGCTACCATTGACCAGAAACTGAACTGAAGTAACCATATAAATACTGTGGCTACAAGAGCAGGTCAGAGGCTAGGAATCCTGCAGCGAGTAACTCACCTCCTGACTCCCCAAAGCCTGTTCACCGACTACAAGGCACAAGTCAGGAGTGTGATGGGATACTCTCCACTTGCCTGGATGGGTGCAGCTCCAACAACACTCAAGACGCTCGACACCATCCAGGACAAAGCGGCCCGCTTGATTCGCACTCTATCCAGAAACATTCACTCCCTCCACCACTGACGCACAGTGGCAGCAGTGTGTACCATCTACAAGATGCATGCAGCAATGCATCAAGGCTCCTTAGACAGCACCTTCCAAACCCGCGACCTTTACCAACTAGAAGGACAAGGGCAGCAAGTGAATGGGAACACCACCAGCTGCAAGTTCCCTCCAAGTCACACACCATCCTGACTTGGAACTATATCGCAGTTCCTTCACTGTCGCTGGGTCAAAATCCTAGAACTCCCTTCCTAACAGCACTGTGGGTGTACCTACCTCACATGGACTGCAGCGGTTCAAGAAGGCAGCTCACCACCACATTCTCATGGGCAATTAGGGCTGCGCAATAAATGCTGGCCTAGCCAGCAACACCCACATCCCATGAATGAATTTTTCAAAAATGCATAATACAGCAAGGTAAGGATTTCTTTGCGTATTTAAATTGGCCTCCCATCGCCAAGCAGCGGGGGTGCCGCCACGAGGCCTCTCCGCCACCGGCAATATCGAGCTGGACCATCCCTGCCTCAAGGTCCATGACGGGCCTCTCCCAGAGGCATTTTCCAGCAACCCCCCCCCCCCCACCCCCACCCCCAGCCACGATCCCAGTAGAATCTAGCCCTCTTTTCTGTCTCACTCTCTCTCTCTCCCTGTGTCACCCCCTCACTGTGTTGTTACCTCCTCTGTTTCGTCCTCGCTCTCTGTGTCACACCCCATCTGACCTCTTTCTTTCTTTGTCCCTCCATCTCTCTGTCCCTCCGTCTCTCTCCCCCACTTTCTGTCCCCCACCTCTCTCTCTGCTCTCCCTCTCTGTCCTGCCGTCCCTCTCTGTCCCGCCATCCCTCTCTGTCCCATCCCCCCCTCTCTGTCCCACCCCCCCTCTCTGCCCCCTTCCCTCTCTGTCCCCCTTCTCTCTTTGTCCCCTATTCCCTCTCTGTCTCCCCTTCCCTCTGTCCCCTATTCCCTCTCTGTCCCCCATTCCCTCTCTGTCTCCCCCGTCTCTCTCTCTGTTCCCCTTATCTATCTCTATTTTCTCCCTCCCTCTCTCTCTTCCCCTCCCTCCTTCTCTCTGTTCCTGCCTCTCCATCTCTCTCTGTTCCCTCTCTCTCTTTTCCCCTCTCTATCTCTCTCTGTTCCCCTCTCTACCTCTTTCAGTTCCCCCCTCTCTTTCTCTCCCCCGCTCTGTGCCCCCAGCTCTCTGTTCTCCACCCTCTCTTTCTATCTCTCTCTGTTCCCCACCTCTCTCTCTCTGTTTCCCCTCCCCCTCTCTCTTCTGTTCCACCCACCTATCTCTCTCTTTGTTACCGTCCCTCTCTCTGTTCTAGCCTCTCCTTCTCTCTTTCTCTGTTCCCCTCCCTCTTTCTGTCTGGCCTCTCCCTCTCTCTCTCTCTCTCTCTCCCCCCACCCCCCCCCCCCCCCCCACTCTCTGTACCCCTCTCTATTTCTCTCTGTTCCCTACCTCTCTCTTTTTCACCCTCCCTCTCTCTCTGTCTCTTTTCCCCCTCTATTTCTCTCTCTATTGCCCCCGCTCTCTCTGTGTTCCCCCCTCTCTGTTACCCCCCCACCCCCGCTCTCTCTCATTCCGTTCCCCACCTTTCTCTGTCTGTCAACCCTTCTCTCGCTCTCTGTCCCCCTGTCTCTCTATGTCCCCCTCTCTCTCTCTGTCCTCCCCCTCTCTCTCTCTCTGTCTCCCTTTTTTCTCTCTCGAACAGTTGCAGAGAGTGGGACCGCTCAGCAGATGGTTGGTCAGATTTTTGAAAGATCGTAAGTCAGTTTCACAGCTGACAGCTGCTGGGATCAGGAACAGCAGTTATCAAGTTCAGACAGATTTGAGGTTTTCCGGTGGCCTTTTAAAAAAAAAGTCGGAACTCGCTGGAAAACTCTGAATCTGTCTGAAGCTGGGAAACAGCTGTTTCTGATCCCAGCACCTGTCAGCTATGAAACTGACTTGCAATCTTTTTTAAAAGCCGGACTGACAATGGGAAATTTCTCATCTCCAGTCACAGACCCCTGGCAAGGATGAGGAACGGCCAGGTACAGTTTCCATTCGCGGACCGGATGGAAACCTTTGGTGAGCCGGATCATGGCCTGCAGGCCATATGTTGGACAACCCTGATCTAGACCATGGGAACATCTAGGACTGGATCTTTTTCAGCATCGAAATAAAATGTTCCTAATAGTAGTCGATTATTCAAGATGGATTGAAGTTAAACAACTACAAGGTCAAAGTTCAGAAGCTGTAATCACATCCTCGAGAGAAATTTTTGCTACACATGGAATTCCAGATATTGTAATATCTGACAACGGGCCACAATTTGCAAATTAATGCTTCAGAGATTTTGTCCATATCACTAGTTCGCATATGTACTCTCAGGCTAATGGTGAAGCACAGAGAGGTGTAAGGACTGTGAAGGCATCGTTAAACAAGAATGAAGATCTTCAACTAACGCTTCTAAGTTATCTATCGGCACCACTTCAGAATGGTTTAGCCCCGTGCGAATTGGAAATGGGAAGAAGGTTGAAGTCCCAACTTCCCACACTCACAAGTATACTCAAGCCACAAGTGTAGAAGACTTGGAAAAAGTGAGGGAGAGAGAGAGGATAGAGAGTAGTTGAATCAATCAGAAAATTATGAGACATGTCAGAGAACAAGGAACTTATCAGACATCCAACCAGGGGAATCAGTTTGGGTTTGAGACCAAAATCGGTATGGAGAAGTGGTCGAACAATCACCATATCCACAATCATACATTCTCCAAACTGACCAAGGGTTGATAAGAAGCAGTAGAACGTCATTGGTGGTGATACCTAAGAAGCAACAAATACAGGAGAACCAATCATCACAAAGGTTTGATGAACCAGTGATGCTACAATCAGCCATCGACCCAGAGGACAACCCAAATGAAGAACTTGAGTCATCCAGTAGTTCTACTCAAGCACTGTAGAGTTAGGAGGAGGAACTAGAAGACTCAAAACATCAAACCACTTCAAAAGAAAGAAGAACTTGTTATGGCAGACTTGTGAAAAAGCTACAGAGATTAGCAATCTGAAAAGAGAAGGCAGAGATCAGGGGGGAGATGTAGTATAATGTAATATTGGGTTGTTACTGGGCAGAATATGTAACTAGACTGTGAGCATCATTACACGAAATGACATAATGCAATCTGTACAGAACCTCATGGAGAGTTGTAGAGGAAATCATAGATGCAACACGAGTTCAATAAACTCCCGGTATTTTAACCATCAAACACATCTATTCTGTATTAAGCCTTAATAGTTATCAGAATATTATACAAACCACTAAGCACTTCTAAAGACTCAAACTGAGCCAATTGAAATTAATCAGCAACTCATCTGCAAGTTGTTGATGATGCCTTTAAATAACCTTGTGGGGGAGGGGTCATTGTTCAGCTGTGCCTGTTCGAGGGGAGGCATTAGCTGGAGTGACAAATTTGAAAATGGCAGTGCTGGCATCAAATTAGCACTACCTGCTGGCTAACATCATAATCTGCTTTGGAATAGCATCCCAGTTCTGATGAAGGGTCACTGACCTGAAACGTTAACTCTGCTTCTCTCTCCACAGATGCTGCCAGACCTGCTGAGTATTTCCAGCATTTCTTGTTTTCATATCATAACCTGCTTACTCTGCATACTTCCAGTGCATGCTCCTCATGCCCGTGCTAACATCCTCACCAAGGTGGCATTTAGCCCGGGCCACTCCAGAAGTGTGCACATGCAGCACGGATGCCATTTTGGAAGGAAAACACCACCCATAGCGCCAAAACTACAGCGACTCAGGAGCGCAATTTTGAGGCCTACGAGTACAATAGGTCTTAACACTCCAAGGGGCTGGATTTCGTTCCCTGCCCCACATCTAGTTCCGTGGCGAGGGGGGCTGGAAAATCGTTGCAGCAGCAGCCACCACAGATCCTGACGCCGGGATTATCGGGCCCGATCTTCCAGGCTGCAGGGAAGCTTAGTGGTGCCCCTCCATCGCTCTGAGACAGGACCCGACTTGGCACATTTAAATAGCATATTTGCATCAATTAAAATATAAACCTCAGAGATCTTACCTTCAGTTCCCGATCCTCAGCGTGACGAGCAGTACTCACGTGCCTTCACTGTCCTGTCCAAGGAAAGCTGGCGCCACCGAGGTGGGGAAGGGGTGAACTCTGTACTCTGATGTTGGGGGGTGGGAGAGTGCGGGAAAGGGTGAACTCTGCACTCTGATGGGTGGGGGAGGTAAGGGGTGAACTCTGCATTATGGTGTACTGTTTACAGGGCTGGCAGCCTTTTAAAAATGGCATCAGCACCTGCTCCTTCAACAGGTGATGCCAAGAAGGGCGTCGCCGAGGCCACCCCCACCACGTGATTGGGGAGCCGGCTGCCGTGAATATGTAAAATGGCCATGTGTTGCATAATCATGGTGGCGAGTGAAGGTCCCATGGGGGATGGCCGCTATGTTCCGCGCCCGCCGCCGCTCCCAGCGGCAGGAATACTAAATCCAACCCCTTTTTTTAGAAAGCCTGTGACTATACCATTTTAGGCATAAAATAGGTTCAAGTTACCATCAGCTTTAAAAAAATCACCACTCTCTTTGAACCTGATGACGACATGTAAACTAAAGGCTAATGGGGACAAAAGAAAGCCTCTTTATTTGAAGTCAGAGAAGTGACACCAGAGACAGCTGAAATGCTTTGAGAATAAAGGTAATCCCAAATCTACAGTATGTAAGAATGTGTTAAAGGAAACATAATACAAAGAACAAAGAACAGTACAGCACAGGAACAGGCCATTCAGCCCTCCAAGCCTGCGCCGATCTTGATGCCTGCCGAAACTAACACCTTCTGCACTTCCGGGGCCCATATACCTCTATTCCCTTCCTATTCATATATTTGTCAAGATATCTCTTAAACGTCGCTATCGTATCTGCTTCCACCACCTCCCCTGGCAGCAAGTTCCAGGCACTCACCACCCTCTGTGTAAAGAACTTGCCTCACACATCCCCTCTAAACTTTGACCCTCGCACCTTAAACCTATGTACCCTAGTAACTGACTCTTCCACCCTGGGAAAAACTTCTGACTATCCACTCTGTCCATGCTGCTCATAACTTTGTAAACCTCTATCGTGTCGCCCCTCCACCTCCGTCGTTCCAGTGAAAACAATCCGAGTTTTTACAACCTCTCCCCATAGTTAATGCCCTCCAGACCAGGCAACATCCTGGTAAACCTCCTCTGTACCCTCTCCAAAGCCTCCACGTCCTTCTGGTAGTGTGGCGACCAGAATTGCATGCAATATTCTAAGTGTGGCCTAACTAAGGTTCTGTACAGCTGCAACATGACTTGCCAATTTTTATACTCTATGCCCCGACCGATGAAGGCAAGCATGCCGTATGCCTTCTTGACTACCTTATCCACCTGCGTTGCCACTTTCAGTGACTTGTGGACCTGTACGCCCAGATCTCTCTGCCTGTCAATACTCCTATGGGTTCTGCCATTTACTGTATACCTCCCACCTGCATTAGACCTACAAAATGCATTACCTCACATTTGTCTGGATTAAACTCCATCTGCCATTTCTGCGCCCAAGTCTCCAACCGATCTATATCTTGCTGTATCCTCTGACAATCCTCATCATTATCCGCAACTCCACCAACCTTTGTGTCGTCCGCAAACTTACGAATCAGACCAGCTACATTTTCCTCCAAATTATTTATATATACTACAAACAGCAAAGGTCCCAGCACTGATCCCTGTGGAACACCACTAGTCACATCCCTCCATTCATAAAAACACCCATCCACTGTTACCCTCTGTCTTCTGTGACTGAGCCAGTTCTGTATGCATCTTGCCAGCTCACCTCTGATCCCGTGTGACTTCACCTTTTGCACCAGTCTGCCATGCGGGACCTTGTCAAAGGCTTTACTAAAGTCCATATAGACAACATCCACCGCCCTTCCCTCATCAATCATCTTCGTCACTTACTCAAAAAACTCAATCAAATTAGTAAGACACGACCTCCCCTTCACAAAACCATGCTGTCTCTCGCTAATAAGTTCGTTTGTTTCCAAATGGGAGTAAATCCTGTCCCGAAGAATCCTCTCTAATAGTTTCCCTACCGCTGACGGAAGGCTCACCGGCCTATAATTTCCTGGATTATCCTTGCCACCCTTCTTAAACAAAGGAACAACATTGGCTATTCTCCAGTTCTCTGTGGCCTCACCTGTAGCCAATGAGGATGCAAAGATTTCTGTCCAGGCCCCAGCAATTTCTTCCCTTGCCTCCCTCAGTATTCTGGGGTAGATCCGATCAGGCCCTAGGGACTTATCTACCTTAATGCTTTGCAAGACACTCAACACCTCCTCCTTTTGGAAAATGAGATGACTGAGACTATCTGCACTCCCTTCCCTAGGCTCATCATCCACCAAGTCCTTCTCCTTGGTGAATACTGATGCAAAGTACTCATTTAGCACCTCACCCATTTCCTCTGGCTCCACACATAGATTCCCATCTCTGTCCTTTCCCTGGTTACCCTTCAATAAGAAATCCATTTTCAAAGACAGGAATTAAATGTTTGACTCCTTTAAATTTTAACACAATAAAATCAGTAAGTGCTACATATTAAAATAGACATCAAGGGTAATTTTGATTTTGGGTGGTCGTGCAAAGCAGGTAATGTCGATTCAGGAACCTGTTATACTTTTCTTCTGAGTTTCAATTCCACAGAATTCAGTGAACAGAATGATTTTTATCAACTTAGAAATTCCATACACTGAAAGGTTGCTAACAAATTAACAACTACTCATCACAACCTGGAAAACAGGGTCAGACTATAGATGATAGGAAACATGCAGTTATAAATTTGTTCAACCACCTGCATTTAAAACTGCACACATGGCAGGATAGATAGAATACTGCCTAAAATTTGACATTTAACTGAGTACTTGCACACTGAAATTCAAATATATACAAATTTCAACAGATTGTTGGCAATAGAAATGTCGTACTGATGATACTACTAACAATGTTAAATTAAACTGTTAATTTATTTTTAGTTCATTGCAAATCTGCATGCAGCAGTGGTGTGAATTTGATTTCTATGCAGTTTCAGAACTGAACTCAGTCTATGTTGTCGATGTTGAAGTCTTTCGCTGATCCTTGCAGCTCCAATAAAGATACAATGTGAGATTTCCGAGGACAAGCAATGGTAATTGCATCAAATTGCTTTCAAAAACAAATGAGTTCAAAGCAATTTCATGCAGACTGATTTTTTTTGTAGTCAACAGGATTGACCAATTTGCATGTTATTGTTGAAAACAATTGACATATCCCGATCAGTGTGTTTGCTCTTACCTGTTTGTAAGGTAACAGGTAAATTCTAGGGCCCCCATATTCACCAGCTGGAATGCAATGACCTGTCTCTGGAGGCCAATTTCAGGTGGACAGTTTA
This sequence comes from Heterodontus francisci, assembly GCF_036365525.1. NCBI lineage: Eukaryota > Metazoa > Chordata > Chondrichthyes > Heterodontiformes > Heterodontidae > Heterodontus > Heterodontus francisci. The sequence goes on from NC_090376.1 coordinate 82,910,067, forward strand.
GTGTGTCCATGTTAATGAAGCCTAGCTATTAAAGTTGGCCTCTCACAGGACCTCCCAGGCAGCAGAACTCAGCATTCCGCTGGCCAATAGCCCAGGAGTTAAAATTCCCCTTTATATATAAGAATGCTTTGAAGGATTTGATATTCTGAGATGATTTTCTTTAACACATGAATCTAGCCTGTCATACACCCAACATTGTACTATTTAGCTGGCAGAATTTCTTTGTTTCTGCAAATTTTCTTTTCTGCGCTTCTAAAGGCACTGACTCCCACTATTGTATCGTTCTACAAGTGTCTGCTGCTCACCAATACCTCATCTAAGTAATTATTCTTCATGATCAAATCCAGACATTTAAACTTTGATTTTAACCTAACGCACTGGGCGAGAGCATGATGCGTGGATCAGAGTCTGATTTATACCTGGTCCAATGTCGCTGCACGAGAAGCATGACATGAAAAACTATGTGGATGCTTTCCAGCTCTGGGGGTGGGGTCCCTCATTAAAAGGCACTTATCTCCCAAGGGCAGAGGGCAGAGGGGTAGCTCTCAGCACCTCCCCCCACCCCCCCACCTACCAATACCTAGTCCCTTGTTCAGTTGATAAGTGCCTTTTAATGAGGGACCCCCACCCCCGGAGCCGGAAAGCAGCCCACATGGTTTTTCATGTCATGCTTCCCATGCGGCGACAGGGCCGCCCACTGCACAGCTAACTCTGGCGGCGGCGGGATGAGGCCCTTAATTGGGGTTAATTGCCCAGTTAAGGGGTTAATTGGCAGTCGGGCAAGAAGGCTGTTCACAGGGCTTCCCGCCCCGGACTAAATTTTGGCGGAGGCAGGATGGTGGCAGGGAACCACCCACCCCTGCCATCATCCCACCTGATTTTATGCTCTCCTTGCCTCCAAACCCACAGCGGGGGAAAGCATAAAATTCCCCCCACTGTGTTCAGTTTTGTGGTCTGAACTTCAAGCAAGATATACTGGCCATGGAAGGGGCACAGCAGAGATTCACGACAGCAATGCCAGGGCTTAAAGAATTAAAATTTGCATAAACGTGGCTTGTATTTCCATGAGCTTAAAAGGTTGAGGGGTGATTTAATTGAAGTGTTTAAAATGATAAAGTGATCTGATATAGAGAAATATTTTCCTCTGGTGGGGGGAATACAGACCGAGATGACATAATCTTAAAATTAAACCTCGGCCACTCAGCAACGACCTCCAGAAGCACTTTCCCACACATTACCAATCAGGCATCCCAACATCTGGAGAAAGTGAGACAGGCATGTGATAAGCATGCTTTACCCATTTCTTCTTGAAAGTTGTATTCGGAATACTACAATCGGCATAGGATCCCAATTTGCTTATTTAAGCAGCCACATGTCTGTTCTGGATAACCAAGTAAGGGCCTGCCTGAATGTTGATTCAGGTGAGCAAAATGGTGTACAAGTACCCCAGCATATTTTCAACTGCTGGTCACTTGTGTTCCAGGTGAGAAATGGGTGACCAGCAATTGAAAGTCTCCCTTACTGAATGTGTTTCTCTGGGGGGTACGGGAAAATAAAATTCGAATAAAAAGAGAGAAAGTTGTATCTGTACCATCACAGTTCACCAAGCACATGGCAAGTGCCAAGCAAAGGAAATATTTAGTGTTGCATTTTACATATGATTTTACCAGCCCCTCAACGTTGGGATTCCAGCAAGGGGGGGGGGGGGGTGGTTGCGCCCGTAAAATACTTGTGGGAGCGGCCTGCCATGACCCCCAAAGCCGAGAAAGCCTTGCCGCATTTTACCAGCGGCGGCGAGGCCTCGGTGCGGCCTCCCTGACCCCCCACTGTCAAGTGCCAGGGCCTTCATTTAAATATTTAAATTAATTAAGATAAGACGCTGACCTTGTCCCAGCGGCCATCCCACAATGATTTTATGGCCACCAGCCGCAACTCACGCACCTTCGGAACTCCATAGAGAGGTCCAAGGTGAGACGCTGGTGGGGAGGGGGGAGGATTGAAATTATCAGGACAGGGCGGGAGCAGGTAAAACCTTTTTTATTGGCTATGGGGATGGTGGGAAGGGTTTGAAGGGCAAATATTACGAGGTTGGGGAGGAAAGTTTGGGGTGGGAATAAATTTATTGTTTGTCATATTGGCCTATAAAACAATCATTGGTGGGATTGGGAAATGCCCTCCAGTTTTTGATTTTTTTAAAAAACAATTAACAATCTGTTCTCTTTTAAAAATTCAAATTTTTGCTAAGGACTTGAAGCCCTTTAAAAATGGTGCCACGCCGGACACCATTGCAGGGGACAGAGCTTGTTACAAGCCTCCCGAGAGACATTTAATCAAATGTCTTTGAAAATCAAAAAACTACATCTACTGCCATTCCTTTATCTATCCAATTAGATTTCAAAAGCTCTATTATATTTGTCAAATATAACTTGCCTTTAAAGACCATGCTGGCTTTCTTAGATTAACTCATGCTCACTAAATGCTCACTAATCTCATTTGAATTTTGGATTCCAACAGTTTGCCTACAACTGACATTAGACTAGTCTATAGTTTCTCAATTCATCCTTCTCTGTCTTCTTGAATAAAGGTAATACATTGAATTGGAACAAATAGCATACCTAAGGTGGGTTGAAAAATTGTATGTCATGCAACCTGACTTCCTTCAACCTTCACCCTTGGGTACGTGCCATCGAAGCAGCTCCACCTTCAGTACTACTAGGCTTTTGAGAATCACTTCCTTATTTACAGTAACACCAACATTCTCACTTTTGCCACTATTTGTAATAACTGACATAAAATTGTATTTCATATTTCTACCATACCTTCAATCTCCACAACAATATTCCTCTTTGAAGCTTGAGCTGCCCTACCTACTCTTTAATTATTCATTTATGCCTAATATGCTTATAAAAGCACTTGCCATTTCTTTTCATATTATCTGCGAGCCCGTTTTTACATATTCCTTTTAATCCTCTGATCTCCCTTTTCATCTCCTTTCTACATTCCTAGTTAGCTCCAGTTCTATAATGTGCTTCGCTTTTAAATTTCAGTTTAATATTTAATATCATGATACTTTGGCCGGAATTTTATGCTCCCTGCGTCAGCGCGCTGGAGGTGGGGGTGGATGTAAAATTGAGTGGGAGGCGGAGGTGTGTCATTCCCATCGCCTTCCTGCCACTCCCGCTGCAATTTTACGAGCGGCAGTGGCAATGACAAACAGCCTGCTTGCCACAGGCCAATTAAGGTCCTTAAGTGGCCAATTAATTGCCACTTAAGGACCTCCTTCCGCCACCGCTGGTATATTACCAGCAGCGGGCAGGCGGCTCAGGACCACAGGAGGTTGCCCAGTTAAACTTGGTGGCTTCCTCACAAGCTGGGGCGGGGGGGGGGGGGGGGTACTCTCCTGATTGGGCACCCTGTGTCCCATGGAGGCCCTCCCCCTCATGGCACAAGCTGCCCCCACTGCAGCACATTCCCCCTCATCCAAACCAACACCCCTTGCCTCGCCAGGGCCTGGCTGATTATCCCCAGCGAGGTCCCACACACTTACCTCAATTCCAGGGCCTCGTCCATTGCTGCTCTTCTCGCTGGGTGCAGTCCCAGCAGTAGTCACCACTCCCGATGGCACGGCTGGGACTGAGAGCTGCCAGCCCATTGATTGGTCGGCAGCTCTTGGAGGCGGGACATCCCCTCTCAGAGGGGCGGAAGTTCCCCAGGGCCAATTAAGGACCTTGGTCACATAAAATCACTGTGTGGCTTTGAGGCCCAGTGGAGGCAGGCTCGCTACTGACTTTTTGGCTGGCGGGTGTGGCCTCCAGCACCAAGTAAAATTCTGGCCTCTATCTTTAATTCATACCCTTTCATCATATAGGAATATATATTTTTTGTATTTTATCCATCTCAATAATGGAAGTCTATCCACTGCTGATCCATCATCCAGTTATCTAAATATTTCTACCCAGGTAATTTTGAACCAGAGCACTTATTGGGGCAAATCTTGATGGAGCAGGGCATCTCCCAGTGTGCGCTGTTAGACATTTTCCTGCATCATTCGGCTTGCATATCATTTGCGTCGTAACTTGCTGGAAGTGCAGGCTGGTAACGGAGCACCTGGGACCTTAGTGAATAATGGGACCACAGTGCCTTAACCAATGATATATGAGGATAGAGAAATAAACATAGGAATGACAGATAAAAATTATGAATTAAAATGAAACCAGGAACAGAACAAGAAATACAAAAAGAGAAAGAGTAGATTAAGAAAGAGAGAAAAACGAGAGACAGAGAGGAAAACAAAGAAAATCATGTAAATGTTTGAAATTTGAATTTTTTTATATCTCAAGAAGAATTTCCTACATGCAGTTTCAATTATTCCCTTTCTAGGCTGGAGAATAGATTGACATTGCATTCACAATTAGCGATTGTTAAAAGTATACAATGAACCCAGTAAATTAAGAACACATAAGGGGTTGGCATCAGGTGTCCTTTATTGGCAGGTATCCTTATTTTCAAAATGGTCTTTGGAAGTACAATAAACTGGATGAGCCAAATATCCCTGGATTGGATGTATCATCTGCAGTGTTCCTTCTTTCTCTTGCTCTCACCTTGGATTGTGGCTAATTCTGAAACCCATCCAGCAGGATGTGATTCATTTCATTTTCTGTTCATTGGGTTTCCTACTTCATTGCCATCCTTGGTGCTTTCCATCAAGGAAGGGATGTCCTGATTCTGCAACCTGCTATATTGACAGCCTGCACATGGTGAGGTGGCTGTTTTAGGGCCAGTCTGTTTGATGTTAATTGTGAATTAATTGTCTTTACTTGCATGCAGGTGGTGGGCATTACTGAGCATTCACTAAAACTGTGATTGTTAGGATAGGAGGTATATGCATGTAATGTGTAACTTTGTAAATAAATATAGAAATGTGTCAAGATTGGTTCCAGTTCTGTCCTTCACCAGATCCCATTCAAATTGGCTGGAGGGGTTGGAATTTACGTCCCACAGAACCCTGTCTGGGACATCCTCCCCGCCCCGGTGTGCTGCAACTGCTAATTTTTGAAGTGCTACGGGGTAGATTGTTAGCAGCTGATCAGTACCTGACATAGTAGTGAAGGAGCGTTGCCAACTCTGGTTGGAGGCAATTCTGGAGATCATGTGATGTTCTGACCACATAGCATCTAACCATGTGGTGTCACATCTCATGAGGTTGTATCATGTGTTATCAGCTTACATGATATCAGATTAAATGATACTGGATCACTTGACTTCTACAAATATTTTGGATTTACCTGATAAAGTATGGGTCCCCTCTAATTGAGAATCTTTACTTTTGGCTTCTTGCCAGCAGTTATTGAGTGAGAAGTTTCAAGAGCCAGGAGGCTACCCATGAGGAGGTGAAAAAATAAATCCTCACCAATCTCTCCCCTGAGACCCTTGTCTCCATCTCTGCCCATCAGTTCCATTCCCCAATCTCCTTCTAACCCTCATCACTCATTCACCAGTTTCCCTGTCCACAATCTCTTGCGGCCACCCCCACACCTGCACCCCTCGCCCATTTCAGCCCTCCCAGGATTTCAGCCTACTTCCATAATTCAAACCCTCCCCTCCTCACCTCCACAGTTTCAGGGTCAACGATGCCTAACCTCTCCACCCATCGATGGCAGTTCCCAGATTTTGTGTAATAGAGATCTCTTTAGCCAACATCCATAGCGGTCGAGAAACCCATCCATCCCTGTGGTCGAGCTACGCAAGCAATCAATCCCAGAGATAGAGTGGGTTTGCTGTCACTATGCATGCTGGGTACAGGGATCTTCATTACACACCAACAGAATTTTTTTCACATTTACCTGCCGGTGTCCAGTGTTTTATGACTTGGTGCATTGAAGACTATCCAGAATTCCTAATTTATGTGTGGTTTCAAGGTCACTTTGTATCTATTGTAATGTAAATATCAATAAATATCCATTTCTTGCTGATGTCTGCAGTTTGGTGATGTTCGTTTACACAGGTTTCTCTGGATTTACACTGTAAATTATCAACCCGAATTTTCTGTGACAAGTTTAATGGACAATTAATGTGCAAATCCAGTAAGTTCCTAAAAATAACAGGGAGGCTAAAGGGGAGTTGTCATTTGTGCAAAGCAACCAATAGAGCAGCATAATTCAACCAACAGTTCTGGAGATACGCAACTCACAGTATTGCTCATAGTCCCCTAAACTTGCTAGTCAAATTGTGTGGTGATAACAGCGTGTGATGTAAATTCATTGTTATTTTTCCAGGAAGATTTGGCCCATTATCTTTGCCTTTTTTCCAGTCCAGCACTGTACTTTGATTATTCATTATCCTTTTCTATTTTGACATCAAGCCTAACTATTTTATTGTTAGTATTACCCTAGAGTGAACCTATTCGCATAACAATTATTTGTTGTATGTTATTTCCCAAAGTGAAATCAAACACATCCTAGTTGGACTAAAAACACACTGACCTAGGGAAAAAACAATTTCCCCACTTTCATCATATCCACTGGAGAAGAATTTCCTCCCTGTTCTTCTAAAGATCAGCAGAATCCCTGGAGAAATGGCGTAAGTGGCTATTCATAGCCATTTATGCTGCTTCTCTGGGGTTCTACAAATCTCCCATCTAAGGTCCGACAGTAGATTGGGAAAGTCCTCGCACAAATTCCCAGCAATTACCTTTATCCCAGTCCATCTTGCGATATTTAAAGTAATCCAATTTTATTGCCCTATTGTTCTTATATATCTCTCTAGACTAATTACAAATCTCCCCTCTTTGTCCTATCTTCACTGTTTGGTCATCTACAGTGTACACCAAGAACAATACCATTTCCCATCCTATCCCTTAGCTCTATCCATTTATATCAAATAGCAACAGAATACAAATAATGGTGTTACATAATGCAGACAAGCATGGTGGCAGCTGGTAAACAACAACCATTGGACTATATTATGCATGTCAAAGCAGAGAGGTAGTAGTACTCTTCCTTTGAGGGAAGAATCTGATTTTATTGATCCACTCTGGACCAAGGCACATATTTAATATCAAGCTAGCTTCCTCATTCAAAGTTTTGGAGCTATCTAAGGTGAGCTGTTTTGTCTGCTGCTGACATTGTTATTTTCACCCACTTCCAAAGCCCCAGAGATCCTGACTTGAACCACACCAATATGTAAATAGAAATTCAGTAAAGCCTGAGATTTTCACTTACCTGCCAATCAGCTGGAACTCTCCCATAGATTCAAGTCGCCTCATAGACATCAGCAGCCCTCTTATAGTCATGCCCTCACAAAAGCAAGCCACAACTCGGGCCTTTGGTAGTTGACTGCGCAGCTTCCTCAAAAGCTTATCAAAGCTCTGCTCCCCAGCATTGCTGTAGATTTTGTAGGAGTGAGCAATGCAGATTCCCTCTTTAGCTGCCATCTCTTTAAAAGCTTCCATGCCACTTTCTCCATAATTACCTACAAGACAAGCATTGGATGTCACTGTGCATCGACAATTAATCTCAGTTATATAAAAAAAGCTGCTGCTATCTTATACAAGGAGTTTAACTAACTTCACTTATTGATCCTGTCGCCAGTAATGCATAACCAATTATTTGCTTGTTTTCATGTCAGAAGTTCACTTCCAAAGCTGCATGAATTCAAGGCAGGTACATTTTTTCTAAGAATTTGAAATAGCAATGCAAATTGCAATGAATTTGCAAAAACAAATATCCTTTTTTATTATACGACTTTATTTGCATTAACATTTCACTGACAGTTTTTGGCATGAATAAAATATTCTAACCTACAATTACATTTGCACCCACAAATTACCATATTTAATTCACCAGTTACATTCACAATACTAAACCAGCTACAATATATGGCATCTACTACAAAGATCATAAATGTAAATACAAAGATGTTGGCCATTTAAATGCAGCTACAAATCTACAAGTTTTAGACAAGACTGGAAATGCATCACAGTTACCTAAATACCGAAAAGTAGGTGTAATACCTCACCAGTGACTCTTAAAATATTTAAATCTTAAATTTCCACAGGGTTGTCCTGAGGTAATGCCTTAACCTCAACAGAAGGTCAGTGGAAGTTCCGGAGAAATGATTTGAATGATCATTATTAGCTATTTATGCCATTCCATCAGTCAAAGTTATGGCAGTAGGCCAAGGAAACTAATCCCCACATGAAAACTCGAAGTGAAAGAGGAGATCGAGGAGATTTGATAGAGGTGTTCAAAATCGTGAGGGGTCTAGATGGAGTAGATAGAGAAAAACTGTTCCCATTGGCGGAAAGGTCGTGAACCAGAGGACATAGAGTTAAGGTGATTGACTAAAGAACCAAAGGCGACATGAGGAAAAAACTTTTTTACGCAGCGAGTGGTTATAATCTGGAGTACACTGCCTGAAAGGACTTTGGAGGCAGATTCAATCATGGCCTTCAAAAGGGAATAGGAGAAGCACCTGACGGGAAAGAAAATTGCAGGGCTATAGGGAAAGGGCAAGGGAGCGGGACTAGCTAAATTGCTCTTGCAGAGAGCCGGCATGGGCCCAATGGGTCGAATGGTCTCCTTCTGTGCTGTAACCAATCTATAATTCTATTAGGAGAACGCAATATTTTCATGGTGATCTTAATTTCATACAATTGCAAAAATGAAAATCAAACCTTAGCAAAATTCAAGTCCTTAATTGTACAGCTTTCAGTGTTGGATGTAGTTAAACTAAAATGTAAGTATTGTTTAAAACCATGATCTTTGAAGAAGATAATAATTCTACTGGTAAGTGCATTGAATCTTAAAACCCTGTTCCGTTGTCACTGTTTGCAATCTCAGGTTGAACTAAACTGTTCTCAACATTGGCATCCCATTATTCCCCGAGCTGAGTTTCACAGCTCATATCCACTCCATCATAAAGATTACTTGCTTTCACCTTCACAACTTTCCCTGCCTCCAATACTGAAATTTTATACATGTCTTTTTTATCGCTGGACTCAATCGTTAGAAAGCTTTTCTTGTTTACTTCCATCTTCCACCTTCCATAAACTACAAAATATCCAAAACTCTGCTGCAAGAATCCTCTGCCCCAGTTGGCCCATTATTCCTATCCTTGCTGACTTTTATTGGCTTCCCCTGCACAATGCCTTAAATTAAAATCTTTATCTTCATCTTTGAATCTTCCAATAACTGAATCCACTGCTACATCCTCCAGCCCAACATTCTGCCCTGATGAATATTTTTTGTCTTCAGACTCTGACTGTTTATGCACCTGTACCCTTCCCTTCAACCACCTGGGTACCATTCTCTTGAACTCCTTCCCTAAATCACTCTGTTTATCCACCTTTCTCTCCTCATTTAAAACCCATCTCTTCAGCCAAGCTTACAGTCACCCGAAATAATCTCAATATTATCTGTATTTTCCTCCCTTGGTGTCAGTTTTCTATTTCCTATCTGTGATTGTTTTGTACATTAAAGTAATCATATAATTATGTTATTGCTAATACTAAATATTTTGCCCTTGAATCAAATTCTATTTTAATATTTTGCGAAGAAACTGTTAAACAATCAATAATTCTTGCATGGAGCCTGTAAATGCGCATGTGCTCAGTAAGTCAGCCAAATGTATTGCCCCAGAAATGTTTCACTTCCTACCATAAATGTGCTTGATTTGGTATCAGTCTGTTGAGTAGCCACTTTTAATATACGTTTCTGTCTTCACTGTGGTTTGCAAAAAATATTTCTCATGATTGTTGCACCAGTTTCCTTGGTTGATATTACTGAAGTACAAAAAAGGAAGCTTCCAACAAAAAACAATCCAATGGATGTATGTAAAGCCACACATTTACTGTTCATAGTACTTATCTCTAGGCTTAACACCCCCTTTACATTTCATGAAATTAAAGGGCTTTATAAATAACAGAGTGACTATTCCAAGCACACATTATCCTATACTCATTCAAAATTCATAAGCTGATATAAATTTGTTTATTTTGAAGAATGATATAACTGGAAAAGCTGAAGCAATATGAGCACAAAGCTGTTCAACAAAACAGATTCAGTCTATTCTCCTTTGCTTTTCTGCAGTCAGTGAAAGTTAAACCACACACATCTTTAGAAGATGGCACATCACTACCCATCAACTTTAGTGGTTACATTTCAATGTGTCAAAAGTATTTATCAAAAGAAAGAAGTAATTTCATATTTGTATCTTCTGATATGGAGCTGAGAATTTATAACCTGACTATCTTCAAACTTCCCTCACCAACAGCAATTAAACCCTCTGGCCACAAAGTTACAGGGCTGGTAAAACACAACGACACCTCAGTGATCGAATAATAGTGGGTGGCACAGTGGCGCAGTGGTTAGCACCGCAGCCTCGCAGCTCCAGCAACCTGGGTTCAGTTCTGGGTACTGCCTGTGCGGAGTTTGCAAGTTCTCCCTGTGAATGCGTGGGTTTCTGCCGGGTGCTCCGGTTTCCTCCCACAGCCAAAGACTTGCAGGTTGATTTGTAAATTGTTCCTAATGTAGGTAGACGGTAGGGAATATGGGATTAATATAGGATTAGTATAAATGGGTGGTTGTTGGTCGGCACAGACTCAGTGGGCCAAAGGGCCTGTTTGAGTGCTGTATCTCTAAATAAAAATGCTTCATGCATTACATGGCATAATGCTCATGCTGTTATAAAACAACATATCATCCAATGTATCATGAACAATTCCACAGGACCTAGTCTTATAACACAGATCATTTCCACCAAAAATCTTCTCTTTTTTATTCATTCATGAGATGTGGGCATCCCTGGCAAGGCCAGCATTTATTGCCCATCCCTAATTGCCCTTGAGAAGGTGGTGGTGAGCCACCTTCTTGAACTGCTGCAGTCCATGTGTTGTAGGTATATTCAACAGTGCTTCATGGCTTTATAGATTCATGGATATAACAATAACTGGTATTGGTACCAGAAGAGTCAAGATGAAAGAGATAAACTAGGAAATGATAGGCTTACTAATCTCACATCTGTTGTGGGAATTTACTGGAATCTACTATTCGAGAGAGAGTGAGTGAGCAAACATGGACATACATGAAGTGTTCAGAAAGAGCCAACATGGATTTGCATGTCTCATAAATCTAGTTAAATTGTTTGAGGACGTAACTTATATGGTAGATAAAGGAGATGTCTGTGGATGTTACTTATATGGGCTTCCAGAAGGCATTTTTATAAGATTCCACATAAGAGACTGTAAACAAAATTGGGACTGCATGAAATTAAAGACAATCTATTGCCATAAATAGAGAATTGGTTAGCAGGTAGGAGACAGAGAGTAGGGATATTGAGTTTGTACTCAAATTGTCAGAATGTGATTGGCACCACAGTTTTTCACTATATTTGTAAATGACTTGGATGAAGGAATAAAAATCTGTGAATCTAAGTTTGTTGACAGCATTAGGCTGCATTTTAGAAACACGCCGCAAATCCCGGCAGTGCGCTATGAAGTCAGCGGCCATCACGCGCGGAACGGTATTTCATGCGGGGGCTCATTTAAATGGAGGGGGCGGAATGGTCACCCCCGATAACGTAGAGGGGGCGGCCGCTCCAAGCCAGGCAATGGTGTCCGGCACCACTGTGCTGGTGCCATTTTTAAAGGGCTACAAGTCCTTAGACGAATTTTGAATTTTTAAAGGGAACGAACGTGTAAAATTAAAGTTATACATTAAATAAGATCTTCACTCCCTTCACCCACACCCCAAAGGAATAATCAATTCACTAATAGCCCATTACTCCCCAAAAAAACTTTTATTCAGATCCCGACCTTTGCCCCCCGACCTTTAATAACTTAAACTCACAACCCTTTCCCACCATCCCCCCCACCAATACAAAGAGTTTTTCCCACTCCCGCTGACCTGAAAATTTCACTCCTCCCCCTCCCAACCAGTGGCACGCCTCGGATCTCTGGAGTTCTGAAGGCGCAGGAGTTCCAGCCAGCGGCCGGAATATCGGTGTGGGACGACTCTCGCTACCTGGTAAGTAATTATTCGTTAATTGTAATCTGGTTTGATTATTTAAATGAAGGCCCTGCCACCAAGCAGTGGGGAGGGGGCCACACCGAGGCCTCGGCACCCCTGGTAAAATACGGCAAGGCCTTCCCGGCATTCGGTTTTGTGGCCGAATTCTCCCAGAAGAATTTTCTGGGCCCACCAGCCACGGCCCCGGACGTTGGAGGGCTAGTAAAATTCAGCCCACTAAGTTCGGTGGCACAATGAATAGCGTGGATGGCAGCAGAAAGTTACAAAGGCACATTGTTAATGTTATGGTCAGGTGAGGAGGGGTTGAAGGGCTTCCCTCTTTTCCATCTCCTTGTTTGACCACAACAGGTTTAATTCTTTTTTAAAGTGAATGTACTGGCCAATTCAGTAGGTGTTTGAATACTTATTTGCTATGATCATAACAAGAACCAATCAGACAGGTTTTCTTGAGTTTAACAAAGAAAGAGGTTAACTTTAGTGTACCTAAACTGAACTCATTAAAGTAATAAACTAAGTGCCAATTTTCACTCACACACACACGCACTAGAGGTTTACACACACACAAATAGGTTACAGAGTGGGGAAAGGTAGATTGGTTGAGTTAGAATCCATAGAAAAAAGGGTATAGATTCTGTGGGATTTGGTGATTCAGCTGGCTTCGAGCTGAATTCGGTGGTCCTGAAGCTTTTAGTTTGAAGAGGTAGATGACTGGTTTGGTGGGTCTCTTGGAGACAGCGATGCAGATGATTTCGTCTCCCTCCTCTTGGCCTTGCAATGTAGGATACAGTGTTGCAAATTAGGTGGCCATCTTTAGCTGCTAGCAAAGTCATCTTTTATCTGGTCTTTTTAAAATTTCTTTAAAAGTATATAAATTCAGATCTCTTGTCAATGGATTAAAGAAAATTATCATTCAAAAAAGTAAGCTGCTGTGACAATAATGAGTGGGTAAAACTGTGTGCAGATGGAGTTTAATTTTGGAAAGTGTGAGGTCAACGACTGGTCCTAAGAAAGATAGAAGAGTATTTTCTAAATAACGAGAAGTCCAGAACTGGGGGCAGCAGTAAGATTTTTCATTAACGATTACTGGACAGGTACAAAAATAATATAAAAGGCTCATGGATTGTGCACCTTTATTTGAAGAGGGTTGAAATACAAAGGGGTGGAAGTTATGCTACAGTTGTATAAAGCTCTGGTGAGACCCCACTTAGAGTACTGCATTCAGTTCTGGGTACATCACCTCAGTAAGGATGTATTGACCTTGGGGGGATGGAGTGCAGATTCTCCAGAATGGTGTTAGGGCTAAAAGGGTTAAATTATGAGGACAGGTTGCATAGATTAGACTAGTAATCATTAGAGAATACAAGATTATATCATAAAATAATAGAGCACAGAATGAGGCCACTTGGCCCATCAAGTCTGTGCTAGCTCTTCCAAAGAGTATTTCAGTTAGCCTTTCATTTCCTATATCCCTGCAAATCTTTCTCCTTCAAATATTTATCCAGCTCCCTTTTGAAGGCTGCTATTGAATCTGTAGCATCATTGAGTGAGTTATTTCTAGTCTAAACACCACAGAAAGATGTCTACAAGGAACGGATGGATTTTTTTTTAACGTTTCATTGGAATAATCAGGGACTGGAGAACAATGTGACACTTTCTGGAACAACTGAAGTTAAATTTGAGGAAGTTTGAGTAGTTTAGAAAGATTGCTCCATGTGCACATGTCACGTTGCTGCACAGCTCAGTGAGTCAGATATGAACTGTAAGCAGAGGCAAATTTAGACTGTGTGGTATATGTAGTTGCATGGAAAAGATTGGTACAATGGTCAATGGGAGAATTCAACCCGGACAAAGAGGAATAATTTTGAATAAATGCTTAACATTTGGATGGAAGAAAAAATAGGCAATTAGGATAAAGTTAATGGCCAGAACTTTACACCCTCCCCCGGCGGTGGACTGGAGGCAGGTGGGGGGGGGGGGGACATAAAATTGAGCAGGAGGCGGGGTGCCTTTCCCATCACCTTACCACCCCTGCTGCTATTTTACCAGCAGTGGGGGAGGTTGAAAACAGCCCACTCACCCCAGGCCAATTTAAATCCTTAAGTATATCACCAGTGGCAACCGGGCACTTCGCCATCTGAGGAGACTACCCGATAAAACCTGGTGGCCTACTTACGGGCTCGGGGGGCCCTCCTGATCGGGAGCTCTGTGCCAATATAAGGCTTCCCCCACAGCACAGACCACGCCTGCTGGAGCACCTTCCCTCGCCTTCCTAATCAACTCCCACCCCCTCACCGGGGCCCAGCTACTTTTCAGTGACGAGGTCCGAAACCCCACTCACCTTTTGGGGCTGGTGTCCCTCTTGCTCTTTTGGCTGAGTGCACTCCCAGCAGTGACCACCGCTCACAGTGGCACTGTTGGGAATGAGGAGTTGCTGGTCCTCTGATTGGCTCTCCTGGAGGCGGGACCTCCTGCCTCAGAGGTGTGGAAGTCCCGACTGAGGCTAATTAAGGGCTTGGGCCATGCAAAATTGCTGCATGGCTTCTAGGCCTGGCAGAGGTGGGCTTGCCCCTGACTATTCAGTTGGTGGGTGGGACCTCCACCCCAATGTAAAATTCCGGCCAATGTCTTCCTTACCATGATGGGGCCAGATGCCTTTAATGTGAAGTCTAACCAATGTTGGCCAGCAGACCCCAGTCCTTGAGATTCACCAAAATAATTTAGATTCTATGTTCCTATTATGGCACGACTAAGAATGAAATTGCATTGAGTGTTGCACTCCATCAAAGGAAACAGTTGTTAAGTGATTCTGTAGTGGATTACATTCTGAATTAAAGAAACTCTCCTGCTACTGTGGATATGGTGTGAATTAGAGATAAACCTTATAGATCATTTTGTAGAAGGCTTGAAGAACAATAACATCCAGGCCAAGCTGTTGAATCAAGGAAATATATTGACATGGAGGGAGGCCTGCAATGAGGCCATGGCCATGGAAATTGCAGAAAGAGATAGTTGCAAATTGCAAGGGAATTCTTTTTCCAAGCCAGGGAGAGGTCCACAGGATTTCAGTAGGATCCAGGCCATGGGAGCCAAGTCCATAGTCTCAGAGTCAGAAGTTCAGGTGTAGCCACAAATAATCTCAATGTCTCCATTTCCAATCAAAGTGCTGTGCTATGCCTATGTGAAAGTTGCTCAGATCCAGATGGCATGCAGGAGTAGAGGAAACAGTAATGCTCCAGGTCACAGTCAAACTCCACGTCGCAGTAAAGCACCATGTCGTGGTTAAGTGCCAGGTTGGGGCCAAGTGACAACTTGCAGTAAAGCAGCAGGTCGATGTCAGGGGAGATCAAAACTAGTTCAGAGGCCTGGAGGTCTTCCAATGCACATATTATAGATATGGAAACAGAAGTTATTATCGAGCAGGAAGATCAAGTTGTACGCCATCAGAGAACAATAAAAACAACACATGGAAGATGAGAGTTAAAGGGCTGAAGATATAATTCCAGCGCCCACAGTAGAACTGAAAGTAGAAGAGTCACAACTTACTTTCATCATTGATACAGCTGCAACAGTGTCTGTTATCTCGGAAGGAGAGTTCAAGAAGTCCCTAAGTCGCATTCCCTTATGTAAAACTGACTAGTTATTCATAAGATCATAAGAACTAGGAGCAGGAGTAGGCCGTCCGGCCCCTCGAGCCTGCTCCGCCATTCAATAAGATCATGGATGATCTTTTTGTGGACTCAGATCCACTTACCCGCGCTCTCACCGTATTCCTTAATTCCTTTATTGTTCAAAAAGATATCTACCTTAGCTTTAAAAACGTTTACTGAAGAAGCGTCAACTACTTCACTGGGCAAGGAATTCCATAGATTAACAACCCTCTGGGTGAAGAAGTTCCTTCTTAATTCAGTCCTAAATCTGCTCCCTCTAATCTTGAGGCTATGCCCTCTTGTCCTAGCTTCACCTGCCAGTGGAAACATCCTCTCTACTTGTATCTTATCTATTCCCTTCATAATTTTATATGTTTCGATAAGATTCCCCCCTCATTCTTCTGAATTCCAATGAATATAATCCCAATCTACTCAGTCTCTCCTCATAAGCCAACCCCCTCAACTCCGGAATCAACCGAGTGAACCTCCTCTGCACCCTCTCCAGTGCCAGTACATCCTTTCTCAAGTAAGGAGACCAAAACTGCACACAGTACTCCAGGTGCGGCCTCACCAGTACCTTATACAGCTGCAACATAACCTCTCTGCTTTTAAACTCAATCCCTTTAGCAATGAAGGACAAAATTCCATTTGCCTTCCTAATTACTTGCTGTACCTGCAGACCAACCTTCTGCGATTCATGCACAAGGACACCCAGGTCCCTCTGCATAGCAGCATGCTGCAACATTTTACCATTCAAGTAATAATCCTTTTTACTGTTACTCCTACCGAAATGAATGACTTCACATTTATTAACATTGTATTCCATCTGCCAGACCTTTGCCCACTCATTCAATGTATCTATGTTCCTCTGCAAAGTTTCACAGTCATCTGCACACTTTGCTCTGCCACTCATCTTAGTGTCATCTGCAAACTTTGACACCCTACACGTGGTCCCCAACTCCAAATCATCTATATAAATTGTAAATAATTGCGGTCCCAACACCGATCCCTGAGGCACACCACTAGTGACTGATTGTCAACCAGAATAGCACTCATTTATCCCCACTCTCTGCTTCCTGTTAGTCAACCAATCCTCTATCCATGCTAATACTTTACCCCTAACGCCATGCATCCTTATTTTATGCAGCAGCCTCTTGTGCGGCACCTTGTTGAAGGCCTTTTGGAAATCTAGGTACACCACATCCACTGGGTCCCCATTGTCCACCTTGCTCGTAATGTCATCATAGAATTCCAAAAGATTTGTCAAGCATGACCTGCCCTTCATGAACCCATGCTGCGTCTGCCCAACGGGACAATTTCTATCGAGATGCCCTGCTATTTCTTCCTTGATAATAGACTCAAGCATCTTCCCCACTACAGAGGTTAAGCTAACCGGTCTATAATTCCCCATCTTTTGTCTACCTCCCTTTTTAAACAGTGGAGTCACATCTGCTGTTTTCCAATCTGCTGGGACTACCCCAGAGTCCAGCGAATTTTGGAAAATTACCGCCAGTGCACCTGCTATTTCTCCCGCCATTTCTTTTAGTACCCTGGGATGCATTCCATCAGGGCCAGGAGACTTATCAATCCTTAGCTCCATTAGCTTGCCCAACACTGCCTCTTCCGTAATAATGATTGTTTCCAGGTCCTCACCTACGTTCGTCTCTTTGTCAATTACTGGCATGTTATTAATGTCCTCCACTGTGAAGACCGATACAAAATACCTGTTCAATGCCTCGGCCATTTCATCATATCCCATAATTAAATTCCCCTTCTCATCCTCTAAAGGACCAACGTTTACTTTAGCTACTCTTTTTCGTTTTATATATTTATAGAAACTTTTGCTATCAGTCTTTATATTCTGTGCTCGTTTTTTCTCATGTTCTATCTTACTTTTCTTTATAGCTCTTTTTGTGGCTTTCTGTTGACCTTTAAAGTTTTCCCAATCTTCTAGTTTCATGCTGTTTTTGGCCACTTTGTATGCCTTCTCTTTCAATTTGATAGCCTCCCTTATTTCCTTAGACACCCATGGCAGATTACCCCTTTTCTTCCAGTCCTTCCTTTTCACTGGAATATACTTTTGCTGAGCACTTTGAAAAATTGCTTTGAAAGTCCTCCACTGCTCGTCAACTGTCCCACTATAAAATCTTTGTTTCCAGTCTACTTTAGCCAAGTCCTCTTTCATTCTATTGTAGTCCCCCTTGTTCAAGCGCAGGACCCTGGTATTGGATTTTATCTTCACACTCTCCATCTGTATTTTAAATTCAACCATACTGTGATCACTCCTTCCAAGAGGATCCCTAACTATGAGGTCATTAATTATTCCTGTCTCATTACACAGGACTAGATCTAGGATAGCTTGCTCCCTCGTCGGTTCCATTACATACTGTTCAAGAAAACTATCACGGATACACTCAACGAACTCCTCCTCAAGGCTACCCTGACTGAGCTGGTTCGACCAATCTACATGTAGATTAAAATCCCCCATGATAATTGCCGTACCATTTTTATAGGTATTAGTTATTTCTTTGTTTATTGCCCGCCCCATTGTGATGTTATTATTTGGTGGCCTATAGACTACACCTATCAATGACTTTTTCTTCTTAGAGTTTCTAATTTCCACCCAAATGGATTCAATTTCATTCTCCATAGAACCTATATCATCTCTCAGCACCGCCCTGATGTCGTCCTTGAATATCAGAGCTACACCACCTCCCTTACCTTCCTGTCTGTCCTTCCGAATAGTCTGGTACCCCTGGATATTTAACTCCCAGTCGTGACCAACCTGTAACCATGTCTCCGTAATGGCTACCAAATCATATTCATTCGCGATGATTTGTGCCGTTAACTCATCAACCTTGTTACAAATGCGACGAGCATTCAGATAAAGTGCCTTTATGCTAGCTTTCTTACCCTCATGATTTCCAACATCTCTAATAATAACTCCTGAGTTATCCTTCCTTTCTGCTTCTTTCATAGTCTGCCTTGAACTTAAACCCTCCTGCACACATGTTAACCTGCTGCTTACCTTTTTATTTACCATCATACTCCCTTTTGTTTTCCCTTTCCCTTCCCCCCGAGTCACTAGTTTAAAGTCCTAGAGACCACCCTATTTATCCGTTTCGCTAGAACACTGGTTCCAGATCGGTTCAGGTGGAGACCGTCCCATTGGTACAGATCCCCCCGGTTCCAAAACTGATGCCAATGCCCCATGAAATGGAACCCCTCTTTCCCACTCCACTCCCTTAGCCACGTGTTTACTTTCCTAATATTCTTATCCCTAAGCCAATTTGCACGCGGCTCGGGCAGTAATCCGGAGATTATGACCCTCGAGGACCTGTTCCTTAATTTCGTTCCTAGTGCTTTATAATCCCCAAACAGGTCCTCCATCCTAGCCTTGCCTATGTTGTTAGTCCCAACGTGGACCACAACAACTGGATCCTCCCCCTCCCGCTCCAATATCCTTTCAAGCCGGTCAGAGATGTCCTGCACCCTGGCACCGGGCAGGCAACACACCATGCGGGACTCCCGATCCGGCTTGCAAAGGATACTATCTATCCCCCTAATTATAGAATCCCCTATAACTACCACTTGTCTTTTTGCTCCCCCCTCTTGAATGGCCTTCTGCACCATGGTGCCATGGTCAGTTGGCTCATCCTCCCCGCAGCCCTTTTCCTCATCCACACAGGGAGCAAGTATCTTGTACCTGTTGGATAAGGTCAAAGGCTGAGGCTCATCCACTCCTGAACTCAGGATCCCCCTACCTGCCTCACTTGCAATCACACCCTATTGTCCCTGATCACTAACTGAATTTGAATTACTTAATCTACCAGGTGTGACTGCCTCCTGAAACAAAACATCCAGGTAACTCTCCCCCTCCCGGATGTGCCGCAGTGTTTGAAGCTCAGATTCCAGATCATCAACTCTGAGCCGGAGTTCTTCCAGCAACCAACACTTGCTGCAGATGTGGTCCCTGCCGTTCACAATGGGGTCAGCCAGCTCCCACATCATACAGCTACAGCACATCACCTGCCCAACCATCTCTACTTAGTTAATTACTTTATTACTTTATATAAATCTATGAGTTAAATACTTTCTGATACTTCTCTGCTATGGTCTTTTTCAAATAACCAACTAATAGATAAATCAAAAAAAGAAAGTAAAAAAAAGAAAGTAAATTTTTAACCAATCACACGATACAGAAGAAATAAAAAAGCTTACCTTATCAACACAACAGAGTTCTTTTTTTTTTGGTTAGAGGAGAAGGGCGGGTGGGAGACACTACACTACATTGGTAGATCAAGTTAGTATTATGGTGGAATATGATGATGCATCCTATTACTTGCCATTAGTAGTAGTTGGAAGGAAAAAATTCTCCCTGATGGGAAGTAAAATGAATGTTGGATCTAGTAACATGATTATGTTTTTAAATAATTGTGATTTTTAAGAGTTCAAGATGGAGTCCAGAAGGTCAGCTGACCTCACCTCCACTCTGTAAAGGATCACCAGGACAATAGAGAATACAGATCAAAGGCTATCTTCCAAAGAAACAGAGACTATAGCACTAACACCTGAATGACAATGGGTTTCACCCTCCCAGACTTTTGGGTCATAAAACAAGGAGTCAGTAATTCAAATTTGCAAATGAACCAGGCAGGTGTTGACACCTGCGAGCAATGAAAAGTCCAGAGTGTCTTTGTGAACTCAGACTAATGAACTCTGCATTTTGGAGCAGAACGATAAGCTATTGACTTCTAAATCCAGATAAATTTAACAGATTTTCTGGAGAAAAACAGGTTGTAAGAGAAGGAATCAACAGTTGTGCCCTCAGGCAAGCTGTAAGAAGGAACCCATCAGGGTGCAGCCTTAAGGCAAGCTGTAAAGAAGCAGTGGCAGCTGGAGAGAGAGAGATTGAGAGAAAACGCCTGCTCTCTGAAGATATACAGCAAAAGGCTGTGAAGACTTCAACCCGTTTTAAGAGTCAAAGCTTGCGGAGGAGTAAAGGACTCATGGGATCATCAGAAATCACATTATCCATGGATGTCCAGGTCAGAAGTGCTCAGAGTAGTAAGCAAAGAGAGTGTTGTCTTTTTGAAAAGTCTGGGAGAGCCAACCCATTGCAACTAGAAGGAGTTTGGGACTTATAATCGCAAAGGATTTTATCATCAAAAAGGACTGTGTAACATATAAATGTGGTGTGAGATTTTCAAATGTTTGAATTAGTAAAGACCTTTATTTGTAAATTGGGGGATCAGCTACTTACAAAGTACTATTTGGATTAATTGGGGATTTCTGATTTCTTTTAGTTTAGTTGTTATCATAAAAGTCTTAAAACGTGAAATCTTGTCATGTTGTTTGTTAAATTGTTCTGGAGATTCATATCTCATATTTTTTCAGATTAATGATCTCTCTAAAGTCGTAACAGGAAGGAATTGGTTTAAGATATGGTTAAACTGGGCTGAGTTATTTACAGTATGGATCAGTAAGAGTACGTCTGACATCGAGAAAGTGCTAAGAGAGCACAAAGTGGTTTTTGAGCAAGGAGGACCAAATGATAAAATTAGGCATCACAAAGCGGAAGCGAAGATAAAGGACAATGTATAACTGACGTTTTGCAACACTAAGCTAGTGCCTTACACCCACTTAGAAGCAGTAAGTGAAAAGTTGGATAGATTAGAAAGATCAGAGGCAATTAAGAAGATGAAGAGCATTGTTTAGAGATATAGCACTGAAACAGGCCCTTCGGCCCACCGAGTCTGTGCCGACCATCAACCACCCATTTATACTAATCCTACACTAATTCCATGTTCCTACCACATCCCCACCTGTCCCTATATTTCCCTACCACCTACCTATACTAGGGGCAATTTATAATGGCCAATTTACCTATCAACCTGCAAGTCTTTGGCGTGCGGGAGGATACCGGAGCACCCGGAGAAAACCCACGCAGACACAGGGAGAACTTGCAAACTGTGGTAGATGGTAGAAAATATCCAGGTCAAGTGTATTAGGTCGGTCCATGTAAAGGATGACACAAAGGCTGAGAGTCTTGACACAAAGAGGCAATATGACCGGGATTCTCTCCTTCATCTTCAGTTCATTGCACCAAATATCCGGACGCCAGAGGGATTGGCCGTGATTGGCTACATTGCCAGACATAATTTTTCCGAGCTTTACAAATGAGGGAAGAGATTCACGATAACCAGATCAGATGAATATACAAACTTCCTCTACATTTTATAGAATGTTAAATTTGCTTGCCTGTAATAATGGGATTGACAAGATTTTTTGAGACTTTTATGATAACAACTAAACTAAAAGAAATCAGAAATCCCCAATTAACCCAAATAGTACTTTGTAAGTAGCTGATCCCCCAATTTACAAATAAAGGTCTTTACTAATTCAAACATTTGAAGATCTCACACCACATTTATATGTTACACAGTCCTTTTTGATGATAAAATCCTTTGCGATTATAAGTCCCAAACTCCTTCCAGTTGCAATGGGTTGGCTCTCCCAGACTTTTCAAAAAGACAACACTCTCTTTGCTCACTACTCTGAGCACTTCCGACCGGGACATCCATAGATAATCTGTTTAATAATGTATAGTTAGTCTGAACTACATCACTGTATATTGTGCATGTTTTTATCTTTGGAAAGCAGGGGGATGTTGTGGGATGACCTTAAGAAAGGACTACCTTAAGAATGGACCACCTTAAGAACTGCAAGTGAAGATTACCAAAGGAAGTGATGTTGTGACACACATGGCCAGGCAGTGTGGGTGGAGCCTGGCAGAGTAAGAAATGTTCAAATCGAGCTCATGCAGTAACTACTTGTATACATATATTCCAATTCAGTTATAATAAAACCCAAGTTTTAGTGGGATATTACTTGTGGTCCTGTGAGTCTTATAACAGATCACACACCAAAGGGACAAGCAGTATTACACATAGTGTCAAGAGTAATATACCTGGATTACCAAATGGATGGTGAAGATATCCACCCAATGCAGGAGAATGTTGAAGGGATTTTGAAAGCAAAGAGACCATAGAACAATGAAGAACTTAAAAACATTCATAGCGATTGTTGCATATTATTCTAAGTTCATCCCCAACTTAGCTAACACATTTTCGCCACTGTATGAGCGGCTCAAAAATAGAATCATCTGGGAGTTATCTGTAGAATGCCAGAAGGCATTTGAAGAAGTGAAGAAAATACTGACTCGTGATGCTGTTTTGGCCCACTATGATTCCAAGAAACAAATGGTCTTAGCATGTGATGCCTCACCACAAGGTTTAATAAGGTGTTATCGCACCTCATGAAAAATGGTGTGGAGAGGCCTGTAGCATATTCTCCACATGGAAAGGCAGAGCAAAATTACTCACAAGTTGAGAAAGAGCATTAACCATCATATATGGTGTTACAAAGTTCCACAAATACATGTACGGCAGGAAATTCACTTTGTTAACTGACCATCAAGCCCTTACGATCATATTTGGTTCAAAGAAGGGGGTACCATCCCTAGCAGCAGCAAAGCTTCAGAGGTGTGTGTTGATTTTGATGGTCCTTTAGTATGATGTTAAATACCAAGGGCTGAATTTTGAAACCTGCATCAAAAAAGGCGCGGTGCAAGCATGTCTTGTGCGTCACTGAGCCGCCATGATATTTTGCATGGTGTCTCATTTAAATGGAGGGGGCAGAACAACCACCCCCCGATGAAGTAGAGGAGGTGGCCGCTCTGTCCCCGGCAATGGTGCCCGTCACCAACGAGCAGGCGCCAGCGCCATTTTTAAAGGGCTTCAAGCACTTCATTGACATTTAGAATTTAGAACATTTAGAATTTAGAATTTAGAACATTACAGCGCAGTACAGGCCCTTCGGCCCTCGATGTTGCGCCGCCCTGTGAAACCATCTGACCTACACTATTCCATTTTCATCCATGTGTCTATCCAATGTCCACTTAAATGCCCTTAAATTTAAATTTTTAAAGGTCCCCGGTCTCTGGGAAATAAAAATAAAATTTCAAAATATCTTTGAAACCCATGTCCCACCGCACCCCCAATGAGTGATCTATATATAAATTGCCCTCTCCCCCCAGAAAAGCTTTTATTCATATCCCAAACTTTCCCCCCGAACTTTATTCCCTTTGACCCTCAACCCCTTCCCACCATCCCAATTGCGTTTATTTTGCCGCCCCTCCCACCCTGAAAAATTATTTCCTCACCCCTTCCCCACCAGTGTCATGCCTCGGATCTCCGAATGGAACACACTGCCTGAAGGGGTGGTAGAGGCAGGAACCCTCACAAAATTTAAGAAGTATTTAGATGAGCACTTGAAATGCCATAGCATACAAGGCTATGAGCCAAGTGCTGGAAAATGGGATTGGAATAGATAGGTGCTTGATGGCCAGCACAGACACGATGGGCCGGCCGTCGGGAGAAGGTAAGTGCTTTTGCAGGTATTTAAATTTATTTGAATACTTAAATGAAGGTTCCGCCGCCGAGCAGCAGGGAGGGCTACCCCGAAGCCTCGCTGCCAATGGTAAAAATGCAACAGGACCTTCCTGGCATCGAAGCCCCTGGCGGGCCTCTCCCAGAGGTATTTTCCGGGTACCCCCATCATGGCTCGACATCGGAGGGCTTATAAGATTCAGTCCCATATGTCATATGCAGATATTCTTTCAAGATTTCCCGTGAAGACTGATACACTTTTTGCCACTGAATTACTCGTAAATTACTTTACATACACAAATGACATGTCAGTGTCTGCCAGAGAAGGTAGTGAAGAAACACACAGGGATATGGTGTTCAGTAAAGTGCTACATTTTGTCATGGATGGCTGGTCTAAACAGTGTGATGATGAAAAACTACAGGATATTACACATGCAAAAATTAACTGAGTGTAGATCAAGGCTATCTCCTTTGAGGTTTAAGAGTCATTCTTCTGCCAAGATTTAGAGAAAGATTATTAAAGGAACTACATCAAGAGCACACATGTGAAAGCAGTAGCAAGAAGCTATTTTTGGTATCCAAAGGTAGACAAAAGCATTGAAGAATTGGTGAAAAGTTATGAAGTGTGTCTCAGAATAAGGAATGATCCATCCAAAATTCTTTCATCCCATGGTCAAACACAAGGAAACCATGGGGACAGGTACATGTCAATTTCATTGAAGTGGAAGGTAAAGAGTACTTTGTTTTTGTAGATAGCTATAAGAAGTGGATAAATGTTGAGCTTATGCCCAATACCATAAGTGCCAAAACTATTGAGGTTTTGAAAAGTTGGTTTGCAATTTATGCATTGCCAGAGGTATCAGACAACAGCCTGCAGTTTACATCAGAATAGTTCTGAGTATGAATGGAGTCAAACACACTCTGTTACTACCATATCACCCAGCATTGAATGGTGCTGCAGGAAGGAGTGAGCAGATTGTGAAGAGGTCCTTGCAAAAGTGTTTGCCAGGTGACAAGCTAGACAGTGATTCCCATGTTTTCCTGTGACACAGGCTAGACAATTCTCTGTTCCCTTACAGAATAACCCCACATTCTACAACAATTACTCACCTTTTGAGTTAGTGCTTTAGTTTGCTTAAGCCTGACATCAATAGCAAAGTAAGAAAAAAGCAAGACAAAGTCAAGATGAGTCATGATATAGAGGCATGAAACTTAGAGAGTTCAGTGCTGGTCAGAAGGTCATGATGAAAAACCACCGAGGTGATAAGGAGAAGTATGTGTTTGGAGTTATTGGAAAGAAACTAGGCATATTCAACAACCTTCATCCAGAAGTGCCGAGTTGATGATCCATCTCGGCCTCCTCCTGAAGTCCCCAGCATCACAGATGCCAGACTTCAGCCAATTCGATTCACTCCGCGTGGTATCAAGAAACGGCTGAAGGCACTGGATACTGCAAAAGCTATGGGCCCTGACAATATTCCGGCAATAGTACTGAAGAACTGTGCTCCAGAACTTGCCGCGCCCCTAGCCAAGCTGTTCCAGTACAGCTACAACATTGGCATCTACCCTGTAATGTGGAAAATTGCCCAGGTATGTCCTGTACACAAAAAGCAGGACAAGTCCAACCCGGTCAATTACCGCCCCATCAGCCTACTCTCAATCATCAGTAAAGTGATGGAAGGTGTCATCAACAGTGCCATCAAGCCGCAGTTGCTTAGCAATAACCTGCTCAGTGATGCTCAGTTTGGGTTCCGCCAGGGCCACTCAGCTCCTGACCTCATTACAGCCTTGGTTCAAACATGGACAAAAGAGCTGAACTCAAGAGGTGAGGTGAGAGTGACTGCCCTTGACATCAAGGCAGCATTTGACCGAGTATGGCATCAAGGAGCCCTAGCAAAACTGAGGTCAATGGGAATCAGGGGGAAAACCCTCCGCTGGCTGGAGTCATACCTAGCACAAAGGAAGATGGTTGTGTTTGTTGGAGGTCAATCATCTGAGCTCCAGGACATCACTGCAGGAGTTCCTCAGGGTAGTGTCTGAGGCCCAACCATCTTCAGCTGCTTCATCAATGACTTTCCTTCAATCATAAAGTCAGAAGTGGGGATGTTCGCTGATGATTGCACAATGTTCAACACCATTCGTGACTCCTCAGATACTGAAGCAGCCCGTGTAGAAATGCAGCAAGACCTGGACAATATCCAGGCTTGGGTTGATAAATGGCAAGTAATATTTGCGCCACACAAGTGCCAGGCAATGACCATCTCCAACAAGAGAGAATCTAACCACCTCCCCTTGACATTCCATGGCATTACCATCGTTGCATCACCCACTATCAATATCCTGGGGGTTACCATTGACCGGAAAATAAACTGGAGTAGCCATATAAATACCGTGGCTACAAGAGTAGGTCAGAGGCTAGGAATCCTGAGGCGAGTAACTCACCTCCTGACTCCCCAAAACCTGTCCACCATCTACAAGGCACAAGTCAGGAGTGTGATGGAATACTCTCCACTTGCCTGGATGGGTGCAGCTCCAACAACACTCAAGAAGCTCGACACCATCCAGGACAAAGCAGCCCGCTTGATTGGCACCCCCTCTACAATCATTCACTCCCTCCACTACCGACGCACAGTGGCAGCAGTGTGTACCATCTACAAGATGCATTGCAGCAATGCACCAAGGCTCCTTAGACAGCACCTTCCAAACCCGCGACCTCTACCAACTAGAAGGACAAGGGCAGCAAATGCATGGGAACACCACCACCTGCAAGTTCCCTTCCAAGTCACACACCATCCTGACTTGGAACTATATCGCCATTCCTTCACTGTCGCTGGGTCAAAATCCTGAAACTCCCTTCCTAACAGCACTGTGGGTGTACCTACCCCAAATGGACTGCAGCGGTTCAAGAAGGCAGCTCACCATCATCTTCTCAAGGGCAATTAGGGATGGGCAATAAATGCTGGCCTGGCCAGTGACGCCCACATCCCATGAATGAATAATAAAAAATTCACATATCTGGAGAAGAATGGAGAGAGTCTCCATCAGTGTTATGCCGATCATTTGCTTGACCAAGGGAATCCAATGGAAGGAAAGCATGATATTCCACCTACAGTCCCAAGTGGAAGTTAGGAAGAAAAAGGAAGTCACCAAAAAAACTGAAAGTTTGCCAGTAACACAGAATATACTGTTACAGTAAAGTGAATCAGAGGTTTTGATTAAGATTAATCAATGTCACAATCTCATCCATCAAGTGGAGCTGGTAGTCAATGTCAAAGTTCAGGTTTGACACAGTTAGAGATGTGGAGAGAGCAAAGTCAAGCTCATGGAAATGGAAATGGAAATGGGAGCAGATGCCCAGACAGAAAGAGAAAAAAGCCAGATAGGTTAATTGAGAGTATATAGGAAGGAAGAAGCAATAAGTTAAAGAGGAATTGGGAAATTGAAAGTCTAAGCCTACTTTCCCTTCCAAAAGAGGTTAAGTATTACAATTTTTTATTTTGTTCCTGTGTTGAATATAAGGTCATTAGATTAAATGATAGTTGAAATACTTGAAGTTAGATCCTGTGTCTATGCAAATACTACATAAAACACAAGATAATATATATATATATTGCAGTGTTATTTCAGGAAAGAAGGTGTTCTTTTCATTATTTCTTACCAATGATGGCTTTCGTTATACACATACTAGTCTTGATGCAAATGATTTTTTTACATGTAATTTACTCTGGTTGTACCAGTCTTATATGAATTGGTTGTGATTACAGGCCAAACAAAATGCAATCTGTAAAATTGCAGGTATTGTTGAGATTGGTTGAATCATATTGTGTTGTGAGGTAATCATTTTTTTAAGTGGAGAGGGAGTGTAGTATATGTTAAGAGCTGATCATTTGTAATACTGCCCTCTCTGTTGATAGGTTATGGTGAATAAAAGGAGTGAGGCAACATGGCTGATTAAGTAGTCTCTGTTTGAGTTTCTGTTATTTCCAGTCCAAACACAACGCACCCTATAAAGCAACACATTTCAAATTCTAACCACTCATCGTGTAAAAACGTTTTGCCTCATGTCACCTCTGGTTCTTTTACCAATCACCTTAAATCTGTGCCCTTTCATTATCAACCCTTCAGCCAGTGGAAACAGTATTTTTTTTTGTTCTATCTAAACATGATTTTAAAACCTTTTTCAAATCCCACATAGCCTTTTCTGCTCTAAGGAGAACAATCACTGCTTCTTCAGTCTATCCATGTAACTGTAATCCCTCATCCTTGGAACCATTCTCGTAAATCTGTTCTGTACCCTCTCCAAAGCCTGCACATCCTTCGTAAACTGTGGTGCCTAGAATTAGACACACTACTCTATCTGGGGCCAAACTAACTTTTTATATAGGTTCAGCATAACTTCCTGGTTTTTGTATATTGTCTCTATTATATGCCTCTATTTAGAATGCCCAAGATCCCATATGCTTTATTAACCTGTCCTGCCACCTTCAACGATTTATGCACGATCACCCCAAGGTCTCTCTGTTCTCACATCCCCTTTAAAATTGCACCCCATTTCACACTTTTCTGTGTTGAATTTCATCTGCTTTGAATCTGCCCATTCCAACAGCCTGTCTCTGCCCTCTTGGTCTATTACTATCTTCCTCATTGTTAACTACACTTCCAAGTTTTGTGTCATCTGCACATTTCAAAATGATGGCCTGTACTCCCAAGTCCAAGTTATTAATGTATATTAAAAACAGCAATAGTTTTAGTACTGAACCTTGGGGAATACCTCTGTATAGTTCCGTCCAGTCAGAAAAATAGCCATTCACCACAACTCTCTGTTTTCTATTTCTTTGCCAATTTTATATCCATGCTGCTACTGCCTTTTTTATTCCACAGGCTTCAATTTTGCCAGCAAGTTTAATATGTGGTACTTTATCAAACAGCTTTTGAAACTCCATATACACAACGTTAACTGCACTGCCCTCATCCACCCTTTCTGTTACCTCACCAAAATTCACAATCAAGTTAGTCAAACACTATTTACCCTTAACAAATCTGTGCTGCCTTTCCTTTATTAGTCCATCCTTGCTCAGAGGCTGTTAATTTTTTCTCGGATTATTGTTTCTACCTCAAATGCTTAAGTACTGACCATTCTGGGCCAATGCTGCAGTACTGACATGTCTCAATCAATACTTCAGTTCTGACCAGTCCAGAGCAATACATTGGAATGGACTGGTCAAGACAAATGCTACAATATTGGACTGTCAATATCAATCTTTTAGTATTGACCAGTCTCAATCAATGCTCCAGTACCAACCTGTTGACATTGATGCTTCGTCAGTGCTAACCTGTCTAGTTCAATGCTTCAGTATTTACTGGTGTAGATCATTGCACATTACTGGCCTGTTTACATCAATGGGCTTTTGCACTTCACTTTCCTCAACTGTTTGTCTGTAAACTTCAGATGACTGTCAAGAGATTTACAGCAACAACAACAACTTATATTTATATAGCACCTTTAACATAATATAATGTCCCAAGGCGCTTCACGGGAGCATTATAAAACAAAGTATGACACAAGCCATATAAGGAGATATTGGGTCAGATGAGCAAAAGCTTGGCCAAAGAGGTAGGTTTTAAGGAGTGTCTTAAAGAAGGAAAGCGAGGTAGAGAGGAGGGGAGATACAGGGAGGGAACTCTAGAGCTTAGGGCCTAAGCAACTGAAGGCACAGGCACCAATGGTGAAGCAATTAAAATTGGAGATGCTCAAGGGGCCAGAATTAGATGAGCACAGGTATCTTGGCGGGTTGTGGGGATAGAACAGATTACAGAGATAGGCAGCTGTGATGCCATCGAGGGATTTGAAAACAAGGATGAGAATTTTAAACTCAAGATGTTGCTTGACCCCGCCAGCAGGCACAGGGGTGATATGTGAATGGGACTTGGTGTGAGTTCAGACACAGGCAGCAGAGTTTTGGATGACCTCAAGTTTACGAAGGGGAGAATGTGGGCGACCATCCGGGAGTGCGTGCAAATAGGCAAGTCTAGAGGTAACAAAGGCATGAATGAGGGCTTTAGCAGCAGATGAGCTAAGACAGTGGAGAACTTGGGTGATGTTACAGAGGTGTAAATAGGCGGTATTAGTGATGGCGTAGGTACGTTGTCGGAAGCTTAGGGCACCAAAGTTGTGAACAGACTGATTTAGTCTCAGACTGATGCCAAGGAGAGGGATGGAGTTGGTAGCTAAGGAAATGAGTCTGGTGGGGAACAAAAACAGTGGCTTCAGTCTTTCCAATATTTAATTGGAGGAAATTTCTGTTCCACCAGTACTGGAGGTCGGACAAATAGTCTGATAATTTAGCAACAGTGCAGGAGTCGAGAGAAGTGGTGGTGAGGTAGAGCTGAGTGTCGTCAGCATACATGTGAAAACTAACGCTGTGCTTTGGATGGTGTTACCAAGGGGCAGCATGTAGATGAGAAATAGGAGGGAATCAAGGACAGATCCTTGGAGACACCAGAGACAAAGATGCAGGAGCAGAGAGAAGCTACTGAAAATGATGCTCTGGTTACAATTAGATAAGAATGGAATGGGTGAGAGCAGTCCCACCCAGCTGAATGACAGTGGAGAGGCGTTAGAGGAGGATGGTGTGATCAACCCTGTCAAAGGTTGCAGACAGGTCGAGAAGGACAGGGAGGAATAGCTTACATAAAAGCAAAATACTGCGGATGCTGGAAATCTGAAACAAAAACAAGAAATGCTGGAATCACTCAGCAGGTCTGGCAGCATCTGTGGAAAGAGAAGCAGAGTTAACGTTTCGGGTCAGTGACCCTTCTTCGGAACTGGCAGTTCCGAAGAAGGGTCACTGACCCAAAACGTTAACTCTGCTTCTCTTTCCACAGATGCTGCCAGACCTGCTGAGTGATTCCAGCATTTCTTGTTTTTGTGTTGAGGAATAGCTTACCTTTGTCACAGTCACAGAGGATGCCATTTTTCGAGAATAAATTAATTTGCTTACAATGCCTGGTTGAAATGGCATGTTAGTGTCCCAAAAATGGCATTGGGTCACCTGCATCCCTATTATCACCTTGACCACCACTATCTTGAGTAGTGCCTGTCTGTTTCAGGTGGGAGGATGTTTATAATGTGCAAATAGCGCCTATAGCATATATAGGAGACCCAAATTGCAATTTAAGGTACAAATGAACAGAGCATGTATCGTTCATGTATTGTGATGTGTGGCCTAAACAACAGTGCAGAAAGGGACCATGGAGATCTGTTCAGAAAATAATTCAGGAAATGTTTATTTTTTTCTGGTGGAGCCATGAGGAGCAGGGACGCCAGCCCCACCACCTCCCTGTTCTCTATTCGTGGTGAAAATTAGCTTTGTTTTACCATGTAAAGCAATAGATCACTCTGCTGTTTAAGTGTAGTTGTCCATCTAAGGCTACAAAGTGTAATCAAACAGTAAATGAGTGAGTTCATACATCGATTAGACATTGCAACTCAGTGTTGTGTGGTGCTGGAATGTTTAATCAGTCCTTTGTTGCTTTACATTTTGTTTATAAGTTTTCCACATAAAATTTGCATGAGACACTTTATGACATTTGAAGGAATTCCATGCATACTGAAAAGTTTTTATAATAGTGCTCACAAATCTTCCATGACAGAGATTATGTTGTTTCTTAAAGGGAGGAACATGATTCAATGCAAAATAGAATGGGGACTAAATTGGATGGCCCCTGTGATTGGGCACGGGGATCGTGATGCGCAATTAACCCGGACTCATTCAAAGTAATGCAGGCAGCAGGCAAACTTACTTCTACCTGTTAATTTAAATGATAGTGGGGTGCAGCCCAGCACTGAACGTGCTGCTGAATGGCTGCAGACCTCAGCGGAGGGCCCAAGATTGTGCAAAGCTAGTGCTACTTAAAGCTAGGCTAAACCACTTAAAGGAAGAAGGCATCTCTTAAATGTGAGATGCATTCTGGCAGCAGCAGGGACTGGAAGTGGTGAAAGAGAAGTTAAAGAGTGAACGAAAAGTGAGAAGAGCAGGTGAAGACAAAGGTAGGCCCAAGAGCAGACCTGCGGGATAGCAAGGTGGCTTGAGACAAAGGTAGGCACAAGAGCAAATCTGCAGGAAAGCGAGAGAAGCTGTTGAAGATAAAGGTAGGCCTGAAAGTGGACCTGTGCATGAGCGAGAGCTAAGGCTGCAGATAAAGATTGATGTGAGGGTGGACCTTCAGAAGCTGGAACGTCAGGGAGCAAGGTGAAAAGAAAACCTAAAGTGACATCGACAAAAGGGAGGGAGCTGATTGGTGAGTAGCTGGTCACTGTATTTTTTAAATCTTAAGTTTATTTTTGTTAAGTTAGTTAATAGCCTAATAAATGGGGAAATGGCAGGGCATCTCAGTCTCTTGGAATGCACATCTTGTGCCATGTGGGAACTCCAGGCTTCCCTTGTTCTGGACAACCACACGTGCAGGAAGCGTAGTCAGCTGGAGGAGCTTGAGCACTGGGCTTTGGAGCTTAAGCACCAACTGATGTCACTGCATTGAATCTGCAAGGCTGAAGGATATGTAGATAGCATGTTTCAAGGGGATGTCACCCCACAGCTTATGAATGTGTAAGCAGAGAAGGAATGGTGACCGTCGGACAGACAAGGAGGACCAGGCAGGTATTGCAGAAGTCCCTGACAGCTTCTCGCTCTCTAACTAGTTTTCAGTTCTGAAGATGATGGTTCCTCAGGGGAGTGCAGCCACTGCCAGGTCCTCAGCACCATGGGTGTCTTAGCTGTAGAGCTGGGGAGGGGCGGTGGGAGCAGTGGGGGTAGGAATATTGGGAACCTAATAGTGATAGGGAATTGAACAGTTAGGAGAAAGGAAAGGCGTTTCTGTGGCCACAGACATGATTCAAGGATGGTACGTTGTCTCCCTGGTGCCAGGTCAAAGATGTCACGATATTCTGAAGGGCAAGGATAAACAACTAATGGTTATGGTCCATATTGGTACCAATGACATAGGTAGAGAGACAGATGAGATCCTGTAGGCAGATTTTAGAGAGCTAAGAAAGAGATTAATAAGCCGACCCTCAAAGTTGGTGATCTCCAAATTCTCCCATGACACATGCTAGTGTGCAAGATACACACTTAAATTGCACAAGCTTGCATACATTGCCAGCAGTTCAACTGTGGCAGGCACATCACCCAAACACATTGCACCACACTCACTGACACACTTCCATCTCTGTTACAAGGCAAGGTCGCACATATTAGATGCAGCAGCACCTAACTGGCTGCATGCCCTCACCCCCATAGATGAGACGGTGCTGTAAACTGGAGTGGCTGTCACTGAGGTCGTGGCCAGCGGTGAGGTTGAAAGCACAGAGGATGACAGTATATTCCTGCCTATTCCATCTTCTCAAATCCCACTTCATCCTCATCCTGCAA
Source organism: Heterodontus francisci (assembly GCF_036365525.1). Lineage (NCBI taxonomy): Eukaryota > Metazoa > Chordata > Chondrichthyes > Heterodontiformes > Heterodontidae > Heterodontus > Heterodontus francisci. Next base: position 82,943,621 of record NC_090376.1, read on the forward strand.
TCTGTTATGAATTACAATCTGTAGATGGTGTAAGCATGAACCTCTTGCCTTCCCCTTTTCCCTCACTCCTTGTGCTTTTATGCTTTCAGATCTCCAAGAACTGCCACCTGGCCAGCCAGTGGTACAGGAGGCTAAAGGAAAAAGAGACTGATGAAGAAGAAACATGGTCACTTGTTCTGACACTCTCAGCCACCAGCTCAGATACTGACAGTGTGCATACTTTAGAGGGTAGCATAGAGGTGGCATCTGCTCATGATGGGCTGAATTTAGCGAGCCCATTGTGGGTCCCAGCCGCAGACCCGGAAGCAGGTGCCGTCGCCACCTGTGACGCATGCGGCCGGCCGACCGCAATCATGCGGCGGTTGGCCACTTTACATAATGGAGGAGCAAGGCTTGACCAGTCACATGACAGGGGTGGGTTCCGAGGCAATGATTGTGGTGTCATATGTCTCCAACGCAGGTGCCATATTTAAAGTGCTGCCAGCCTTGCTTGTATTGCTGCCTCAATGATTCACTGATTCCACAGTGCTGCTGGAGCAGCTGTTGGAACTCCTGGACTGCCCCAACCCCAGGAAAGGACATACCACCGTTGGGATGGAGCAGGTCCGACTGGGTACTATGTCAGAGGGAAGACACCGGGTGGCCCCATAGTTTAGTGATGTTTCCCTGGAGATTCTCCTCTAAGCTGCAAGGGAAAGACTGGAGTCTGCTTTCAAAGAGATGGCAAGAAGAGATCCTCCTGCCTGATCAAACAAGCCTGGATGAAGGTTGCAGAGGAGGCCCTACAGAAGGAAGAAGCATCTGAGTCCAGTGCAGGAAGAAAGTGAACAACCTCCTTTGCTCTGCCAAAGTGAATGCTCCATACCTCTCTCTTCTTTAGGTCTTGCATGTGGCTAGGTGGGAGGCAGTGCGACATAGGGAGGGAGTCACCACATAGGCGCTGGCAATAGAGTGAGGCATCACCACATCCTGGCAGATGCATGGCTGCATCTCAGCGACAGGTCACCTTCTTTCACAGTTTATTCCCATCATGTCCTCTGAAAGCAGATATGGGGAGAAAGCATATTTGAAACTCCAGCAGGGGATGAGGGGCTGCCACTAGCATAACTGTTCTGTTGCTCTTCCTGCAAAGGAGGAGGCACTGGAGCTAGCGGGGGCCCAGGGCGGCCGCTCAATTGCAGATGGTGAGACTGCAACTCTGCACAAGAAAGTGAGGAATCTCTTCATTTGACCTCCACCACACTTCTGGACATCCACATCACGCATGGTTAGCATGACAAGATCTGCATAGCTTAACCCACAAATATTTGTGTTCTCTCATGCGTATCATCGTCCGCGGGAGGCTCCAATGGAAGGGGACAGCTGTCTATCTCTGACAAGGACGAGCAGTCAGAGGATACACCATCACATGACTCTCCTGCACCTTCTATCAATGCAGAGACGTTTACGTCAGTGGGTTTGCGCTCCGCCATAGAATCAGGGTCACAAGCTGGTGAGAGCACCACAGATGTGCCTGAGCAGCTGGTGGAGGCTGTAACAGCCTAGGCCACTGACAGTCAGAGGACTGTGGGTTGCCAGGCCCATGCTGAGCCCCAGGCTGATGATGAGCCTCTGGTGTCGACAGCACAGGGAATGCTGGAGTTCCAGAGAGAGGTACGGTAACAACTAGCAGAGCTACCAGTTGCAATGTGAAGTCATGTGCAGACAATGGAGGAGTCCATCCATGCCATGAGTGCTGCCATGTCTCAGCTGTATGAGCGCAAGCCTTCTTCCATTGAGATGTTGGCGACCCCCACAGAGAGCCAGATTCCACAGATGTGCGCCGACCTGCACACCACGCCTTGGCCATGAGCTCAACTCAGCAGTGGCAAGGTGAGAGAAGGACAAGGCACCTGGAGTCTTCTCCAGGTCCTTGTCCTTCGCTGGTGAGCAAGGAGCTTCAATTCAGCCTTGAAAGGGAGGGGGAGAGGCTGACCTCCACATCTGGTGTGTCCCCTAAAGGTCCTCTGATTGTGGACGCTGGCTCCTCAGCCCCTCCGACAGTGAGTCCATCTCTGGTAGCCATGATGTCGAGGAGGCTCCTGTACCTATGCAAGAAACCCTCAGCCAGCCAGGGCCCTCCAGGCCTCAGGCAGCCAGAGGACAGCTGCCAAAATCATCCCAGTCCCAGGGGTAGCCTGATCAGCAGCCTGCCTCCAGCTCAGCTGCGAGCACAAAGGTCACAAGGGTCACACCTCGCTGAGCACTCGTAAATGCATTAAGAAAAGCAACTAAACATACCGAGGGATTCACGGGTGCTTTCCATTTGCTATTTGTATTGTATAATAAAACTTTGTTATTAGTACAGTTCACATTAATTGTTGTGAAATGCTCATTCTTTTGTGCCTGAATTGTGAGCTGCTGCCTTCACACTTGCTGCCTTATTGGGCTGCCATTGTAGGCACAGGCCACATTTGGTAAGCGTCTCAGATGTGTCAGAGCGCGTGGTGGAACTGGGCACTAGGCACAGCATCGCGATAGATAGGAGGCGACAGACCGAATACAGTGAGATGAGTCTTTATTGAGTTCACTTTGAGAGGCCATCATGATGGTTGGAAGTGGGTTAGTATGAGATTGTCTCTTGCCTCCCTTGCCTGCCTCACAACGTGCCTGGCCTCTGGTACAAAGGATTCAAGATCTCGTGCAGCCTGCTCATTAAACTCAGCTGCATCCTCTTTGTCGATGAGGACTGGCGATCAATCAGGTCCTCTTCATATAAAGCCTCCTCCTTCTGCAGTGTTTGGTTGTGCAGAGCACAGCAGACCACCGTGATACGTGAGACCTTCACTGGAGCATACTGCAGGGCTCCACCGGATCGATCGAAGCACCAGAAACTCATCTTCAGCAGCCCAATGGCCTGCTCAATGGTTGATCTGGTGGAGCCATGGCAAGTGTTGTACCTCTCATCTGCTGCAGTGTGAGGGTTCCTCACAGGCATCAGTAGCCATGTCTTCAATTGGTAGCCCTTGTCTCTGAGAATCCATCTCTGAAGGCAAGCAGGAGGCCTGAAAAGCTGTGGCACCTGGGACTGTCGAAGTATGTAGGCATCATGGCTACTTCCTGGGAAGCGTGCACTCACCTGCAGGAAACATTTTTGGTGGTCGCAGATGGAATGGAAACCCTTCCTGTTGATAAAGGCTGCTGGGAGGCTTGATGGCCACATGCATGCAATCTATCGCACCTGGGGAAATCCAGTAATGGCCCCGAACTCGATGACCTTCTCTGCCTGACTGTCAGAGTTGGTCTGGTAGCACACATAGTTACCAGCCCTCTTGAACAGGGCGTTGGTCACCTCTTTGATGCAGTGGTGGGCTGCTGCCTTGGGCACCCCACACATGTCCCCAGTCGATCCCTAAAAAAAGCCAGACGTGTAAAAGTTAAGAGCCACGGTGATTTTCAGGGACACTGGCATAGGGTGAACACTGGAGCCCATCAGTCGCAACTCGTCCTGCAGCATGGTACATAAGTTGGTGCCCGCCTTTCTGGAGAGCCACAGTTTTCATTGACACTGCCACTTGGGCATTTGGAGGCAGTTGAGTCGAGATGGGTACACTTTGTGGCACAGGTTGGCCCTGCTTGGCATGGCCGGCTGCTATCGCTCTCCTCTTGGAGCTTCAAGGCTAAGCGCAGCTACCTCCTGGCCCTCCCTCTTTCGGAGGCGCTGCATCACGCCATGGGGTCCACAAAGACAGGGTGTATGAGACCCATGTGAGTTGATCAGAAGGCCTCCAGAGCACTGTCCTTGGCACAGACGAACTTTCCTTGGCACGTTTGCCTTCCCTACTCCCCTTGGAATATGCGCTAATAGCCTCAGAGCCCACCCTTGCAGAGAGCCAACCCAGCACCAAGAACTATGGCCACCCAAGCCTCCCACCCAAGACCAAGCCCACCCATGTAGAGTGCACAGAACTTCAGGCCAATAGTGGCCTCCGCTCCCACCTCTCCCTTATTGACTGCTCGCCATGGCTGCCTTCCTGTGTCAGCGCTGAGGACTCGCCTCGTGCCACCACCTTTCAACGGCCAGGGATCCAAAGGCACGTGAGGCCCGCCGACCGTTCACTTAATTCCAAACCCCCTATTGAATTGCAATCAGTTCTATGATAATGTATTACAATAACCTGTTCAACAATTTAAATTGCTGTACCGTCGCATTGTAGCGGCACCACCGCCTTGGAGCTGTCCCATACGACTCAGAAGCTGCAGGTCCAAAGTGGCAATGCTGGCATCAAATCAGCATTAGATTCTGACTGACATCACAATCTGCCTACTGTGCTTATTTCCCGTGCACTCACCAAGATGGCCTTCAGTGCAAGCCACACCAGAAGTGAGCGGAAGCAGCAGATAAGTCATTTTGGTACTATTGGAACCAAATTTTGTGGCCAGTGGGCCTGTAATTCCAGGGTCTATGTGCACCATGAGAATTGTGGCAGAGAGGACTCTCAGCCATTGATGCTTCAGGTCTTTGAACCCATTCCCAAATTCTGGGAATAGGCATCGTAATAATGAGAGGGTGTAGACCATACAATAGAGGTGCATGCCTGAAGAGGTAGTGGAAAATTGAAAAATTAGTATAACTGAGTTCATGCAAAGGCCAATTAAGAGACTTCAGACATTGAAACTCTTTCCTTTAGGTTCCTGGAGAGTTTATTTGTTTTTTAAAGCATTTTTGAAGTAATTAGATAGCTGACTGGCCTTCCCAAGGATAAAGAAAATGAGGGAGAGTGACTAAACCCTGACCTTGCCCAAAGTGCACTTAACAACAATTAAACTTTATAGCCTTGACAGTAAACAGTTTCACCTTTTGAATTGTGTAAGACCACATGGAATTTATAAAACACCCAAGAGCACTGCCACAGGAGATCTACTGTCTTTACCTCTATCTCTCTCTTCTCAGCTATGCAAACACATACTCTCTTGAACAAACAAACATACAAATTAGGAGCAGGAGTAGGCCAATTGGCCCCTCGAGCCATTCAATAAGATCATGGATGATCAGATTGTACCCTCAACTCCACATTCCCGCTTACCCCCGATAATCTTTCACCCACTTACTTATCAAGAACGTACCTCTGCTGCAAAAATATTTAAAGACTCTGCTTCCACTGCTTTTTTAAGAAGAGTCCAATGACTCACAACCCTCTGAGAGAAAATCTCATCTCTGTCTTAAATGGGCAACCTCTTATTTTTAAATAGTTACCCCTAGAACATTGGCCTTCCCCAGGATTAAAGACCCCGGCGACAGAGATCCCATCCACTGAGAACTGCCGGCAAATCACAGGCCAGTAGCTCTTTAACTGAGCAGCACCATTGTGGTGGCTGCTGCTGGTGCTGGACTCACCGGAGGTACTGCACCCAGGCCACAGGTGAGTCAGGCATGGAGGGTTTCGTGGGGTGGAGGTCAGAGGGGAGGAGGTTGTAAGGGGGTCAGCAGCAAGGGCAGGGGGGTGGCTCTCAGCAGGCTCCCCCTTCCTGATTTTGGGTCCCTCGATCAGGCACTAAATGCCTTTTAACGAGGGACCCTACTCCCACTGGAGCCAGCAAGCAACCCACATGGGTTTGATCAGCGTGTGCCCCATGTGGTGACAGGCCCACCAGCTGCTAGGCTAATACCGGTGGAGGCAGGATAAGGCCTTTAACTGAGCATTAGTTGCTCACTTAAGGGCCTCAATTGGTGGCAGGATGGGAAAGCTGTCCACGGGCCTTCGCACTCGGGACTTAATTTAGGTGGAGGTGGGAAGGTGCAACCATCCCACCTGATTCTATACTCTCCAAAGTTGCCGCGGGGAAGGGCATAAAATTACCCCCTCCGTGTCTGCCCTGCCATATCTCTTTATCGCATTACCCTTCAGCCAGCTATATACCTATTTTTCAATAACAGGATATTTTGGGGAAAGAGTGGAAACAGACAAGTGGGTGCAATGCTAATAAGACAACATCTGTTTGAAAGTCTGGTATCAGCCTACAATTTTGGGACTAATAATGATTACCAATGTTTAACCAATTTATTGGAGTTCTTTGAAGAAATAACATGCGCTGTGAATAAAGGGGAACCAGTGGACGTACTGTACTTAGATTTCCAGAAGGCATTCGATAAGGTGCCACATCAAAGGTTATTGTGGAAAATAAAAGCTCATGACATAGGGGATAACATAATTGGCATGGATAGGTATAAATGGGTCATTTTCTGATTGGCAAGATGTAGCCAGTGGTGTGGCACAGGGATCAGTGCTGGGGCCTCAACTTTTTACAATTTATATAAATGACTTAGATGAAGGAACCAAAGGTACTGTTGCTAAATTTGCTGATGACACAAAGAAAGATAGGAAAGTAACTTCTGAAGAGGACATAAGGGGGCTACAAAGAAATATAGATAGGTTAAGTGAGTGGGCAAATGTTCTAGCAAATGGAGTATAATGTGGGAAAATGTGAAATTGTCCATTTTAGCAGGATGAATAAAAAAGAAGCATATTATCTAAATGGTGAGAGGTTGTAGAACTTTGAGATGCAGAGGGATCTGGGTGTCCTTGTATATGAATCACAAAAGGTTAGTTACCAGCTACAGCGAGTAATTAGGAAAGCTAATAGAATGTTATTGTTTATTGCGAGGGGAATTGAATACAATGTAGGGAGGTTATGCTCCAGTTATACAGGGCACTAGTGAGATCACATCTGGAGTACTGTGTACAGTATTGGTCTCCTTATTTAAGGAAGAATGTAAATGCATTGGAAGCAGTTCAGAGAAGGTTCACTCGACTAATACCTGGAATGGACGGGTTGTCTTATGAGAGAAGGTTGGCCAGGCTAGGCTTGTATCCGCTGGAGTTTCGAAGGTGACTTGATTGAAACATATAAGATTCTGAGGGTTCTTCACAGGGTGGATGTGGAAAGAATGTTTCCTCTTGTGGGAGAACCAAGGATTAGGGGTCACTGTTTAAAAATAAGGGGTAACCCATTTAAGACAGAGATAAGGATAAATCTTTACTCTCAAAGGGTTATGAGTCTTTGGAACTCTCTTCCTCAAAAGGCAGTGGAAGCAGAGCGTTTGAATATTTTTAAGGCAGAGGTAGATAGAGTCATGAAAAGCAAGAGGGTGAAAGGTTATCGGGGTAGGCACGAATGTGGAGTTGAGGTTACAATCAGATCAGCCATGATCTTGTTGAACGGCGAAGCAGGCTCGAGGGACCTGGTGGCTTACTCCTGCTCCTAATTCGTGTGTTCGTATGTACCATAATTTAAACATGCCTGGAGGCGCGAAACCATAGACCTGTGGGTTTAGCATTCAAGTGCTAATTAGTAGAAATTTTTGTGGAACAGAATATGTAGCCCCAATGCACCCACTTTCACTGAAGGTGTGGAGTGCGCTGGCTGACATACAACTGAATGTTTTTGCTGCAGACACAGAGTGATGATGGTCATTGGGTAGCGGAGGAATTAGTGATCTTTTTTATTGTAATCTTCTTGGGGAAGGGATTGACAGGATTCAGTGCAGATGATGGACTTCCTGATGGATCCTCAACCTGGAAAGTAAGACATCTGCTACAGTACCCCGAAGTCTGATAGGGGAGGACATTTTTGAAAAGGGTTGTTCAGTTAGATACCGGCGAGCATCCCTCCCAGTTGTGAGCTGTCTACTTGAACCCCTCTTCCTCTATGGCCCCTGAACTTGACTGTCCATCACAACTGCTGGTGGCAATGGCGAGTCTGTCATGATCAGCAGATTGCAGTGCTTGCAGGATGTTATCATGAGTCTGAAAGCCTTCTCACCCACCGGTCCCTCCTCTCCCTTCCTCCTCCAGCAGCTGGTGCTGCTCTACTTTGCCTTATCTCTTCATCTCTTTCCTCCTCCAGATGAAGGGGGATCCCGAGCAAAATCTCCAAGACCAAGTACTCCCTTTTTCCTGGTGACTCTGATAAGGTCTCCAATAAGATACAATAGCACAGCACTCACTCTCTTTAGGTGAAGTCCTCACAGAATTTGCAAAATAAATGCTGATAGAATATTGGCGCAGTCTTGACAATGTGTCCCAGAAAGTCTAGTGATCTGTCTCAAATGCCCTTTTCAAACACAGTCTATTTCCAGCAGTAAGTGAACAATGAAAGCTAAACATGGTTTTAAGTAGCACTTGAAATGCTCAGCGATGACTTGTTTATTCCTGTTCAGCTCGTTGCTGATAGCAGAGGTTGATAATTGAAGTGCTAGCTCATCAAAACAGAATGAGGCCTCTTTAATGGGCCTTAGCAGGCAATTTAATTGGCAATCACAGTCTTAATGATCCTCTGGGCAGTCGCTCCCAGCATGCAATTCAGCTCCTTTACCAAGATGGCATCTTGCACTAAAGGCGGCTTAACCGACAATGCAGCTCAAGACCTCCTCTTGGCGACCTCGGAGGCTCTTTATTGCCTAAAGTAACCAAAGAAAAATATGCCCTCAATGTCTCTAATATTTTCATTTTATCTATTACAAAATCTCTCTCACTTTTAACCAATTCATGATTTACCTGCTTTCCGATATCCTCTCTTTCACAAGCACAGAAGCAAAGTAATTGTTAGGTATCACCACCAATTTCCAGTTATCCTCTGACCCCACCCCTTCTGATCTGACCCCTTGCCGTGTATTCACTATACCCTCTGACCTCCCCCTCTCTGATGCTGAGCATTCTGTACTCAGCAAAGGACTCAGTTTTATCCCCTTACGCCCCCACCTCAATGAATTTCGCGCTCGGCATGACGTTGAGCTCTTCTTCCGTCGCCTCCGCCTCCGGGCTCACTTCTTTGACCAGGAGTCCTCCCCCCGACCAGCAGACCCATTCACCCGCCTCCAGCATTCTCCCTCTACCTGGACCCCTCACCCTGGCCTCTTACCCGCTCTTGATCTCTTCATTGAAAACTGTCGGCGAGACATTGGTCGTCTCAATTTCTCTGCCCCCCTCACTCACTCTAACCTGTCCCCCTCTGAACTTGAGGCACTCCGTTCTCTCAGGTCTAACCCCGACATGGTCATCAAACCTGCAGACAAGGGTGGTGCTGTTGTTGTATGGCGTACCGACCTCTACCTTGCAGAAGCTCAACGCCAACTCACAGACACCTCTTCCTACCTCCCTCTGGACCATGACCCCACCACCGAACATCAAGCCACCGTCCAAAGGACTGTCACTGACCTCATCTCCTCTGGAGATCTTCCCTCTACAGCTTCCAACCTCATAGTCCCGCAACCCCGGACAGCCCGCTTCTATCTCCTTCCCAAAATCCACAAACGGGACTGTCCCGGCAGACCCATTGTGTCAGCCTGCTCCTGCCCAACTGAACTTATTTCTTCCTATCTAGACTCTATCTTTTCTCCGCTGGTCCAGTCTCTTCCCACCTACATCCGTGACTCTTCTGACGCCCTACGTCATTTTGACAATTTCCAGTTTCCTGGTCCCAACCGCCTCCTCTTCACTATGGACGTCCAATCGCTCTACACCTCCATCCCCCACCAGGATGGTTTGAGGGCTCTCCGCTTCTTCCTGGAACAGAGGCCCAACCAGTCCCCATCCACCACCACCCTCCTCCGCCTGGCTGAACTTGTTCTCACATTGAACAACTTCTCCTTCAACTCCACGCACTTCCTTCAAGTAAAAGGTGTCGCTATGGGTACCCGCATGGGTCCTAGTTATGCCTGTCTTTTTGTGGGATATGTCGAGCATTCTTTGTTCCAGTCCTACTCAGGCCCCCTCCCCCAACTCTTTTTCCGGTACATTGATGACTGTATCGGTGCCGTTTCCTGCTCCCGCCCCGAACTCGAAAACTTTATCAACTTTGCTTCCAATTTCCACCCTTCTCTCACCTTTACATGGTCCATCTCTGACACTTCCCTTCCCTTCCTCGACTTCTCTGTCTCCATCTCTGGGGATAGGTTGTCTACCAATATCCATTATAAGCCCACTGACTCCCACAGCTACCTCGACTACACTTCTTCACACCCTACCTCCTGTAAGGACTCCATTCCATTCTCCCAGTTTCTCCGTCTCCGACGCATCTGCTCTGATGATGCTACCTTCCATGACGGTGCTTCTGATATGACCTCCTTTTTCCTCAACCGAGGATTTCCCCCCACTGTGGTTGACAGGGCCCTCAACCGTGTCCGACCCATTCCCCGCACCTCTACCCTCACCCCTTCCCCTCCCTCCCAGAACCGTGACAGGGTTCCCCTTGTCCTCACTTTTCATCCCACCAGCCTCCATATCCAAAGGATCATCCTCCGCCATTTTCGCCACCTCCAGCGTGATGCCACTACCAGTCGCATCTTCCCCTCCCTTCCCCTGTCAGCATTCCGAAGGGATCGTTCCCTCCGCGACACCCTGGTCCACTCCTCCATTACCCCCACCACCTCGTCCCCGTCCCAGGGCACCTTCCCTTGCAATCGCAGGAGGTGTAACACCTGCCCATTTACCTCCTCTCTCCTCACTATCCCAGGCCCCAAACACTCCTTTCAGGTGAAGCAGCGATTTACTTGTACTTCTTTCAATGTAGTATACTGTATTCGCTGCTCACAGTGTGGTCTCCTCTACATTGGGGAGACCAAGCGCAGACTGGGTGACCGCTTTGCGGAACATCTCCGCTCAGTCCGCAAGCAGGACCCTGAGCTTCCGGTTGCTTGCCATTTCAACACTCCCCCCTGCTCTCATGCTCACATCTCTGTCCTGGGATTGCTGCAGTGTTCCAGTGAACATCAACGCAAGCTCGAGGAACAGCATCTCATCTACCGATTAGGCACACTACAGCCTGCCGGACTGAACATTGAGTTCAATAATTTCAGAGCATGACAGCCCCCCACTTTACTTTCATTTTTAGTCATTTTTAGTTATTTTTTCTTCCTTTTTTTTGCATTCCTTTTTACATTTTTTGCATTTATTTCATTTCATCTTAGTTTGTTCAGTTTGCTTACCCACTGTTTTTTTCAGGTTGTTTTTCTTCAGGTTTGCACTTGCTGATGTTCTATATTCAGTATATTCACACCTAATCTGTACTAATGCTTTGTCTTTCAAAACACCATTAACATATTGTTTGCCTTTGCTCCGTGACCTTTTGGTCAGCTATGTGGCCTGGTCCAATCTGCACCTTCTCCTTTGTTATCTCTTGCCCAACCCCCACCTCACTTGTTTATAATCTGTGACTTTTCTAATATTTGTCAGTTCCGAAGAAGGGTCACTGACCCGAAACGTTAACTCTGCTTCTCTTTCCACAGATGCTGCCAGACCTGCTGAGTGAATCCAGCATTTCTTGTTTTTGTTCCAGTTATCCTCTATTAACTCACTAACCTCTCTTCTCAGAGTGCCTATCTCAATTTAACAATTCTCTTTTTACTGATATATTTGTATAATACTTTATTGTTCTTTTTAATATTGTTTCAGATTCTCTCCTGAAGCTCACCTCTTACTGTCCTTATCCCTCTTTTTACCTTTCTCCTTATTTACTCTTTGGGGGTCAGTTTTACTCTAGGACGGGTGGAAGGAGAGGAAGTGGTTGGAGAGGGTCAAAAATAGAAAACCCGACTTCAACCTGCCTCCAACACGCCCTCTTCCGATTTTTACTGCTCCACCATTGGCGGCTGTGCCTTCAGCTGTCTAGACCCTTAGGTCTGGAATTCACTTCATATACATCTTCACCCCATGAGCTTTCTTTCCTCCTTCAAGGCCCTCCTTAAAAACTAGCTCTTTGACCAAGTTTTTGGTCACATGTCTTAATATTTCCTTTTGCAGCTCATAGGCAATTTTTGTTTAACAAAGCTCCTCAAAGCACCTTGGGGTGTTTTATTACATTGAAGGTACTATCCAAATGAAAGTTGCTGCTATTGTTGTTAACTGAGTCTGGTTAGGGGAAGGTGGCTAACCTGCTTCCTGAATACGGGTCCTTCATTTAAATATTTTTATAAAGCTGCGTGTATAAGATTTTATCTATGTTTAAGCTTAATGCTGACAAGCTGGGTTTCTCAGGCCTCAGTAATGACTGGCTCCAGTTCTATCCTTTATACCAAATGGCTTTCTGGAGTAGAACATGGTAGCGGACGACGGTTGCCTAAAGTTATAAGTTGGAAGTTAAAAAAAATGACAGAAAACTACAAACCAAGTAACCATTGTGAAAAATGGCAGAAAATAAATGTAAATTCTGGGTTGGGGGCGTTGGGGGTGTGTATGATTACCCTCCTATGTTCTCTGAGTCTGAATCATATGACTAGTGGATAAATGAAGTGGATATGTGGACACAGGCTACGTCCCTACCAAAGAGGAAACAAGTTATGGCCTTGGCGATGTCATGTCCTACCAGAAGGAAAATCAGAAGTAAAGCATTTTGTGAGCTGGATATTCATCAGTTGGATAGTGATGAAGGTTTGGACCTTCTATTAGAATTCTTGGATGAAATTTACAAGAAAGGTGATTTGTTAGATGGCTATGTAGCATGGTCAGACTTTGATAGATTTCAGAAAACAGATGGTCATCCTATGGAGGAATATATCATGGACGTTAACAGATTGTATAAAAGATTGACGAAATTCAGTTTGGGGATTCTTGGATCAGTGCTAACATTTAAATTGCTATGATATCTGATATGGACAGGATCCTAGTTCCAACTGGTGTTCATTTCTTGGAGAGGGAAACTCTGTTGGATCAGATGTTTGCTGCCTTGAAATAAAATCCTGGAGAAGCTGTCATTTCCTTCAGCTTTCATGGAACAAATCGGACATTCTGCAGTTACACAAAAAATAGAAGACTCAATGATTGCCAGATTTCGAAATGATTCAGATACTGGATGCAAGCATTAATGAAATGGAAGGATTGGAGATAGGCAGAATGAGGGTGAAAGTCCATTTAGCAGATCTGGCTTTTACAGGAGAAGACAGAATTTTGTTTTGTTTTGTTTTAGAGATACAGCACTGAAACAGGCCCTTCGGCCCACCGAGTCTGTGCCGACCATCAACCACCCATTTATACTAATCCTACACTAATTCCATATTCCTACCACATCCCTACCTGTCCCTATATTTCCCTACCACCTACCTATACTAGGGGCAATTTATAATGGCCAATTTACCTATCAACCTGCAAGTCTTTGGCATGTGGGAGGAAATCGGAGCACCCGGAGGAAACCCACGCAGACACAGGGAGAACTTGCAAACTCCACACAGGCAGTACCCAGAATTGAACCCGGGTCGCTGGAGCTGTGAGGCTGCGGTGCTAACCATTGCGCCACTGTGCCGCCCTTCAGAATTGGAACAGCAATAATAGATGGATTAATCCGAGGTATGATTAAGGAAGAGTTAATAGGTGCTTCAGATGTGACTCGAAGTATCATTATGTGATGAACCTCCCAAAGCAGAGAGCAGGGTTCTCAAAATGATACATGACAAAGAGAATTCTGAGGAAGAGGATGAACATAGATCTGAACAAATTATACTGTCACAAGGAGTTTTAATCCTGTGATGAATGTGTTAACCATGGACTTGTTTAACTGTGCCTTGCTAGATAGTGCTTTGACATTATGTGGAACAGATTGGTTAAAATCTTGATTCACTAAGTAGTGAAGATTGAAACATGGTTAAGGAATATAAAAGTACTACTTGCTTTAGGATTTGTGATGACAATACATTGATGTCACTAAAGAGAGTTATAATTCCATGTAAAATAACTAGAGTAATCTATTTTAGAAGTACTGATGTTGTCTCTGGTGAGATACCTATGCTGTTTCCTATGAAAAAGGCACAAATAAAACTTAACATGGAGCAAAATAAGGTAATTATTTTTGGAAAGTCAGTGGATCTGCAGTTTATCCAGTCATGACATTATTGTATCACCTTAACAAAACCTGTTGTTTCTCATCAGAGTGTTAGACAAATATTGATGGCATCAGGTGATAATAATCAGAGAAGAATAAAGCAAATCGTCTTAAAGTTTCACAGCCAATTTGCTCACCTTACTTGTCAAAGGTTAAAAATCCTGCTAAAAGATGTAGCTGTGGTTGATGAAAGATTTTAAAGAGTAATAGAAGAGATTAATGAAAAGTGTGAAATCTGTAAAAAGTATCAGAGGATTTTGTTGCATCCTATTGTCAGTGTCTCATTGGCATGTAACCTTAACAAGTTAGTTGCCATGGACCTAAATGTATGGGACAAAGACAGAAATATTTTCATTCTACATTTTATAGAGCTAATGACCAGACTTAGTCATTCTACAATAATACTTAGTAAGAACAAAAGAGTTATTACAGACAACATTATGGAGAAATAGATAAAGACCAGACTTGGGACACCAGAGAAGTTTCTGACTGATAATGGGGGGAATTTGCCAATTTGCCAAATGACAAGTTCAGAGACATGACAGAGAAAACATGAACATCATGACCATGAATACCACAGCTGAAAGTCCTTTCAGCAAAGGACTCTCTGAAAGGAATCATGTGGTGATTGTTGAAATGCTGCATAAAAATTTAGCTGATCAACCAGACTGCAAGTTGAAGCTTGGGCGCTTCATGCATAAAATGCACACCGAATGGTTGGAGGTTATAGTCTACATCAATTATTCTATGGGGCGAAATCCGAATTGCCTTCTGTGGTGTACAATGGTCCTCCTGTTCTAGAAGGTAGTACAATTATTTCAATTTTTTCTGCACATTTGAATTCATTACATTCAGCAAGACAGACTTTCATCAAGACCGACGTCTTGGGGAAAATTCAAAGAGCTCTGAGTTATCGTTAAGACCATCCGAGACAGAATTTAATTCAGGAGATTTGCTGTATTATAAAAGAAATGGTCATAGGGAATGGAAAAGCCCTGGTGAGATAATAGGTCGTGATGGTAAGATAGTACTTATCAAACATGGCAATCAAACTGTTGACATTCATTTCTCAAGATCAATCAGAATTAATTACAAAATCTTAGATGCTAAGCAGCTGATAGAAGTAAATGAGCACCTTGTACATGAAATGCTAATGTGTTTTGTGACAAAGGTCCTAAGATAGATCAAGGTCTGGATAGTGGCAATGCAAGTGACCATAACACACAGGACAGGGCGATCACATCCAAATGTCAGTTGCCCAGAGTGGGTATTCAGGTGGCATATATTCCAGAGGAGTCTAGTGAATGTAGGGATGCAACAATAGTGGGACGTGCAGTAAAAACTGCTGGCAAGTTTAAATATTGGTTGAATGTTCATGATAATGGCCAAGAAGCGAGGTCAATGAACTGGAAGAATGGGGTGAAAGAG
The DNA here is from genome assembly GCF_036365525.1 of Heterodontus francisci. Classification (NCBI taxonomy): domain Eukaryota; kingdom Metazoa; phylum Chordata; class Chondrichthyes; order Heterodontiformes; family Heterodontidae; genus Heterodontus; species Heterodontus francisci. Next base: position 82,958,900 of record NC_090376.1, read on the forward strand.
TGGAGAGTAATAAAGAACAGTGCAAGTACTGATAGTGGGTCTGGAAATGACTCTTGCGTTAGAAAATGATCACGTACTAGAGAAAGACCCTCCGATAGTGCAAGAGGGCAATCTCACAGTAGTAATCCCAACAGACATAAAAGTGCAAGTAAAGACCATAACTTTAATCGATTAGACAATGAAATAAAGGCCACAGAACAGTCACATAACAGAACTAGAAGTCCTCATGATCGTGAAGGTTTGATGGCTGCCAAAATCTTGATTGTTTTTTAGAGATACAGCACTGAAACAGGCCCTTCGGCCCACCGAGTCTGTGCTGACCATCAACCACCCATTTATACTAATCCTACACTAATTCCATATTCCTACCACATCCCTACCTCTCCCTATACTTCTCTACCACCTAACTATACTAGGGGCAATTTATAATGGCCAATTTACCTATCAACCTGCAAGTCTTTGGCATGTGGGAGGAAACCAGAGCACCCGCAGGTAACCCACGCAGACACAGGGAGAACTTGCAAACTCCACACAGGCAGTACCCAGAATTGAACCCGGGTCGCTGGAGCTGTGAGGCTGCGGTGCTAACCACTGTGCCACTGTGCCGCCCCAAACTAATATGAGGCAAATCAAAGGAAATTATATAATTGGAGAGAGTATAGAGTTTATTCTGAGGTACCAGATAAGGGGCAATCAACTTTGTCACAAAGGTGGATTTTCACTATAAATGTCCTTGCAGATGGAACTTATAAGGCTAAAGCAAGGCTAGTTGCTAGGGGTTTTGAAGAGTGACTGGGTGATACATGTTAGACTGGACTCACCCGCAGCTGGAAAAGTAATCTTGAAGATCTTTTTAGCTCTTTTCATGATATATTCATGGGAGTGGACGTCAAGTGACATTAAAGCCATATTTCTGCAGAATGGTAATTTTTAGAGAGAAGTGTTTCTGAAACAGCCCAAGGAGACAGCAGATGCAGATGCAAAACTATGGAAACTAAACAAATGCATCTATGGCCTGAATGATGCTTCCAGGTGTGGCATTTTTCAGAGAGATCTGTTTTGCTGAAAATATGCTATGTTCAACCAAAAGCAGATTCTGTAATGTTTCATTCGTATCAGAAAGGAAATTTTTCAGGCGACTTCATGATTTATGCTGGTGATTCCTTATGGGGTGGCACTGTGGAATTTGAGAAATGTATTATTAATAAGATTAGAGTAGAATTTTAAGGTTGGGAGTCAGGCTTATGGGGCTTTTAAATATATGGTCTAGATATTAAGCAGAGTAGGTCTGGAATAGCTTTAAATCAACAACCCTATTTAGAGAGTGTTACTCCCATCCCGGTTAATCATGCTAGGTCATCGCAGAAAGACAATGTTATATCGAACAGACAGACTAATTGCAAAGTTGGATTGGGCAGTTAAACCAGTTGTGTACTCAGACTAGACCATATGCTAGTTTTGATCTGTGGCAGTGAAGTACTATCAAAAATTAGAAATTGATTACGTGCGATCACGCTCATGCAAGGAGAAATTATGAACTATAAAATGAACTGATGAATTAAACTCAAAACAGACACCTTTTGCTGAAAAACAAAATGGAGTAAGAGGTCAGGTGACCTCTCCTTTACTGCAAGTACACCTGGTAAATGCTGGAACCCTGAACCAATTGTCATGTCTGGTCAAGTGTTGAAGAAAGGATTAGAAATGTAAATGGCCTATTCAGTGTTAATGGCCCATTCAGTGTTAATGGCTACTCCTCTTCAGCAAGTTGGGCTAACAATTACTTTGCAGACATAGAGACTCCAGAGGCAAACTCAGGAAAAGGGTGTGAAAAAACACCATTTTATCATGATGGCATAAAGATGAGCAACGTCCAAACCCATTGTCTAACAAAGACCACAACATCAAACACCATTTAAGAAACACAATGGGAAAGAAACTTCGATCATCTGACAGAAACCACATCCCTGATAAGAGTTTTTAATAAGAGACATTTTGCAAAAGACAGAAAGCCAGAAGCGAGAAGGATGAGACAGACCCATCCCAGCAAGAAGAAGGACCCTGCCAGAATACCATCTTTAAACTACCTAGAGGCAGAGACAAAAAGGTAATCTTTGAAACTTCCTACCTGAGAAATTGTAACAGGATTTTCACTATTGAACTGTGCCCTGAGATTTGACCAAGGAAGTCTACAGCAGAGCATCCATCCACCTGAAACTTTACAAAGTTTGATGCCAGTGAACCAGAAACTGTTTTTAAATTTTCCTCCCAAGGAAACAAATAAGGTTTCCCAGTGAACTCTTTTCAAACCCAACAGATCTAAATGTATGTTATCTTTTAATCTCTATCTTTTCTTGTGTGTGTGTGTGTGTGTCTGTGTGTGTGTGTCTGTGTGTGTGTGAGTGGGTGAAGTGGGAAATACTTTTGGGTATTGTAAACATTTACCTTTCTTTAAAACTACAAGAAAACCTGTCATTTGTCTGTTTATTAAAATGCTCAAGGGTTAAAACACAATTCTAATAAACACGCTGGGCTGCGTTTTATAAGCTTTCCGCATAGCATGCACGCGCAGGATTTACTCCGCGGAACAGACGCAATATTAAACGCAGCGGGCTCACTTACATGGCTGGGGTGGACCGCCCACCCTGCCCCCCCCCCCCCCAATGACATAGGAGAGGGTGGGCGGTCCGTCCCTGGCAACACAACCGGCGCCACTGCACATGTGCCAACACCATTTTTAAAGGGCTTTCAGCCCTTCATTGTAATTAAAATTTTTAAAGGGAAAGTTCAATGAAATTGATTTTAAAAATTACATATATGTTTCCAGCCCTCTCCCTCCCCCCCCCACCATAACAATACATTAATTGTTTGCTCTCTCCCCCCGCCAAAATACTTCCCTTATGTACCTGACCTTCCTCCCGCCATAGTTCACAAACTTTTAACTTTACCCCTTCCCACCACCCCCTCCACCAATCACCTTAGTTTGAGCCCACTCCCACCTCTCCTGCCTTGAAAACTTACCTCCTGACCCCTCCCCACCAGTATCCCGCATTGGATCTCCGGACAGAAATCCAAAGGTATGGGAGTCCCAGCAACCAAACAGAATATTAGAGCAGGAAAGCTGGCGGCAGCAGGTAAGGCATTAATTAATTCACTAGCATCCATTAACATAATTTCGGCCCCGTCGCCGAGCGGCAGATGGGGGATGGGGTGCTGCCACGAGGCCTCACTGCCACCGGTAATATGGGTTGGGGCTTTCCTGGCATCCAGGCGCATGGCGGATCTCTCCTGGAGGAATTTTCTGGGCCCCCCCGCCATGAACCCTGACGTCTGGAGGGCCGATAAAATTCAACCCGCTGTCTTCGGGCAGTTGAGAAATGAAATAGGACAACCATCCCTATCGTTTCCCACTTGTTCATAACAGTGCACTGTAACTTGTAACATAAAGTTGCATGTGAACAAGGCATGATCAGGTTATGCTCATCATGTCATAAAAGGACATTTTGATACAAAAATTATTCACAATTAAGGCATATAAAATCAGCTTCTTGTATCAGGAATTTGAATTTGGAGGTTTGATCCACTTGGAGACTGAGCTCAGAACTTTAATGTATTTGATTCCTAAACACCAGAGGCGGGGCTCTCGACACTGGGCTGAAAAGACGGGGGGAGCCCCCTCTGCAGTTTTTCTGACCTCTGGAGCGAGCCTCTGGTCTTTTAGGGTCAAATGTTAAGGAGGCGGGATCCCCGTCCCTTTAAACACTTAATAGGGAGCAGTGGCCACTGCCACTATGGCAGAGGCCTCGGACCCAGACCCAGCATTGGAACCCTGAACCTGAGGTAGGTGATGCGGGGTCGCTGGAACTAATCTGAAAGGACCCGGTGAGGGGAGTTGGGGGATTGGGTGTTCAGTCCAGATGGAGGGGGTTTCTGGGGGGGTACAGTGGCTCCCAGGGTGGGGGGGGGTCCACCGTGGGCCACAAAGTGCCCAGGTATGAGAGAGCCCCTCCTATTCCAGCAGGGAGGGCAGCTCATTTACTAAGGTGTCCTCCCCGTGCAGCAGAGGCCCCCCCTCCCTGCCGCTGGTAAGATCCCAGCGGCGGCGGGAAAATGGCCTTAATTGGCTGTCAATAAGACACTTAAGGGCCTCACTTGGCCTATGGGCAGGAAGGTCAACATCAGCCTATCCCAACCCTGGGATAATCAAGCCCAGCGTCGGATTCCGTGGCGGCCCCTGTCGTTCCGGCTCTCTGGCTGCTTCCCGCCACGGAACCCCACGTCGGGCTGGGAACAAAATCCAGCCCCTGTGTGATTGTAAGTGCTGTAATCTTATCAAATCTATGGTCACCTGACATAAATGAATCTTATTTATGAGATTTGTGAGGAATAGATAGACCATCTAATTATTAACACCATCCTCTAAACATATGGTGCAAAATGCATCTTATTTGACAGCATGGTGTAGTATTATGTGCCACTGGGATCAATATGTATCCAATTTAAAATGGATAAACTATCCCATTGAACTTCTAATAATCATCCTGTTCAAATTCAGTTTCAACATAATTCAACAATATTAGAAATCAAATACATTTCTGGTAAATTTCATTTAGTTAGGATTCAGTGTGGCATTGTGATGCTTGAAAAAAATCTGATTTTGTCAGGGTAAATGTGATGTATAATTGCATAAAATAGAGTGAGTTCATTATTAAAAATGCATGCTGACCATTTTCTATTAGTTACCCTCATGCATTTGTAAATTGAATTCTTTTTATGGTATTGTGAAGGAAAGAAACAATTTAACAGTAGCAAAAGATTCTTATGGACTGTAACTAATGGTCTCCTACAAGTCACATCATTTAGCTACAATTACAAGAATAGGGTGGCTTTTCATTATAAAAAGTATTACAGGGTTTCAGGTAATCTCTCAACTCTTGTTTATGGATAGTTCTGGCTGTGATTTACCTACCTAACATATACAAGTTACGTATATTGTGCACCGTTGTTTCATAAAATATATATAAGTACAGCAGTGACTGCAAATATTAAATATAAAATATTTAAAAATATCCTTACAAAATCTTGAATTTTAGCATGATAGTATCCGCAACTCAATTACAAACTATTATAAAATTGTATTGCTGTACAATTATCATATGCACCACCTCTGCATTACGGTGGATTTTAGCAGCAGATGCCCTTGCAGCAGATGGCACAGCACTTCATCAGATACAGATCAACACAAGTGAAAGCATACACTTGCGATGAGAATGAAGAATTATGTATAAGTAAAATTAAATGGTGAGCATCATGAAAGAGGGACAAAAGTTCTGATAGACCTAAAGGCATCTCAACATATTAGCAGCCTTTGGCAAGGCTAAAGGAGCAAGAGATTATGAAGTGATACAAGAGAGTGAAGGGAAAAGAAGCCCTGTGTGCTGGATTGAGACTGCACCTGACTGGTTCTGTCAGTGGCTGAACCAGCCCTATGGTGCATGTTTGCAGCAAATGCCCTTCCTGCAGATGGCACAGCTCTTCATCTAGCTCTCTGCTGACCCAAGACCCGTGAAGATACTTCCCCAAACGAAGCAGATGAACTTGTTATATAGGGTCATATATAGGTCCACAATGCTAAACCCAAATGGTAGTACTGGCATGGATGCCCACCCCAATTACTTAAATGATCCATCCCCAGGAATTTAGATGGGGTCAAGGAAAAGACAAATGGGTGGACAGAAACTCTAGCTTGTAATACTTCCTGCAACACAACAATTTCAGGCCTCTCATATTTATTGTTGGTGCCATAAATTTAGAAACGTAAAATCAGAAGACTGGCTCTATGCCAATTATATCTCCACTAAAAGCAGAAAATGCTGGAAATCCAGAGCTGGTCTGGCAACATTTGTGGAGACAGAAACAGAGTTAACGGGCCCAAATTTAACTCTGTGCAAGAGGGTTGGTTTTGAATGGAGTAAAATTGGGCCCATCATTTCAGGTCAACCTGAAATGCTAACTCTTTTTTTCTCTCTCCACTGATGCTGCCAAATGGGCTTTGTATTTCCAGCATTTTCTGTTTTTATTTCAGATTTTCACTAGCTGCAGCAATTTGCTTTTGAATTTTGTTTCCATCTTCAGCATCAGCTCCATGTCAGTTGGCAAGACACAGATATGAAGGTTTTTTGGCAGTATAACTTCCAGCCTACAGGGATTAAATATTTGTGGCATATACATAATAAGAATTGTTATGTATAACCGAGAACTGTGATGCTGACTCAACCAGTACTGTAGAAACACTGTTTAAAAAAAAAACTTCCAAGGGAGAAAAGGGTATTTTTTTCCACATTTTCAATGTGACAGAGACTAACAATGAAAGTGTTGGACGTGATTTATATCTACAGGATTACATATGCTATACTGTAAGCAGCTTGCTGCTATAATACCACATGACATTGAAAAGATTTGTTTGCTCATGGCATTTGATTTGCATCTTTCTGGTTGAGTCAGAGCAGTCAATGACTAAATCTGGTTTAATGCAGGAGCAAGGTTAAAAGATATAAAATAGTTATTTTATGGAAACTAGGAGCTGCATGATGATGTATCGCAATTGAGCTCCAATGTACTGTAATACAGACATGGAGTTCAAACTGGTAATTCCCTACACAGTGAACTGATGCTGGCAGAAAAGCACCGAGCATGTGTCACTGCCTGCATTACAGGGAGGGAATATCAGAAGGCCAGTCACACTGCACTGCACTGCCCTTGCAGAGTTTCTGCAGCTGGCTATCTGCAGCATGGTGTGTCAAAATGGGAAGCAGACATCCAGTCTGTCTTCACAGTCAGGGAAGGCATATGTCACACGGAAACATATGAAGGGAAAAGAGACGGGGAAATTAAGCACTTAACAACCCTAAAAAAATGGCATCCTGAAGATAAGCTATCTCTAATGAAGTTCTTTGTAGCATTATTTCAGCAACATTTAGCTTCCAAATCTTATCTTTAATTACCAAAAGAATTGTGGAATGGTAAACTGAGCTGCCATACAGTCATCATCAAAAGTGGGTTGAGCAATCACACACCAGAGATGTACAATTATTGAATCGAAAAATCAAATTACTGGGGTGCTGGTAAAGGAATGTTATAAAGAATGCAGTCAGTTGCTGTCTGCAAGGCTTGAGTTACTGCCTGTATCTGAAAGAGATTCTCATAAAAAGACTAAAGGTTTCAGAAGGTGGCACAGATGCAATAGGATTTGAGGCTGTGTGGAGCTATTTCCACTGCAAGGACTGGACTTTTAACATGTTACTTGACCTTAATAGATCTCAGGTGGCTTCTAATGTTCAACCAAACCAATAAAAAATTAAAAAGTAATCAAACATGCTGCAGAAAGGTGACAGCTATGAGGTACGAACAGAATATGGTGTGATAGACTAATTGAATGCAAAAAATATTCATTTCATAACCTAAGGATCACAACCCAGAGGTCACTTTACACTTGTAATTTAAAAGATTAAGGAGTACATGTTTTTGTTTTACAATTTTGTAATTTGTAATAAATCCTCTCTTCTGTGCAAATTGTTCTGATGCTTAGAGGAATTGCAGTAAAAACCTGAGCTGATATTTTGTTCTTTGTTTACTTGCTTAGATGTTAATATATTGACATAACTTGTCTAAGTAAAATTAGTTTAGCTGTGCAGGGTCAAATACAATTGGAGTGGATGGATCGGTTTCCCAGTTTCAATTTGCTTAACAAAAAGAAATCAGTATTAATATACCAAAGAATATGCTCACTGCTTAGGACAGAAACACTTGGAATTTGATTAACATAACAAAGTTTGTTTATTTGATTCCATGAATGTGGGCGTATAAACTGTCGAATGCATTATGTGCCACTTTACTTCATTTGCATAATATATTCAGTTCTGAGGACTGGGACTACTTTTGTCGCAGCTTCTCGATTCTCACGACCACCACAGGATCACAGCTTCCAAAACATTGCATTTTAATAATTTGTCGCAGAGCTCATTTACATTTCTAGCTCCATGACTCATTGGAGCTTTAAATATATGTACTTTAATACATTTTTGTACTTCAGCCTTTTTACCCTCAATTTCAATTCTGCATTCTAAAGGTAGGGGAAGATAGGATTAAAGGTGCAAATGTATTTTGGCCAAGCAATGCCTATAGTTCTGCAGTTATTCAACTAAAGGCCATTTTATACCTTTTAATAATGAAAGACAGCTTCCCTCAACAGAAAATGTGAATCTACACTATACTACACCTTCCTGTTACTGTGAAGGTTGTAATTTAAAAATGCTTTTCCAGATTTAGAGTATGCACAGTTCCACTGACTCACAAAGTTAGAACTGGCTCTGTGACAGATAAATAAAATAAGAGGCAAGCAATGTATCCTATGTATAATATATTATATAAATAATGTATCCTGTGTACCTGTGCTATATGCACTAGCTTACGTTCTGTGTTCCCAGAATACATAGAATAATGTGATGTTGCAGGAAGTGCCTTTGGAGCTGTGGGTTCGCATGCCAATCACCAGGCCTTATAAAGGCTTCAGATTTAATGGAAATGAACACACAGCAACATTTTGTGATATTTTGCTCTTTTTTACCCACTTGGAATGGGACCAAAGAGAGCTCAATGGGTACAGGGATTGTTAAAGTGGCAAAAGCTTTGCATTTTTTAGTATGTTATTTTCATGACAGATGCTAATAGTTTAATTTTTAATTTAAAAAAAGGGATGCATTTTTCGTTATTCTTTAAGATAGGTTTGTTTCTAAAGTGCCTCAGAATTTTTTTTATTCATTTGTGGGATGACAGCTTTGTTGGCAAGGCCAGTATTTATTGTCCATTCCTAATTGCCCTTGAGAAGGTGGTGGTGAGCCACCTTCTTGAACCGCTGCAGTCCATGTGGTTTATGTACAACCACAGTGTTGTTAGGAAGAGTGTTCCAGGTTTTTGACCCAGTGGCAGTGAAGGAACAGCGATATATTTCCAAGTCAGAATGGTGTGTGGCTAGGAGGGAAACATACAACGATGGGCCGAAGGTCCTGTTTTTGTGCTGTATGACTCTATGGTACTCCCATGCGTCTGTTGCCCTTGTCCTTCTAGGTGGTAGAGGTGGCAGGTTTGGAAGATACTGTCAAAGGAGCCTTAGTGAGTTATTGCAATGCATCTTGTAGATGTTACACTCTGCTGCCACTGTTGTATGATTGCCTATAAATAAGAGTGATCTTAGTGTGCTAATGAGCTGAGTACCAGGATGCAGTCATGTGACTCGAAGCCAGAGTCACTCTGCAACTGTAACACCTAGAGGAAGGTTCTGTAAATAGTCAGCTCTGTACTGTATATAATATTTAGCTGTAATAAACCTGTTTGAGGTTTTCAACCAATTGGACTCCACGCATCTCATTTATGTTGCACCAGACAACATAAAGAACTCATTGCATGGCGGAATCTGTGGTAAGAAGACAAAGTCTAAGTTGAATACCAAACGTCAAACAGCTGTGAAAAGACCCTGCCTACAGCCACCGGAGAGAAAAGTCAACAGAAGTACTGGCCCAAAAAGTGGACAGAAGGATGGACTTACCTCCAGCTGCAGCAGACAGAACACAGAATGACAGGCTGCAAGTAAATTGGGTCAGTCATTGTTGAAAAAAACAAGCTTTGAAATGCTTGATTGATTTTTTCCAAAGACTCCGTAAAAAGAAAGGGAAGACCTGACTCATTTCCCAGGCTGATTGAGATCGGTATCAACACAGGAGGCATCCATTAGAAAAAGTGCGGGAAAACCCCGATCACTACAGAGCCTCATCCACACAGCCAAAGTTTTTAAAAAATCATTAAATCACATGAGCATGAAGAAGAGCTTTCATTCACACAGCCACAGATATAAAAATATCGTTAAACCACTTGAGAGTGAACAACATAAACAAACTCTTAAACCAAGCAATTGAACTGCCTCGTGAACAGCTGTGTAAACAGACAGACTTAAGTGTTGCAAGCAAGATAAACACAGAGCACTGCAAACACCTGCTCCTCTCAATCCAAGCAGCTAATCTAAATAAAAGAGAGTTTCTTAAAGAGGAAACAGTGCATAGTCATAGAACAAGTCTTAAAGCAAGTTTTAAGCAAAATAATAGCAGGAAGATGGATACCAAATTTCCCAGCATGAACTGGAAGGCCATTGATATCCTATCTGAGTTCCAACTTTTTAAACAAAGAATGCAGTTATGCTTTACAGACCAAGTGATTGCCAAACCAGAGAAACAGGTTGTAAAAATACTCATAGCAGTTGGAAATGAGGGATTATACAGAATCAACACCTCTGGATTATCTGAAGAGACAAAGATCCCACAAAAATATGGAAAGTGCAAGCAGATCAGCTCTGATTAAGAGTGAATTTTAGAATTCACTGCCTGGAATTGATGTCCTCTAGGCACGCCACAGGAATCAACAGACCAGTTCGTCAGTAGATGCCATAATAAGGGCAATGAATGTGATTTTTCAGAAACTGAGCTGTCAGACTGAATAATGGAGCTGGTGATTGTATCAACACCCATTGAAGTGTTTCAGAAAGACCTCTTGGGGAAAAAGGTCACAGCATTGATGCGCTGTTAGAAAATGGCAGGAAATATGAAGCCATTGTAGCTGGACAACAGCATCTGCAAGCACTAAGTGCAGCCAACGGTATTGGCACGATAACCAGGTCAAAACGAGCAAGCAAGCTGTGTGGTAAGTGTGGTTTGTCTCACTCACCATGATTTTTCAAGACCAATACAAGGTATATGGTGCAAAAGGACACTGGGCCTGCCTAAGCAAGAAATCTGGCTCCAATGTTGGAGCCAGAAGTCACAGTAGGACACAAGCAAACAGAAGAGAGATGCCACAACAGGGCAACGGCAGCAAGGAAAGCTCCAGAGACCCACATAAATGCAAGCTGATACACAAAGTCCTCAATGAAACAGACCTGAAACAACACTCAGAGATGAGCAATTATTTGCTCATTGTGAGCCTGACACATCATGTTTATGAAGTCAAACAACTGGAAGCTTTTGCTACCATTAACATCACGTGCCCAAAGAAAGCTGGCAAACATACACTCAGGGTGAAGACTGACACCAGAGTTAGTGCAAATATCCTACCAGTCCAAAACCTGAAAGACATGTACTGGAGTCATTGGAAATCAATGATACAACTGACAAATGATAAGTTATCTGCATACAATGGGTCACCCATCCCTTGCAGTGGCACACTGACAATGCAATGCAGTTATGGCAAGTCAGCATGGAAACCACAAATATTCTACCTGACACTAGCGGACCAGCAGTGGCAGGCCTACCAGCGTGTAAGCACCTCAACATCATAACTATCCACAAGAGCATTGCCAAGGGGAAATCTCCAAGGACCAGAACCTGCTTTCAGACTCTGACCAGCATCAAATGGTGCAGTCTGGAAATCCAACAACAGCACAACTATGCTGCACCCTCACTTTTGCTCTCGAGAACTGCCATCACCACAACGAGCCAGAATGGACAAGTATTTCCATGAGGCCAAGTACTCCTTCACCAACAAGTCCTCAACCTTGAGCCCAAGGCCTTCAGATGCAGAGGATGAGGAGAGGTGAAGGACATGCAATGTCCTGAAGAGGCAGAGGACGAATGAGTTGAAGTATTGTCTGTTGGCTCTTTGAGATGAGGTGTCGGAACTTTCCAAGAATGACAAGACCTCAAAAGTTGTCATCTTGAGAAAAGCAACAGAGCATATTAGCACGCTGAAGGAAAAGCAACAGAAACTGAATGCAGAGAGGGAGAAACTTCAGGAAAAACAGCAAGAGCTGATACGCAATCTCTCTGAGCACGTGTAGATTTTATATTCTTTATACCTGTGTAAATAATTTTGATGTTATCTAATTTTGTGTGTTTTTACTTTTAGCATAGGAGACCTATCTTTGGGGAAAAAGGGAATTTTGTATGTTTGCTTTTAAGAGTGATGTTCCTTTAAGATCTTAGTGTGCTAATGAGCTGAGTACCAGGATTTAGTCAAGTGACTCAAAGCCAGGGTCATTCTGCAACTGTAACACCTAGAGGAAGGTTCTATAAATAGTTAGCTCTGTACTGTATATAATATTTAGCTGTAATAATCCTGTTTGAGATCTTCAACTAATAGAACTCATTTATGTTGCATCAGATAACATAAAGAACTCATTACAGCCATGGTGATGATGGTGGCAGGACTGAATATTTAAGGTGGTGGATGGGGTTCCAATCAAGCGGACTTCACTTTCCTGGTTGGTGTCGAGCTTCTTGAGTGTTGTTGGAACTGCACTTATCCAGGCAATTGCAGAGTATTCCATTGCACTCCTGACTTATGTCTTGTACAAGCTTTGGGGATTCAGGAGGTGAATTACTCTCTGCAGAATTCCGAGACTCTGACCTGCTCCTGTAGCCACAGTATATATGGCTGGTCCAGTTAAGTTTCTGGTCAATGATAAACCCCAGGAATGTAGATGGTTGGGGATTCAGCAATGGCAATGCTGTTGAATGTCAAGGGGAAACGGATAGATTCTATCTTGTTGGACATGGTCATTGCCTGGCACTTGTGTGGCATAAATTTTATTTGCCATTCATCAGCTCAAGCCTGGATGTTGTTCAGGTTTTGCTGTATGCAGGCACGGACTGCTTCATTATCTGAGGAGTCATGAATGGTACTGAACATGTGCAATCCTCAGTGATCATCCCCACTTCTGACCTTATCAGTGATCATCCCCACTTCTGACCTTATGATGGAAGGTCATTGATGAAGCAACTGAAGATGGTTGGGCCTAGGGTACTAGCCTGAGGAACTCCTGTAGTGAAGTCCTGGGACTGAGATGATTGACCTCCAACACCACAACCATCTTCCTTTGTGCTAGGGATGACTCCAACTAGTGGAGAGTTTCTCTCTATTTCCATTGACTTCACTTTTACTAGGGCTCCTTGATTCTACTGTTATGGTCAAATGAGGAGGGGTTGAAGGGCTTCTCTCTTTTCCCTCTCCTTGTTTGACCACAACAGGTTTAATTCTTTCTTAAAGTGGATGTACTAGCCAATTCAGTAGGTTTTTGATTACTTACGTGCTATGAACAAAGAACAAACAAAGAACAAAGAAAATTACAGCACTCCAAGCCAGCGCCGATCCAGATCCTCTATCTAAACATGTCGCCTATTTTCTAAGGGTCTGTATCTCTTTGCTTCCTGCCCATTCATGTATCTGTCTAGATACATCTTAAAAGATGCTATCGTGCCCGCGTCTACCACCTCCGCTGGCAACGCGTTCCAGGCACCCACCACCCTCTGCGCAAAGAACTTTCCACGCATTTCCCCCCTAAACTTTTCCCCTCTCACTTTGAACTCGTGACCCCTAGTAATTGAATCCCCCACTCTGGGAAAAAGCTTCTTGCTATCCACCCTGTCTATACCTCTCATGATTTTGTACACCTCAATCAGGTCCCCCCTCAACCTCCGGCTTTCTAATGAAAATAATCGTAATCTACTCAACCTCTCTTCATAGCTAGCGCCCTCCATACCAGGCAACATCCTGGTGAACCTCCTCTGCACCCTCTCCAAAGCATCTACACCCTTTTGGTAATGTGGCGACCAGAACTGCACGCAGTATTCCAAATGTGGCCGAACCAAAGTCTTATACAACTGTAACATGACCTGCCAATTCTTGCACTCAATACCCCGTCCGATGAAGGAAAGCATGCCGTATGCCTTCTTGACCACTCTATTGACCTGCGTTGCCACCTTCAGGGAACAATGGGCCTGAACACCCAAATCTCTCTGTACATCAATTTTCCCCAGGACTTTTCCATTTATTGTACAGTTCACTCTTGAATTGGATCTTCCAAAATGCATCACCTCACATTTGCCCGGATTGAACTCCATCTGCCATTTCTCTGCCCAACTCTCCAATCTATCTATATTCTGCTGTATTCTCTGACAGTCCCCTTCACTATCTGCTACTCCACCAATCTTAGTGTCATCTGCAAACTTGCTAATCAGACCACCTATACTTTCCTCCAAATCATTTATGTATATCACAAACAAGAGTGGTCCCAGCACGGATCCCTGTGGAACACCACTGGTCACATGTCTCCATTTTGAGAAACTCCCTTCCACTGCTACTCTCTGTCTTCTGTTGCCCAGACAGTTCTTTATCCATCTCGCTAGTCTGAATCCATCCAGCCAGTTCTTTATCCATCTAGCATCCATCTGAATTGGCTAGTACAGCCTGGACCCCATGCGACTTCACTTTCTCCATCAGCCTACCATGGGGAACCTTATCAAACGCCTTACTGAAGTCCATGTATATGACATCTACAGCCCTTCCCTCATCAATCAACTTTGTCACTTCCTCAAAGAATTCTATTAAGTTGGTAAGACATGACCTTCCCTGCACAAAACCATGTTGCCTATCACTGATAAGCCCATTTTCTTCCAAATGGGAATGGACCCTATCCCTCAGTATCTTCTCCAGCAGCTTCCCTACCACTGACATCAGGCTCACTGGTCTATAATTACCTGGATTATCCCTGCTACCCTTCTTAAACAAGGGGACAACATTAGCAATTCTCCAGTCCTCTGGGACCTCACCCGTGTTTAAGGATGCTGCAAAGATATCTGTTAAGGCCCCAGCTATTTCCTCTCTCGCTTCCCTCAGTAACCTGGGATAGATCCCATCCGGACCTGGGGACTTGTCCACCTTAATGCCTTTTAGAATACCCAACACCTCCTCCTTCCTTATGCCGACTTGACCTAGAGTAATCAAACATCTATCCCTAACCTCAACATCCGTCATGTCCCTCTCCTCGGTGAATACCGATGCAAAGTACTCGTTTAGAATCTCACCCATTTTCTCTGACTCCACGCATAATTTTCCTCCTTTGTCCTTGAGTGGGCCAATCCTTTCTCTAGTTACCCTCTTGCTCCTTATATATGAATAAAAGACTTTGGGATTTTCCTTAACCCTGTTTGCTAAAGATATTTCATGACCCGTTTTAGCCCTCTTAATTCCTCGTTTCAGATTGGTCCTACATTCCCGATATTCTTCCAAAGCTTCGTCTTTCTTCAGCCGCCTAGACCTTATGTATGCTTCCTTTTTCCTCTTAGTTAGTTTCACAATTTCACCTGTCATCCATGGTTCCCTAATCTTGCCATTTCTATCCCTCATTTTCACAGGAACATGTCTCTCCTGCACGCTAATCAACCTCTCTTTAAAAGCCTCCCACATATCAAATGTGGATTTATCTTCAAACAGCTGCTCCAAATCTACATTCCCCAGCTCCTGCCGAATTTTGGTATAGTTGGCCTTCCCCCAATTTAGCACTCTTCCTTTAGGACCACTCTCGTCTTTGTCCATGAGTATTCTAAAACTTACGGAATTGTGATCACTATTCCCAAAGTAGTCCCCTACTGAAACTTCAACCACCTGGCCGGGCTCATTCCCCAACACCAGGTCCAGTATGGCCCCTTCCCGAGTTGGACTATTTACATACTGCTCTAGAAAACCCTCCTGGATGCTCCTTACAAATTCTGCTCCATCTAGACCTCTAACACTAAGTGAATCCCAGTCAATGTCGGGAAAATTAAAATCTCCTATCACCACCACCCTGTTGCTCCTACATCTTTCCATAATCTGTTTACATATTTGTACCTCTATCTCACGCTCGCTGTTGGGAGGCCTGTAGTACAGCCCCAACATTGATACCGCACCCTTCCTATTTCTGAGTTCTGCCCATATTGCCTCACTGCTCGAGTCCTCCATAGTGCCCTCCTTCAGCACAGCTGTGATATCCTCTTTGACCAGTAATGCAACTCTCCACCCCTTTTACCTCCCTCTCTATCCCGCCTGAAGCATCAATATCCTGGGATATTTAGTTGCCAATCATGCCCTTCCCTCAACCAAGTCTCAGTAATAGCAATAACATACTCCCAGGTACTAATCCAAGCCCTAAGTTCATCTGCCTTACCTACTACACTTCTTGCATTAAAACAAATGCACCTCAGACCACCAGTCCCTTTGCGTTCATCATCTGCTCCCTGCCTACTCTTTCCCTTAGTCACGCTGACTTCATTATCTAGTTCCTTACAGGCTTTAGTTACTACCTCCTTACTGTCCACTGACCTCCTCATTTGGTTCCCATCCCCCTGCCACATTAGTTTAAACCCTCCCCAACAGCATTAGCAAAAGCACCCCCAAGGACATTGGTTCCAGTCCAGCCCAGGTGTAGACCGTCCAATTTGTAATCGTCCCACCTCCCGCAGAACCGGTCCCAATGTCCCAAAAATCTGAACCCCTCCCTCCTGCACCATCTCTTAAGCCACGCATTCATCCTGACTATTTTTTCATTTCTACTCTGACCAGCACGTGGCACTGGTAGCAATCCTGAGATTACTACCTCTGAGGTTCTACTTTTTAACTTGGCTCCTAACTCCCTAAATTCTGCTTGTAGGACCTCATCCCGTTTTTTACCTATATCATTGGTGCCTATGTGCACAACAACAACTGGCTGTTCACCCTCCCCCTTCAGAATGTTCTGCTGCCGATCTGAGACATTCCTGACCCGTGCACCTGGGAGGCAACATACCATTCGGGAGTCTCGTTTTCGACCACAGAACCGCCTATCTACTCCCCTTACAATCGAATCCCCTATGACTATAGCCCTTCCACTCTTTTTCCCGCCCTTCTGAACAGCAGAGCCAGCCACGGTGCCATGAACCTGGCTACTGCTGCCTTCCCCTGGTGAGCCATCTCCCCCAACAGTATCCAAAACGGTATACCTGTTTTGGAGGGAGATGACCGCAGGGGACACCTGCGCTGCCTTCCTGCTCTTTCTCTGCCTTTTGGTCACCCATTTCCTTTCTCCCTCAGCAATCCTAATCTGCGGTGTGACCAATTCGCTAAACGTGCTATCCACGACCTCCTCAGCATCGCGGATGCTCCAAAGTGAGTCCATCCGCAGCTCCAGAGCCGTCATGCGGTCTAACAAGAGCTGCAGCTGGACACACTTCCAGCACGTGAAGGAGTCAGGGACATCAGCTGTGTCCCTGAACTTCCACATTGAGCAAGAGGAGCATAACACGGGTCTGAGATCTCCTGCCATTTTTAATCTTAAGCTTAACTTAGTCTTAACTTAGATAAATGAAAAAGGAACAAAAAGTTTTTACCAATCACACGGGAAAAAAAAAGAAATAGAAAAAGCCTTACCTTATCTACACACCACCGAGTCCTTTTTTTTTGGTTAGATCGTAACAAGAACCAATCAGACAGGTTTTCTTGAGTTAACAAAGAAAGAAGTTAACTTTATTGTACCTGAACCTAACTAATAAAATAATAAACACACCAACTTTCACTCACACACACACTGGAGGTTTATACACACACAAGTAGGTTACAGAATGGGGAAAAGTAGATTGGTTGAGTTCGAGTCCATAGAAAAAACAAGGGCTTCACAGTCTGTGGTGTTTGGTGATTCAGCTCACTTCTGGCTGAATTCGGTGGTCCTGAGGTTTTTAGTTTGAAGAGGTAGATGACTGGTTCTCTGAGTCTCTTGGAGACAGCGATGCGGATTATTTCCTCCAATGGGGTTTCGGATTGTAGCCGGAGTATGCAAAGGTGGTCAGTCAACAGGCAGGATTTGAAAACTTTCAAGCAGGAATGGAGAAAGAGAAAGGGACCCCCACTTACGGTCTGCTCATGTTAGTTTCCAATTGCTTCTCCTCTGCTGCAGAGAAAAAAATAGCTTAAACCACAGATGGGGAGGGGCTTGTCACATGACAGTCACTCAGTCGTGCAAACATAGCAATTAGCAATATTTCTCTGCTTACTGAAAACAAGCAGTTCTTTTAAACTTCCTGAATCTTGATCCTTGCTGGGGACTGAGCAAACATTTCATCTCCTCACAGTCCTTTGCAGTGTCCAGTGTAGCAAATTAGGTGATCATCTTAAGCTGAAAGGATGACTTTGCTGGCAGCTTGTCTTTTAAAAATATATAAATTCAGATCTCCAGTCAGTGGATGAAAGAAAATTATCATTCAATAAAACAGATTGGCGTAACACTACACTCTGTCAAATGCTGCCTTAATGTCAAGGACAGTCTGCAGTGTTTTGTGGCTGTGGTGTAACAAGATGAAAAGGTGCCTGGAGATCAGCAGGCTCCAGAGCATATCTGCAGGCTTTGACGTGCCTACCTACCAACAACCAAGGACAACTGCCTCAGTTTCCTGTCGGCCAGCTGGGTGTCAATTGTAGTAAGCTCACCTGCAGGCAAATTGCAACATCACGATGGCACTGCCCTCAGTTATCATGCTTTTGGCTTATTCCAATCTGGCACTGCAATTTTCACTCGCAGATGGATCAAATAGGTTCCCACTGTGTTAGTCAGTAAGACATGCACTTCAGTCTTCTTTCCCTCTGAATAGCATTTCACAGCTTCTCAAAGTTGCTGCACTACAGCATTTCTAGGGCAGAATTTAATGTGGTTATTTAAGGCTAGAATGGTGATGTAGGAGCACAGAGAATTGCATCGGAACCATACCGCCCGGAAATCAGGCGTCATGTTGTCAGTTCCGGATTTTGTCAGCAGCGGGAAAGCACCAGGTGGCATTGCTGCCCAACATGATGAGAAGCTATTTTAAATTGCTGAGCAGTTTTTTTTACATCCATTTAAATCTAATTATTTCCAAGTTAATGATTGGCCCTCGATTCAGTGAATGGCGGGCGGCACTCGGTGCCTTTGGGTTCACGACCGTTAAAACATGGCGGCTCTGAGGCAAGAGGCCACATTGCCACGACTGGGACGCAGCCCTGAGCATTGCCGCATAGGGGAAGAGGGGAGTTTCGAGGCCATTGTCGGACTATGGTGCTCTGTGTTGTGCAAGGAGTGCAGGATCTAGGGGCTGTGCAAGAGTTTAGAGTGAGTTTGGGGGTGCCTGTATTGAGTTACCAAACTGCTGTGTGATATGTTTGGTCGCTCACACTGCTGGAAGACAGGGTCGGCTGTCAGTAAGTTTGGGCTCTGAGGTCTATTAGGAGCTCTACCCGAGAGAATTGTCAAAAGCTCAGTTGCCAAGGCAGGGTCATTTCTGCATCAACAGCAGTCCACAGGCCCAGAGGTCGCCTGGCATGGATCTCATACATCCTGTATTTTTGGACCCCCGTTACCTGATGAGGTGCCTCAGACAGAGGGAGGGCCAAGAGGCTACTGTGCCTGTCTGTGAAGCTCCACGGGGAGAGCAACAGCAGCCAGCCATGCCAAGAAAGGCCCATGTATGCCAGAGAGTGTACAGGTGTCAGATCAGCTTCCTTCAAATATCTGAACGCCATTGTCAGTGAAGACTACGGCTCTCCAGGAAGGCCATCACCAACCTTTGCGCCATGCTGCAGGACGAGTTGCAACCTCTGGGATTTCAGGGGCACCCTATGCCAGTGGCCCTGAAGATCACCTTGGTAGTCAACTTCTACGCATCTGGATCTTTCCAGAGATCCACCAGTGACATCTGTGGGATCTCACAGGCAGCAGCCCATGCTACATCAAGGAGGTGGCCAATACCCTATTCAAGAGGGCCGGCGACTATGTGCACTATCAGCCTGACCCTGACAATCAGGCCAAGCAGGACATCGGGTTCAGGGCCATCGCTGGATTTCCTCAGGTGCAAGGTATAATTGATTGATTGCATGCATGTGGCCATCAAAGCTCTCATGGACCAGCCAGGCAGCTTCATCAACATAAAGTATTTCCTTTCAATCAACGTTCAACTGGTCTGCGACCACCAAAAGAGTTTCCTGCAATTGTGCGCCCGCTTCCCAAGAAGCAGCTACAACACCTACATACTTTGACAGTCCTAGGTGTGACAACTTTTCAGGCCTCCTGCTCACCTTCAGGCATGGAACCTTGGGGACAAGGGATACCCATTGAAGACATGGCTTCTTACATCTATGAGGAACCCTCGCAATGCAGAAGAGGAGAGATACAACAATTGCCACGGCTCCACTCGAGCTACCATCGAGGAAGCCACAGGGCTACTGAAGATGAAATTCCACTGCCTCGATTGATCTGGTGGAGGCCTGCAGTATGCTCTGGTAAGGATCCCACCTATCGTGGTGATCTGCTGTGCTCTGCACACTTTAGCACTATAGAGGGGAAGAGGCCTTACATGAGGATGAGATGCTGATCAGGCTGTGATGACTTTGGTGGCCGTCTTCTGGTTGCCTGAGGGTTTCCTGCACTGGTGCTGGACTGTCCTCAGGCATCGTGGTTGCTGGAGCTGGGTTCACTGGTGGAGGGGCTGAGGAGCCGATGTCCACACTCGGAGTGCCCTGAGGGGAGCCCCCAGCTGTGGAGGGCAGCCTCTCCGCCCCCTTTCAAGGCTGAATTGAACCTGCCTGCGCACCAGAGAAGGATGAGGAGTGGGAGAAGTCTCCAGGCCCCTGTTCCTTCTCTCGCCTTGCCACTGCTGTGTTGAGATCAGGGCCAAGGCCATAGTGTGCAGGTTTGTGTGCATCTGTGAGATCTATCTCCCCATGAAGGTCACCAACCTCTCAATGGAGGAAGCCCTGTGCTCACATGCCTGGGGCATGGCAGCACTCATGGCATGGATGGACTCCTCCATCGTCCACTCATGGCTGCGCATGGCCTCTGGCATCTCCATCAGATGTTGCCTTATCCCTCTCTGCAACTCCAGCATGCCCTGTGTTGCTGGCACCAAAGGCTTATCATCAGCCTAGGCTCAGCATGGGCCTGGCCACCAACAATCCTCTGACTGCTGGATGCCTTGGCGTCTCAGCCTCCGCCAGCTGCTCAGGCACGTCTGTGGTGCTTTCACCAGCTTGTGACCCTGATTCTACAGCCGAGTGGAAACCCACTGAGGTGAAAGTATCTGCACTGGTGGAAGGTGCAGTAGCGTCATGGGATGGTGCATTGTCTGAATGGTCCTCCTGCTCTAAGGTTGACAACTGTCCCCCTGTAGCTGCAGTCTCCTGCGCATGCTGACCTTCATGAGAGAATGTGTGGGATAGGTTGTGCAGATTTTGCCATGTCAACCATCCATGATGACTCCAAACGTAATGACTATGTCGGTGACAGCCAATCCCCAATCTTTTGCGCAGGGACGCCAGTCTCCCCTTTCGAGATTGCTTAGCCGCCCTGGTTCCCCGCCAGTTCCCAGGCCTCTTTCTCGGCGGTGGTGAGGGGACACAGATAAGGAACACCTTTGCCAGTCCAGGCCGTCTCCCTCCTGTTGTGGGCCCTCTTATCCTGCAAGAGGAAGGATGGAGATAGTAGAGATTGACAGAGAGATCAACATGACAGTTCTGTTAGTGTCAGCCTCTCGTGCCCTACTGGGGGATCTGATATATCTCTTGCTGGCTCACGCTGTCAAGAGAGTTAATGGGGTTGAGCTATGAAGGAAGGTGACCTGTGGCCGAGATGCAGCCAAGCATCTGTCAGAATGAGGTAATACCCTCACCCCCTCTGCCATCGTCATGGTAGTGCTACCCTTCCCATTTCGTGCACTCTCCCGCATAGTCACATGCAATCTCCAAAAAGGAGAGTGGTATGGAGCACTCACCTTGCCCGAACGCAGGAGGTTGTTGACTCTCTTCCTGCACTGTACCCAGTTCAGTTGGGTGACCGCACGGCTGCTGACCTCCTCTGCGATCTCGATCCAGGCTTGTTTAGTTTAGAAGGACCCCTTCTTGCTATCACTGGAGAAGCAAATCTCCTGCTTTTCCCTTGCAGCCTGGAGGAGAATCTGCAGGGAGGCATGTCCGTACTGTGGGCCAACCCTGTGTTTTGCCTCGACCATCCTGTGTTGTCCTCCTCAAGGGGTTTGTGGGGAGGTGGCAATCCATGGTTCAGTCCAGCAACGTTTTAAGCTGCACAAAGCTGACAATGAATCTAAGGCAGGAGTGAATGCAACGTTGGCAGGCTTTTAAATATGGCACCAGCTCATACACCGGAGTCATCAGACATTGTAATTGGCGAGTTGCATCCCGCCCCGGCATGTGATTGGTGGGGGGAACGATGCAAAATGGCCGCCCACCACGTGATCATGGTGGGGCAGCCATCCACGTGACGGATGGGAACGGCACCCATTTCAGGGCCCGCTGCCAGTCTCATTAAATTCAGTCCCTAAAGTGCAAAGTGATCATGTATGGTCTGCCATACGCCCAAGGTAAAGCTGATCCGCGATATCTGTAAGTGACCATGTTTACCTTGATGTGCAAAGCCCTTGGAAGATTTTGAGTGTTTAACGGCTTTCATTTGTAACTTGCAACTTGACTTCATGCCCTGCTGTTGTATGGGCATGCATGAGGTGCAAAGAGCTATAAAGCTGTGTGGGAGCTTGGCATGGGTGGGAAATAGAGTAGGGCAAGTTAACAGACAATATTTTGTGACATGCAATCTTGTACCATCTATCTCCAACATAGTCGTTTTCCTTTGCCAGGTTCCTTAAAGTATACCACCTTCTCTTGCATTGGTTCCCAGATCCTGGAGGCACTGTACACAATATTCAGTCTGGCTATGTAGCTGCACATCAAACAGGAGGTTGTATCACTTCACCACAATGTCCTTTTCATGCCTTAACACTGTTTGCTTTCACTGTTTTTTGGTGTGCAATTATTTTTCTGGCCCCACTGTGCAACTTTGGAAAGGTTACAAATATATATCTTTGCTAATTAGAAAGATTTTTACCCCCATGTGGCCACTTAGGATTAAGAGGCTGCATCCCTTTAATTTTTTTCCAAGCAACCCTTCAGTTCAGCCAGATTATGCCAGATAACCGATCTCCTTGCATTATCATACGCCCAACATGTCATGTGCTGGCTACTGGGAGTGCACAACGATTATGTAAATCATCAGGCATTGTTTTATACTGCTATTCCAGATTCACTTTAACCACCCTATAATAAGGTTATATTCATCTTTTAATGAAAAATTGCAAACTGCTTCATTTCTCCATAAGTAATGACCCGCTAAAATTGCATTCTCAGAATTCTCAGGTTATAAGGTCATTCATTCTCATAATTTCATTATCAGATCATTAATTAAAGAGAAAAAGCGTTTCTCAGTTTTTTAAAAATTAAAGTAGGGTTTCAGGATATTTTAGGTAAGTAATTGGGACCAATTTGTTTTCAAACTTTGGTTCACGCTTGAGGGCTGGAGAGCCAGACCAGGATTTTTCGCTCTCCAAGCTCTTAATTGATCTTGGGCGGGACTTCCACCTTCTTGAGGCAGGAAGTCCCGCCTAATGGAGCTGCTGGCCAATCAGCCAGCCGGCAGCCCTTAGCCCCAGCAGCGTCACTGGGAGCGGTGGCCCCTGCAGGGACTACACCCAGCTATCGAAGGCAACAGGAAGGACAGCCCTGGAACTCAGGTAAGCTTATTAGGGCCTCACTGGAGACAATCGGCTGGGCCCCAGTGAGGCAAGAGGGGTCCGTAGGTGGGGCGGGGGGTGGGGGGTGGGGAGCGTGTTGTGCATTGAGAGCAGTTGGGACTTCGAGGGTGGCCCTCTGTTGGGCACAGGGTGCCCGATCAGGAGGGACACACAGCCCGCAAGAAGGCTGCCTGGTTTTACTAGGCAGGGTTCTTGGGGCCTTTGCCGTCTGGCTGCCGAGGGTAAAAAACCCGCAGCGGCGGGTGGAGGCCCTTAAGTGCCAGTTAATTAGCCACTTAAGGGCCTTGATTGGCCTGGGGCGGGCGGGCGGTTTCTTGCCACCGTCGCCCCGCGTAAAATTGAAGTAATGGAAGGATAGGGTCAGGAATGGTTCCCCCTGCCTCCCACTCAATTTTACGCCTCCTCCCCCACCCCGCCACCAGCCTGCTCATTGGGGAGCCATAAAATTCCAGCTGAGGTTTCCAAAATGCTAGCTAAATGCCTCTACAGAAAGCTGATCGTAACCACAAAATAGATCCTTAAGAATGTTAAAACACCCTCTGCTTATAACAGCTTCATTACACTAAATAAATTGGAAGGCTAGTCTTAAAGTATTGCATTTATGATATAGCAGAATGGGGCCAATTTTCATTGCATTTGCCTGTTGCTAAAGGGACGATAATGGCCTCAAAATAGGAAAGATAGTCTTGACACCCTGTAAACACCGGCGATGCAACAGTCTTCATTTTGAAAGGGACCTCCTACTGTTTCAGATGATAAGCTCCATTTAATATGTAAATTGTATCCAATAACACAAATGGGACCACGATTGCCATTTTAGGTCAAAACCTTCGCCTTGCAGGCTCTGATCTGTTCCGCAGGTGATGGAAGTGAAGAGGCCGGTCAAAGTATTGAATTATTTTTCTCGGCCCCGGAAGAGTAGGAAGGCTATTAAAAATAATCCAGGCTGCTGTCTATTCAGGAGCACCATCCTGCACAATAGCAAACACCCAACTCTGCTGGTGGCCAATCCTGTCCAATCTTAATGCCTCAATCTAGTGATCTGCATCGCATGGCCTAGCAGCCTTCCCACCAAATTTAAATGAGACCATAGCCTCAAAATAGCTGAGATCTTTTCACCAGCTGAATGGACAGCTGATCAGCATGCTCTGCCGATTAGTCATCCAAAAGTCAAAATCAGCCTCAATTGTTCAATGCATAGCTATTGAATACAAAGATCACAGAATTTGGCTTCATAGCGCCAGTAATTTGGGCACTATGGCTTTGGGGAAAAACAGCATCCACATCACTACTGCCCACTTTCAGTGCAGACCGCGCTGAATGCCATGTCGTTCAGAGCATTAGCAGGGGCATTATGAGGATGTGTCGGAAGTATACAGAGTAGGCAGATCGTGATGTCAGTCAGTCAGCATCTAAGGCTGATTTGACAACCAAGTTGCCACTTTTGACTCGATGCTCTAATTAACACCCTTTCCTAAACATACACAGCTGAACACGTGTTCAGCAGCAAGAAGGATGCCCGATCGGGTACTATTTAAAGACATCATCAATCAACCTGTAGTTAGTTGGATATTTTTTACCAGTTCAGTTTGAGTTTGTGGAAGCATTGGGTGTTTGTAGCAGTTCATAAATGTTGGTAAACAATGCACTGAGTGGTGCTGGATATTAGAAAGGTGTTGGTTGCTACTGCAAGGCTTTCGAGTACACCACTTGCTCCCCATCATGGGGACTTATAGTTGCAGTCCATCTTGGATAGAGAAGGAGCAGAGCCAGCTGAGAAGGCAAGTTACTCAAAGAGGGAGGAGGAGGGGGGCTCTTAGCAGGAGGCCATACCCAGCTGCTCTCTTCTGGACACACTTCTTCTACTTAAGCCAGGAGAAATGTGATGTGTGGCTGCAATTCACGAAGCAGGTGGTTACAGAACTGTGCCATCTAATGGGATCAGACCTGCAGCCTCAGAGTAGGGCAAGGACAGTGCATCGGTACCTATCAAGGTGACCGTGTCCCTGATTCTTTTCACCAGTGGACCCTTCAAGGCTGGAACAGATGGCATAGCAAACATCTCCCAGTTTTCCCTTCATCACTGCATCCAAGAGGCCCTTTACGCCCAGAGATCAGCCATGATCTGGTTGAATGACGGAGCAGGCTCAAGGGGTCTCCTGCTCCTATTTCTCATGTTCCTGATTTTCTATGAGAGGGGATTTCATTGTCTTCGCTCGAAATGGAGAAAAGCAGGAGGAGCACACATATGGCTTTGCCAGGATAGCAGGCTTCCCCATGGGCAAGGAGCCATCGAATGTATATGCATGACTTTGCGGGTACTGCATCTCAATGCTGAGATGTACCGAAATTGAAAAGGGTAGCACTTCAGTCAATTTGCAGTTAGTGTACGGCCACGCCCTGCACATCACGCTGGAGAATGCCCTTTATCTTAGCAGCAGTCATAATTTGTTCATCCTGCAACAGTCGGCTGTTCCAGCAATCTTTCAGCTACCACATCGAATACTTGCTCAGCGACAAGGGCGATCAACTCCTTTCTACAACTCAATCACACATGGCCAGCACTTATAATGGGAAGCATGCTGCAACGAGGAATATCATTGAGAGACTATCATGATGCTGAAGCACGGTTTCGCTGCCTGGACTGCTCTGGAAGAGCGCTCCAGTACTCGCTGGAGCAGGTGTCCTGATTTGTGGTGCTCTGTTGCATCCTCCACAACCTTGCTATCATGAGGGCATAGCCCTTTGCAACCATAAGTTCAGCAGTACCTCAGGAGGAGGCGGAGAAAGAGAAGGAGGAAGAACAAGAGGAGGAGGAAGGGAGGAGGGATCGGTACATCCGTATTTCAGATGGGATGTTCATTAGTCTATCATTAGACTCCTGTTCCTGTGAATGAAACCCCAGATTCCCATTTTTCAACAGTTCCACACCTTACTATTTTTATGTGATGGACAGCCACAGCATCCTCTTGGCCACAATCCTGAAATAAAAACCACCACAAAGCAACCATTCCATACCAATTTTATCCAGCAACACATCCAATATTCCATACAATACTCAACTTAACACGTCTCTTCATGCCTATCTTGCCGGTGCCTTTGCCTGTCCTCGGGTCCTGTGCAGTGCTACCCCAGTGGCTGGAGCATGGCTGGTAGAAAGCTGCTGACTTTCAGTGGAGGAGAATGCAGATGATCTTGGAGTTACCCTCGATCAGCTCTGGGCCCGAAGGTCTGGCTTCAGACCAATCCACCTGGCATGGACGGCAGCAATGTGGGCTGGCTGGTTGACAGGTAAGAGCAAGGGCACTGGCAGAGTGGCAGTGGTGGGAGCAGAAATGTTGAGAGAGGACTGCCAGTCTGTCTCCATGGAGCCACTGCCACTCCCCTGGGGCCTCAGCAATCCTAGTAATCTATTGGAGCACAAATGGCTGGACTGCTGTGCGACCCTGAAAGCCCCTCTGAGCACAGGTATCTGCAGCCATGATGGCAGCAGTCTCAGCCTGCATGACAAGAAGCTGAGATTCCATGATTTCAGTTTTTCAGAACTTCCAAAGCAGCACCCAGTCATTGCATGGCTTCTGCTTCTGTTGCAATGGAAGCTCAGACTTCGGTCATCAGACAAGGCAAGTGTTCTCATTGAGTTGTCCAAATCTTCCAGGCTGGAAAGCATTGGCTCCAATCTCTGCGCAAAGCCCTGTGTGAAGTTGGTGCAGGACTCCTCCATGCACCGTGACAGTGACAGCAGGCCCTGTGACCGGCCTGCCAATACTCCGAGCATTTGTATGCATGAGCATCTTCCTTTTTCTACACGCTATTCTGATTAAGGTCCTCGGAGGCCTCTGCAGCAGAACTCGTGTGTGCCCTCCTCTTCCAGGGTGCTGGCACCTGTTGGCTCCTTTCCCCCCGCCTGGCTGCAGCCCACTCATGGCCAGTGACTCAGAGCGTGCAGATCTCGCCTCTATGCTACACTCTAAAGTATGAGCAGTGCCAAGATCAGAGCTGGTGGCAGTGCGTAATAGAGTGAGTAATGGTGTTTCTTCCTCCTCAGTCTGTTCTCCCTCTAGGCCTTCAGTTTCCTGCACCACTGTCTGACCAGGTAGCAGACCTTGGATATCGAAAGCATAAATGCCCAACACAGGTTTGGGGTGAGTGAAGTGAAAGGAAAGCAAGAGGTTTATGGTTAGACCATCTGCAGCTTGTACATCATAACTGATTGGAGGATGAGGATGAAGTGGGGATTTCAGAAGGTGCATTAGGTGGGAACATACGATCATCCTTGATGGTTTCAGCAATGCCACTGGCCACCGTCTCAGTGGTGGCTGCTCCAATTATTCCTAGCATTGTTTCCCCCATGGAGTCCTGCGGCTGTCCTGCACTTTTCGGTTAGCTGCTTGTTGCCATCTATTATGGGCCACCTTGTCCTGCAAGTGAGTGGGAAATATGTCAGTGAGAGTGATGCAATGTGTCTGGGTGATGTGCCTTTGATAGTTGAATAGCTGGAAGTGTGTGCACGCTGTCAGATGTAAGTGTGCAACTGCCAGCAGTGTTAAGTATGTGAGGCTGAAGTGCAGCATGTGGAGTTAGGGTTTGAGTTGTAGCTGATATCGATTATTAGTAGGTGATTTGAAGGGGGTGTGGTGAATGGAGCAATGTGTGAAGTTAGTAGTACTGTTGGTAGCATATGACATGTGAGGATGCATTCACTGACCTTGATCATTCATGTAAGGTCATTTTAAACTTCTTTCAGCACTCTATCCAGGTCTTCAGGGCTAGACTGCTGGCATTGACTACCATGGCCACCTGCTGTCACTGTCTTCTCTGCACTTGTCTGGAGGGCCTCCTGGCCCCCTGAGGGAAGAGAACCTTTTTCCTCATGTCCACCTCCTGAACTAAGGCCTTTAGTGCAGCATCTGAGAACCTTAGGGTTTGCTCTCTAACTTGTTACACCATTTTTGTTGCTTTCTCTGAATCTTCCACTATTCTTCAAGCACAGTTTCAGGCCCTGCTGCAACCAGAAGGCACCAAATCTTTAAGAGGTGCAGTTGTGTGTTAAGTCGTGCAGGATAGCTTTAAGTGGTGCTAGTCACACATGAACTTGGGCACTCTGCTGAGGTGTGAAGCCACTCAGCAGCAAATTTAGCACTGGGCTGTACTCCATAACCATGGAAATAAGCTGGCAGCGTGAAGTTTGTGCACTGCCTGCATCACTTTGAGCAAGTGTAGGATAATCAGACATCACGATCCCTGCACCCGATTTCTGGGCTATCCAATTTTGCCCCAGTATTGTTCTCAAACAGCTGCATAGCTAAACATCAAGTAGCCTCAATCTGTCAAAATGACTGCAATGTGAAATTATTGCAATAATTCAACCTTTCAATAGTGAAGGATTGGACCATATTTTCACTCCATTTCAATTTGTTATCGCTAAAATCCATTAGGCTCAGTATTAGAAATTAATGCAGTATTGTTATCCTTATTTCATAAGCATGTCTAAAAGGAATGGCAACAAAAATGTATTGCTTCACAGTGAAAGCTAATGTATTGCTGGCTAGAACCCAATATTAAATCTGTCTTCAGTCTTTCATAGCACCTTTTGGCAGTTGCCACTTTTATCCATAAATTTGCCTCCAGATGTTCTGCTCATGATTTTATTTTTCTCACCTTAGGTAGAGTTTTGATAGTCTAAAGTGATGTACTCCAGCAGTAGAAATATCAATTATGTTTTAAGTTGACTGACAGAACACCCACGATGCCCTCCAGCCTCTCATCTATGTAAATTCTGACAATGGCAGCGGTTCAAGAAGGTGGCTCACCACCACCTTCTCATGGGCAATTAAGGATGGGTAATAAATGCTGGCCTAGCCAGCGACGCCCACATCCCAGGAACGATTAATTGCGTCAAACTGTTCTGCTGTGAACAGTATATTTAGTAAGAAAATACTGTGAACTTTGGGCTACATACATTGTGTAAATGTATCACTATCTCAAAATTATTGTGGAGACATGTAATTGCTAACTACAATATTTACTGCTGACCTCTCTCCCATTGCATTATACACTCAGAATTCATAGAAATCAGGACTCTTTGTACTGTTCCTATTTTAATCCAATCTTTTAGAGGACCTCAATATTACAAACTTTTGACCTTTGCAGGTATCACCAACCTTTTTCACATGTATCTGCAGAATCATGTGCACCAAGTGTTTTTCTAAGTATATATGAGAATTGTTAACAGATACAGCAGCAGAAAAATATAGCTGGGTTTCATGGTCAGCTGCGAAGCAACGGCATTCATAGCTGATTTCAAAGAAAACTGCTCACACAGATCTACCAATCCCTTTGGCATGGATTACCCCTTTCCAGATGTCAGTTTGAAATGGGTGCCAAGTCAAAAGAATCTCCAGGCATCCAGCAACAGTGATGTCATCAAGCTAGGTGAGCAGTCAATCACATTGAAGTATTCTTACAGACAGCAAACATGGAAGTAAAAATTATTGAATCCCTTCCTTTTTAATTTTAAATTTACTGGTAGTAAAAATTAGTGGGACGTACACATGGATTAAGGTAGAAGCTAAAATATCATAAACAAACTTTTAAAAAGTTAATATTTTAAAAATATGTGGAATTTCTATCATAAAGGAGAAATATGACATTCAACAAATATAAAATTATTTTTCAGGGCCAATGAGGCTGTTTAACAGTAACAATAAACTTACTACACTGTTAAAAACTCAGTTCCACTTCATTCAACAAGGTGAAACGTTTTCAAAAGTTTTTACAGCAAGACTAAAAGTGGAAGTTCTCAAAAGTTCCATGAATTCGAATTGATTGCATTCTGAGGGGGATTTCAACAGCGCACCCTCTGGAGAAGCGTAGAATCACTGGCTGCAATTTCTGGATTTCCGCAATTATCTGCACATGTGTGGACTCCAGAAGTTGCTGTCAATTCAGAAGAGCAATGTGGTGAATGCTAGCAGTTTCGCCATTATTATTTTTGCAAAATCCAGGCCATAATGAGGAACAAACTTTATTGGTGATACACAACATAGATGCGTTCGATAAAAAGTTTCCTGTTTTCTATATTTCTGCAGTGTATTGATGTAAAATAATGGCTTATGGTTCCATTCTTCAAGGAATCCAATCTTGATTGGATGGAATGTTAATGGCATTAAAAAGTATACCTACCGTGATATTACCGAGCTGTGGGTAATGTAAGGAAATTACGCTTACAGAAATGTGATGTACGTTATTTACATAGAGTTAACTCAAGTTAAATGAAAAAAATTATCTGTAGGAACAATGGAGAATTGAAAAGACTGTTAAAAGATTTACTGAAATCCTCAATGGGTTTATATATCATCAGAAAATGCATAATCAATTCGAAGCATCATTTTAGAAAATCAGAAGATACTGTCACCAGGGGAAGAGATGCCTGCAATGTGAGTACAAACAGAGAGCATTCAGTTTCCATGGCAGCTCTCAGACCTAGTTTAGCCTTGTCAGATTCATGAATGTACAGTTCGGTTTATTCCATTTTAGTTGGGCAAGAGAACAAATAATAACATGAAAAATAGGAGCAGGAGTAGGTAATTTAGCATCTCGAGCTTGCTCTGCCATTCAATAAGATCATGGCTGAGATGTACCTCAGCTTCCTTCCTGCACTCTCTGTCGATCTCTGTTTTGAATATGAGGACTGAGCATCCACAGCCTCTGGGGCAGAAAATTCATAGGGTCACAACCCTCTGGGTGAATAAATTTCTCTGCATCTCAGTCCTAAGTGGCGGATCCCTTATTCTGAGATTGTGACACCTAATTTTGGACTCCCTAGCGAAGGGAAACATCCTCTCAACATTTATCCAGTCAAGGCCCTTAAGAATTCCATTTGTTTCAACGAGATCACCTCTCATTCTTCTAAACTCTAGGGAATATAAGGCTAGCCTATTCAATCTTTCCTCATAGGACAATCCTCTCAACAAAGGAATTAGAATATTGAACCTTAATTGCACTTCCTCTATGGCAAGTATTTTCTTGCTTAGGTAAAGAGACCAAAATGTACATAGTATTCCAGGTGTGGTCTCACCAAGGCCCTGTACAATTGCACTGAGACTTTTATACTCTTATATTCCAATCCCTTTGTAATCAAGACTAACATACCATTTGTTTTCCTAATTGCTTGCTGTACCTGCATGTTAACTTTCTGTGATTCATGTACAAGGACACCTAGAACCTTCTGAATGCCAACATTTCCCAGGCTCTCAGCATTTAAAAAATATTCTGCTTTTCTATTTTTCCTACCAATGTGGATAACTTCACATTTCTCCACATTATGTTCCATCTGCCACATTCTTGCCTACTCATTTAACCTATCTAAATCATTTTGGAGCCTATTTGCGTTCTGCTAACAGCCTACTTTCTCACCAAATGTTGTATCATCAGTAAACTTGCATATATTATACTCAAGCCTGTCAGCTAAGTCATTGACCTAAATAGTAAATAGCTGAGGTCCAAGCACTGCTTCTTGCAGTAGCCCACTAGTTACAGCCTGCCATTTATTCCTACTATCTGTTTTCTACATGGAGGCATAGAAACATAGAAAATTTATGGCACAGAAGGAGGCCATTCAGCCCCATCATGTCTGTGTTGGCCAAAGAAAGAATTATCCAGCCTAATCCCACTTTCCAGTTCTTGGCCCGTAGCCCTATAGGTTACTTCAAATGCATGTCCAGGTATTTTTAAAAAGCATGAAGGTTTCTGCTCTACTAACCTTTCAGGCAGTGAATTCCATACTCCCGCAACCTTCTGGGTGAAAAACTGGCCTATAGCTTCCTCTCTTGACTAGTGGAATTATGTTTGCTACCTTCTAATCCATGGGGACTGTTTTAGAATCTAGGGAATTCTGGAAGATCAAAACCAATGCATTCACTATCTCTGTTACAGTCTGCCTTTATGTCTCTGGCATGTTTACACTCATTCTATTTTCTATTTCTTTATCAGTTTCTTTGTCATCCTTTGCTGAATTTTAAAATCCTCCCAATCCTCCGGCTTTCTACTCTTTTTGCCAATGTTATACGCCTCTTCTTTTAATTTAATACTATCTTCAACTTATCTTGAAAGCCACAATTAGACTGCATTTCCTGTGGGGTTTTATTCCTTAAGGTAATGTAAGTACATTGCAAATTATGAATTAATTATTTAAATGTTTGCTATTGTTTTTCTACAATCGTATGTCTTAAAGTAGTTTCCCAATCTACTTTAGCCAACTCGCTCTTCATACCTATACAGTTGGCTTTATTCAGATTTAAGTCTCTAGTTTCAGACAGAACTGATTTGTTCTCAAGCTCATTATAAGATTCTAACATATTATGACTGCTCTTCCCTGAAGGCTTCTTTCTTCTTTGGCCTCCTTATTTCGAGAGACAATGGACATGCGCCTGGAGGTGGTCAGTGGTTTGTGAAGCAGCGCCTGGAGTGGCTATAAAGGCCAATTCTAGAGTGACAGGCTCTTCCACAGGTGCTGCAGAGAAATTTGTTTGTCGGGGCTGTTGCACAGTTGGCTCTCCCCTTGCACCTCTGTCTTTTTTCCTGCCAACTACTAAGTCTCTTCGACTCGCCACATTTTAGCCCCGTCTTTATGGCTGCCCGCCAGCTCTGGTGAACGCTGGCAACTGACTCCCACGACTTGTGATCAATGTCACAGGATTTCATGTCGCGTTTGCAGACGTCTTTAAAGCGGAGACATGGACGGCCGGTGGGTCTGTTACCAGTGGCGAGGTCGTTGTACAATGTGTCTTTGGGGATCCTGCCATCTTCCATGCGGCTCACATGGCCAAGCCACCTCAAGCGCCGCTGACTCAGTAGTGTGTACAAGCTGGGGATGTTGGCCGCCTCGAGGACTTCCGTGTTGGAGATACGGTCCTGCCATCTGATGCCAAGGATTCTCCGGAGGCAGCGAAAATGGAATGAATTGAGACGTCGCTCTTGGCTGACATACGTTGTCCAGGCCTCGCTGCCATAGAGCAAGGTACTAAAGGACACAGGCCTGATACACTCGGACTTTTGTGTTCTGTGTCAGTGTGCCATTTTCCCACACTCTCTTGGCCAGTCTGGACATAGCAGTGGAAGCCTTTCCCATGCGCTTGTTGATTTCTGCATCTAGAGACAGGTTACTGGCGATAGTTGAGCCTAGGTAGGTGAACTCTTGAACCACTTCCAGGGCATGGTCGCCAATATTGATGGATGGAGCATTTCTGACGTCCTGCCCCATGATGTTCATTTTCTTGAGGCTGATGGTTAGGCCAAATTCATTTCAGGCAGACGCAAACCTGTCGATGAGACTCTGCAGGCACTCTTCAGTGTGAGATGTTAAAGCAGCATCGTCAGCAAAGAGGAGTTCCCTGATGAGGACTTTCCGTACTTTGGACTTCGCTCTTAGACGGGCAAGGTTGAACAACCTGCTTTACTATAAGGTTATTAATGAACCTAATCTCATTGTACAAAACTGGATTTAAAACCGCCTGTTAACCAATTGGTTCCCTGAAATACTTATCTAGATAACTATCTTAAATGTATTCCACGTACTCGACCCCCAGATTATTACTACAAATTTGTGTTGCCCGATCTATATGAAGATTGAAGTCCTGCATGATTGCTGTATTAGCCTTGTTACATGCACTTCTTATGTCCTGATTTATATTCTGTCCGGCACTACAACTGTTTGAGGGCCTATAAACTATGGCCACTAATGTTTTCTGCCCTTGTTTTTTCCTATCTCCACCCAAACTGATTCTACATCTTGATTTTCTGTGCTAAGATCCCTTCTATCTACTGTCTTTTCCCATTCTTTATTATCAGTGCTACCCATTTCCATATTGCTTTGTTTTCTGCCCTTGTTGTTTCCTATCTCCACCCAAACTGATCCATGGGGGTCCAATAGTAGTTGTGGGGGTTGGTGGGTAGGTAATGGACAGGGTGGAGTTGCAGATTGTGATCAGGTGGGGGGAGGGGACAGATGGTGGTTGCAGAGGGACAGATGTTAGTCGAAGAGGGAGCAGACAGGTTGTGGAGAAGGATATACTGCGTAACCTGTTGGGCCTGGAGAAAATACTCCTGCTCCTCCTGGCCCACAAGCAGTGCTATAAACGCACTCACCTTATGGATTTGAACTTTCTTATTTCCTTTCCATGTTTCCCAAGGCTAAAATGATTTAAAAATTATATGACTGTTAAAATGAAGGTAGGCAACCTCATTATAATATTTAAGTAACCAGCCTGCTAATCACAAGTGAATTGGTCACCCACCCCCTCATCTCGCTTCCATTAAAACTGGAAGTGGCTGAATTCAAGGTGGAATAGGTTCCTGTTTTAGATCTTTTTGTATTTTAACCTCTGAACCAGCTCAATCCACTTGTTTTTGGGAGTTAAGATTCAGCCCCTATCACATTTTTCACCATTACGTCCAGCAGCTGCAAAATGTGCATCGATCCTCAGAACTACAA
Source organism: Heterodontus francisci (assembly GCF_036365525.1). NCBI lineage: Eukaryota > Metazoa > Chordata > Chondrichthyes > Heterodontiformes > Heterodontidae > Heterodontus > Heterodontus francisci. The sequence goes on from NC_090376.1 coordinate 82,993,850, forward strand.
CAGGTGAGTTCCATCTTTTTCATATATTTTTAAAAGGAATTCAGTGTCATCTGATGAATCTAGGATGAGTACAGAGCATTTAGTAATGCAGAGTACCTCTTGGCATTTCTTTGCGGACAAAGATTTTGGGAAGTTTGAACTTAGCGGTTGTACTAGCTAGTGGCTAGTCAGGCCTATCCGTGACTGGCAGATTCTCTCACAGTGGGTGCAAGTGAAGGTGTAGTTGCTGCTGGGGGAAAGTAGATCTATCCTTCTCCTCCTTTTCTCTTTCATGCTAGTTCTTCATTCATTCTCAAAGGTGTCTGTAACACTCCTGATGTAGCATCTAAGGCCTGCGCTTCCCACTGGCGATGGTCAATGTGGCACACAGAGAAGGCCTTCTTCAGGGAGTCCTTGAAAGGTGGGGCCCCTCTCTTCCTTTTACCAGTGGTCAGCTCTCCATACAAAACGATCTTGGGCAGGTGACACTCATCCATCCCGGCAAGGTGATCCGCCGAATGCAGTTGGCTTTGCAGGAGGATGGCCTCGATGCTGGTGAGGTCGGCTGTTTCCATATTTATGATGTGGTCCTGCCAGTGGATCTTGAGGATGCTGCAGAGGCAGCACTGATGGAAGCGCTCTAGAAGGCGTACATGACACCGGTTTAGGACCCATGACTCGGCGCCATACAGAAGGGTGATGAGGACTATGGCTTTGTACACTTTGAGTTTGGTCTGTGCTCTGAGGCTGTGGTTGCTCCACACTCGTTTGTAGAGTCTGCCGAATATACTGTTTGGTTTTGAATGCCTATTGTTCACTTCCTTGTCTATGGTGGCATCAGCTGAGATGATGCTCCTCAAATAAGTATATTGCTTGACGGCATTCAGCTCGGTTCCCTTGATGACAATGCTTGGTGATCAATATTCTTCTTGGGGTGCAGGCTGATGCAGGACTTTAGTTTTCTTTAAATTGATTTTTAGTCTGAAGAGTTGTGCTTCCTCAGAAAAACATGTTGTTATACATTGCAAGTCTGACTGACTGTGGGCCAGGAGAGCACAGTCATTGGCGAAAGGAAGTTCAAAGATAAGTTTTTCTTGTGTCTTTGTGTGAGCCTGAAGATGCCTGAGGTTGAAAAGGCCTCCATCAATCCATAAGCATATGTAAATTCCCTCCTTAAGGTCTTCCACTGCCTGCTGCAGCATCATGCTGGAAACAATGGTGAATAAGGTCGGGGCCAGCACACATCCCTGCTTCACACCATTGGAGATTTAGAAGGGACGAGAGAGGTTGACTTGTTTGCACTGATTTTCATGAGACTGCTTCTCCATGGCCCTGTTTATATGTTTCTTAGGGTTTACTCACACTTGAGCATCCCTTGGATCACAATACTATCACAGTATCTTCCTTTAGATGTAATATAAGAAAGTAACATAATTCCATCCACTAAGAACGTAAGTATTAAGGTGAAGAACAACCTTTCATAACTAGTAATATGTGAGTAAATGGTTTGAGGAATGGGTCATGTCTTCTACTGGTGTATTTATGCTACCTGTCCAATGTCATTAAAGGCTGATCAGTGTTTCCATACCGAATGGTTCAAAACTGTGCTTTCTGTACTGATCTGACTCATTGAAACTGGTTAAGGTTCTCTTCAGTGGGATGTTTCTAAGTGATGCTAGAGGGCCTCCTAGTAGACTAGTTGTGACTGCACAATAATCTTTCTCCACAGGTCCTAGATATGCCAATATTTATCGCCAGACATCTGAAGGGTCAACTTACAAATTCACACTACAAGTGCTCAAAGCTCAGTGTGAGCTCGTGCCAGACAGAGCCCCCACCACCATCAGTTCAAATTCACAAATTTACTCCTATAAATTTGACTCCAGCATGCTGAAGTACCTCCCTTTTTCCTCCTCTCATTGATCTTGTGGTGTAGTAGTGTTTTGAGAATTGCAATGGCATTGTGCATTGTGTATTCTGGAGGCTGCTGTCGAACACACATACTCACAAAGGGACAGTGAAACTAAAATAGAATAAAGAAGACACCATTATGTTCAGCAGCCTGCAGTCTTTGTCTCTCCGTCTTTGCCTCACATCATACACTTTGCTCGGCTAAACCTCACCTCCAGTACCAAGAACATCACAATGACAATGAGGTAAAGAGCAACGGATGGCGAAAAACTGGAAACATTGCTTTCAGGTATGAAAATTTTGGGACGTTTTTGTCTACTTTTACAGACAGTATTTTAAGTTCAAGACTATGTTAGAGAGACACACAGGAAGCTTGCACAGTGGACACAGACACTGATCTCTCCAAAATAAGCATCCAATCAAAATAATATATATAATCTTGGATCATTGCAGAGAAGCTTCCTCTGAAAAGGAGCACAATCCTGGATCCTTTATCTCTGTGTTGCTGATCAATATGGTGTTGTCTATGCCCAACCTACCACCTTTTGATGTGTATTCAGAGTCATCATCTGTATCCTCAAATTGGCAAATATGGTTGCGACATTTCGAAGGACCGAAGGCAGATTTCACAATAACAGATGACACAAGAAAATAGGCCTTACTTCTCCACTATGGAAGTGAAGAATTAGAAGATATCTTTGAGACAATTAAGCCTGAGCAAAATGACTATGACTCAGCAAAACATTCACTGATGACTGACTTCACGCCCAAGAAAAACACCATATACAAAACCATTGTCTTCCGATGTACTAAGCAAGGAGCAAGCAAGACAATTGACCAATATTGCATGAGATTGAGGCAACTAGCAACCAAATATGACTTTGGTGATGTTGAACATGTCGAACAGGAAATCAAAATACAAATTATCGAAGGCTGTCTCTTTAGTCAACTACGCTGAAAAACACTTGAGAAAGACAGAAAGACAGAACTGCTGGAGTTAACAAGATCACTATTGCGCTCAGAAGCCAGAGCTACTGAAGTTGAGGCTGCTAACGGTAACTACACACTCCACGTTCAACTCCCATGAACATTATTCATCGCTCACATGTAAGGAAACCACCTGCAAAGCAAGAACAGGCATCTCACAAACAGAGTTGTGACTTATCCAAAGAATGCTTCTACTGTGGCAGTGCTTACCCACACTGGACAGAGTGTCCTGCTACTCGTAAACAGTGTAAAACTTGTGGCAAACCCAACCACTTCGCTCATGTTCATTGCTAATCAGCAAAATCAACTACTAAAACTAATAACAGAAGGGTGTCATGTAAGCATACCACAGCAAAAAGGCAACAGAATGTAGCCAATGTAGGGATGAATGACCCCAAACATACTTTTGCCCTCTCTCTCAGATTTGGCAAACAGCCACGTGTGACAGTAACCATTGGCTGCTCGGACATAGATGCTCTTACAGATACAACAGCATCTTTCAATGTCACGAGAGACAAAGCATTCAACCAACCTCAGGATTGCCCCATTCTCTGCAAACTAGGGAATATGAAATTTTCCCATACAATAGTGACAAACCACTGAAAATCCCTGGAACTTCTGAAATGCCAGTCTCATTCAAAGACACTAGACCAAAAGCTGTATTCTATGTCATATCTGGAGAATGTGACACGCTTATCAGTTTCCACACAGTTACAGATCTGAACATGATTGTAGTCACATATGCGATTCCTCTGCATACCAAGAACATTCTAAAACTGTATACTGATCGTTTCACTGGGACAGGTGTTACATGCAAGCCAAATGTAGACCCTAATGTGCTCCAAGTTGCGCGTCAACGGCAACGAATACCATTTCATGTCAGGAAACAGAGAAGAAACTTCAACGCCTACTTGACCTTGACGTTATTGAGAAAGTTGGGGACGAGCCTACCCCTTGGGTCTCACCAATACAAGTTGTCAAGAAGTCCAAGAGCGAGAACCAGATTAGAATCTGTGTTGATGTGATCACCAAACTAAGCCATACAATGAGAAAGACACTTGACACCTACAAACAACGATATCATAGAGAAAGTGAATGGTGCTAAACACTTGGCTAAACTTGACCTCAATGCAGCTACCATCAAATCAATATTGCAAAAGAATCAAGATATCTTATTGTATTCTTTACTCACATTGGACTTTTCGATACAAGGGGCTGAACCGTGGAGTCACTCAGCACTTGATTCAATGTGCACTTCAAGGACTTGAAGGCACGCTGAACATCAGTGATGACATTCTCATCTATCGCCACACTGAAAAGAAACAGACACACCTATATGCATGCCTGTAACATCGCAGAGAATGCAATCTCACCTTCAACAAAGACAGGTTCTTGTTCAATGAAAACAGATTTGAATTCTTCAGTCATGTATTCAGTGGTGAAGCAGTATCACCAGCTCCGTGGAAAGTTGAAGCCATTGCAAACACTGCAGATCCTACAAATGTGCAAGAAGTCCGGAGTCTGCTAGGACATGTCATGTACTATAATCATTTCATTACTGACCTCGCTACGCAATCTGCCCCCTACAAGATCTGACAAAAGAGACCACCAAGTGGAAATGAACTAAATCACACAAACAGGCGGTACACCACATCAAACGATCTCTGTCAGCAAGTTGCACAAATGCCTATTTTGACCCTGAGAAAACTACCCAGCTAGTCATGTTTGTAAGCCCAGTTGGCTTAGGTACAGTTCATAGTGCAGAAAGACAAGGCAGGTAACCCATCAATCATTGCGATGGCAAGGAGATTGTTAATGCCTGTAGAGCAATGTTATTTGCAAACTGAGGTAGAAGCCCTTTCAATCATGTGGGGTATCTTACACATTCATCTCTTACATGGAAGCGAGTTTAAAGTAATAACCAATCATAGACTACTAGTGAGTTTGTTCAACAATCCACACAGCAAAACACCCACTCACATAGAATGTTGGATACTCAAACTATAAGAGTACGAGTTCCTTGTTGAGTATCAACCAAGCAAGCTCAACCAAGTGAACTACATTTCATGACATCTGCTGCTGCTAGTCGGTCCTACTAGTCATGAGGAAAAGGTTGCTGAACATCTTAATTATGTAAGCATACATGTGGTGCCAAAGTCGCTAAAACTAGCCAACATCAAAGCAGCAACAAAACAAGATGAGACTTTGTGACTATGTATGAAGGCTATGGAATCACGAAATTGGAAAGACGTGATTGAGAGAGCATCTACAAGTGAAATTGCTCACACACTACAAGGTCTTCACAATGTTTGAAATGAGCTCATGGTTACAACCACATCTGATCATGTATTACGCAACAACTGTATTGTCATTCCACACTCATTGAGGGAATGTGTTCTTGGTATAACACATGAAGGACACCAAGGAATAGTCAAAACCAAACGACTCCTTAGGGAAAAGGTATAGTTACCAGGAATTGACCATATGATAGAGCACAAAATTAAACCATGTTTGCCATGTCAAACAACCACAACGTCAAATCTTCATGATCCTCTCAAGATGTCTGAGCTACCTCCAGGACCATGGATTGAATTTAGCGTTGATTTTACAGATTTTTGCCCACAGGTGAGCACCTGCTTGTTGTCACTGACAATTACAGCAGATTCCTAATTGTGGAATTAGTTATGTTAACTTCAACAAAAGTAGTCATCACAAAGCTTGACCAGGTTTTTGTCTTGTTTGGAATCCCCCAATTAGTAAGAAGTGACAAGGGACCCCCGTTCAACAGCGATGAGTTCAGTAAATTCACAAACGACCAAGGAAAATCACGTCCCGTTGGCCAGGAGATAATGGTGAACTCAAAAAAATTATGTAAACTTTGAAAAAAATGATACGTACAGTTACAGCTGAGAACAAGTCATGGAAGCAAGAACTTTATCACTTTCTTCGTAACTACAGAGCAATTCCTCACTTGACTACTGGAAAACCTTCAGCTACACTCATCTTTGCACATCCTATGCACACAAGTTTACCTGGGCCACCCTGCAGAGCTAATGTTCAATATGTACACAAAAGCGATCGAGAACAGAAGGATCGAATGAAAGTAAATGAAGAACGATATATGAAATTTAGAGCTATGCTGCGTAAACCAGGAGATAAAGTAATTATGAAACGTGATCGTCATGTTGGAAAGCAAACAACTCCTATGACACCTAACCATTTGTTGTGACCAACACAAAAGGATCAATGATCACTGCTAAGTACAGTTCGCAAAGCGTCACAAAAAATGTATCATTATTCAAAGCACTGGAAAACCCCATTCATAAACATTGAGTCCGATTCCGATAGTGACACCTCAGATGAAGAGCATGAATCAGATGAGACCATATTTGATGTCAGACGATATCCTATTCATGAGAGAAATGCCCACTATACTTAAGTGACTATGTTATAAAGTGAACTATTTATATTTGTTTATTGTTTACATTTTTGGTAACAAACCATTGAAATATGCTGAGCTCGATTTTATTTGCGCGCCGTGTTCTGCGGCGTTGCGCTTTGAACTCGGTGGCCTTCCGACATGGAAAGGCCACCGCACAGCCCCCAAAATATTACACACGGGGGCTGATTTAAATAGAGGGGGAGGAATGGCTGCCCCCGACGACGCAGAGGGGGTGGCCGCCACATCCCCGGCAATGGTCTCCAGCACTACTGCGCAGGCGCCAGCGTCATTTTTAAAGGGCTTTAAGCCCTTAGCAAAAATTAGAATTTTTAAATGTGTATCGGTATTAATTTTTACTAAATAAAAACCTATGTGACGGAGGCCCTTTCCCAACCCCCACCATGGTCATTTCATTGCCCGCGATAACCAAAACATGCCTTTTTCCCTACCCGAACTTTACCCCCCAACCTTTTAACTCTTGCCCTTCAACCCCTTCCCACCATCCCCACATTTAATCAAAAATGTTTTCCACACTTCCCCACCCCTCCCGCCCTGAAAATTTTATTCCTCCCCCCTCCACACCAGGTTCTCGTCTCGAAACTCCATACGAAGTTCAAAAGGCGCGCGAGGGACGAATGGCGGCCGTAAAATCGACGTGGGATGGCCGCTGCCTGCAGGTAGGGTCATTTACATGTCATTACTGTGAATTTAAATATTTAGATGAAAGGCCTGTCACCAGGCGGCGGGGGTTGCTGCACCGAGGTCTTCCTGCCATTGCGGGTCGAGGTGGGGGTGGGCCTCTCCCTATGGAATTTTACCGGCCCCCCCACCATGACACGTGGCGTCGAGAGGCTGGTAAAATTCAGCCCGCTATGTCTCTCACTTACTAAGAAGGGGAGGGATGTAATGTAATGTTTTGAGAATTGCAATTGAATTGTGCATTGTGTATTTTAGAGGCTGCTATAGAACACACATGCCAGCAAAGGGAAAGTGAAACCAATACAGAATAAGGAAGACACCATTATGTTCATCAGCCTGCAGTCTTTTTCTCTCTGTCTTTGCCTCATATTTTATACTAAACTCGGCTAAACCTCATTTCAGTCCCGAGAACATCACAGACCGAACAAAGTTACCATCAGGTCTGTAAAAGTTGCTGGCCATCTGCATGCAGGAATTTTTTCACAGGAGTTGTACAATCATCACTAATAAACAAGCTCCATATTGAGGATAACACCATTTAGGAATATACAAAATATACACTAATTCGAAGTCCCCTGTTAGTAATGAAACAGGACTTCCAGCAATCCACTACAAAAGGTCAGGGATGTGGGAACTCAGGGTAATATGTTGCCTACACTTATGGAACAAAATTCTGGAAACTTTATTTATGCTGGTGCTCCAACTTCAGTGCTGTGGATTTTGTGCCATATTACAGGGTATAAAAAGCCAAAGAAGCAGAAATAATTGATTTTATTCAGGCAAGTGATGAAAAGGGTAAGGAGGTGTAGTTGTTATCATGGTTTCATTGATTACAGGGACTTGTAACTTTTTGAATTTTCTCCCGTCACCTCCTGAAGGCAATGATTCATACTGGAGTTTGGTTCCTTGGAAACCAGAAACACTTCATCACTTTGCCCAGTGACCACTCTCCATGTGGAAGCATAGACAGTAAGTATAGACAGGTTATTTAACAATTAGATCAGGATTATCACAGCCAAGACTAATGCACACAACATTGGCACAAAGTACCCACTAGTAGGTCAGCAGACAGTCGTCTGGATGTTCAGTTTAGCTTGCATCAGAACCACTCAACTCCAGACCACATCACGGCCTGGATCCAGACATGAACACAAGAGTTGCATGCCAGAGGAGAGGTGAGAATAGTTGCCTTCAACATCAAGGCAGCATTTTGCAGAGAATGGCACCAAAAAGCCCTAATAAAATTGCAGTCAATAATGATAAAGAGAAAAATTCCCAATAGGTGGAGTCATACCTGACACAAATGAAAATGTTTGTGGTTGTTGGATAACATCCAGGTTTGGTATGACAAGTGGCAAGTCACATTCGTGCCAAATAATGACCATTTTGAACAAGAGACAGCCCAGTTATCTGCCCTGGATTTTCAATCTCACCATTTTCACTGGCTCCTCCATTTTCAACATTCTGAGGAGTCAGCATTCTGTAGAACTGGACCAGCCATTTTAACACTGTGGCTGTGATGAGTAAAAAACTGGAGATTGTAATAATTCAGTATGGAAAGGGTGAATCAGAACAGCAGCAGAAATCCTGCAACTGACTTGATTGATATGATGGAACCTGCTAGTTTACTTCTGCTGTGCTTTGTTTTGCTATCGTACAGTTACTGAGCGTGTAGTAGCTGTGTGAAATGTTAACTTTTTGTTTGTGAAGCATGATAATATAATCTTTGTCACAATGTATTGAAATGTCTGATCAATGTTTAGTAACTACAATCTGTAACCTCACGGCCCGGCATATACCCCACTCTACCATTATCATCAAGCTGGGGGATCAACCCTGGTTCAATGAAGAGTGCAGGAGGGCATGCCAGGAGCAGCACCAGGTATACCTTAAAATGAGGTGTCAACTTGGTGAAGCGACAACCCAGGACTACTTGCATGCCAAACAGCGTAAGCAGCATGCGATAGACAGAGATAAACGATCCCACAACCAATGGATCAGATAGAAGCTCTGCAGTCCTGCTACATCCAGTCATGAATGGTGGTGGACCATTAAACAACTAGATGGAGGAGGTGGCTCCACAAATATCCCCATCCTCAATGATGGGGTAGCCCAGTACATCAGTACAAATGTAAGGCTGATGTATTTGCAACAATCTTCATTCAGAAGTGTCGAGTGGATGATCCATCTCGGCCTCCTCCTGAAGTCCCCAGCATCACAAATGCCAGTCTGCAGTCAATTCGATTCATTCCACATGATATCAAGAAATGACTGAAGGCACTGGATACTGCAAAGGCTATGGGCCCTGACAACATTCTGGCAATAGTAGAGGACCTGTGCTCCAGAACGTGCTGCACCCTTAGCCAAGCTGTTCCAGTACAGCTACAACACTGGCATCTACCCGGCAATGTGGAAAATTGCCCAGGTATGTCCTGTACACAAAAAGCAGGACAAATCCAACCGGGTCAATTAGCGCCCCATCAGTCTACTCTCGGATCATCAGTAAAGTGATGGAAGGTGTTGTCAACAATGCTATCAAGCGGCACTTGCTTAGCAATAACCTGCTCACTGAAGCTCACTTTGGGTTCCGCCAGGGCCACTCAGCTTCTGACCTCATTACAGCCTTGGTTCAAACATGGACAAAAGAGATGAACACAAGAACTGTGAGTGACTGCCCGCGGCATCAAGGCAGCATTGACTGAGTACGGCATCAAGGAGTCTTGGCACAACTGGAGTCAATGGGAATCAGAGGAAAAACTCTCCGATGGTTGGAGTCATACCTAGCGCAAAGGAAGATGGTTGTGGTTGTTGGAGGTCAATCATCTCAGCTTCAAGACATCACTGCAGGTGCTCCTCAGGGTAATGTCCTAGGCCCAACCATCTTCAGCTGCTTCTTCAATGACCTTACTTCAATCATAAGGAACCCTCATAACATTTAAGAAGTATTTAGATGAGCACTTGAAACGCAATAGCATACAGGGCTACGGGCCACGTGCTGGAAAATGGGATTAGAATAGTTAGGTGCTTGATGGCTGGCACAGACACGATGGGCCGAAGGGCCAGTTTCTATGCTGTATAACTCTATGACTCTATAAGGTCAGAAGTGGGAATGTTCGCTGATGAATGCACAATGTTCAGCACTATTCGCAATTCCTCAGATACTGAAGCGGTCCGTGTAGAAATGCAGCAAGACCTGGACAATATCCAGGCTTGGGCTGATAAGTGGCAAGTAACGTAAGCGCCACACAAGTGTCAGGCAATGACCATCTCCAACAAGAGAGAATCCAACCATCTCCCCTTGACATTCAATGGCATTACCATCGCTGAATCCCCCACTATCAATATCCTGGGGGTTACCATTGACCGGAAAATAAACTAGAGTAGCCATATAAATACCATGGCTACAAGAGCAGGTCAAACGCAAAGAATCCTGCGGTGCGTAACTCACCTCCTGACTCCCCAAAGCCTGTCCACCATCTACAAGGCACAAGTCAGGAGTGTGATGGAATACTCTCCACTTGCCTGGATGGATGCAGCTCCAACAAGCTCGACACCATCCAGGACAAAGCAGCCCACTTGATTGGCACCCCATCCACAAACATTCACTTCCTTCACCACCTGTGCACAGTGGCAGCAGTGTGTACCATCTATAAGATGCACTGCAGCAAAGCACCAAGGCTCCTTAGACAGCACCTTCCAAACCCGCAACCTCTGCCAACTAGACGGACAAGGGCAACAGATGTATTGGACCACCACCACCTGCAAGTTCCCCTCCAAGTCACACACCATCCTGACTTGGAACTATATCACCATTCCCTCACTGTCACTGGGTCAAACTCCTGGAACTCCCTTCCTAACAGCACTGTGGGTGTACCTACCCAACATGGACTGCAGCGGTTCAGGAAGGCAGCTCATCACCACCTTCTCAAGGGCAATTAGGGATGGGCAATAAATGCTGTCCTAGCCAGCGACACCCACATCCCATGAATTAATTTTTAAAAACTTAGTGCTCTGTAATGGTGTGTCAGACGATGGGGGGATATTTGAGTAAATGGCCCCGATGTGGGAAGTGAATCAACAAGTGAAATCCATGAGCACAGACAACACACAAATGTCCTTGTTGTTTGTGCTCTGGTAACAAGAAGAAGGATCTGTAGAGCTGGGAGTCGACAGACTCCTGAGGTGAATAGGAATCAGATGGAAAGAATGAGCTAGACAAGATAACTGATACTTACTGATGCTGACTGCTAGGACACTAGAGTATTAGCACAAAATCTAGGCTGACACTTCAGTGTAGTACTGAGGGAGTACTGCACTGTCAGAGGTGTCAACTTTTGTATGAGATGTTAAACCAAGGCTCCATTTGCCATCTTCAGTGGATGTTGTTGTATCAGCATCTGAAAGGGTTAATGTTGAGACAATGTAAGGAATACCTCCCAACATGATGATGTAAGAGATCACATGTGAAAGAGACTTGGAGGGAGATGCAGCATGGCTTCAGAGGAGTCACACAGACTGGTATGAAGCTGTACATAGTTATAATAAAAGACTCAGCAATCTCTCTAAGATGGACTAAGTATATTAAGGCGACAGCAGACAAACCAAACTTGCAACATGGTGAACAGCAGTGGGATGGTGAAGGACAGTGGTTCTTGCCATGCAACACCCAGAAAAAGAATTTGAAGAAATGCTTTGAAGAGGGCTGACCTGAAAAAGCACCAAAACTGCAGAACTCAAGAAGAGGCTATGAAAAAGCTCCAGAGCTGCTCCGTAGACGAAGGAGGTATGGAGGGTTGGGGAATTGGCTTGTAGAGGCTTTCAGGCTGCGCCGTAGAGGCGGGTAGTCTGTGAAAACAAATTCTGGTCCAGCGATTTCAGGCTTCGAGTCAGAGAACAAAGCAATGATAGGGGATCTGGTGAGCAACCCTTAAAGAGAGTAAAACATTTTGTTCCTAACAGCACAAGGCAGGCTGCAGCGGGAAAATCAAAAGTCATCAGTGAGGGCGGATTCAAGGTCGGATTACATGAGGTGACCGGAGTGAGCGAAAAAGAAAAAAGGCTGCAAATACTCAATACTCTAAGAGAAGGGAGTGAAACAGAGTATAGCAGAAATGGCATAAAATTGTGTTAATAGAAGGAACTAAATCCAAAGTCTAGCAGAGAGATTTCACAGGGAGAAATGGTGACCATAGTCAGCGCAAGGCTGAAAAGCACAGGAAACTTCTGATACTGGAGGGAGAAATTTAAAAGAGAAAGTAAAACAAATAGAAAGGGCGGCACAGTGGCGCAGTGGTTAGCACCGCAGCCTCACAGCTCCAGCGACCCGGGTTCAATTCTGGGTACTGCCTGTGTGGAGTTTGCAAGTTCTCCCTGTGTCTGTGTGGGTTTCCTCCGGGTGCTCCGGTTTCCTCCCACATGCCAAAGACTTGCAGGTTGATAGGTAAATTGGCCATTAGAAATTGCCCCTAGTATAGGTAGGTGGTAGGGAAAATATAGGGACAGGTGGGGATGTGGTAGGAATGTGGGATTAGTGTAGGATTAGCATAAGTGGGTGGTTGATGGTCGGCACAGACTCGGTGGGCCGAAGGGCCTGTTTCAGTGCTGTATCTCTAAACTAAAGAAAGCCATGGATCTCAAATGCACAATACCAGAGAGGTTTGGACACATGGAAGGATCAAATCAAACTCAAAATTGGCCACTCTGGTGAAAAAGATTTTTGAGATATAGAATTGCTTCCAAATTAGACAGTCAATCTGAAACAGAGCAAGTTAACACCTTTCTCTATTCCATTGGAGCAATAGCAGATGATGTTATTGCAAGGCAAGGTATTAATAAGACATCAGATAAATTTGATGAAGTTTTAAAAACCTTTGGTAGTTATTTCAAGCTGAGGAGCAATAAGATTCTAGAAAGGGCAAAATTTAACAAAAGGGTCCAGAAAACAGGTGAAACAGTTGATGCTTTTATTAATGACCTTTACTGACTAGTTGAAGGATATGGCTATGGAGACCTAAAAGCAGAATTAATAAGAGACAAAACTGTAGTAGGTATTACTGATGAATCACCAATAGATTTATTGCAGTCTAAAGAAGGCGTCACCCTGGACAAAGCAATTCAGCTACTGAGACATGCAGAGGTCCGGAAGAATAACAGAGAAATCCTGAGGGGTGAAGAAAAACCTTGATTCAGGAAACCTTCACCAACTGTATAGTTCCTTAATCAGAGGGCTATACAAGAAGCACCAGAAAATAAGTTACACTGGAGGAGACGGGTGGGGGGGGGGGGAGGCGTCGGCTACAGAAGCAAAAGACGCTATGAAAACCCTGCCAGCGCTGTGGTGACAAAAAGACCCACAGGCACGAACAGTGTCCTGCAAACAAAGCAGAATTCTTCCATTGTAGGAAACTATATTCCATTGTACTATACAGTAAATGGAAAAGTCCTGGGGAAAATTGATGTCCAGAGAGATTTGGGTGTTCAGGTCCACTGTTCCCTGAAGGTGGCAACGCAGGTAAATAGAGTGGTCAAGAAGGCATACGGCATGCTTTCCTTCATCGGGCGGGGCATTGAGTACAAGAGTTGGCAGGTCATGTTACAGTTGTATAGGACTTTGGTTCGGCCACATTTGGAATACTGCGTACAGTTCTGGTCGCCACATTATCAAAAGGATGTGGATGCTTTGGAGAGGGTGCAGAGGAGGTTCACCAGGATGTTGCCTGGTATGGAGGGCGCTAGCTATGAAGAGAGGTTGAATAGATTAGGATTATTTTCATTAGAAAGACGGAGGTTGAGGGGGGACCTGATTGAGGTGTACAAAATCATGAGAGGTATAGACAGGGTGGATAGCAAGAGGCTTTTTCCCAGAGTGGGGGTTTCAATTACTAGAGGACACGAGTTCAAAGTGAAAGGGGAAAAGTTTAGGGGGGATATGCGTGGAAAGTTCTTTACGCAGAGGGTGGTGGGCACCTGGAACGCATTGCCAGCGGAGGTGGTAGATGCGGGCACGATGGAGTCTTTTAAGATGTATCTAGACAGATACATGAATGGGCAGGAAGAAAAGAGATACAGAACCTTAGAAAATAGGCGACATGTTTAGAGAGAGGATCTGGATCGGCGCAGGCTTGGAGGGCCGAAGGGCCTGTTCCTGTGCTGTAATTATCTTTGTTCTTTGTTCTTTGTTCTGGGACATTTTGGGAAAGTGTACCAAAGTAAAATCTCTACTCCCACCAGTTCGAAGGAAAAAATCTTCAAGCATAGAGTTGTTAACGAAGTTGACCGATCTCCATCAAGAGAGAAATCAAAAAGCTTCTTCGGTGAGATCAATGATCGTAATCAAGCATTTTGGTCTGCAGATATATATGTCAACGGAAATATCACAAATTTGAAATTAGACACTAGAGCAAGTGTAACAGTGTTATCAGATAAAGAGCTGTGCATTATCTGCAACCAACAGAAACTCAGTTACGTGGCCCAGGAGGAGTTGAACTCAAAGTTAAGGAAAAGCTACAGGCAATACTCCAATACAAGGGAAAGCAGATATTGGAAACACTATGTTCTAAGGCAGCACAAACTCTCTCTCTTAAGTAGAAGAGCTTGTATTGACCTCCATCTTATAAGAAAAGTGGCAGAAGTTAAGCAATAAGAATCCAGGAGTCACTTCCAAATGGACTTCCTGAAATCCTTTCTATACCACCAATACTGTAACCAATTGTAGCACCTTTACCATGGCCCCAACAGAGATCAGCTAATTTAGCAACTATCAAGATTAAGCTGAGACCTTTCTGGTCTGTATGGTTCAGTACAATATCAGGCATGGGATTTAGTCACTTGTGTCTGGAGTTTCCTCCTTGGGCGCAATCAGGAAAACACATCCAAAATGCGTCTGGCATTGTTCCCATCTGGCCGAGCTGAAGTTGTTCCCAAGTTTCTGTACAAACTAATCAACATGAGCCTGAACATAAAAGCTCTCCTGAATCAGCACAAACAACTAGCCAAATTAAGCATACTCAATTTATGACAGGAACCAAGTCAATGAGGCCTCAAGATATTAGGTAGGTAGTAAAAAAGATTAGGAAAAAAAAATCTCCTTCAGGGTGAGGCTGGAGACGACAAAGTAAGTAGCACTTTTCTCTCTGTCCTGCACAGTTTTTCAGTAATTAATTTATATTCCTCTGTACAGAATCAAAGTGTTTTTAACTTTTCTCTCCCTGCAGAAGAATACAACAACAACTTGCATTAATATAGCATTAATGTAATAAAATATTCCAAGGCATTTCACAGGTGCGCTATGAAACAAAACTTGGGGTGAGCTTAATTTATAGAGGGTGTAAGATGGGAGGCCAGCCAGGAATGCATTGGAATAGCCAAGAAATGAGCCAGCCTTCGAGTTGTTTAAAACTTGTATGTTTTCTGCAGTAGCAGAGCAGGTACGAGGCTTTAATTCACTGAGGTTTAGCTGATTTACACTGGATTTATGTGGCCAGGGGTGCCTGTGCATCTGAGAATCTTTGCACAATATAATGAAACCTCCCTGAATAAGAATAATTGGAAGAAACTTGTGTTTTGGGGCTGGGGGTGTGGCCCGTTTTATGGGTGGGAACTTATTCAGGCATAAGATTCAAAGGATGTAAAAGATCACAGATTCTTCGGAATTGTTATGATCAAAACTCATGCCCAAAATTTCTGTAATCCTTTACAGTATCTAACTTGTTTGAGTCTAGATAATGACTGTCTCTGGACACAAATCAGGATGAAACTCCAAGATTTGCTGTTTTAATAGGTTAATCTGAGACTTCCATTTTCAACTTGCAAATTTGTGTAGGCAAATATTTGTTCCTTATTATACAGATTTTGTTTCAGCTCATTGAAAGGGAAACAGCTGCTTTCACCTTAAAGATTCAGTATATTCTGGGGTCTAATGCATCCATGTTCCAAGCTGATAGTCAGCTTTTCAATCCATGTGTCAGCTTGTTAACATTTCACAGGAAAAATCTGCTATTTTTCCACTGGTTCGGTGGTTGGCCAATCAAATCGGTTGGAGAGTGGGACAGGAACCTGTCAGAAGCAATCAAGCAGATGTTAATTCCACTGCACATGAGGCAGAGGCAGAAAATCTTACAAATGAGATGATGCGCTGATAGCTGCAGTTAAAGATGCATTTATTTAGCATTTGTCCCCAAAGAATCATAATAATCAAACACAACTCTAAAATGTAGCTTTTAAGAATGTTTAATTATTTTGAAAGGACAACTCTAGGATCTGCTGAGCTGATAGTTTTTGTCAAGGTTTATTGTCTTCAATAAGAACAGAAAATGCTGGAAATACTCTGAGCAGGTCAAGCAGCGTCTGCTTTTATCATGATAGTTCATCGAAATGAAACGTTAACTTTGTTTTTCTCCCTCCACAGATGCTGCCTGACCTGCTGAATATTTCAAGAATTTTCTGTTTTTATTTCAGATTTCCAGCATTCACAGTATTTTATTTTTTAATTTTTTTTCAAGATTGGTAGCTGACACTTTTTGAAATGAGAAGGGTGTTTCCTGGTGCAACTGGCTTTATTTAAACATTCCTGTTACAGCACTTTCAGAATTGTCAGAGATTAGAAATAAAGTAAAGAATGAGGTTGGACTGGTTATTATTTAATCACACGAAGATTCACATATTTAGAATGCTATGACAGTGTACCACTCTGATGTGATGTGAGTGCCATGTTAATTAAGTCTGCAACTGTAGCGTGCCCAGCATCCACAGGGAAATGTGACATTAATTTACAATAAGAGTATAATAGAGAGCAAAGCCAATACTATGTAACAGTACAAAATTCAGCTTGTCTGCCACTTCATGGAAATCACATTTTTGAGCACTTCAGACCTCTTTTTTATAATAACGTGGTAGCATTTGGAACAGGAGTAGGCTGTTCAGCCCCTTGAGCATGCTTCACCATTCAATTAGATCATGACTGATCTGCATCTCAACTCCATTTTCCTGCTTTTACCAGCTGGACCGCATCATCACAAGGCGAGTCTCTATAAACAGTGTCCAAATCACACGCACCTTCCACAGTGCAGAATGCGACACTGACCAGTCCCTGGTGTGCAGCAAAGTTAGACTCAAACCAAAGAAGCTGCATCACTCCAAGCAGAAGGGCTGCCCGCGCATCAACACTAACAGAATTTCTTATCCACAGCTGTTACATAAGTTTCTAAATTCACTTGAAAAAGCCCTTCAAAACACTCCTACAGGGGATGCAGAGACCAAGTGGGCCCACATCAGGGACGCCATCTATGACTCAGCAATGACCACCTATGGCAAATGTGAGAAGCAGAATGCAGACTGGTTTCAATCTCACTTTGAAGAGGTGGAACCTGTCATAGCCACTAAGTGCATTGCACTGTTGAACTACAAGAAAGCCCCCAGTGAGTTAACATCCGTAGCACTTAAAGTAGCCAGAAGCGCTGCACAAAGAACAGCCCGGTGCTGTGCAAGTGACTACTGGCAACACCTATGCAGTCGTATTCAGCTGGCCTCCGACACCGGAAACATCAGAGGAATGTATGATGGCATTAAGAGAGCCTTTGGACCAACCATCAGGAAGATCGCTCCCCCCTCAAGTCTAAATCAGGGGACACGATCACTGACCAATGCAAGCAAATGGACTGCTGGGTGGAGCACTACCTAAAACTGTACTCCAGGGAAAATGTTGTCACTGAGACCGCCCTCAATGCAGCCCAGTCTCTGCCAGTCATGGATGAGCTGGACGAACAGCCAACAAAATCAGAACTCAGTGATGCCATTGATTCTCTAGCCAGTAGAAAAGCCCCTGGGAAGGACGGCATTAACCCTGAAATAATCAAGAGTGCCAAGCCTACTATACTCTCAGCACTCCATGAACTGCTTTGCCTGTGCTGGGATGAGGGAGCAGTACCACAGGACATGCGCGATGCCATTATCATCACCCTCTATAAGACCAAAGGTGACCGCGGTGACTGCAACCACTACCGTGGAATCTCATTGCTCAGCATAGTGGGTAAAGTTTTCGCTGAAGTCGTTTTAAACAGACTCCAGAAGCTGGCTGAGCGTGTCTACCCTGAGGCACAGAGTGGCATTCGAGCAGTGTGATCCACCACTGACATGCTGTTCTCCCTTCGCCAGCTACAGGAGAAATGCCGCAAACAACAGATGCCCCTCTACGTTGCTTTCATCGATCTCACCAAAGACTTTGACCTCATCAGCAGACGTGGTCTCTTCAGACTACAAGCAAAGATCGGATGTCCATAAAAACTACTAAGTATCATCACCTCATTCCATGATAACATGAAAGGCACAATTCAGCACAGCGGTGCCTCATCAGACCCCTTTCCTATCCTGAGTGGCGTGAAACAGGGCTCTGTTCTCGTACCTACAGTGTTTGGGATCTTCTTCTCCCTGCCGCTCTCACATGCGTTCAAGTCTTCAGAAGAAGGAATTTTCCTCCACACAAGATCAGATGGCAGGTTGTTCAACCTTGCCCGTCTAAGAGCGAAGACCAAAGTACGGAAAGTCCTCATCAGGGAACTCCTCTTTGCTGATGATGCTGCGTTATCAACCCACACAAAAGAATGCCTGCAGAGGCTCATCGACAGGATTGCGGCTGCCTGCAATGAATTTGGCCTAACCATCAGCCTCAAGAAAATGAACATCATGGGACAGGACATCTGAAATGCTCCATCCATCAATATTGGCGACCACGCTCTGGAAGTGGTTCAAGAGTTCACCTACCTAGGCTCAACTATCACCAGTAACCTGTCTCTCGATGCAGAAATCAACAAACGCATGGGAAAGGCGTCAGCTGCTATGTCCAGACTGGCCAAGAGAGTGTGGGAAAATGGCACAGTGACACAGAATACAAAAGTCCGAGTGTATCAAGCCTGTGTCCTCAGTACCTTGCTCTGCGGCAGCGAGGCCTGGACAATGTATGTCAGCCAAGAGCGATGTCTCAATTCATTACATCTTCGCTGCCTCCGGAGAATCCTTGGCATCAGGTGGCAGGACCGTATCTCCAACGCAGAAGTCCTCGAGGCGGCCAACATCTCCAGCATATACACCCTACTGAGCCAGCGGCGCTTGAGATGGCTTGGCCATGTGAGCCGCATGGAAGATGGCAGGATCCCCAAGGACGCATTGTACAGTGAGCTCATCACTGGTATCAGACCCATCGGCCGTCCATGTCTCCGCTTTAAAGACATTTGCAAATGCGACATGAAGTCCTGTGACATTGACCACAAGTCGTGGGAGTCAGTTGCCAGTGATTGCCAGAGCTGCCGGACAGCCATCAAGGCGGGGCTAAAGAGTGGTGAGTCAAACAGACTTAGCAGTTGGCAGGAAAAAAGACAGAAGCGCAAGGAGACAGCCAACTGTGTAACAGCCCCGACGACCAATTTTACCTGCAGCGCCTGTGGAAGAATCTGTCACTCTAGAATTGGCCTTTATAGCCACTCCAAGCGCTGCTTCACAAACCATTGACCACCTCCAGGCGCTTATCCATTGTCTCTCGAGACAAGGAGGCCAAAGAGAAGAAGACTCCATATCCCTTGATACCCTTACCTAACAAGTCTGCAGTGTGCAAAGACTTTTATTCCAATACAAACAAAAATCTTATTGGCAGGCTCAAAAAAGTAAAATGGGCCAGAAATTACAGTTGGTGTTATTAGGAGACAAGCAGTTGACACAGTACAAGATTGCCCTGGCTGCCGTTTTAACAGGGACATTAATCTGTTTATTTTAATGGATCACCATCTTTGTCTAAAATAACGAGTAGTGTCATACAAAGCAGCCAATTGCTTATCATCAACTGTCATTTCTCGGCCCCCTCTCATTAAAGTTTTGAAAACCATTAATGTTTGAAATGCACAGCAGGTTGATCAGAATTTAATGGAGGAAAATACAGGTTAATATTTTGGTATGACACTTCATCAGAATTCTGATTCTGAATCTGAGATTGTTTTGCACAACTGATTTTTGCAACCACTGCTGTCAGCCATCACTTGCTCCCCTCCCTCCACACCCACTCCCCCACCTACACCCACCCCCACCCCCCACCCCACCCTTTGGAGTTACCTGCTAACACCCTGTGACTGGCAAGCTGTCTCCAGGCCTGCGCTTCTTGCTCACAGCTCAGCCATACTATACAAGTGAGGCTGGAAGACCAATTCCCCTTGGTCCTGCCACCAGCCTCTTGAGTGTGAGCTACATGGAGATCCAGCCCGATTTAACCGCAATGCAAATTCTGTGTCAATTTCTGATAACATCAGAATAAACCATTGCAATCAAAGCCAAAAGTAGAGTAACTAGAGTACCAAGAATCAAAGTTAGATCAAGATGTCTATTTTTGTGCCTAACGACACAAATGTGAGAAAGCTGATGGCCTCAGTCTGAATCATCCGGTGATGAGTTTAATGATTTTTTAAAAACTTGCATTTAAAAAAAAATGAAACATATGGCTATAGTTTCACAAATCGATAATACTATTTTAGGTCCTTACCTGGAGAGTTCCTTTATTCAGGAAATGCCTCTGTCCTAATTTAAGTACATTGGAAACCAAATCCTGTCAAAGAACATGCCTACATGAGCACAGTAATCAATTAACTACATCCTATTAATTGCCATTAACTGTGATATTGCTTAGTATTTTGGGCCTTTGAGTAGGATACAGCATGTTGAAAATGCTCAAGCCTAAGGTCAATATATATCCTCAGTCTCGTACATTACATAGCTCCAGTGCAATCATGTACTAATACTTGACAGCAAACCATCAGACCGGATCCAAAACTGGTGCACCAGCCAGCAAGGTTTACAAAGGCTCTGTCATACCACTATGATCCATATTTCATCACAGGATCAGATCTAATGCCAAGTGTAACAGCTTGAGCAGCTAAATCCCCTCTCAGTTACTGATTCAGCACAGATGTGATTATTGTCACTGCCACAGTGCCAACACCAACCCGTGACCACCTGATTGGTTAAAATGAAGCACGGTACCAAATCAACTCAGCACAAGATATTCAAAATTGTTTATTAAAACTTATCTATCTCTCCCCAGTCTTGCTGTGTATCATTTTTTGTCCTAGTGCCAGCATACAACCAATATCAACATCCATTACTAGTAATTAGTGACACTTCACCTGACTCAGAGGGAATGCACAATTCCTCAAGTTAGAATGAGCACGAATTCCAGCCCCGAGCACACATGCATCACATAGTAATAACATTTGTAAAGCTGTTTAAATTGTCAGTGTCTGGTACATTATGTTATTGATGTGTATGTGGACTATAAAATATATTTTATTGGAACTCTCTAGAAGTTTTTTTATGACTACACAGTAACTAAATAACAGTTTGGTGCAGCAAAAATGACTTTGTAATTATGCTATTTTTATGAATGATGAATACATTTCTCTATGTCAACATGCTTACAATTTTCCTCAATTACTCAGTTATCTTTGTAGTAGAGCAAAGAGTTTGGGAAATCCAACACAAGACTTTCTTGGACTAAAATGTTTAGGATTCAGGTAATTGTGATTATGTCTATGTTCTGAATATCTTATTTGTATTGTTGCCTTAATCACTATGATCTGTATCTTAAACATTAAGTATTGGGGTCCAAACCACACTGCATATTATCTACTCCTCCTTTTCTTCTAAAATGAGCTTTACAGAAAAATCAAGGAACTAACTTATAGCAGTTTGTAGCCGTAAGATTCCTGTAAATAAGAAGGACCAGGTGGAGTCTGCAGCTTCTGCAGGTACACCAAAGACAGATCACCTATTAATGAAATGGAAATTTATTTGACATGCTCAACAGAACACTTCAGGAAGAGAAAAGAACAAAAAATACTCATGGCATTTTGAATTAATGTTACAATCATAGACAATTAAAATTTATCTTCAGCTGACAATACATTTCTTTTCTGCATTTATATTAAAATTAAGTTACGTTAAGAGGAATGCAGATTACATTCTCCTGTCAGCCATGAAGAGATTGTAGTTTGCGACAGGTGCTGAATCCAGAGATATCAGACTGGCTTTCCTCCCTTTGGCAGGAGTGCAGCAGGGTAGTCATAATGCCTGCAATCTGATTTCACTGTGCACACAATGGAGATGGTTTCCACGTATGTGGTTGAAATGACGGAAATGTGATGGAAAGAATTCGCTAACTGCATCTAAAACACATTGCAGGAAGTTTCTCACAACCTATAGAGCATACTGTAGACAGTAACTGCCTAGTAGATTGCTGCAGCATCAAGACATCAGGAAGAACTTCTTAGTTTAGAGATACAGCACTGAAACAGGCCCTTCGGCCCACCGAGTCTTAGGACAGTAGCAGCTTCCAGAGTAGCAGCTACCAGAGCTTCAATAGATATCTTGAAGATTAACTTGAATGCCACAGTAGGACATGGCTTTCAAGATCTCACTGGGACAACTCAGTCTGGAATGACACTGAGCCTGTGCCTTACACCAGTGGATGCAGATGTCACTGTCTCTTTGATGAATACCAATCAACTTGCTTCCTTAACATCCCCTCCACTACTGTCTTGACTTGAGGGAGCTTCAGATATGGGTCCAGCACCCCTTGCTTCTCCAAGCACCAGGTTGTCGGAAGCTGGTCTTTCTGGGACTGCATCTACCCTGAGACTAGTGTCACTTTGCATCTTAAAGTTCCAGGAAAAGTATCCCAGATACCAATTGTACCAGCTCACTCAGTACTTTGTAGCAGTATTAGATTAGAAGCTAGAGTAAATAAATTAGCCAGTTGAAAGGCTAGTCACAGTGCTAAGGAACATACACAAAAACATACAAACATATGAATTAGGAGCAGCAGCAGGCCACTCGAGCCCACTCCACCATTCAACTAGATCATGGCTGATCTGATTGTAACCTTAACTTCACATTCCCGCCTACCTCAAACAACCCTTCACCCCCTTACTTATCAAGAATCTATCTACCTCTGCCTTAAAAATATTCAAAGATTCCACTTCCACAGCCTTTTGAGGAGAGCTGATTTTGTTAGCAGTTCTTGGTGAATGTTATTACTTACATTGTGGATAGCTTGATCCCAGTCAGTTAAGAATTCATTTCTATGTCTGCTTTTAACTTTATCAAGGACCTCAACAGAAGTGAGGGAAGAATGTGAGACAGAGGACAGGTGTTTATTTATTTATTGATATAATATAAAAAATAATAAATGTAATTATTGGAAATTCTGGATGATCAGTTGTGCTCTACTTGCTCTGGCAGCTTACAATTTTTCCAGGGTTGTAGTCGTTTTTCCACTGAAGTTACAGTGGGTAGGCAGGAGAAGCCACACAAAATTCAGCCTCCAATGCTTTCCTCTGAAATTTTCTCAGCACTATTTTAGCAGAGACATAAATCCATTTATTTTGCAACAGCAGAGAGAGGGATATTCAGAGCTACAAGTGTAATTTGGACGAAATGTTAAACCAAGACTTCATCTGCCATCTCAGGTGAATGTAGAAGAAAAAAATCATAGAATGGTTACAGTACAGAAGGAGGCCATTCGGTCCATCATGTCTGTGCCGATTCTCTGCAAGAACATCTCAGCTAGTTCCAATCCCCTATCCTAACCACATAGCACAGCTTTTTTTTCTCTTCAGGTATCCAATTCCTTTTTAAAAAGTCATGATTGAATCTACAATTGCCACATTGTCAGGCAGTGCATTCCAGATCCTAACAACTCACTGTATAAAAAAGATTTTCTCATGTCACCGTTAGTTTTTCTACCATTCATCTTGAATCAATATCCTTTGGCTCCTGACCCTTCTGCCATTGAGAACAATTTCTCTCAATCTACTTTGTATGGAGCCTCATAATTTTGAATCCTCTATCAAATCTCCACTCAACCCTTTCTTCTCTAAGGAGAACAACCCCAACTCCTGTTCATCCACATAACTGAAATCTCTCATCCCTGAACCATTCTCCTCAATCTTTCTGTACTCTAATGCCTTCACATTCTTTCTAATGTGTGGTTCCCAGAATTAGACTTAATACTCCACTTGAGGCCGAACTAGTAGAGGCCTGTTACCTGACCTGAACTCAACGGGACCCGACGACATGTGTCGGGTTCAGGTCGGGTCGGGCCCATCTTCAGAGTCCAGCTTTCGTGCTCGGGTCGGGTCAGGCTGACTCCAGGTCGAGTCAGGTCGGGTTGGGCCGGACACACACGGTAAGTGCTCTGCCGGTAAATATTAAAAATAAAAAAACTTACCTGAGCTGGGCATCTGGGACAAAACTGAGTCTGCGCAGTGAGCGAGTGATGTCACGATGACGTCATCGCACATGTGCTGCAGCTTCCTGCAAGTTTCGAGACCGAAGGTAAGTAAAGGGATGGTCGGGTCGGGCTCGGGTCGGGTTTGGTCAGGCACGGGCTAAATCGGAGGGACTCGGGCCGGGTCGGGCTCGGGCCCACTGTGGTTCGGTCGGGTTCCTTTTTCCGACCTGAGCAGGCCTCTACGAACTAATGTTTTATAACGGTTCATTATAACCTCCTTGCTTTTGTACTCTATGGGCTGAATTTAATCAGCGCGCTGCCACCGCACAGTTCCTGCGATGTTACACTCAGGGGCTGATTAAATGGAGGGGACGTCCCCAGCAACGGCGTCCTCACCACTGCACAGGCGCTGGCACCATATTTAAAGGGCTTCAAGCCCTTCAGGTACAGTCAAATTTTTCAAGGCGCCAGCTACCAGAAATTACAGATAAAATGTTACAAAAACTTCCCATCCCCTTTCCAACCCCCTTCCACCCCGCCACTGAGTTATTAATGAATAAAATAACTCATCTCCCAGAAAAAACAATTTGTATAACTACGAACATTCACCCCCTGAACTTCAGTATCTTCAACCCTCAACTCCTTCCAGCATTCCCACACCCAATAGGAATAGTTTTGTCCGCTTCCCCCCACTGCCGCCCTGATAATTTTACTCCTCCCCCCTCCCCACCAGTCTCGGAGTTCTGAGGGAGCGCGATTCGCGACCAGCTGGCGTGGGACGGCCACCGTTGGCAGGTAGGTTATTTTAATAATGCTCATTTAAATATTTTAATGAAGGCCCTGTCGCTTGGTGGTGGGAGTGGGTGGGGCCGCACCAAGGTCTCGCTGCCGCTGCTAATATCCGGTGGGGTCTTCTCACCGTTGTGTGTAGAGGCGGGCTTCTCCCGGCAGAATTTTAATGCTCCCCACCGCCATGACACTAACGTCGAGCTGCTCGTAAAATTCAGCCATATGTCTCTATTTATAAAGCCCAGGATCCTGAATGCCCCTTCAACCAATTTCTCAACCTGCCCTGCCCACTCAACAATTTGTGCACATATATCTCCAGGTCTCTCTGTTCCTGCACCCCTTTTAGAATAGGACCCTTTATTTTCTATTGCCTGTCTTCATTCTTCCAACCAAAATGTATCACTTCACACTTCTCTGCATTAAATTTTGTCTGCTACATATCTGCACAGTCCACCAGCCTGTCGGTCCTCATGAAGTCTATCACTACCCTCCCTGCAGTTCAAAATACTTCCAGGTTTTGTATCATTCGTAAATATTGAAATTGTGCTCTGCACACTCAAGTCTAGCTCATTAATATATATCAAAAGAAAGCGGTGATCCGATGACTGACCCCCAGAGAACCCCACTGTACACCTCTCTCCAGTTTGAGAAACAACCATTCACCACTACTCTCTGTTTCCTGTCACTCAGCCAACTTGTATCCATGCTGCCTCTGTGCCTTTTATTCCATGGGCTTCAAATTTGGTACCAAGTCTTTCAGAACAAAGAACAAAGAACAAAGAAAATTACAGCACAGGAACAGGCCCTTCAGCCCTCCAAGCCTGCGCTGATCCAGATCCTCTATCTAAACATGTCGCCTATTTTCTAAGGGTCTGCATCTCTTTACTTCCTGCCCATTCATGTATCTGTCTAGATACATCTTAAAAGACGCTATCGTGCCCGCGTCTACCACCTCCGCTGGCAACGCGTTCCAGGCACCCACCACCCTCTGCGTAAAGAACTTTCCACGGATATCCCCCCAAAACTTTTCCCCTCTCACTTTGAACTCGTGACCCCTAGTAATTGAATCCCCCACTCTGGGAAAAAGCTTCTTGCTATCCACCCTGTCTAAACCTCTCATGATTTTGTACACCTCAATCAGGTCCCCCCTCAACCTCCGTCTTTCTAATGAAAATAATCCTAATCTACTCAACCTCTCTTCATAGCTAGCACCCTCCATACCAGGCAACATCCTGGTGAACCTCCTCTGCACCCTCTCCAAAACATCTACATCCTTTTGGTAATGTGGCGACCAGAACTGCACGCAGTATTCCAAATGTGGCCGAACCAAAGTCTTATACAACTGTAACATGATCTGTAAACCCTTGTACTCAATACCCCGTCTGATGAAGGAAAGCATGCCGTATGCCTTATTGACCACTCTATTGACCTGCGTTGCCACCTTCAGGGAACAATGGACCTGAACACCCAAATCTCTCTGTACATCAATTTTCCCCAGGACTTTTCCATTTATTGTATAGTTCACTCTTAAATTGGATCTTCCAAAATGCATCACCTCGCATTTGCCCTGATTGAACTCCATCTACCATTTCTCTGCCCAACTCTCCAATCTATCTATATTCTGCTGTATTCTCTGACAGTCCCCTTCACTATCTGCTACTCCACCAATCTTAGTGTCGTCTGCAAACTTGCTAATCAGACCACCTATACTTTCCTCCAAATCATTTATGTATATCACAAACAACAGTGGTCCCAGCACGGATCCCTGTGGAACACCACTGGTCACACGTCTCCATTTTGAGAAACTCCCTTCCACTGCTACTCTCTGTCTCCTGTTGCCCAGCCAGTTCTTTATCCATCTAGCTAGTACACCCTGGACCCCATGCGACTTCACTTTCTCCATCAGCCTACCATGGGGAACCTTATCGAACGCCTTACTGAAGTCCATGTATATGACATCTACAGCCCTTCCCTCATTAATCAATTTTGTCACTTCCTCAAAGAATTCTATTAAGTTGGTAAGACATGACCTTCCCTGCACAAAACCATGTTGCCTATCACTGATAAGCCCATTTTCTTCCAAATGGGAATAGATCCTATCCCTCAGTATCTTCTCCAGCAGCTTCCCTACCACTGACGTCAGGCTCACCGGTCTATAATTACCTGGATTATCCCTGCTACCCTTCTTAAACAAGGGGACAACATTAACAATTCTCCAGTCCTCCGGGACCTCACCCGTGTTTAAGGATGCTGCAAAGATATCTGTTAAGGCCCCAGCTATTTCCTCTCAGACTTCCCTCAGTAACCTGGGATAGATCCCATCCGGACCTGAGGACTTGTCCACCTTAATGCCTTTTAGAATACCCAGCACTTCCTCCCTCCTTATGCTGACTTTACCTAGAGTAATCAAACATCTGTTCCTAACCTCAACATCCGTCATGTCCCTCTCCTCGGTGAATACTGATGCAAAGTACTCGTTTAGAATCTCACCCATTTTCTCTGACTCCACGCATAACTTTCCTCCTTTGTCCTTGAGTGGGCCAATCCTTTCTCTAGTTACCCTCTTGCTCCTTATATATGAATAAAAGGCTTTGGGATTTTCCTTAACCCTGTTTGCTAAAGATATTTCATGACCCCTTTTAGCCCTCTTAATTCCTCGTTTCAGATTGGTCCTACATTCCCAATATTCTTTCAAAGCTTCGTCTTTCTTCAGCCTCCTGGACCTTATGTATGCTTCCTTTTTCCTCTTAGCTAGTCTCACAATTTCACCTGTCATCCATGGTTCCCTAATCTTGCCATTTCTATCCCTCATTTTCACAGGAACATGTCTCTCCTGCATGCTAATCAACCTCTCTTTAAAAGCCTCCCACATATCAAATGTGGATTTACCTTCAAACAGCTGCTCCCAATCTACATTCCCCAGTTCCAGCCGAATTTTGGTATAGTTGGCCTTCCCCCAATTTAGCACTCTTCCTTTAGGACCACTCTCGTCTTTGTCCATGAGTATTCTAAAACTTACGGAATTGTAATCACTATTCCCAAAGTAGTCCCCTACTGAAACTTCAACCACCTGGCCGGGCTCATTCCCCAACACCAGGTCCAGTATGGCCCCTTCCCGAGTTGGACTATTTACATACTGCTCTAGAAAACCCTCCTGGATGCTCCTTACAAATTCTGCTCCATCTAGACCTCTAACACTAAGTGAATCCCAGTCAATGTTGGGAAAATTAAAATCTCCTATCACACCACCCTGTTGCTCCTACATCTTTCCATAATCTGTTTACATATTTGTACCTCTATCTCACGCTCGCTGTTGGGAGGCCTGTAGTACAGCCCCAACATTGTTACCGCACCCTTCCTATTTCTGAGTTCTGCCCATATTGTCTCACTGCTCGAGTCCTCCATAGTGCCCTCCTTCAGCACAGCTGTGATATCCTCTTTGACCAGTAATGCAACTCCTCCACCCCTTTTACCTCCCTCTCTATCCCGCCTGAAGCATCGATATCCTGGGATATTTAGTTGCCAGTCATACCCTTCCCTCAACCAAGTCTCAGTAATAGCAATAACATCATACCCCCAGTTACTAATCCAAGCCCTAAGTTCATCTGCCTTACCTACTACACTTCTTGCATTAAAACAAATGCACCTCAGACCACCAGTCTCTTTGCATTCATCATCTGCTCCCTGCCTATTCTTTCCCTTAGTCACGCTGACTTCATTATCTAGTTCCTTCCAGGCTTTAGTTACTACCTCCTTACTGTCCACTGACCTCCTCATTTGGTTCCCATCCCCCTGCCACATTAGCTTAAACCCTCCCCAACAGCATTAGCAAAAGCACCCCCAAGGACATTGGTTCCAGTCCGGCCCAGGTGTAGACCATCTAACTTGTAATTGTCCCACCTCCCCCAGAACCGGTCCCAACGTCCCAAAAATCTGAACCCCTCCCTCCTGCACCATCTCTCAAGCCACGCATTCATCCTGACTATTCTTTCATTTCTACTCTGACTATCACATGGCACTGGTAGCAATCCTGAGATTACTACCTCTGAGGTCCTACTTTTTAACTTGGCTCCTAACTCCCTAAATTCTGCTTGTAGGATCTCATCCCGTTTTTTACCTATATCATTGGTGCCTATGTGCACAACGACAACTGGCTGTTCACCCTCCCCTTTCAGAATGTTCTGCTGCCGATCTGAGACATCCCTGACCCGTGCACCTGGGAGGCAACATACCATTCGGGAGTCTCGTTTTCGACCACAGAACCGCCTATCTACTGGCCTTGCAATCAAATGACCGATGACTATAGCCCTTCCACTCTTTTTCCCGCCCTTCCGAACAGCAGAGCCAGCCACGGTGCCATGAACCTGGCTACTGCTGCCTTCCCCTGGTGAGCCATCTCCCCCAACAGTATCCAAAATGGTATACCTGTTTTGGAGGGAGATGACCGCAGGGGACACCTGCGCTGCCTTCCTGCTCTTTCTCTGCCTTTTGGTCACCCATTCCCTTTCTCCCTCAGCAATCCTAATCTGCGGTGTGACCAATTCGCTAAACGTACTATCCACAACCTCCTCAGCATCGCAGATGCTCCAAAGTGAGTCCATCCGCAGCTCCAGAGCCGTCATGCAGTCTAACAAGAGCTGCAGCTGGACACACTTCCACCACTTTTATGTGGCACTTTATCAAACGCCCTTTGGAAGTCCATGTACACCACATCAACTGCATTACCCTCAGCAACCGTTTCTGTTACCTTATCAAAAAAACTCCCAAATGAGTTAGTTAAACATGGTTTTCCTTTAACAAATCCATGCTGGCTTGCATTAATTAATCCACACTTGTCCAAGTGACTGTTAATTTTGACCCAGATTATCATTTGTAAAAGCTTTCCCACCATTGAGGTTAAACTGACTGTCCTATACTTCTGTGTTTATCCTTATACCCTTTTTTGAACAAGGGTGTAACATTTCCATTTCTCCAGTCCTCTCACACCACCCCTGTATCCAAGGTGGGGTGGAAGATTATGGCCAGTGTCTCCGCAATTTCCTCCCTTACTTCCCTCAGTCTCCTCAGATGCATTCCATCCGGTACTGGTGACTTATCAACTTTAAGTACAGCCAGCCTCTCTAACACCTCTTTATCTATTGTTCGCCCATCCAGTAGGTCAACTAACTCCTCTTTCACTCGGACTTTGGCAGCATCTTCTTTGGTAAAGACAGATGCATAGTACACATATAATACCTCAGCCATGCCCTCTGCCTCCATGTATAGATTCCACTTTTGGTCCCCAATCAGCCCCACTACTTCCCTTTACCCTTTTATTATTTATATGCCTATAGAAGATTTTTGGATTCTTTTTATGTTAGCTGCCAGTCTCTTCTCATACTCCCTCTTTGCCTGTTATTTCCTTTATCAGTTCCCCTCTGAACTTTCTATATTTGGCCTGACTCTCACTTGAGTTATCGACCTGACATCTGTCATATGCATCGTATTACTCCTTCATTTTACTCTCTATCTCATTCATTATCTAGGGAACTTTGGCTTTAATTGCCCTACCTTACCCTTTGTGGGAATGTACCTTAACTATCTCATCTTTAAAGGCAGCCCATTGTTATATTACAGTTTTGTCTGTCAATCTTTGACTCCAATTTGCCTTGGAGAAATTCATTCTTCCCCCCATTGAAATTGGCCTGCCTCCAATTAAATATTTTTACTCTGGATTGCTCTTTATCCTTTTCCATAGCTAACCTAAACTTTATGATACTGTGATCACTGTTCCCTAAATGTTCCCCAACTGCCACTTGATCTACTTGACCCTCCTCATTCTCCAGAATGAGATCCAGCAAAGCCTCCTTCCTCATTGAGCTGGAAATTACTGATCAAGAAAATTCTCCTGGACACAATTCAGAAATTCTTTCCCTTCTCTGCTCTTTCCACTATTACTATCCCTGTCTCTATTCAGATAATTAAGGTCCCTCATTAGGACTACTCTATAGTTTTTGCACCTCTCTATAATTTCCTTGTAAATTTGCTCCTTTACATCTTTCCCAATAGTTGGTGGCCTATAGAATACACCCAGTAGTGTAATGATACCTCTATCGTTTCTTAACTCTAACCAAATAGATTCTGTGATTGACTCCTCTAGGACATCCTCTCTCTCCAATACTGTAAAATTCTCCATAATCAATACTGCCACCACTCCTCCTTTCTTTCCATCTCTGAACACCTTGTATCCAGGAATATTTAGTATCTAGTCCAGGTGTCTGTTATCACCACAACACCATATTCCCATGTGCCTTTCTGCACCTGCAGCTCATCAACTTAATTTAGCACACTTTGTATGTTTAAATACATGCTCTGTAAACCTAATTTAGATGTATTGCACTTCCTCTTACTCTGACCCCATCTAACACCTTGTCATGGCACTATCGGAAAAAGAGCAGTGCAGTTCTCCCCATGTTCTCTCTGATATTTACCTGTCAACCAACAGCTAAACCAGATTATCTAGCCATTATCTCATTGCCATTTGTAAGACCTTGTGGTGTGCTCTAAGCACTGCCGCGTTTCCTACAATATAACTGTGACGACACATTAAAAGTGCTTCATTGGTTGTAAAGTATTTTGGAAAGTCCTGAGAGAGTGAAATATATCATATAAATGTAAGTCTTTTCTTATTACAATAGGAAACTGGGATGAGGCATTGGACTAAATTTTATGGGCCCCCTTGGGATGGAAACGGAGGCGAGGGAACCCAAAAAATTCCGTCAAAAGGTGGGGGGCGGAGAACCCATCACCTTCCCGATGACATCCAGTTTAGTCCAGGGCGGGGAAGGCCAAGGACAGCCTTCCCACCCCAGACTAATTGAGTTCCCCATCATCAGTACAAAATTCAGCCCATTGACTTAGTACATTGGGGTAAATTCTTGAAGTTTAACACAATGGGAGACAGATCAGAGTATTGGGTGCAGAGGTCAGCATGCCCAATTTGTGCCACTTTTGATTTTCCAGTCACAAAATTTAATGATCTATAAGCCCATTTCTCTCATTTATATTTCTAGAGAGTGAGGACTGAGATGAGCAGGAATTTCTCACTAAATGTGTTAGCTATGGTGCAGTTGGTAGCACTCTTGCCTCTGAATCACATAGTTCTGGGGTCAAGACCCATTCTGGAGCTTGAGCAGAAAAAGCTATATTGAAACTCCAATGTGATCTTTGGCCTCCTTGTCTCGGGAGACAATGGGTAAGCGCCTGGAGGTGGTCAGTGCTTTGTGAAGCAGCACTTGGAGTGGCTATAAAGGCCAATTCTATTGTGACAGACTCTTCCACAGGTGCTACAGATAAAATTGGTTGTCGGGACTGTTACACAGTTGGCTCTCCCCTTGCGCTTCTGTCTTTTTTCCTGCCAACTGCTAAGATTGTTTGACGCACCACTCTTTAGCCCTGCCTTTATGGCTGCCTGCCAGCTCTGGCGATTGCTGGCAACTGACTCCCACGACTTGTGATCAATGTCACAGGACTTCATGTCGTGTTTGCAGACGTTTTTAAAGTGGAGACATGGATGGCCGATGGGTCTGATACCAGTGATGAGCTCGCTGTACAATGTGTCCTTGGGGATCCTGCCATCTTCCATGCAGTTCACATGGCCAAGCCATCTCAAGCGCCGCTGGCTCAGTAGGGTGTATATGCTGGGGATGTTGGCCGCCTCGAGGACTTCTGTGTTGGAGATACGGTCCTGCCACCTGATGCCAAGGATTCTCCGGAGGCAGCGAAGATTGAATGAATTGAGACGTCGCTCTTGGCTGACATATATTGTTCAGGCCTCGCTGCCGTAGAGTAAGGTAATGAGGACACAGGATTGATACACTCGGACTTTTGTGTTCCGTGTTAGTGCGCCATTTTCCCACACTCTCTTGGCCAGTCTGGACATAGCAGTGGAAGCCTAGTACTGAGGAAGCAGTTCATTGTTGGAGATGCTCTCTTTTGGATGAGATGTTAAACTGAGGTCCCAGCTATTTGCGCGAGTGGATATAAATGATACCATGCACTATTTTGAAGAAGAGCAGTGGGGTTATCCCTGGTGTCCTGGCCAATATTCATCCCTCAATCAAAATCACCAAAAAGACAGATTAACTGGTCATTATCACATTCCTGTTTGTGGGTATTTGCGGTGTGCATACTGGCTGCTGTGTTTCCTGTATTACAGCAGTGACTACACTTCAAAAAATAATTTGCTGTAAAGTGCTTTGAGACATCCGGTGGTCGTCAAAAGTGCTATATAATTACAATTCTTCCTTTAAAAGATTGTAAATCTTTCAAATTCTCTGCACCAGAGAACCATGGATGCTCAGCTGTTGAATATGTTCAAGAAGGAGTTTGTTAGATTTTTGGGTAATAAGGGAATTAAGGGATATAGGGATAATGCGGGAAGGTGGAATTGAGGTAGAAAAGCATAAGGGATTTTGGGCGGCAGAAATAGAAGCATTGATTACAAAATCAGGGAAGTTATGCTGAACCTTTATAAAGTTCTGATTAGGCCCCAACTAGAGTTTTGCATCCAGTTCTGGTCACCATACTTCAGAAAGGATGTGAGGATCTTTGTGGTGCAGAAGAGATTTACCAGAATGCTTCCAGGGATGGGGCATTTTAGTTACAAAACTACAACAGGGGAGGTGGTGGCAGAGTGGTATTGTCACTGGACTAGTAACTCAGAGGCCAAGGGTATTACTCTGGGAGACATGGGCTCGAATCCCACCACAGAAGACGGTGGAATTTGAATTTAACTAATAAATCTGGAATCAAAAGCCAGTCTAATTGGCCATGAAACCATAGCTTCTTGTAAAAACCCATCTGGTTCACCTTTAAGGAAGGAAATCTGCTGTCCTTACTTGGTCTGGCCTACATGTTACTACAGACCTACTCTTAAATGCCCTCTGAAATGGCCTAGCAAGCCAGTCAGTTGTATCTAACCACTACGAATTCTATAAGGAATGAAACTGGACAGACTACCCAGCATCCACCTAGGCAACGGAGATGACAATGGCAAACCCAGCCTTGTCGACCCTGCAAAGTCCTCCTTACTAATATCTGGGGGCTTGTGCCAAAGTTGGGAGAGCTGTCCCACAGACTAGTCAAGCAACAGCCTGACATAGTCAAACTCACCATTAACATCCCCAGGTGTGTCCTGTCCCACCGGCAGGACAGACCCAGCAGAGGTGGTATATAGACGGGAGTTTGCCTGGAAGACCTCAACATCGACTCAGGACCCCATGAAGTCTCATGGCATCAGGCCAAATATGGGCAAGGAAACCTCCTGTTGATTACCACCCACCGCCCTCCCTCAGCTGATGAATCAGTACTCCTCCATGTTGAACACCACTTGGAGGAAGCACTGAGGGTGGCAAGGGTGCAGAATGTACTCTGGGTGGGGGACCTCAATGTCCATCACCAAGAGTGGCCCGGTAGCACCACGACTGACCGAGCTGGCCGAGTCCCAAAGGACATAGCTGCTAGACTGGGTCTGCGGCAGGTGGTGAGGCAACCAACAAGAGGGAAAAATGGACTTTACCTCGTCGTCACTAATATGCCTGCCGCAGATGCATCTGTCCATGACAGTAGTGGTAGTAGTGACGTCCTTGTGGAGACAAAGTCCCGCCTTCATATTGAGGATACCTTCCATCATGTTGTGTGGCACTAACGCTGTGCTAAATGGGATAGATTTTGAACAGATCCAGCATTGCAAAAATGGGCATCCATGAGGTGCTGTGGGCCATCAGCAGCAGCAGAATTGGACTCAACCACAATCTGTAAGCTCATGGCCCGGCATATCCCCCACTCTACCATTACCATCAAGCTGGAAGACCGAGCCTGGTTCAATGAAGAGTGCAGAAGGCTATGCCAGGAGCAGCACCAGGCATACCTCAAAATGAGATGTCAACCTGGTGAAACTACAGCTCAGGACTACTTGCATGCCAAACAGTGTAAGCAGCATGCGATACAGAGAGCTAAGCAATCCCAAAACCAATGGATCAGATCTAAACTCTGCAGTCCTGCCACATTCAACCTTGAATGGTGCTGGACAATGAAACAACTAAGTGGAGGAGGTGGCTCCACAAATATCCCCATCCTCAATGATGGGGGAGCCCAGCACATCAGTGCGAAAAGAAAATGCTGAAGCATTTGCAACAATCTTCAACCAGAACTGCCAAGTGGATGATCCATCTTGACCTCTTCCTGAAGTCCCAGCAGCACAGCTGTCAGTCTTCAACCAATTCGATTCACTCCGCATGATATCAAGAAATGACAGAAGGCACTGGATACTGCAAAGGCTATGGGCCCTGACAATATTCCGGCAATAGTTCTGAAGACCTGTGCTCCAGAACTTGCCCTGCTCCTAGCCAAGCTCTCCTAGTACAGCTACAACATTGGCATCTACCCAGCAATATGGAAAATTGCCCAGATATGTCCTGTACACAAAAAGCAGGATAGGTCCAACCTGGCCAATTACCTCCCTACCAGTCTACTCTCAATCATCAGTAAAGTGATGGAAGGTGTCGTCGACAGTGCTATCAAGTGGCACTTGCTTAGCAATAACCCACTTACTGATGCTCAGTTTGGGTTCCATCAGGGCCACTCAGCAGGGGGGCTGCCATGTGGCCTCGCCACCGCCGGTAATATGGGGCTGGGCCTTCCCAGCGCAAGGCCGGTAGTGGACCTCTCCCAGAGGTATTTTCTGGCACCCCCCCACCCCCACCACGACCCCAAATTTGGGGGGCCCGGTACTCAAGAAGATATCTTCCTAACAGGTACAAAGTTTTAACAAACTGATGAGTAAAATGAGGGAAAATTCACAGATCACATTCATACAGAGGTGATATATTTTTCTTGATTACAACCTCCTTAGTGGATGGACCCAATGGAGAAATTATTTTCCAGTGCAATTGCATTGTCATAAGATAGTTATAGTGAAGTATTCATGATTGTTTTAAAATACTGGGTTCAGTCCTTTCTCAATACATCAGCATATTGTGCTATTTCCTTATATCACACTTTCCAGACTTACTATTGTGGTCACATCTGTAGTATAGTGTACATTAGCTGGTGCTGGTAGATTATGTATATAGATCTTAGGGTGCAATGTCACAGGGTGCAATGTCACAAGCCTGCATCTCGTGCTGCTCAGTGTTCATGTAGATACCCTAGTAAGAAGAGCTCTGTAAATAAACTCCAGTAATTTGACCCACAGTCTGCTTTCCTCATTCAATACTAATAACACATTGACAAGATAGTATAGCACCTGGCTGTGAACTCTGTCAAGATATAGCAAACCCATTTTCACTGTGACTGGTAGTCCTGCAACCCTACATATTTTCTTAAGTTGCTTCCGGTTATGGGACGACCTTAAGAGGACCACTTAAGAAGCAGTAAGTGAAGATCACCAGAGGAAGTGATGTCACATCACACATGACCAGGGAGTTGTAGGTGTAGCCCATGTTGGTGTGGCTCCTGCAGTAGTTGTGTATGTTGTTCTACTTTAAAGTATAATTAAAAAAATGTTTTCTTTGGATATTACTTTCAGTCCTGTGAATCTTACAATAGTTCACATACCAAAGTAACAAATAATATTATATGATGGCAACATTTGGGATATATTTTTCTGAAGACCACCAAATATTTCATAGTAGCAACATTTGATTTTCTTGTGAAGAGCATACCAAGACTGAACAAAGAACAGCTAATTGCCTACCTGGAGTGGCTGAAGATTCAGTCAGGGAGCATTTGGCTGGAGACTCCCCAACAGTGCAGTGAGCTAACACCACAGACAGGTCCCTGGGAGGTGTTGAAACTCTGTAAGTACAGTAGGAAATTTGCCAGGAGTTCGGAGCTTTCAACTAATCTGGCAGTGGGTCAAAAAATTCAAAAGCTGTAGTACAGCCATAACTGTTTTAGTTTTCGTGGTAATTTATGCTTCATGGGTGGAGCTTAAGCCAAAAGGAAAGAGAAAATCTCAACAACACCACTGGAGGTCCAGCGTGAAGTAAATAGCTGGCTGTGGCAGCTGCCGGTACTGCTTTCTGCAGCCCACTGTAGAAAATACTGTTCTCTGAGTTTAGAAAAAAATAATTGAATCAGCTGTGTAAACAAAGAACTGCTCTCTCGGTTTAAAGAAAAGCACAAAAGCCGCTGTCGGCTCAATCTTAAAAGGGAAGGCCTGTAAAAACAAACCTGTCTAGAAAAGAAAACAGAAAGCTGTACCTGTAAAAAGTCCTTTATTTATAAAACAGTAGAATCAAACAGAAAATGGCTTTCAGGTATCCGGTTGTGGACTGGAAGGCATTGGACGTAGCGTATGGATTTAAATTGTTTGGACAACAAATGAAACTGTGTTTCCTAGATCAAGAAGTGAGTGAACCAGAGAAACAAGCTATCAAAATCAAGATCACACTGGGCAATGAGGGCCTGCAGTGGATCAACACATCAGGATTATCAGCTGAGGATCAGAAGGACACTAGCAAGATATGGATGTTCCAGGAGGAGCAACTCAAGGTGAAGTTCAATTTCTGAGTCCATAGGCTTGAGCTTATAACCTACTGGCAACGGCAAGATGAGTCCATTGACCAGTTTGCTGCTAGGTGCTGAGACAAAGCTCAAGCATGCGACTTTGCAGATAATGAATTGTCTGAATGGGTTATAGAGCCAGT
Source organism: Heterodontus francisci (assembly GCF_036365525.1). NCBI lineage: Eukaryota > Metazoa > Chordata > Chondrichthyes > Heterodontiformes > Heterodontidae > Heterodontus > Heterodontus francisci. Next base: position 83,031,612 of record NC_090376.1, read on the forward strand.
AATCGTGTCCAGCTCATTAGAAGCCTTTCAAAAAGGCCTGCTAGAAAAGAAGAAAGGGTACACCAGAGCTGCACTACTTAATAATGGAAAGAAATTTGAAGCCACCATGGCAGAGCACCAACAGTTACAACCATTGGGGGCAGCTACGACAATTGGTATGGTAACCAAGACTCAGAAGTCTGCTAAGCCTTGTGGCAAATGTGGCCTGACTCAATCAATTCACAGTTGTCCAGAATACCAGGACCAGTGCAAAGTTTGTGGCATGCGAGGACATAGAGCAAGGCAGTGCAGAAGGCCAAGCTCAGATACTGCACACAGAAATGGTGCTGGATCACATGCAAAGAGAATGCCTGCAAGACAGGATGGCAAATGCAACAAACAGTATGCTAACTGGTACAACCACAGTGGGAGGAGTGCAAATTTTATTCTAGTTTCACTTCTCCACAGGTCACAACATATATTTAAATTTTCCCATTTACTGATACGGTCAATCATATACCATTTTTCCCAGAATAAAACACACTAACCAGCTTTCTTTAATGAAGAACAAAATGATTAGTTTATTATAAAACAAGTCTTAACCAGTAATGAAACAAAGGATAAACACAAAGATTGAAATTTTAAAGTTCCTTTTTCACCTCACACACACACACACACCCACACACACACACACGTGTTAAATGGAAAAATAAAAGGGATTTTTGTTCACAGCTCTATTACAGACAAAAAAAACACGGGCTGAATACTTGCTCATTATTGAAGAAAACAGCAGATGAGATATGTTGTGTTCCAAAACTGCCGTACAGTCTGGCTTCCAAGTACACATAGACAGGTCACTGGGATCTTTTAGAACAGTTCTTTTCAGGCGGCGTTGAGAATTAATTTAGCAGGCTTATCTTCAAAGACAGGAGATGAGAAGAGTTGACACAGTGAGCTTCTCAGAGCCTTTTAGAAGGTGCTGGAAAGTTGAGCTTGGTTGTGGTCTTAATGTTGCTTAATATCACGAGGGCTCCGCGACTGGCGTTCCCTTTTCACCGGCCACCAATTTCGGCGGCGAGAGTATAAATTTCAGCCATGTGTGGCTAAGGTTGTACATCCCAGCTTATCCCTACAGACTCTTTTAAATGCTGTGATTAGCCTTGTTAGGTCTTCTCATTGCTCTGCATCTAAATATGAAAGCATAGTGTTATATATTGTTATACTATCTGTAAAGTGCTAGGAACTAATTAGCTAGGTAGTAGTTGCTATGTGTAAGAGTTCCAGTGGGGCCACATTCATGGCTGCACTGGAGAGTCATGGGATATGTAACATAAAACCAGTTTTATCAGTCCTACAGCCGGCAGCGTGCTGGATGAACAAATAAATGAAAAGCTCAAGCCTTTCCAAGTTTAAAGTGTGATTATTTCCAACATCTGGGAACCAGAAAACAACAAGATGTAACACATGGTGTTCAACCTCCCTAACAATTCAGTATTAGCTAACCAGATAGTAGAAGGTTCAATTTGAGAATTGTCTAGGCCTCCTTCTGCCTCATCCTCACGATCCCTTTCATTCTTCTTTGTCCCTACGGCCTGACATACCTGTGCTTGCTTATCCTCCTCGCTGCGATAATATTGTTTCAACATATTGATATGACATAGCCAATTCTTTTTCCGGCGATCTGGGATGTCAATCAAATAATTTGCCTTACCAATTCTCATGATCACTTTATATGGACCACCGAATCGTGCTTTCAATGGGTCTTAGCATACTTGTCTGCCCATTTCTTCACAGTTCTTTGGGAAGCTTTAAGGTGCTTTTGAGCCACTTTGCAAGCTTTTGTGAACCATTGTTGGAATAGGGATACATAATCTAGCACAGCAGATTCGTCCCTCTGTTCTGAAAACTTTCTTTAATTAGTTTTAGAGGACCTCATCTCATGTATGTAAACTAATTCAAAAGGACTAAAACCTGTCAACTCATTAGGTGAATCCCTAGTGGCAAATAAAAGAACTTCTAGCCCTTTATCCCAACCATAGGAATATTCATGACAGTATGCCTGGATCAACATTTTGAGGGTCTGATGGTACCTTTCTAAAGCTTCTTGTGTCTGTAGGTGGTAGGCTGAAGATTTTAACTGTGTTATACCTAAATTACCCATAACTTCCTGAAAAATGTTAGACATAAAATTGGAACCTTGATCCAATTGAATCTCAATGTTGTGTGCTAACCTTAAACGGACCAGCTTAATTAGCTGTAAGTGAAGATCACCAGAGCAGTGATGCCATGTCACACATGACCAGGGAGATGTGGGTGTAGCTCGACAGAGTGAAATGTATGTTAGTATGGCTCCTGCAGTAGCTTATACACACACATATAGTTATGCGTCCATCCCAGCTGCCACTGCTGTTCACTGAACTGGCTCAGGTGGAGGGGTGGTTTCTTGGAGACAAGGGCGATCCCTTGCAGACATGGCTCCCGACACCAGTGAGAGACCCTGCCACTACTGCAGAGGAGAGGTACAATGCCAGCCATTGAGCTACAAAAGCCACCATTGAGCAGGTGATCAGCATGCTGAAAACGCGCTTCCAATGCCTGGATAAATAGGGTGATACCCTGTACTACAGGCCAAAAAGGCCAGCTCCTTTCTTTGCTGCTCACTGTGCTCTGCACAACTATGCAGCCAATAGGGGGCCAGGCCTGGCATGTTGAGGAAAGATGTCAACAGGATTCCTTGTCGGACTATGAGGACCTATAACAGGAAAGGCAGATGGCACCCAGGCTCTGCAGGGCTAGCAGTGAGCTAGGGATGACTGGCAGTGGCTTATCAGACAAAGGCTCTCTGCTCCATAGGAACTGACATGAGCTCTGCAAGTCACACATCACCCTCGCTCACCTGCTATGCAGCAGTCCAATCTGCAGCATCCCTGTGTAAACCACTAGAGGCAGCCGCTGACTGAGTCAATGTCCATGTCACTGCATCCATAGAGACACTCATGTGTAATGGTGGCATTGCAATGATGTTATTGCATACGTTGGCTCTCATGAAGGGCCAATAGTGCAAAGGGATGTGACATTGGTGCTGCATGCTGGCACACATCACTCACACAGAGAAAAGGACACACATGTTGGTGAGGAACATTTAGTGAAAGACTTATTTATATTGCTGTGACACCCATGCATTCCCATTTGTGTCAGTGTGTTCTCTGTAAATGCTTGCGAGTGCCCTTCTCGGTGCAACCTCTGTGCTAGCAGCCTGATTGGAGGAAGGCTGCTGATCTGATTGCTCTTTGGCTGTGGATGAATTTGGCGCTTGTATCCTGTGTGCACGAGGCCTAGAGGGCCCTGGCTGGCTGGGGGAGTGCTCGTTCATCACCTTCCGGCATTGGACGCTTTGACGGCAGATAGCCCCATGGCTACTCACCTCCTCTGCCATCTCCAGCCAGACTGCCTTGTTCAGGCATCACCATTGCTGGTGAAAAGGACCTCCCACCTTGCCCGCACAGCCTGGAGGAGAGTGAGCAGGGAGCCTTCGCTGCACTGTGGGGCCACCCAAGAGTACCCCTCTGCCAACCTCAGTTCTTGGTGTTGTCCTTTAAATGCAAAGGTGACTCCATCGTCTAACTGCTGTAACGTCTGGCTGTAAGGTTTGCCATGCACATGTTTGAAAACCAATGCAGGACTAGTGAGGGAATCTGTGCTGTTGTCGTGGTTTTTCAACTATTACACATCGATGCATGTTCACAAACACTTTGCTTCTGCAGCAGCTGATCATAATTATTGGTGTAATATTTCTAGCTGGCAATGCAGCTAGAATATGAACATATTTTCCTGGTTTTTTACAAAGGTCGTTTAATTGCGATTACATGTATTTTCACATAACAGTTAGCAGTGAAATGAATACAGATGCCAAATGCATATTAGTCTGCGGCTTTTCACAGTCAAATGATTAGAAGCCCATAGTATGTAGATATTCTTCAACTATGGTTTCATTTCTGTTGTGTATTTGCCTTTTATGGTACATTTAAGTCTCTTGTCCTGGAATGTGTGAAATTAAGATTATTCACCCAGGTGCGTCATGCCTACAAGAAGGAATGTTACACACAGTGAAGAAGAGGATTGCAACTTCACAGGACACTGGGACACAGCAGGATAAGTATGTGGCAGCAAAGCAGAAAGTGCTGAGGAAACTCAGTAAATCAGGCAGCATCAGTGGAATTAACTTTCAGGTCTGTGAACTTGGTCAAGTTAACTTTGCTTCTCTCTCCACGGATGCTGCCTGATCTGCTGAGTTTCCCCAGCACTTTCTGCTTTTCTGCCAGATTGACAGCAGTCCCACTCTTCAACAGTGAGGTAAGTATTTCATTGGCAGCTGTGAGGAAGCAGGTGCTTGGGTGCTTTAGGTAGGGCCCCTGCACCTGCTGCACGGCTGTCAAAAGGTACCTCACTTGCGCCAAATGTCCTGTCTCTCCCCACGTAATATGGGGGGGTGGGGGGGGGCGGCCGCTGAATGCGGGCACGCTACCAAGTTCAAAGCACGGCACTGCTGAGTGCAGCACGCGAATAAAATATAGGCCCAGATCCTTTTTCACTAATGTCCTTACGTCATCCTTTTCTATCAGGGCTACCACTGCCTCCCCCCGCTTCCCTTTGCCATTCTGTCTGTATTTCCAAAATATTGTGTACACTGGAATATTTATTTCTCAACCTTGAACACCATGTAACCGTGTCTCTCTAATGGCGAATAGGTAGAGTCATAGAATCATAGAGTTATACAGCACAGAAACAGGCCCTTCAACCCATTGTGTCCATGCCGGCCATCAAGCACCTATCTATTCTGATCCCATTTTCCAGCACTTGGCCCGTAGCCTTGTATGCTATGGTGTTTCAAGTGCTCATCTAGATGCTTCTTAAATGTTGTGAGGGTTCCTGCCTCCACCATCCTTTCAGGCAGTGTGTTCCAGATTCCAACCACCCTCTGGGTGAAAACATTTTTCCTCAAATCCCATCTAAACCTCCTGCCCTTTACCTTAAATCTATGCCTCCTGGTTATTGACATCTCTGCTGAGGGAAAAGGTTTCTTCCTATCAATGCCCTTCATAATTTTGTATACCTCAATCAGGTCTCCCCTCAGCCTTCTCTGTTCTAAGGAAAACAACCCTAGCTTTTTCAGTCTCTCTTCATAGCTGAAATGCTCCAGCCCAGGCAACAACCTGGTGAATCTCCTCTGCACCCTCTCCAGTACAATCACATCCTTCCTATAATGTGGTGACCAGAACTGTACACAGTTCTCCAGCTGTGGCCTAACTAGCGATTTATACAGCTCCATCATAACCTCCCTGCTCTTATATTCTATGCCTCGGCTAATAACAGCAAGTATCCCATATGCCTTCCTAACTACCTGATCTACCTGTGCTACTGCCTTCAGTGATCAATGGACAAGTACACCAAGGTCCCTCTGACCTTCTGTACTTCCTAAAGTCCTACCACCCATTGTATATTCCCTTGCCTTGTTAGTCCTCCCAAAATGCATCACCTCACACTTCTCAGGATTAAATTCCATTTGCCGCTGCTCTGCCCATCTTACCAGCCCATCTATATCATCCTGTAATCTAAGGCTTTCCTCCTCACTATTTACAACACCACCGATTTTCATGTCATCTGTGGACTTACTGACCATACCTCCTATATTCATGTCTAAATCATTATTGCACACTACAAACAGCACCAAACCCTGCAGTACACCACAGGCTTCCAATCGCAAAAACAACCTTCGACCATCACCCTCTGCCTCCTGCCACTAAGCCAATTTTGGATCCAATTTGCCAAATTGCCCTGGATCCCATGGGCTCTTACCTTCTTAACCAATCTCCCATGCGGGACCTTATCAAAAGCCTTACTGAAGACCATGTAGACTACATCAACTACTTTACCCTCATCTACACATCTAGTCACCTCCTCGAAAAATTCAATAAAGTTTGTGATACATGATCTCCCCCTGACAAAGCCATGCTTACTATCCTTAATTAATCCCTGCCTCTCCAAGTGGAGATTAATCCTGTCCCTCAGAACTTTTTCCAATAGTTTCCCTACCACTCTTGTTAGACTCACCGGCCTGTAATTACCTGGTTTATCCCTGTTACCCCTCTTGATCTAAATCATTTACCTCTATTTGTGCCACTGGTTCATCTACCTTATTGCAGGTGCTTCATGCATTCAGATAAAGAACCTTTAACTTCATTTTTTCTATTCCCTAAAATGTCCTTATTCACTGATGTACAATTTTTGTTAAACTCTCTGTCCCTTCCTGTCCCATTCTGCTTGTCTTCACCCATAAAGCTATACTGTTCCGATGCTTCGATCTTTCTCCTTGGATTTCTAAATCTCCCTTCACCCTCCCCTCCCCTCCACACTGTGTTAGTTCACAACCTCCAGTCTTATCTATGGGCGTAATCTTAAGTTTGTACGCTCTGTCCCTTCCTGCCACACTCTGATTATCATTGCCCTTATAGCTATCTTACTCTGTTGCCTTCTCCTCGCTCTTTAAATGATCACATCTTCCCTCAGCTGATTCTTCGCCGAAAGTATTTAAAGCATTCTCTGCTGCCCTAGTTATATGACTCGCCAGAACACTGGTCCCAGCACAGTTCAGGTGAAGACCAATCATACAGCTCCCACTTTCCCCTGTACTGGTGCCAGTGCCCCATGAATTGATGAACCAGCACAGGGATAATTGACTGAATGGCCTCCTTCTCTGCCACTTTAAGATGTTTCTTAAAATCTACCTTTTTTTGGTCACCTGGCCTAATTTTTTTTATGTGGCTTGTTTTTTTTTATCCGTTTGTGGGATGTGGGAATCGTCGGACAGCATTTATTGCCCATCGCTAATTGCCCTTGATCTGAATGGCTTGCTAAGCCACTCTAGAGAGCATTTTAAGAGTCAACCACATTGCTGTGGGTCTGGAGTCACATGTAGGCCAGACCAGGTAAGGATGGCAGATTTCCTTCCCTAAAGGACATGAGTGAACCAGATGGGTTCTTATAACAATCGACAATGGTTTCATGGTCACCATTGGACTAGCTTTTTAATTCCAGATTTATTAATTGAATTCAAATTTCACCATCTGCCATGGTGGGATTCAAACCCAGAGGAAAATTGTTTGATAATGCTCATGTAAAGTGTCTTGGGATGTTTTATTATGTTAAGAGCGCTCTATAAATGCAAGATGTTGTTCTTGTAAGATTCTAAGTAAATGGTGAAAAAATTACATAACTTTATATCAAGTATTATTCTGACGTAAAAAGAAAAACTAAAAATAATGGAAAGGTAAAGTAAAAGCAGAAAATCCTAAAAATGCACAGTAGGTCATTCAGCATTTGCAAGAGAAGAAACAGTTGATATTTTTGGGTGCAATCCTTTATCATCAGAAAAATTTTGATGAGCAGTGACATCCAAGATGTCAACCTACCTTTCTTTTTTCAGATGCTGACTGACCTGCTGTACATGTCAAGCATTTTCTATTTTCCTACATTATTCATCATTGATTAGTGGCTTTCCTTGACACCATGCAAGCACTAATCGTCTATACATATTCTTTTATTCCATAAGTCCATTCGTAAAAAGTATTCATCCAGTATATTGTAATTAGAGCCAACAGTTCATCATCTATTTCAGCCAGAAATCTGTCCCTTGCATGTCTGTTTAATTCCTAGGGTAAGTAACTTTTGCAGATCAAATATACTCTTAACTTCAGTGAAAATATTTTTAAATTACAGTATTTGCTAAATGCAATTTCTTCGAAGGTGTCCTAGAATTCAGCAGCACATTGGCACAGGTGGCAGAGCTCCTGCTTCTGCAGCAGATGGTCATGAACTTGAATCCCACACAGGGTTTTCTGTCAGTTCAGCTTGCCTGTCAATGTGTGGCGACATGTCTTGCCAATGTTCAGCCACACTGCTAAATGCAGCATCTCTCCAGATAGCACATCTTAAAAAGAGAGAATGTTGATATAATGATCACATCCCACTGAAAATGCACATCTCCACTGTTCAAAAAGCAATATTGACAGTTGTAGGAGAATTATCTCAGCTTCATGCTGCTCTGCATTTCCATCCTGACCAAAGGAGGACATCCAGCTGTGACAGTTCTTCTGGGAAATGGGCGAGAAGGCGCAATGAAATGAATCAAAGAGAAAAGAAACTAAACCACATTACCATAGTTATGAATATTCATAAAACCACAGCAGAATGTTCAACAAATTAGTCGGATGTGCTAAAAGTATTGGACTATGTTTGCCAAAAGGAATTAGAACTTGTTGCTTCAAGGTTAGATCCCCATCTACTGGAAGATGCTGAGTGGGTGAAATGCCTTTTATTTCAAGTGGCCTTGGATTAATTTTGTACCAGCACATATAATCTATATTTTACAATGAACTGTTTAGCAACAGCATCCTAGATAACCTAATAGGATAACGAAATATACTGCAGTGCTCAATAAGGCTTGTGAAGTGACTGCATAATTGATAGATGCTAGAGAGTGAAGTGGTTTGCCGCATCCTCAGCTTATTGTAGCCCACTCAATAAAGCTCCTAAATGTGATTCACACTGCCTGTGTAGCAGCTGTGTAGCAGCTGATATTGCTTTGTGAGCACAGCGTCCACGAAATACAGATGTTCAGTTAATCTTCTCTGCATTCAGATAAAGAGACTTTAGTTTTGTCCTTTTATTATTTTTGTAATGTCTAGCCTTGGCTGCTGATTTACTCTTAGATTTGTACTCTCTATCCTTTCCTGTCACGGTCTGTTCATCATTTCCCATATTTTCCATTTTTATATCTCAATGCCCATTAAACCAATCAGCAATAATGATTGCAATCACAAATTAGCACTGCATGTGAGTATATGATGTCAAGAATGCACATCAGCAGCTGAATTTACTGAGGGCCCAGAAAAGGGTGCCATTCCAGTCCATCACGTAGGCGACTGACCCACCGTGATTATACGGAGGATGGCCATTTTGCATAGTGGAGGCATGGGTCCCCTACAATCACCTGGTGGGGACAACAGGCGAGTCAATGATTATGTCGTAAGATGACTCTGGTGCAGGTGCTTGTGCTCTGCATTCACTCCTGCCTTAGAGTCATTTGCAGTCTTGTGCAGCCTTGCTTGACTGGTTCCTGTACACCCCACCCCCCGAGGAAGGCAGAAGGTGATAGCCGAGGCAAGGCACAAGGTAGCCCCATGGTTCAGTGATGCCTCCCTGCAGATTCTCCTCCAGGCTGCAAGGGAATGGCAGGAGGTTCTCTTCCCCAGCGACGACAAGAGGAGGTCTTCCTGCCTGACCAAGCAAGCCTGGATGGAGATCAGAGAGGAGGTCAGCAGCTATGGGGTCATCCACCAGATCTGGGCCCAGTGCCCAAAGAGGGTCAACAACCTCCTGCATTCTGCGACGGTGAGTGTTTCATAGCACTCGGTTTTTGAGGATTGCATGTGACTGTGTGGGAGTGTGCACAACATGGGGAGGAAAGCAGTGCAACGGTGTTGGCTGAGGACTAGGGTATTACCTCATCCTGACAGATGCATGTCTGTACCTCGGTCACAGGCCACCTTCCTTCATAGTTCCCCGCATTAACTCCCCTGACAGTGAGTGTCAGCATGAGATACATCAGATCCCTAGTAGGGGGCGAGGGGCTGACATGAGCATAAATGTCATGTTCCCAGATCTATGTTCACTCAGCTCCGCCGAGTAAGAGGCATTGGAGTTGGCAGGCACCCAGGGTGGCCGCGCTATCTCGGATAGGAATGTTGAAGTCTCTGTCCAAGAGAGTGAGGATTGGCTCCCATCGGCATAGGCATTAAGTTTGGAGATCCACATCACAAATGGTTGGCACGGCCTGACCCACACGTTGTGTTCTCTTATGCAGATTGCCGTGCGCAAGGGTCCGCAGCCACAGGTAGACAGTCATCCACCTGAGAGGAGGAGGACCACTTAGACGATGCACCATTCTATGACTCTCCTGCACCTTCCACCTGCGCAGATGCTTTCACCTCAGTGGGTACCCAATCGGCATTTGAAGCAGGGTCACAAGCTGGTGAGAGAACTGTACATGCGCCCAAGCAGCAGGCTGAGACAACCGAGGTCTCTAACAGTCAGAGGACTCTAGGGTGGCCAGGCCCATGCCGAGCCCCAGGATGATGACAAGCATCTGGTGTTGACAGCACACGGCATGCTGGAGTTGCAAAGAGAGGTAAGGCAACATCTGGTGGAGATGCCAGATATCATGCCATGAGCAGACGATGGAGAAGTCCATCCATACCATGAGTGTTGCCATGTCTCAGGCCCATGAGCGGATGGTTTGCTCCATCAAGAGATTAGCGACTCTCATGGGGAGCCAGATCCCATAGATGCATGCAGACACACCATCACCTTGGCTATAAGCTCAATGCAACAGTGGCAAGATGAGAGAAGGAATGGGACCCTTGAGATTTCTCCTGCTCTTGGTCCTTCTCTGGTGAGCAGGGAGCCCCAAGAGAGCCTTCAAACATAGGAGGAGAGGCTGCCATCCACATCCAGGGGCTCCCCTCAGGCTCTGAGTGTGGCCACTGACTCCTTGGCCCCTCCGTCAGTGAGCCCAGCTCCAGCAGCAACGATGCCTGAGGAGAGTCCTGCATCAGTCCAGGACACGCCCAGGCAGTTGGGGCCTTCTAGGCCTCAGGCAACCAGAGGACACCTGCTAAAGTCACCACAGGCCAAGAGGCATCCTTCCTCCAGCCCTGCTGCTGCTGCAGGGATCACACTGCATAGGAGCACCTGCAAACATATTAAGAAGACCACCTATCCACACTTCAGGTCTCAAAGGGGGGGAGTTGGTGATGCAGTGGTAATGTCACTGAACTAGTAATCCAAAGGTCCAGACCAATGCCCTAGGGACCTGGGTTCAAATCCCACCACCACAGCAGCTGATGGAATTTATATTCAATTAGTGAACAAAGAAAAACCTGGAATTGAAAGCTAGTCTCAGTAATAGTGTCATGAAACTATCATTCATTATTGTAAAAACCCATCTGGTTCACTAATGTCATTTAGGGAAGGAAATCTGCCATCCTTACCTGGTTGGGCTTACATATGACTCCAGACCCACAGCAATGTGGTTGACACTTTACTGCTCTTTGAAATGGCCTAGTAAGACACTCAGTTGTCAAGGGCAGTTAGGGATGGGCAACAAATGTGGGCCTTGCCAGTGATGCCCACATCCCATAAAAGAAGACATGTATGTTTTGTAGTAATTAATTAAAATATCCTTTGTTCAAATCATTAGCCATCATTGTATGAATGACATGTGCCATTATGCCTTAATTGCGAGTTGCTGACCTCCCTCTTCCCTCTTAGCGCAATGCCAATGTGACCGCAACTCTCATTAACATGCAATGTGATGAGAGCTCTCGTTAACATATGGTCTCCCATGATCACTAACAAACATTGTAGCCACTTGCAAGGCAGGGACCACAAATGGAACAGAGGCAACAGAGCTCAAGCATTAAGGTGAGCCTTTATTTGGCTCTCTGTGAATGGACATCAGGATGGAGTCGTTATGAGGTTGTCTCTTGCCTCTTTCGCACATCGTTCAACCCATCTGGCCTCCTGCCTTGGCACCTGAGGATTTGACAATTCTCTCAATGGAGTCGCTGATGGACCTCAGAGCCCAACCTTGATGATAGCCTATCCTCTGTTCCAGCAGTGTGAGCACACAGATCCATCAAACAGCAGTTTGCCAGCCCTATATTGCACCCCCACCCAAACTTTACTCCCTTGCAGAGCGCCCAAGGCCCCGGACCCCCTTACAAAGCCCCCAGAGACCTGGAGCCCCTTGCTGAACCCCCAGGATACTGGGTCCCCTTGTTGAGCCCCCAGGACACCAGCCCCCTTACTGAGCCCCTAGGACCCCCTTGCAGAGCAACACAGATGCACAAGGGCCTCCGAACCCCCCTCTTCCCCTATGTAGCAATGCTGAAGGCTGCCTCCCCGTTGTGGTAATGTGCCCTCTCGTCTCAGTGCTGTCAGGTTTTAACGGTCGTGAATCCAAAGGCATGCGAGTGTCAATCGCCGTTCACAGAATCTTGCACTGGTCATTATATCTGAGTTAATTATGTTTAAATTCATGTACATCAGCTTTTCAGCAATTTAAAATAGGTTCCTGTCGCATTGCAGCAGCAATGTGGCCATTGTGATTTCCTGCCACTGACAAAATCCAGAATTGACGTCATGACACTGGATTTCTGAGCAGACGGTTGCAATGCGATTCTCCACCCCCCCCCCACGCAACCATGTTAAACTCAGCTCCTGGATACTAAATTAATACACCGACACACCTAGGGCTGGATTTTAACAGCCCGCTGGAGCTCAAAAAATGACAGCTGTTTACGCAGGCCGCATGCCAAAGAGTCGCCACGATCTCACACGTGGTGGCTCATTTAAATTGCCTGGGAACCCGCACCCCCACCCCCCCCTCCCCCAACATCACGTGAAGGTGGTGGGCTGTCTGTCCCCAGCAGCCTGTGCGCAGGTGCTGGCGCCACTTTTAAAAGGCAGCCAGCCCTGCTGGTCAAGTTGAATACTTAAAGATACGCACCCCCTCAAAATTTATTATACAAATTTCTAACGCCCCTTTCCCACCCCCAATAACAATTACATTGACTATTTGCCCTTTCCCCCCAAAAAAAACACTTACTTTTCAAATGTGACCTTCCCCGCCTCAGACTGCACAAAGTTTGAAGTCCACCCCTTCCCACTATCCTCTACGCCCATTATGTTTATTTGACCCCATCTCCTCTGGCACTGAAAGTCTGACCTCCTCTCCGTTCCCTACTAGTGTCACGGCGGATTTCCCCAGACAGGGAATTGAAAGCGCGGGAGTGCCAGCCGCCGCCCCGAAGATCGCGGCGGGCCCAGAATATTGAAGGTAAGTCCATTTAAATTTATGCATGTAATTAATTTAAATATTGAAATCCAGGTCCCATCGCCCAGTGGCGGGAGGGCTGCCACGGAGCCTTGCCGCTGCTGGAAGGATCAGGCGGGCCCTTTCGATGTTGGGCTCCATGGCGGACCGCTGACGGCCCCATCCTTTGGTCCCCACTGCTGTGGGGACCGTGTTGAGGGCCTGGTAAAATTCAGCCCCTAATATCCATAGTGACTGCCAGCAGGAACAATCCACTTAAAGGGAAAAGATAGTTTTAAAAGAATTCGGTTGTAACATATATGTAATAATTTATATAGAGTCATTTACGGCACAGAAGAAGGCCATCTAGCCCATCAAATCCATATGTAGAGAATAATCTGTATCTGGCAGAAACTACTTGAGGGGCTCAGATGATGTCACAAGCCAAAAATCATGCGCAAGTTGTTTCTAACCATGATCTGAATCTCAAGAACAATTACAGACCCTCCCTGCTGTCTGATTTTTTTTTGTATATGGTTTTAGCTGAGGCTTAATTGTGGTTTTTGTTTATTTGTTGCTCTGGCAGAGGCTGTTGTTGCAGATGCTGATTTTCAATGCTTTCTATATTCCAATTCATGATGAAAATTAAACTTGGGATTGACTAATGTGATGTCATTATAGTGGATGTATTGTGAATTAATCTGGAATTGATAATCATGTACTTCTATGTCCATGAAAACAGTTTAATCAGCTGCCTTTTAGAAAATTCTTCCATTCTGCATCATTTGAATTAATTTCTAACTTTTATTATTTTGTATCAATCAACAGTATTAAAGGACATCAGGGGTGAAATTAGACGTGAATGGAGATGCAAGATGGGTGATATGAGCAGGGATAAAGGATTGGTTAGCTAACAGAAAACTAACAGGAGAATAGGGATTATTTTTTTTTCAGGTTTGCAAGCTGTAACTAGTGGAGTGCCACACGGATCAGTGCTGGGGCCTCAACTATTTACAATCTAGATCAATGACTTGGATGAAGGGACCGAATATATGGTAGCGAAATTTGCTGATGACACCAAGATAGGAAGGAAAGTAAGTTGTCAAGAGTAAGTAAAGAGTCTACAAGGAATGTAGAAGATTAAGTGAGTGGACAAAAATTTGGCAGATGGAGTTTAATGTGGGAAAATTTGAACTTGTCCACTTTGGCAGGAAGAATAGAAAAGCAGTATACTATTGAAATGGAGAAAGATTGCAGAACTCGTTAGTACAGAGGACATCTGGATGTCCTTGTACATTGTACTCTAAGGGTCTGAAAGGGTTAATGTTGAGGAAGTGTAAAGAATACCTCCTACCATGATGATGTAAGAGATCACACGTGAGAGACTTGAAGAGAGATGCAGTGTGGCTTCAGAGCAGTCACACAGACTGGTGTGAAGCTGTACATAGTTGTAATGTAATAAAGGATCATGTTCTAATTATTCCTGAATAAAGAATCTCTCTAAGCTAGACTAACTAAGTTGGCAGTATATCAAACAAACACACAAATACATGAATCACAAAAAGTTAGAATGCAGGTATAACAAGTGATTAAGAAGGCAAATGGAAAGTCGGTGTTTATTGCAAGGGGAATCAAGTATAAAAGTAGGGAAGTTTTACAGCAGCTGTACATGGCCTTGGTGAGACCACATCTGGAGTACAGTGTACAGTCTTGGTCTCTTTATTTGAGAAAGGATATAAGGAATATAAGGTCGATAAGGAATGAAATGGGATGGACCATCCTGCATCAAACTAGGCAATGTCGGAAATGACAACGGCAAACCCAGCCCTGTCGACCCTGCAAAGTCCTCCTTACTAACATCTGGGGGCTTGTGCCAAAGTTGGGAGAGCTGTCCCACAAATCTGTCAAGCAACAGCCTGACATAATCATACTCACCGAATCATATCTTACAGACAATGTCCCAGGCACGTCCATCACCATCCCTGGGTATGTCCTGTTTCACCGGCAGGATAGACCCAGCAGAGGTGGCGGCACAGTGGTATACTGTCGGGAGGGAGTTGCCTTTGGAGTCCTCAACATCGACTCCGGACCCCATGAGGTCTCATGGCATCAGGTGAAACATGGGCAAGGAAACCTCCTGCTGATTATTACCTACCATCCCCCCTCAGCTGATGAATCAGTACTCCTCCATGTTGAACACCACTTGGAGGAAGCACTGAGGGTGACAAGGATGCAGAATGCGCTCTGGATGGGGGACTTCAATGTCCATCACCAAGAGTGGCGCAGTAGCACCACTACTAACTGAGTCCTAAAAGACATAGCTGTTAGACCGGCTCTGCGGCAGGTGATGAGGGAACAACATACTTGACCTCGCCCTCACCAATCTGCCTGCCGCAGCTGCATCTGTCCTTGACAGCACTGGTAGGAGTGACCACCACATAAGTCCTTGTGGAGACAAAGTCCCATCTTCACCTTGAAGGATAACCTCCATCGTGTTGTGTGGCTAAATCTGCTAAAAGCGATAGATTTCGAGCAATGCAAAACTGGGCATCCCCATGAGGCACTGTGGAACATCAGCAGCAGCAGAATTGTGCTCAACCACAGCCTGTAACCTCATGGCCCGGCATATCCCCCACTCTACCATTACCATCAAGCCGGGGGATCAACCCTGGTTCAATGAAGAGTGCAGGAGGGCATGTCAGGAGCAGCACCAGGCAGACCTCAAAATGAGGTGTCAACCTGGTGAAGCTACAACCCAGGGCTATGTGCATGTCAAACAGTGTGTGCAGCACAAGATAGACACAGCTAAGCGATCCCAGAGCCAACGGATCAGATCTGCAGTCCTGCCACATCCAGTCCTGAACGGTGGTGGACAATTGAGCAACTAACAAGAGGAGGTGGCTCCAAATATCCCCATCTTCAATGATGGAGGAGCCCAGCACATCAGTTCGAAAGTTATGATCTCAGCCTCCTGAAATCCCCAGCATCACAGATGCCAGTCTTCAGCCAATTCAATTCACACCACGTGATATCAAAAAAACTGAAGGCACCGATACTGCAAAGGCTATGGTCCCTAACAACATTCTGGCAATAGTACTGAAGACCTGTGTTCCAGAACTTGCCACGCCCCTAGCCAAGCTGTTCCAGTACAACTACAACACTGGCATCTGCCCGGCAACATGGAAAATTACAGGCATGTTCTGTACAGAAAAGGCAGGACAAATCCAACCCAGCCAACTACCACCCCATCAGTCGACTGATCATAAAGTGATGGAAGGTGTCATTGACACTGCTATCAAGCAGCACTTGCTTAGCAATATCCTGCTCAGTGACGCTCAGTTTGGGTTCCGCCAGGGCCACTCAGCTCCAGCCCTCATTACATCCTTGGTTCAAACATGGACAAAAGAGTTGAACTCAAGAGGTGAGGTGAGAGTGACTGCCCTTGACATCAAGGCAACATTTGACCAAGTACGGCATCAAGGAGCCCTAGAAAAACTGGAGTCAATGGGAATCAGGGGAACAAACTGTCTGCTGGTTGGAATAATAACTAGTGCAAAGGAAGATGGTTGTGGTTGTTGGAGGTCAATCATCTCATCTCCAGAACATCAATGCAGGGGTTACTCAGGGTAGCATCCTAGGCCCAACCATCTTCAACTGCTTCATCAATGACCTTCCTTCAATCATAAAGTCAGAAGTGGGGATGTTCGCTGATGATTGCACAATGTTCAGCACCATTCACGACTCCTCTGATACTGCAAGATCTGGACGACATCCAGGCTTGGGCTGATAAGTGGCAAGTAACATTCGTGCCACACAAGTGCCAGGCAATGACCATCCCCAACAAGAGAGAATCTAACCATCTCCCCTTGACATTCAATGGCATTACAATCACTGAATCCCCCACTATCAACATCCTGGGGGTTACCATTGACCATATAAATACCGTGGCTACAACAGCAGGTCAGAGGCTAGGAATCCTGCAGCGAATAATTCACATCCTGACTCCCCAAAGCCTATCCACCAGCTACAAGACACAAGTCAGGAGTGTGATGGAATACACTCCACTTGCCTGGATGGGTGCAGCTCCAACAACACTCAAGAAGCTCGACACCATCCAGGACAAAGAAGTCTGTTTGATTAGCACCCCATACACTAACATTCACTTCCTCCACCAGCGACGCACAGTGGCAACAGTGTGGACCATCTACAAGATGCACTGCAACAACGCACCAAGGCTACTCAGGCAGCACCTTCCAAACTTCTACCAGCTAGAAGGACAAGGGCAGTAGATGCGTGGGAACACCACCACCTGCAAGCTCCCCTCCAAGCCACACACCATCCTGACTTGGAACTATATCGCCATTCCTTCACTGTCACTCGGTCAAAATCCTGGAACTCCCTTCCGAATAGCACTGTGGGTGTACCTACCCCACATGGACTGCAGCAGTTCAAGAAGGCAGCTCATCACCACCTTCTCAAGGACAATAAATGCTGGCCTGGCCAGCGACCGCCCACATCCCATGAAACGAACAAAAAATAAATTTGCGTTCAACGCAGTTCAGATAAGATTTACTCAACTCATTCCGGGGATGATAGGCTTATCTTATGAAGAAAGGTTGAACGGATTGGGCATATACCCATTGGAATTGACAAGACTGAGAGGTGATCTTATTGAAACATATAAGATCCTGAGGGGACTTGACAGAGTGGATACTGGGTCGATGTTTCCTCTTGTGGAGGAGACTAGAACTAGGGGACAGAGTTTAAGAATAAGAAATCTCCCTTTTGAGAGGGAGATGAGGAGAAATGTTTTCTCAGAGAATCGTTATTCTGTGGAATTCTCTTCCCCAGAAAGCAGTGAGGCTGGGTGTTACGACCAGGTGAGATAGGAGTCTAGGGTTTCCTCTCAGCTTTCGCCTGGTCTTACTGTAACAGGGTTTAATTCTTAACACAGCCCCCTTAGTGAATCCTTGTTCACTAACTTCCAATTATAAGGCAAAGAAACTAGCCAAACAGGTTTTCTTAGGATTAAACTCTCATTCGGTCAATGCCTACGGGTACACAACATGCCCACGCTAGCATACATACGTGATACAGGCATGCAGATAGAGACAGAAAAGAGCAGAAGAAATAAATTGGAAATGTTTGAGGCAACATCTGAAGATGGTTGTGGTTACCGTTCTTCGAGCTTGCTGTAAAGTCCTTAATTGTAGATAGGTCTCGTTTTTCGTTGGTGCCCAGTATTCTTCTTAAACCTTGTGCGATGTAGGAGACTTTTCTCTCTTGGGGTTCATGTGTCCTCATTGGGTCCTGAGGCTTCTGAGATGGGAGCAGACAGGAGAGATCTTCTCACTCCAGGAGCAAACAGTCTTTCCAAGTTCAAAAACTCTGTGGTTTGTTCAAAAAACCCTTGACCAGCCAGTTAGTCATGTTACCAGCTGGTTTAACCAGTCCTGGCTTTTGTGGATTGAATCACCTTAGCAGTCTCTGGAATGCTCTTCCTTACACCTTCAAGGTCTGGTGATCAAAATCCATTGTGGGCTAAATGTGTCAGGGAATTATCCTTTTGACTGCACAAGCACTGTCCGGTAGTATGCAAATGTTTTCAGCTAATTGTCTGGCAGTCCTTGTAACAGGCCTTCTCTTCTTCCCAACAAGTTTAAAATCAATGTTCATATGAAAAAATTAATATGCCTCATTCTTGGCAGATGGGGGCTTGCATGACATTGGGTCACTGAATTTATTCAAGGCTGAGTTAGATAGATCTTTGATAGACAAGGAAATCAAGGGTTATGGGGAGGGCAGACAGGAAAGTGGAGTTGAGATCATAACCAGATCAGCCGTGATATCATTGAATGGCGGAGCAGACTCGAAAGGCCAAATGGCCTACTCCTGCTCCTAAGTCCTATAATCCTATGTTCCTATGATATCACATCGACTGCAGTACAACTGAATATCAGGTGTGTCTTCTCTATCTCTATTCATGTCCAATTTCACCACCATCATCTGGTCATTTATTCCATTGCTTTTTGTTCGACCTTGCTGTGTGGGAATCAGCATTTAAAAAGTGAATATACTTCAAAATGACTTAATTGGCTGTGAAATGCATGGAATGTCTTGAAGTCATAAAAAGTACTAATAAATGAAAGCTCTTTCTTTTATACATTTATAACAATATGAAGGAAAACAACAACCACCTTTGGCCAACTTAAGAAATGCGCAAGGGATAACACCAAGCTGATCCTTAGGACCAAGCTAATGGTTTATAAGTCCTGTGTTCTCAGCATCTTGCTGTATCGCTGTGAAACATGGGCAACTTACAGCTACCAGGAAAAAAAACTCAATAGTTTCCATCTTCGCTGACTGTGGCGCATTATGGGTACAGCCTGGCAGGACAAAAATCACAAATGCAGCAGTCCTCTCAAAGGCGGAGCTCCCAAGTGTGTTGGCACTAAACTAACAGATGTGGCTTCGGTGGATTGGACATGTTCGTAAGATGGAAGACTGTCGCATACTCAAGAACCTTCTGTATGGTGAGGTAGTTGGAACCAGACGACCAGTGGAGCGCCCAAAGCTCCACTTCAATAATGCTAGCAAGTGTGACATGAAGGCTCTGAATGTTGACTATCACACCTGGCAGTCACTAGTTGGCAAAAGAGGGAAATGGCGACACATCCCGTGGACTGGTGTGTACTACCACAATGACCAGTTGCTACAGCAGCTTGGCAACAGGCGTCAATGTAAAAAACAACTCACAGAGTCACTTGGCAGCTTCACGTGCAGCAGCTGTGCCAGAACCGACCTCTCATGGATTGGCCTTCACAGCCATCAGCAAAGGTGCACCAAGAGAAGACACACCACCTAAATGGAATGGTTGCTGTGTGTCCATCATCCTTCGTAGCTGGAAGGATGCCAATCCAACTCTATCCTGAATATTTGATACACAGTTTTATGCAAGAAAGGCTGGAGAAAGCACTTTGAACTGGACTCCAAGGATTGTCTGAAAGATATTTGGCTCAATATTGGCAGCTGGGGTGTTGCTAGACACCTTTCATATGGTAATGCAGATCCTCATTTCTGATTTAGGGCCCTCTCAAGGAAACTAGGCTGCCCTGAATGGAACAGGTGCTGGGTTTGTTCCCCTCGGGTTTTGCTGCATGAATGCAACCTACGAAATGGCCTTTTTAAAAATTATTTCATGGGATATGAGTGTCATTGGCAAGGCCAGCACTTGTTGCCCGTCCCTAATTGCCCTTGAGAAGGTGGTAGTGAACTGCTTTTTTGAACCACTGCAGTCCATCTGGGGTAGGTAGGTATACCCACAGTGCTGTGAGGAAGGGAGTTCCAGATTTTTGACCCAGCGACAGTGAAGGAATGGTCACAGAGTTCCAAGTCAGATGGTATGTGGCTTGGAGAGGAACATGTTCCCATGTGTCTGCTGCCCTTGTTTTTCTACGTGGTAGAGGTCGCAAGTCTGGAAGGTGCTGTTGAAGGAGGCTTGGCAAGTTGTTGCAGTGCATCTTGTAGATGGTACACACTGCTGCCACTGTGCACTGGTGGTGGAGGGAGTGAATGTTTAACATAGGAAATAGGAGCAGGAGTAGGCCATTCAGCCCCTTGAACCTACTCTGCCATTCAATTAGATCATGGCTGATCATCTACCTCAATGCTTTTTTCCTGCACTATCCCATATCCCTTGTTATCTTTAACATCTAGAAATCCATCGATCTCTGTCTTGAACATACTCAATGACTGACCCTCCACAGCCCTCTGGGTAGAGAATTCCAAAGATTCACCACCACCTGAGTGAAGAAATTCCTCCTCATCTCAGTCCTAAATGGCCTACCTCTTATTCTGAGACTGTGTCCCCTAGTTCTAGACCCCCAGCCAATGAAAACATCCTTCCTGCATCAACTTTGTCAAGCCCTGTAAGAATTTGGTAAGCTTCAATGAGATCACCTCTCATTCTTCTAAACTCTAGGGAATATAGGCTCAGTCTCCTCAATCTCTCCTCATAGGACAATCCAACCATCCCAGAAATCAGTCTAGCAAACCTTCATTGCACTCCCTCTATGGCAAGTATATCCTTCCTTAGGTAAGGAGACCAAAACTGTATACATTATTCCAGGTGCAGTCTCATCAAGACTCGATACAATTGCAGCAAGACTTCTTTACTCCTTACTCTAATCCTCTTGCAATAAAGGCCAACATATCATTTTCCCTTGCCAATTGCTTGCTGAATCTGCATGTTAGCTTTCAGTGAACAAGGACACTCAGGTCCCTTTGGACATCAACACATCTCTATCTCTCAGTATATAATAAATACTCTGCATTTCTGTTTTTCCTACCAAAGTGAATAACTTCACATTTTTCCACATTATATTCCATCTGTCAAGTTCCTGCCCATCACGTAGCCTATCTAAATCCCCTTGAAGCGTTTTTATATCCTCCTCATAACTCACATTCCCACCTAGTTTTATGTCATCAATAAACTTGGAAATATTACATTTGGTCCCCACATTCAAATTAAATGCTGGGTGGGGTGTCAATCAAGTGGGCTGCTTTGTCCTGGATGGTGTCGAGCTTCCTGAGTTTTGTTGGAGCTGCAGGCAAGTGAAGAGTATTCCATCAAACTCCTGACTTGTGCCTTGTAGATGTTGGACAGGCTTTGGGGAGTGAGTTCCAGCCTCTGAGCTGCTCTTGTAGCACAGTATTTATATGGCTGGTCAATGATAACCCCCAGGATGTGGATGGTGGGGGAATTCAGCAATGGTAATGCCATTAAACGTCAAGGGAAGACGGTTAGATTCCCTTGCTTAGGGTGGTCATTGCTTGGCATTTGTGTGGTGTGAATGTTAATGGCCATTTATCAGCCCAAGCCTGAATGTTGTCCAGGTGTTGCTGCATGTGGACACGGAGTTCTTCAAAAGCTGAGGAGTTGCGAATGGTACTGAACACTGTGCAATCATCAGTGAACATCCCCATTTCTGACCCTATGATGGAGGGAAGGTCATTGATGAAGCAGCTGAACATGGCTGGGCCATTACCCTCAGGAACACCTGCAGTGATATCCTGGAGCTTAGATGTTTGGCCTCCAACAACCACAAACATCTTCCTTTGTGCTAGGAATGACTGCAGCCAGTGGAGAGGTTTCCCCCCTGATTTCCATCGAATTCAATTTTACTAGAGCTCCCTGATGCCACACTCAGCCAAATGTTGCCTTGATGTCAAGCGCAGTCACTCTCACCTCACCTCTTGAATTCATCTCTTTTGTCTATGTTTGGACCAAGGCTGTAATGAGATCAGGAGTCAAATGGCACTGGCGGAAACCAGACTGAGCATCAGTGAGCAAGTTGCTGCTGAGTAAGTGCCACTTGATAGCACTGTCGATGGCACCTTTGATTACTTTGCTGGTGATCGAGAGTAGACTGATGGAGCGGTAAATGGCCAGATTGGATTTGTCTTGCTTTTTGTGGACAGGACATAACTGGGCAATTTTTCACATCATCGGGTTGATGCTAGCATTGTAGCTGTACTGGAACAGCTTGGCGAGGGGCGCAGCTAGCCCTGGAGCACAAGTATCCAATACTACTGCCGGGATATCATCAGGGCCCATTGCCTTTGCTGTATCCCGCACCATCAGCCATTTCTTGATATCACATGGAGTGAATCAAATTGGCAGAAGACTGTCATGTGTTCTGCTGGGGGCCTGATGAGGAGGCCGTGATGGATCATCCACTCGCCACCTCTGTCTGAAGATGGTTGCAAATGCTTCAACCTTGCCTTTTGCACTGATGTAGTGGACTTCCCCATCATTCAGATGGGGATGTTTGTGGATCCTCCTCCTCCGGCTAGTTGTTTAATTGTCCTCCACGATTCACGACTGGATGTGGGAAGACTGCAGAGCTTTGATATGATCCATTGGTCATGGGATTGCTTTGCTCTGTCTATCACATGCTACTTCTGATGTTTAGCATGCACGTAGTCCTGTGTTGTAGCTTCACCAAGTTGGCACCTCATTTTT
Source organism: Heterodontus francisci (assembly GCF_036365525.1). NCBI lineage: Eukaryota > Metazoa > Chordata > Chondrichthyes > Heterodontiformes > Heterodontidae > Heterodontus > Heterodontus francisci. The sequence goes on from NC_090376.1 coordinate 83,054,549, forward strand.
AGGTATGCTGGTGCTGCTCCTGGCATGCTCTCATGTGTTTCTCATTGAACCAGGGATGGAGAATGGCCTCGGAACTGTCCACCCTGAAATCTTGCGTCATGACGTCGGGTCTGGATTTTGTCAGTGGCAGGAAATCGCCGCCCCAATGTGACTGGAAGCTATTTTAAATTGCTGAACTGCTGTTTTAAATGAATTTAACTACGATTATTTCCAATTTAATGATTGGCCCTTGATTTTGTGAACAGCGGGTGGCACGCATGTGCCTTCAGGTTCACGACCGTTAAAACCTGGTGGCGCCAAGACAAGAAGCCACATTGACGCAATGAGGAGGCAGCCCTGAGCATTGCTACATAGGGGAACAGCGGGGTTCGGAGGCCATTGTCAGACTGTGTTGCTGTGGGCTCTGCAAGTGGGTGCAGTGTCTTGGGAGTGTGCAAGGGGGTGCTAGGTCTCAGAGGCTCTGCAAGAGATTCCGGGGTCTCAGGAGCTCTGCAAGGGGTTACTGGGTCTCAGGAGCTTTGCAAGGGTTCAATGTGAGCTTGGGGAGGTGGGGGATGGGGACTGTATGGGGTTACCAAACTGCAGTGTGATGTGTTTAGTCACTCACACTGCTGGAACAGAGGGTGGGCAATCAGCAAGGTTGGGCTCTGAGGACCATCAGCGACACCGCCGAGAGAACTGTCAAAAATTCAGTTGCCAAGGCAGGTTCGTCTCTGCATTGACAGCAATCTGCAGGCCCACAGGTCACCTGGCATGGGTCTCATACACTCTGTATTTTTGAACCCCCATAGCATGATGCAGTGCCTCTGCTGGGAGGAGGGCCAAGAGGTTGCTGTACCTGTCCATGAATCTCCAGGACGAGAGAAATAGCAGCGGCCATGACAAGAAGAGCCCATGTTCACCAGAGTGTGTACTGGACTCGGATCAGCTACCTCTAAATAACCAAGTACAATTGTCAGCGAAGACTACGGCTCTCCAGAGAGGCCATCTCCGATTTATGCACCCTGCTGCAGAACAAGTTGCGACCTCTGGGATTTGGGGGCCAGTGGCCCTGAAGATCACCATGGCACTAAACGTCCACACACCCGGATATTTCCAGGGATCCACTGGGGCCATGTGTGGGGTCGCCCAGGCAACAGCCCACTGCTGCATCAAGAATGTGACCAATGCCCTGATCGTGAGGGCTGGCACCTATGTACGCTACCGGACCGACATTGACAGTCAGGCAGAGAGGGTCATTGGGTTCGGCGCCATGCATGTGGCCATCAATGCTCTTCAGACCAACCAGCCATTCAATCAACATTCAACTGGTCTGTGACCACTGAAAACATTTCCTGCAGTTGTGTGCCCGCTTCCCAGCAAGCAGCCACGAGGCCTACATACTTCGACAGTGCCAACAGCCATAGCTTTTCAGGCCTCCTGCTCACGTTCAGGGATGGATTCTTGGGGACAAGGGATGCCCATTGAAGACATGGCTTCTACACCTGTGAGGAGCCGTCGCAATGCAGTGGAGATTTTCAACAATTGCCATGGCTCCATTCGAGCTACCATCGAGCAGTAGAGGCCTGCTTTAGGTCGGGAAAAAGAACCTGACCCGAACCCGACTGAACCACAGCGGACCCAAGCCCGACTCAGCCCGAGTCCCTCCGATTTTGCCCTGAGCTCGACCCGACACGAACCGAACCTGTCACTATTCGACCCGACCCAAGCCCGACCCGACCATCCATTTACTTACCTTCGACTGGGAAGCTCCGCGAAGCTGCAGCGCATGCGCGATGACATCATTGCGCAGACTCAGTTTCATCCCGGACTCCCAGCTCAGGTAAGTTTTTTATTTTTAATACTTACCAGCAGAGCACTTAATGTGTGTGTCCGGCCCAACCCGACCCGAGCCCGAAAGCCGGCCCCGGAAGATGGGCCCGACTAAACCCGAACCCGACTCATGTCGTCGTGTCCAGTCGGGTTCGGGTCGGGTAGCAGGCCTCTATTGAGCAGGCCATAGTGCTACTGAAGATGAGATTCTGCTGCCTCGATCGATATGGTGCAGGCCTGCAGTATGCTCCGACGAGGGTCTCGCCTATCGTGGTGGTCTGCTGTGCTCTGTACAATCTAGTACTGCAGAGCGGGGGGGGGGGAGGGGGGCGGCCTTACATGACGATGAAATGCTTAAGTGACACTCATCCAATGATGAGGAGGATGAAGAGGAGGGGGAGGGGCAAGCAGCAAAGGAGGCCAGAAAGGTTGAGCAATGCACAAAGGAGGCAAGAGACAACCTCATGATTACCCATTTCCTGCCACCCTGATGTTCACTCACTGAGAATCCAATAAAGACTGACCTTAATGCATGTAGTCTGTTGTCTCCTTTCCATTTGTGTTCCCTGACTTGCGACCAGCTGCAATGCGCACTCGTGCCCATGGGAGAACATATCTTAACTCTAAGGCAGGAGCGAATGCAGGGCTGGCAGGCCTTTAAATATGGCGCCAGCACCTGATGTGGAGGCATCTGATGCTGTAATCGGTGACTCACCTCCTGCCCCCGCCATATGATTCAGGGGCCTTGTATGTCCACTATGCAAAATGGCCACCAACCGCGTGATCGCAGTGCCGATGGGAATGGCGCCCATTTCTGGGCCCACCACTGGGACCGGCAACTGGGCCATTAAATTCAGCCCAAAATTTGATGTCGCGAGATGGCTCAAAATTGGATTCCTCTCGAGGTTTGAGAGGTGCCAGCAGCTCACCCGAAATATTAAGACGAGGCCTGAACGAGGATCAATTTCGAGAGGTCCTCGGATTGGTCTCTTCTAGCACCAGCAGTGTGCTGCCACACAGTTCATCCTCAAAAATGGATGCAAAACAATTCATCCCCTCTACTCACAGAGATGAGTAGCTCCAAAATATTTTGAAGTCATATTGACTGTGGTCCACTAATGATGGCTACATTATGAACAATGACAAATTGTAAAGTAAAGGAGGTAGCCTTTCGAAGTAGTGCAATAAGCTGTTGTCAGCAAAGCTTGCATTACGCTCAATAATATACTCATAATGCAAGGCACTGCTTCCTGTGATTATCTTTCATTCTATGTCAAACAGAGACATCTTTTGTAGTTTGCTTTTAAGAATTGTTAATAAATGTAGCAAACACTGCTTTATCTAGGAATGTATCCTTTATGTTTATGACTCTGCAAGGAGAAAATATCCTTCTAATTGTGCATCTTGCAGAAGGCTTTTAATTCAAACTCCAAGTTTGATAATCTGTTTGAACCGATATGACAAATTTGCCTCTGCATTTAAAGAAAAGATCATGGCTTCTTTTAATCTGCCTTTCATGAACGAAAAGAAGCTCAGCGTTATAAATTCCTAAACTTTAAAACCATAACTCTCAGAATCATCCTCGTTTTCGACTCTCAGAGGTTTCGATTTATCAATATTCTTTTGAAGGTAAGTACTTTTAATTGCGTACAAGATTTCCATTGTGGCTTCACCACTAGGAATCAAATAATCTACACGTTGATTGGATACTTTCAGCGGATGATCTATTGTCACATACAAATCTTGTTGATTTTTTCACTTTTACTGATTGGCATCCTTCATCTGTACTTCATATTTCCTTTTCCAAATTGTAAAAACTTACAGGACTTGGTGCAAGTTAGGGTATGGGTTTTGGATGAGTTCAAGTTTATGGAAGGTGGAAGATGGGAGCCAGCCAGGAGAAGATTTGAATAGTAGAGTCTGAAGGCAACAAAGGCATTTTGTTTCAGTACAAGGTTTCAGCAGCAGATAAGCTGAAGTAGAGGCAGAGATGTGAGAAGTTATGGATTAAGGAACAACACCTGAATTTTAATATAGATAATTGTAAAAGCTTATCTGCTGTTGAAACCTTGTACTGAAACAAAATGCCTTTGTTACCTTCAGACTCTACTATTCAAATCTTCTCCTGGCTGGCTCCCATCTTCCACCTTCCATAAACCTGAACTCATCCAAAACCATACCTTAACCTGCACCAAGTCCTGTTCATCCATCATCCCAGTGTTCGCTGACCTAATTTGGCTCTCAATTCATCCAATTAAAATTTCTCATTTTTGTGTTCAATTCCCTCCATGGCCTCACATTTCCTCCAGCCCTGCAACTCCAATACTCTAATGCTGGCTGGCCTCTTACGCATTCCCTTTTCCCTTCGCTCCACCATTGGTAGTTGTGCCTTCAGCCATCTAGGTCCTAAACTCTGGAATTCTCATCTTCACCTCTCTCTCACCACCTTCAAGACCCTCCTTAAAACCTACCTCTTTTACCAAGCTTTTAGGCACCCATCCTAATAACTCATCCTTTCAATTTTTGCCTGAATATGCTCCTGTAAAGCATTGTGGGATGTCTTCTTTCCTACGTTAAAGATGCTTTATAAAGTTGTTGTTGTTAAACCCACCCCTAATTGATCCAATTCTATTTGAATGCTATCTATCTCTCAGATTTATTACCTGGTCACACACCTTGCTACCATCATCAATTTTACAGAGCTTTAGTCAGATCTCATCTAGAATATTGCATTCAGATCTGGGAACTGCACCTCAGTAAAGATATATTGGGCAAGAATTTCTTTCCAGGGGCAGGAAACGGATGTCCCAATCCCACAGCCGGGGAGAAGCAGTCACAGTCCCTGATTTTCATGGGGTGGACTGTTAATTGGATAGAGTAAAGGCCGGCTCGGGTCTGCAAAAGAAACCCGGCCCGACAGAACCACATCTGACCCGAGCCCGACCCGGCCCGAGTCCTTTCATTTTTTCCCGCGCCCGACCCGACCACCAGGACATTCACTTAACCTAGCTTCCATTTTTCACTTTTTAAGCTTGTGCAGATAAGCAACAAAAACTGTAACTGGACTTGAAAGGTTGTTTAAAAAGTACATTAAGATTGGAGCCATGTACCGGTGGTGATAGAGTGTGTCTGATCCGGCCTGACCCAAGCCCGAATGCCGGTTCCGGAACAGCGACCCGACCTGAACCCAACATGTCATCGGGTCCCGTTGGGTAGCCGTGCTCTAGGCTAGAGAGCGGGTTGGTCGGCCAATTAGCGGCCATGGGGGCAGGAACGGAGGTGGGTCTGATTTAAACCAGCCATGGCAGCCATGGTCGCTGTTTCACTGAATCATCTGCTGTGGTACTGTCATTGATGGAGCAGGAGATGGACTCAGAGCAGGGCATCCCTTTGCTTTGCAGTTGCCTACCTGGTTGGCCTCTTCGAGGCAGTGAGGGAGGGAAGGGAGGTGGTCTTTCTGGACAGTGCAAAAGAAGACTACCCTCTCAGACCAAGCATTCCTGGATTGAGGGGACGGAGACAGTGAGCAGATGAAGTGGAGCCACAGGAACTGAGTCCAGTGCAGGAAGAGGTTCAATGACCTTATTCACTCTAACAAGGGTGAAGGCAATGATGAACCCTCGGGACAGACCTCTGGGTATTCAACCTCCAGCAGACAGTGCAGCTGAAGAGCCTGAGGGTTCATGCTGCTCCTGAACATGGGAGGAAAGTGTGCCCAGGGCACTTACTGACCCTCAGCAAAGTTCATAGTGCTGCTGAGGACCTACCAACACTGATACATGCACCTCTTATGTATATGAGCCATGCACATTGGCCATAGAGACCATCAGTGCCTTCTCTTTTTATGTCCTTGCAGGAGAAATGGTCATATAATGTCCATGAGAGGGCCCAGACAGAAGGAGGAGCTCCTTCCTAGACATCATCAACACAGGGTCACTGACCGCGAGGAAAGCAAGGAATGCGAGATGGGCATCCCTGGTGAAGATGGTAACTAGAGACTGCAATGCACACTTTAAGAGGGTACATTGTGCTCCAGCCCATGTGACAGCATGCCGAAGTCTGAGATGCTTTGGTAAGCCTCAGCACTGCAGAGGCATCAGCTCTCCAAGGCTAGTTCTCATGATCACTTCTCCCACATGTTCAAAATTGAGGCAAAAAGACCAACTCCTGTACCATCACCAGGTCAAGTGCTGTCAAAGCAGACTTCAGACCTGGCACCATCACACCTTACAAGCACACCCTCCATCAGCGCAGATATAGTGACTTCAGTGGGTCCTCACACAAGCAGATAGGATGGTACTGGGTGAGAAGCACTTCACGAGTATGCAGGGAGTGGTGACAGAGGCAGAGAGAGCTATGGGCAGTCCCCCTTGGAGGATGGAGGACAGCCATAGCTCTGCTCAGCTGGGCCCAGGTGCAGGGCTTTAGGAGTCACAGGAAAGGAAGCTCTACTTAGACCATCAACAACAGATGTGCTCCCACATTTCTGAGTTCCCTGAGGCACATCAAGCACTGGTGTACCACCATGGCTCAGGCTTTGAGCACTCGAGCTCCTCCATTGAAAGAGTGGCTGACCACAAGGAGAGCCATATTCAGCAACACTTGAAAGGGCTGATGTGCATTCTTCATTGGCAGTAAAAACTGAGCTGTTCCAGGCTGCATCTTAAATGAACGTGTTCTCACAGGCAGCTCAAAGTGAGTTCCAGGCCATGACATTCATCATGGGTTAGAGGGGCTCAGCAGAAAACATAAGATCTCAAGAAGTAGGAGCAGGAGTAGACCATATTGTCCATCGAGCCTGCTCCACCGATCAATACAATCATGGCTGATCTTAGGCTTCAACTCCACTTTCCCACCCGCTCGCCATATCCCTTGATTCTCTGAGACCAGAAATCTGTCTAGCCCAGGCTTAAATGTATCCAATGATGGAGCATCCACAACCCTCTGGGGTAGAGAATTTCAAAGATTTTCAACCCTTAGAGTGAAGTAATTTCTCCTCATCTCAGTCCTAAATGATTAGCCCCTTATCCTAAGACTGTGCCTGCGTGTTTTAGATTCCTTGACGAGCGGAAACAATGGGATGAATTTTGTGCTGGTGGAGGGGGTCTCGACGTCGAGGGAAACCGACTCTAAGATCCCCGCATAGGCTCTTGTATAGAACGTCTGCCAAATTTAGTGCCAATCAGGCACCTAACTGGACAGTGGCAGGTCTTCTGTATGTTTTAGGACCCTGCTGCCGGAAGTCCGGGCCTTGCAGAGCTGCTGGCCAATTAGAGGCCAGCAGCAGCAGCACCACCACGGAGGTCAGCGGACACTGAGGAGCAGCACTGGAACCAGGCTCAAGGTAGGTCAGGGTGGGAGGGGTCTCGCAGCGGGATGGGTCTCGGGGCATGTGGGTCGTGGGGAAGGGGGTGGGAGGGAGGTTGGCAGGAAGGGAGTGGGGGTAGCCCTGGGCCACCACTTCCTGATGCCAGGTCCCTCATTCAGGCACTAAGTGCCTTAGAATGAGGGACTGCTCCTCTCCTCCCCCATTCCCCCCAGCAACCGGGAAGCAGTCCACATGGTTTTTCGTGCCACGCTTCCTGTGCGGCGACAGGGCTGCCCATCGCATGGATAATTGCAGCAGTGGCGGGAAGAGGTCCTTAGTTAGGGGTTAATTAACCAGTTAAGGGCCTCAATTGACTGCAAAGCAGGAAAGCCTTTCACAGATATAAAAACAAGAAACGCTGGAAATACTCAGCATACCCAGATCCGAAGAAGGGTCACAGACCTGAAACGTTAACTCTGCTTCTCTCTCCACAGATGCTGCCAGACCTGCTGAGTGGATCCAGCATTTCTTGATTTTATTTCAGATTTCCAGCATCAGCAGTATTTTGTTTTTATGAAAGCCTTTCACAGGCCTTCCCACCCTGGACTAAGTTTTGGCAGAGGCGGAATGGTGGTGGGGTTCGCCTGCACCACCTCCCCCACCCCCCCCCACCATCATCCCACCCAATCTCTCAGTGTCTACCTTATCGAACCCCTTCAGAATCCTGTATGTTTCAGTGAGATCGCTTCTCATTCTTCTAAACTCCAGAGAGTATAGGCCCAATTTACTCAGCTTCTTATCATATGACAACCAACCCTTCACAGGAACCAATTTAGTGCACCTTCGCTGCACTGCCTCCAATGCAAGTATATCCTTTCTTAAATGCGGAGACCAAAACTGAACACAGTAGGCTGGATTTTATAGAGCCCTCGACATCAGGCTCCGTGGAGGAGAGAGCATAAAGATGGCCCTGGATGAGGCCTGCCACGGACCTCGATGCCAGCAGGGCCCGGCCCAATATTGCCGGCGGTGTCGAGGCCTCGTGTCGGCCCCCCAGCCGCTTGGCGACAGCACTGCAATTTAAATATGTAAATAAATTACAATACCTGAATTAATTAATCTCCCGTCGCCTCCTAACATCCCACCGCTATCATCACCCTGGGGGCCGGCACTCCCGTGCCTTCAGATCCACATCGGGGGAAAACAGGCACAACACTGGTGGGGAGGGGGGAGGAGGTAGGTTTCTCAGTGTGTGGGGGGGGGGGGAACCGGGTCAAATTAGCATCATGGGTGTAGGGGATGGTGGGAAGGGTTATAGTTTAAAATTTGTGCAGTTGTGGGGGTTGGGGAAGGTCAGATGGTAAAGGTAAGTGTTTTGGGGGGTGAAAGGGCAAGTAATTAATTTATTATTAAGGGTGTGGGAGAGGGACAAGAGATGTATTTATTTAATTTCAATAACTTTTTCTTTAAATAAATATTTAAATTTGTCTGTAGGGCTAACAGCCCTTTTAAAATGGCGTCAGCGTCTGCGCACAGGTAGCTGATGCCATTTCTGGGGATGAACAGCCCACCCCCTCCATGTGATTGGGCGGGCAGGTGGGGGGGGCGGCCTGCCCCGGCTATTAAATGAGCTGCTGCACTTGGAATTGTGGCGGCACTTTGCGTGTGGCCCGCGCCGATTTCGGTGGCAGGCTTATAGAATTCAGCCCAGTCCTCCAGATCTGGTCTCACCAAAACCCTGTATAATTGTCGCAAGACTTCTTTAATCTTGTCATCCAATCCCCTTGCAATAAACGCCAAAATGCCATAAGCCTTCCTAATTGCTTGCTGTACCTGCATGCGAACTTTCTGCATTCCTCGTACGAGCACACCCGAGTCTCTTTGAACATCAACACTTACAAATTTCACACCTTTTAAAAGATGTTCTACTTTTTTATTCTTCCGACCAAAGTGAATAACTTCACACTTCCCTACATTATACTCCATGTGCCACCTTGTTGCGCACCCACGTGATCTGTTCACATCCCTTTGCAGCCTCTTTGTGTCCTCCCACAGCTTACCTTTCCACCTACCTTTGTAACATCAGCAAACTTAGAAACATTATTGTCTCTTCATCAAAGTCATTAATATAGATTGTAAATAGCTGAGGCCCAGCACTGATCCTTGTGACACTCCACTATTTACTGCATGCCAAATTGAAAATGCCCTGTTTATGCCCACTCTTTGCTTCCTGTCCATTAACCAATCCTCTATCCATGCTAATATATATCCCCAACTCCATGAGCCCTTATCTTGCCTATTAACCTTTTGTGTGGCACCTTATCGAATGTCTTTTGGAAATCCAGGGATAATACATCTCCTGGTTCCCCTTTATCTACCCTACTACTTACAGCCTCAAAAAACTCTAATAAATTTGTCAAACAGGATTTCCCTTTAGTAAAACCATGTTGACTTGTTCTAATCATACTGTGCTTTTCTAAGTGTGCTGTTGAGACTTCCTTAATAATAGATTCCAGCATTTCTCAACGACTGATGTTCGGCTAATTGGCCTGTACTTCCCTGTTTTCTCTCTCCCTCCTTTCTTGAAAAGCAGTGTAACATTTACCAACTTCCAATCTGATGGGACTGTTTCTGAATCTAAGGAATTTTGGAAAATCATAGCTAGCGCATCCACTCTGCAGCTATCTCTTTTAGAACACTAGGATGTCGGCCATCAGGTCCTGGGGACTTGTCAGATTTTAGTCCCTTAAATTTCTCCAATACTTTTTCTCTGCTTCGATTAATTTCCTTAATTTCCTCACTCTTTTTAGCTCCCTAGGTTAAGATCTATTTCTGGTATAAAACTTGTGTCTTTTACTGTGAAGCCAAATGCAAAATATTTGTTCAATGCCTCTGCCATTTCCTATTCCCCATAATTTCTTCTGTCTCTGTTTCTAAGGGACCAGCATTTACTTTAGCTACTCTCTTCCTTTTTATATACCTATAAAACTCTTACAATCTGTTTTTATATTACGGGCTAGTTTACTCTCATTCTATTTTTCCCTTTTTTTTAAATCAACTTTTTGGTGGCCCTTTGCTGGTTTCTAAAATGCTCCCAATCCTCAAACTTGCTATTTTTCTTTGATACATTGTTAGCCTCTCTATACTATACTATCCTTACTATACTAATACTATCCTTAACTTCCTGAGTGAACCATAGATGGGTATTTTTGCTGAGTTTTTGTTTTCAATGGAATCTATTGTTGTTGAACATTTTGAATATTTTCTTTAAAGGTTTCACACTATTCATTTACCACCATACCTTTTATTCTGTTTACCCAATTTACCTTATACAATTCTCCCCTCATACCTACATCATTGGCTTTGTTTAAGTTTAAGATTCTTGTTTGTGATTGATGTATGTCACTTTGAATCTTAGCTCAGATGATCCCTGACGTTGATGTACTTTGACAAGATCCTTGAAACCTACGTTGGGCCTGACCACCTCCCTCTGCAGCACGACCACCTCTGTGTTCTGCATCTTCCACCTCCTATTCCTGATGCACCTCATGCTTCTCCTCTTCCTCCAATGAACTATGTCCATCTAGCACATCACCGTCTTCAAAGCCAACACTTCTCTGCAGGGCCATGTTACGTAGAGTGCAGTAGGCCACCACAACGAGTGAGAATCTTGCAGGAGCATACTGCAAAGCACCACCCGACTGGGCCAGGCACCATAACCGCATCTTCAGATGCCCAATGGCTTGCTTGATGGTGGCCCTAGTGAGCAGATGGCTTCGATTGTAGTGCCTCTGTGGCTCTGTCCCTGGTTCGTGCAGAGGGGTGAGTAACCATCTCTTCAAGGAATAATCCTTGTGCCCTAGAATCCATCCATGTAGTTTGCGGGGTGGAATGAAGAGCTGTGTCAGCCTGCACTGGTGCAGGACAAAGGAGTCATGACAGATGCCAGGAAAGCAGGTGCACACAGGCTGTTCTTGTGGTAACAGACCAGTTGAACATTGAGGTAATGGAAGCCTTTTTTGTTGATGCATCTCACTAGGTCACTCAGTGCCTTGAAAGCCACATGGGTTCACTTAATGATGCCCTGCACCTGGGGTAAATCCATTGATGAAGGTGAGACACATTACCCTTTGTACCTGCAAGGCCCTATCTGTCTAAAATTGCATATACTCTCACAAAAAGAGTGTCAGACGCCTGCAAGATGCAATGGTATGCAGACACTTGCAAGATGCCACCAAGATCCTCAGCTGATCCTTGGAAGGAGCTAGAGGTGAAGAGGTTCAATGCCATAATGACTTTGACAGGTACTGGCAGGGCATTGTGAGCAGTGCTGCAAGGTGTGTGGTCTTCTGCAATGAGGGCACAAATCTCTGTAACCATCTGCCTGGAGAGTTGCAGTCTCCCACGGCACTGTCTCTCTGACATGTCCAGGCAGCTTTGTCTTCGGCAGTAGAGCCTCTGTTGGGGATAAGGACTCCGTTGCTTTCCTGCCCCTGTTCCTCTCCTCTGCCCTCTTCATGCCCAAGGCTCTGCACTTCCTGCAGAGGACACTGGACCCAAAATCTGAGAGTCGTGCTTCCAGTGCCAGCTGCTGCCCTCCTTGTGCTCACGTGGCCTCCCAATTCTGTTTGGAAGCCTTTTTCCCCCTCCTCTTATGCTCTCGCGATATCAGGAGGGTGAAGACCCCCTGTGCTGCCTGAGCACTTACTGGCCTACTCTCCCCACAACCTGTGTGCCAATGGCTCAGTCACCCTTTGAGCCCTTCTCCCTTTTATGGGCCTACCTAATTTTTGGGGGTGGCCATGACTGGCTCCTTGCTGTATATCTGCCTCCATACACCTGTGGCTGGATTCTATGTTGCCACTGCCAAGTGTGCGGCGGCCGTAAAAGATGGTGACCCGCACGCGCGGCTTTTACTCAGCGGAGCCGCCACTATCTTGTATACCGCGCCTCATTAACATGGCCGGGGCGGACTGCCCCCCCCCACCCCACCCCCCGATGTCGAGGAGGGGGCGGGTGAGCCGTCCCCGGCAAAGCGTCCAGCACCACTGCGCAGGCGCTGGCACCATTTTAAATGGCATAGAGCCCAAAATGACGAATAAAATTTTTCAAAGGAACCAGTAATTTTTAAAAATCTTTCCAGCCCCTCTCCCAGCCCTCCTCCCCCAATAGCATTACTTCATTCCTGCCCTTCCACCCCCCGAAATACTTTAACTTGAATATATGACCTTCCCCCCCTCCCCACCACTGCAAAGTTCAGAACCTTTCACCATTACCCCTTCCCATCATCCCCTAGACCAATTAAATAAGTTTGACCCCGCTCCCACCCCCCGACTAATAAACCTCCCTCCTCCCCCCTCCCCACAGGTGGTGCGCCTTGTTTCCCTGGACGGGGATTCGACGGTGTGGCAGTGCCGGCTGCCGGGATGAAGATCGCGGCGGCACTTCAGGAGGCAATGGGAACTTCATACATGCAGATAAGTAAATTAATATGAATATTTAAATGATGGGCCACCACGAGGCCTTGCCACTGCTGGCAAAATCAGGATGGGCCTGTCCACGTGTTGAGGTCAGTGGCGGGCCTCACCCAGGATAATCTTCATGCCCCCCACCGCCATGGATCCCAACGTCGAAGCCCCTAAAAAATTCAGCCCCTGGTCTGTCCCTGACCCAGTGTCCAGGCCATGTACCCCCACCAAAATTTCAGCATGGCCCTCAATGAGCTTTGAATTAACTCTTTAACAATCTTAATTGTAGTTATCAATGTATTGGGTGGGCTCTTGGAGCAGCCCTCCTCCTGGTCTGGTGAATCTCACTAGCAGTGGTAACAGCAACGAGGAACTGGCATGCCACCCAATGCCAGTATTTTCATCCCTGCCCACCTCCATTCCCTCCCCCAGCAGGACCCAAATGGTCAGCCCAATATTAAAACTAGAAGCGATACAGCCAAAAGGGTAGAGCTAGAAGGCTAAAGAGGTTGAGTTATGTAGATAGATTGCACACACTTGGATTGTATTCCTTGAGTTTAGAAGGTGAGGGGAGATCTAATTGAGATGTATAAAATAGGATAGATACACAGAAGATATTTCCTCTAGTGAAGGCTCCAGAACAAGGGGGCAGAATCTTAAAATTAGAGCTAGGCCATGTAGGAGTGACTCAAGAAGCAATTTTTCATCCAATATGCAATGAAAATGTGGAAGTCTCTCCCATAAAATGTTTGTGGATGCTGAGTCAATTGTTACGACTGAGATGGGAGGAGTGCACTCGTTTCTAGTTCCACTTCTCCACAGTTCACAACATATATTTAAATGTTTACCCAGTTACTCATACGATCAATCAAACTCTACTCTTTATCCCAGAATAAAATACACCAACCAGGTTTCTTTAACAAACAACATTATCAGTTTATTATAAAAAACGACATAACCAGTATCGAAGCAAAGCATTAACACACAGATTGAAATATAAATGTTTGCTTTTACCTTAGCCCCTCACACACACACGCACACACGCACACACAGGCACACACAGGTTAACTGAAAAAAATAGAGATTTTCTTTTTAGAGCTCTGTTACAAAAATAGACAAAAAACAATACTTCGGCCAAATACTTGAATAATTTCTTGAAGAAAAAAGAGAAGATATGGAAAGATGTCACTTGTCCTTTTTTTGGTTTGGCGTCCCAATTTCCTGTAGATGGCTGTCACTGGGGTCTTTCACTGGAGCAAATCGGTCAGGCAGCGTCAAGGATTTATCCGACAGGTTTCTCCAGCGTCTCAGGAGAAATGCGGCAATCGTGGTTTCAAGCAGGCTTTTCAGGAGGAATGCATTATCAATTTCTTTATTTCTTACACTCGCTTCTAAGAGCTTCTCAAAGAGATGGAAAAACTGTGAGGCTTTTCAAAGAGATGGTAAAGGCTGAGTTGGGGGTTTTGTCCTTCAGGTTGATTTTTAAAACTCCAACTGACTGTCCAAATCAAAACTAAAAACAATCTGTAAAGTCAAGCCTCCTGATCCCTATAGATCTTGATCTGTCACTTCTCTGCAAACATCTTCTCCTAGGCAAAAAGCCTCTGCTGGGTATTTATCTGAAGACAGATGACTTCCAATACTTGTTGTTTGCAAACAAGTCCAAAAGACCTTACAATTACCTTTTAGTAAAAAAAAACACAAATTCCAGCATCTATGGAATCCTTTCTTCAGTTTTAAAACACAAGTCCTCAAAATTTAACAAAAAAATGGAAATACTTTTGGGTCACAAGTCAAATTTTCAAGACTGGGATTTTCAGGTTTTTTATTTGGAAACGATTATCAAGAGATATGAATCAAAGGCAAGTAAATTAAGTTAGATTAGTACAGGTTAACTAAATAAGTGGCGGAACAGGCTCAAGAGGCTAAATGGCCAACTCCTGTTCCTATGTAACTATGTTACTCATTGTATGATACCAAAACAAAATTTCTACCTTCGTATCATTTGAGCAGTGGGCACAGAATGAAATCTGTAGACCTCCATTGGTCATTGACATATAAGTAGTGCCACTTTATCACCATTATTACTTGCTATAGCTAAACCAGTTTTCAATCCAGTTGCCTAATTTTTCTTTAATTCCAAGAATCTTAATTCTCTTTCAAAGCCGCTTATGTGCAAACATATCAAATGTTTTCTGAATTTTATGGTAGATCAACGCTGCCATTTTCCAATTCTGCATTTATGAACCCATTATTTTCCCTCCAATTCAGTTTAATGGACAAGAAAATTGCAGGCTGGCAAATGTAAAAGGTGGAAAACCTTGACTCCATATCCACTGGCTTCATCAAACAATTAATTGAGGAACTAGTTCTTTTAACAACTTCAGCCAATTTATTAGACATAACTTGTTACTTTTAGTTCTCTGTTGATTTCCTTACGGTTTGTGCACTCAAATGAGCAATGATTATGTTCCTTAAAATGTTCTTGAGTATTTACCTCACTATGAATGTTAGGCTAACTGGTCTATAATTCTAGTACCATTCAAGCTTTCATGTTGATCAATCAAGGAATGTCATTTGTAGCAACGGTTTGTCAGCTGGACTTAGCCTACCTTCCAAGCCAAGATGATATGGGCAATATGCTTTGTGGTTAAAAAAAATACAGGGTAGTGAGGGGAAATTGCAAAGAATATTAAAGAAAATTTCCAGTTAAAAATTAGCCTCAAAGTATCAAATTGGCATCTTTTCTAGCCATTTTTGTACTAATTAAGCATTAGGCTGCTAACAACACAGAATGTTTCATATACTTTATATATCTATCCTCTCAGTGTAGCAAGAACATTGAGCTGCATGATTTACAGGAAAACTTTCAATACATATAACTAAACTATTATTGTATTGAGACATATGTGTTCGATTCCAAGATGGGACAGTAGCTGTTGTGTGTAATCATGTATTTCGTCCCTGATACATTTATCAGCATTCCTCTTTGGCCTGCATAGGTTGATGTTATTCAGTATGGTCCTTGGTTTCATCAATTTCAATGGACTGCAAGATGAAAGCCTAAACACTCCGTCAATGTAAACATAGCATCAATACAATGTGGATCTCTGCTGCTGGCAGTTTCAGTGCTCATTGATCTTATGTTAGTCATCTTCCAGCATTTAAGTTTGAGCTACTTATTTCCAGTCTTCTCTTCTTCTTGGCATTTCTTTGCAGACAAAGATTTTGGGAAGTTTGTACTCATTGGTTGCAGGCCCGCTGGTGGCTAGTCAGGCCTATCCGTGACCGGCAGATTCTCCCATAGCAGGTACACGTGAAGGTGTGTGTAGTTGCTGCTTGGGGCAATTGGATCTATCCTTCTCCTCCTTTTCTCTTTCATGCTGGTTCTTCACTCAGTCTCAAAGCTGTCTGATGTAGCATCTCCAGGCATCACGATCTATGGCCTGCGCTTCCCGCTAGCGATGGTCGATGTGGCACACAGAGAGGGACTTCTTCAGGGAGTTCTTGAAATGTTTATGTGGAGCCCTTTTGTTCCTTTTACCTGTAGTCAGCTCTCCATACAACACGATCTTGGGCAGGTGACTGTCGTCCATCTGGGCAATGTGACCTGCCCAACGCAGTTGGCTTTGCAGGAGGATGGCCTCAATGCTGATGATGTTGGCTGTTTCTAGGACTTCAATATTTATGATGTGGTCCTGCCAGCGGATCTTGAGGATGTTGCGGAGGCAGCGCTGATGGAAACGCTCTAGAAGGCGTACATGACAGCAGTATAGGACCCATGACTCGGCGCCATATAAAAGGGTGGTGAGGACTACGGCTTTGTACACTTTGTATTTGGTCTGTGCTCTGAGGCTGTAGTTGCTCCACACATGTTTGTAGAGTCTGCCTAATGTACCGTTTGCTTTATAAGAGCCTATTATCCACTTCCTTGTCTATGGTAGCATCAAACGAGATGGCATTCCCCAAATAAGTAAATTGCTTGATGGCATTCAGCTCAGTTCCCTCGATGATAATGCTTGGTGGTCTATATTCTTCTTGCGGTGCACGCTGATGCAGGACTTCAGTTTTCTTTAAACTGATGTATAGTCCGAAGAGTTGTGCCACCTCGGAAAAGTTTTGCAGGTCTGACTGACTGCGGGCCAGTAGAGCACAGTCATCGGTGAAAAGAAGTTCACAGATAAGTTTTTTTTGTGTCTTTGTGTGAGCTTGAACAGGCCTGAGGTTGAAAAGGCCTCCCTCAGTCCAGAAGCGTATGTAAACTCCCTCCTTAAGGTCTTCCGTTGGCTGCTGCAGCATCATGCTGAAAAAGATGGTGAATAGGGTCGGGGCCAGCACACAGCCCTGCTTCACACCATTGGAGATGCGGAAGGGACTTGAGAGGTCGCTGTTTTGCTTGACTTGTCCTTACTGATTTCCATGAAGCTGCTTCAACATGGCATCCTGGGTGGGCATCCAAGTTTTTCAAGGATTTTTCAAAGCCAATCCTGCTCACAGTGTCGAATGCCTTGGTGAGGGTCTATGAAAGTGACATACAGGCCTTTGTTTTGCTCACGACACTTTTCTTGTAATTGTCTGAGTGCAAATACCATGTTTGTGGTGCCTCTGTTTGCTCTAAAGCCACACTGGCTCTCTGGGAGGTTTTCTTCCACAATGGAAGGCACAAGCCTGCTCAGAAGTATTCTAGCCAGGATCTTCCCAGCAATGGAAAGGAGGGTGATCCCACGGTAGTTGGAGCAGTCTGATTTTCTCCTTTTTTTTGTACATGGTGATGATAACGGCATCATGAAAATCCCATGGAATCCTACCCTGTTCCCAGCAGGCCGTGAAAAACTCATGGAGCTTGGTGTATAGGACAGGGCCACCATGCTTCAAGGCTTCAGGTGGAATTAGAAACATAGAAAAATAGGAGCAGGAGTAGGCCATTTGGCCCTTCGAGCCTGCACTGCCATTCAATATGATCATGGCTGATCATCCAAACTCAGTACCCTGTTCCCACTTTCTCCCCGTATCCCTTGATCCCTTTAGCCCCAAGAACTATATCTAACTCTTTCTTGAATATATTTAATGATTTGGCCTCTACTGCTTTCTGTGGTAGAGAATTCCACAGGTTCACCTGGGAGAAGAAATCCCTCCTCATCTCAGTCCTAAATGGCTTACCCCTTATCCTTACACTGTGACCCCTGGTCCTGGACTCCCCCGCCATCAGGAACATCCTTCCTGCATCTAGTCCGTCCAGTCCTGTTAGAATTTTGTAGGTTTCTATGAGATCTCCTCTCATTCTTATAAACTCTATCAAATACAAGCCTAATCGACCCAATCTCTCTTCATATGTCTGTCCTGCCATCCCAGGAATCAGTCTGGTGAACCTTCGCTGCATTCCCTCCAGAGCAAGAACATCCTTCCTCAGATAAGGATGGAAAAACTGCACACAATACTCCAGACGTGGTCTCACTAAGGCCTTGTATAATTGCAGCAAGTCATCCTTGCTCCTGTACTCAAATCCTCTCGCTATGAAGGCCAACATACCATTTGCCTTCTTAACTGCCTGCTGCACCCGTATGCTTACTTTCAGCGACTAGTGCACAAGGACACGCAGGTCCCGCTGCACCTCCCCCTTTCCCAATCTATCGCCGTTCAGATAATAATCTGCCTTTCTGTTTTTGCCACCAAAGTGGATAACCTCACATTTATCCACATTATACTGCATCTGCCATGTATTTGCCCACTCACTCAACCTGTACAAATCACGCTGGAGTTTCTCTGCATCCTCCTCACAGCTCACACTCCCACCCAGCTTTGTGTCATCTGCAAACGTGGATATATTACATTTAATTCCCTCATCTATATCATTAATATATATTGTAAATAGCTGGGGTCCTAGCACTGATCCCTGTGGTACCCCTCTAGTCACTGCCTGCCACTCAGAAAAAGACCCATTTATTCCTATTCTTTGTTTCCTGTCTGCCAACCAGTTCTCTATCCATGTCAGTACCTTACCCCAAATCCAATGTGCTTTAATTTTGCACGCTAATTTCTTATGTGGGACCTTATCGAAAGCCTTCTGAAAGACCAAATACACCAAATCCACTGGTTCTCCCTTATCAAATCTACGAGTTACATCCTCAAAAAATTCCAGTAGATTTGTCAAGCACGATTTCTCTTTCGTAAACCCATGTTAACTTTGTCCGATCCAGTCCATCGGCTCTGGGGGCTTGTTGTTCTTCATCTGGTTGATGATGGTCACAGTTTCCTCCAGAGTTGGGCTCTCATCCAGTTCTTCTTTAACAGGTTGTTGTTGGATGCAATTGATGGCAGTATCATGCACTGTGAACTCGGCACTGAAGGAGAGTTTCAAAGTGCTCCGACCAGCAATCCAGGACTGAATCCTTGTCGGTGTGTAAGATCTTGTCATCGGCGCTCCTTAGGGGGTTTTGGGTTTGATCTGCTGGTCTAGAGACAGGTTTTAGTGCTTCATAGAAATTTATGTCGCCGGTATCAGCGTACAGTTGAGTGTTTCCCACAAGTGCAATCCACCAGTCATTTTGGATGTTCCTCAGTTTACATTGAAAGGTGCTGCATGCTTGACGATAGGCTATCTTTTTCTCTTGGCTGGTCGACTGAGCAAGGTGAGCCTGATGAGCTGACCTTTTTATTTTTAGCATAACTTTAACTTCCTTGTCATTTTCATCAAATCAGTCCCTGTTCTTCTTGGTGATGGGTCCGATGACCTCGTTGGAAGCATCCAGTACTGCAGCTTTGATGTGTTCCCAGAGTTTTCCTGGAGTGGAATCAGCAGTGAGATCAGGATGTTCCAGTCTAGTCTGTAAGGTTGCTTGATATCTATCTCTGCAAGATGAGGTTTGCAGGTTGCTGACTTGAAATTTCTTTGATGGGTTGTCTCCAGGCCTGTTCTTGGGCTTAGGCTTGAAGTGGAAGTTCACCTTTGAACAAACGAGCCAGTGGTCTGTATGACAGTCAGCACTGGGCATGACTCTAGTCTGCAGGATGCCCATTAGATCAAACTGGCGCACCAAGATGTAATCTATCAGGTGCCAGTGTTTAGAACGGGGTGCATCCATGTGGTCTTGAAGCTATCTTTTTGTTGAAAGAAGGTGTTGGTTATGGACAGCTGCTTTTCTGCACAGAGTTCCAAGAGTAAACATCGGTTTTCATTACAGTTTCCAACTCCATGGTTTCCAAGCACTCCCTTCCATGCCAGGCTGTCACAGCACACTCTAGCATTGAAATTGCCAAGGACGACAATTTTGTCCTTGGGAGGGGTATTCTGGATCAGTTCATGGAGATCTGTGTAGTACTTATCTTTGTCAGCTGGGTTACCCTTCAGGGTTGGAGCATAAACACTGATGAGGGTTGCATGCTGCTGGTCTTGGAGGGGCAGGCACAGGGACATGATGTGTTTGGAGTGGCCGATTGGCAGGCTTGAAAGTTTAGTAGGGATAGTCTTCTTCACTTTGAAGCAGACACCGAAGAGGCATTATTCACCTTGAGGTCTACCTGACCAATAGAAGGTGTAGCCAGCATTGTGTTCTGTTAGGCTGCCTTGCTCTGAGAAGCGAACTTCACTCAGGGCCGTGATTTCAACGTCTAGTCTGGCTAGTTCATGGGCCACCAGGGCTGAGCGTCGTTGGGGGCGGCTGTTGTCACCAGAGTCGAGCATTGTTCTCACGTTCCAGCAGGCGAGTTTTAGAATTTATCTTTTCTCACCTTTTGAAGTGAGGGTAAGAGTTCGTGTTTCCTTCTCTGTCATAGTTTGACCGCATTAAGTGATGCCCTTTGACTGCGGCAAGCCAACTGGCTGGTAGAACAGTAGAACATTAACAATAACATATGTTGGATAAGTCATGCCAATCTGGAATGCACTCATTGATAGTATGGTAGAAGCAGATTCAGTTGTGGCTTTCAAAACAGAATTGGATAATTATCTGAAGAGAAAAAATTTGCAGGGCTACAAGGAAAAGGCGGGGGAGTGGGACGAGCTGAGTGGCTCTTGAAGAGAGCCAGCATGAACAAAACAAGTTGAATTGCCTCCTTCTGTGCTGTAACCATTCCATGATTATAGATTTATATGATCTGCAAACAAACCTAGGAGTGTGACTTATTAATTTTACTTTATAAAATGTGTATATTATTATTGAGCATGTTACTCAGCAGGTGTAAAATTGCAGGGATAATTTTTTTCAACATTATGATTTATAATTTGATTTTATATCATTTGAAAGGATAGAATACTGTTAAAACATTCACATTAGCTCCTGTAGTGAGTAATACTGTTCACTTTGAAAGACTGAGAAACTACTCAGAAAATAAAATCACAGGTCAGCTTAATATTGTTCGATGCAGAGAATTAAATATTCTGGTATTCGTCTTTTTTTTTTAACCTTAAAACAATGTATTTACTGTTTTTCAACGAGTGTTAGCTTGTTTAATTTTCTTTGTGTCTTGAGTTCATCAGCAGAGAATGGAACTACACTAGGTGTTGAATATGTAAAGTCGAGATGGGTGTGACCAACCATATGTATACAAATGCAGTTTTACTTTCCAAGCATTTGAAGAAACTCTGGAACAATCTATGACTATTTAGCTCTTATTTGGAGAGGGATGAGTGTGTCTCCTGCAACATACCCTTTTTTTTTGGAGTGTGCAGGCAATTTGTTTAAGTGCATAGCCCCTTTAAATTTTTTTCTGCAGCTGCAGTTCTAATGAAAGGTCACTGACCTGAAACTTTAACTCTTTCTCTTTCCACAGATGCTGGCAGACCTACTGAGTATTTTCATCACTTCCTGTTTTTATTTCAGATTTCTAACATCTGCAGTATTTTGGTTTTGTATTAGAGAAAAATTTGCAGGCCAGGGTGTGGTTCATTTTCATGCCATGTAACTGAGCAGCATTCGCTGGAAACTGCCTAAGCCGACAATTTCACTCGGTGACCAATTGGGGGTGGGGGGCAGGTGGGGGGAAGAGTACCTCCCAGAAACCAGCTCCAGCAGAAGCATTGTGTATCAATTCTTTTTTATAAACCATCGTGCTCCCACCATTATTCCATTCATTTTCCATATCAGTGGTGCATTACTCTATAAATAAAATTACTTTTAGAAGGAGTCCACGGTACAATGGGTTTCACACATTGCCCTTCTACTTCTGGCTCTGAATCCTACAGAATGAAAGTCTCCCTCTTCAGTTGATATAAGAAAGGAGAAAGATTTGTGCCTTTTACAACCTCATGATGCCCCAAAGTGCTTTCCAGCCAATTAAGTACTTTTGAAGCATTGTCACTGTTATAAGGTAGAAAATGTGCCCAAGCCAGAAAAGCATTTAGCACTGTTGGGAATCTTGATATAATTATCATCATCAAATATGATCTGAACTGTATTTGCATGTATGGAGAACTCTCTTACTTCCGTTTAACCAAAATGTTCCAGGGACAACTAATTCATTTCAATAATGAAAACTCCAGATATTCTTCCTGTCTATCCACTCCATCTCAGCCTCCCCAAATATCCCTGTGAGTTTATGCAGTGAATATTGACCAGAAAGATCCCAGATTCAATTTTTAGGCTGTGCTACTTTAGCTGACCTCAGTTAAGGCAGGTTTGAAGATTTTATAATGGGCCTCCGGATCTCTGGCCGAGGGAAAATTAGCCCTGAGCCACCATTCAATAATTTTACGCTAATCAACATCTGTGGATGTTGAGTGGGAAGAGGATTGGGCTCATCTGTGGTGCCTCACTATGATCAAATGGCACATGCAGCCAAGGCTCACACATGAAAAATGGCCACTTGGAAGCATTCTACAGAGCAACTGGAGTCTGTGTAATTGTACCCAGGAGAGGGGTAGAAAGGAGATAAAGGACAAATCAGCAAGAAAAAAAATAGTAAACGTCTAAATAACCCAAAAGTCAACTATTCAAAAACAATTGAACAATGACATTGAACAAGTATAAAATAATACTAGTCAGTTAATTAAAAATCTGGGAACTTTTTAAAATTGCAAATTATTGTTGCCAACAATCAATGCTACTTACACAGCATTGTTACACATTGATGTTTCTTCTCTCGGACAATGAGCACAGGATCTTAATAAAACATAACATTTATTTATATAGTGTCTTTAACATAGAAAAATGCCCCAAAATGTCTCACAGAAGCATAATCAACCAAAAATGGATGCCAAGCCAAAGAAGGGCTAACCAAAATCTTAGTCAAGAGTTGGCTTTTAAGGAGGAGAGGAAGGTGGAGCGGTTGAGGGAGTGAATTTCAAAGTTGAGGGCCGAGACAACTGAAAGCATGGCTGCCAATTGAAGGGAAAGGAGGATGCACAAGAGGCCAGCGTTGAAGAGATAGGATTGTAATGCTGGAGGTGGTTACAGAGATACACTGCCATGAATGAGATAAAATACAAAGATGAAAATTTTAAATTGAGGCACTGAGAAGGGGGCGGGGCGGGGCGGGGGCGGTGGGGGGCAAGAGCCAATTTAAATTAGCAAGGACAGAAGTGAAGGGTGAGTGGGATTTGGTGCAAGGTAGGAAACGGACATCAAGAGATCAAGAGTTTTGGATGATCTGAAGATTATGGAGGGTGCAGGTTGGGAGGTCAGCCAGGATAGCATTAGAATAGTCAAGCCTGGATGTGACAAAGGTGTGGATGAGGGTTTCAGCAGCAGATGGGCTGAAGCAGAGATGCAGGTGGGTGATGTTACGGAGATGCAAGTAGGAGGTCTTTATGATGGAGAGGATACAGAATCAGGAGCTCAGCTTGAGAGGGATAGGACTCCAAAGTTACAAATAGTCTGGTTCGACCTGGGAAAGTAGCTGGGCAGAAATGGGACCAGTGGCAAAGTTATGGAGTGTGTGGTGGGGGCCAAAGATGATAGCTTTGATCTTCCTAAGGTTTAGCTGGAAGAAACTGTGGCTCATCCAAGACTGGATGTCTGACAACACAGAGGCAATGGATTGGTAGAGAGGTAGAGCTGAATGCTATCATTTATAATTCTGCTGCTTTATTAATACTTGTACATTCTTTAACTTGCTCATTGCTTCAACAGGAAACAAGCATCGGTTTTAAGTTAAGAGGGTACAAATTGATGGGTAAACATTTCCCTCCTCCTCTTTCTCGACCTGTTTGCAGCCTTTGACATGTTGATCACACCATACTCTTCCAGAGCCTCGCCACTGCCATCCAGTTGGGTAGGACTGCTTGCACCTGATTCCGTTCTTATCTATCTAATTGTAGCCAAAGAATCACCTGTAATGGCTTCTCAATTTGCTCCCACACCATATCTCTGGTGTCCCCCCAAGGATCTATCCTTGGCCCCCTCCTATTTTTCATCTACATGCTGCCCCTCAGCGACATCATCCAAAAGCACAGCATCAGTTTTCTCATGTATGCTGATGACACTCAGCTCTACCTCACCACTGCTTCTTTTAACTCCTCCACTGTTGCTCAATTGTCAAGCAGCTTATCTGACATCCAGTATTGGATGAGCAGAAATTTCCTCCATTTAAATACAGGGAAGACTGAACCCATTGTTTTTGGCTCCCCCCTCCAAATGCTGTTCCCTAGCTACTGACTCCATCCCTCTCCCTGGAAACAGTCTGAGATTAAGCCACTCTGTTTGCAATCTTGGTGTCACATTTGACCCCAAGATGAGCTTCCGAACTCACATGTGTGCCATAATTAAGACTGCCTCCATAACATTTCACAACTTTGCCCCTGTCTCAGCTCATCAGCTGCTGAAATCCTCATTCACGCCTTTGTTACCTCTAGACTTGACTATTCCAGCGCATTCCTTGATGGCCTCCCACATTCTACTCTCTCTAACTTGAGGTCATCCAAAGCTCTGCTGCCTTGTCTTAACTCACACGAAATCCCGTTCACCTATCACCCTTGTGGTCACTGATCTACACTGGCTCCCAGTCAAGCAATATTTTGATTTTAAAATTCTCATCCTTGTTTTCAAATCTCTCCATGGCCTCACGCCTCCCTATCTCTGTAATCTCCTCCAGCCTCACAATCCTTCGAGATATCTGCCTCCTCTAATTCGAGTTTCTTGTGCATCCCCGACTTTAATCGTTCTACCATTGCTGGCTATGCCTTCAGTTTCCTCAAGGTCCCAAGCTCTGGATTACCCTCCCGACACCTCTCCACCTCAGTTTCCTCCTTTAGGACACACCTTAAAACTTACCTCTTTGACCAAACTTTTGGCCATCTGGCCTAATAGCTCCTTTTGTTGCTCGGGGTCCTACTTTGTTTTATAATGCTCCTATGAAGGGCCTTGGGACATTTTATTATGTTCCAGGTGCTATATAAATGTAAATTGTTGTTGTTGTTGGGTGTTCCCACACCTCTCATTATAAGCCAGACAGTCTTTATCGTTCTCCCATCCCAGGTTGTTAAAAACAATGAAAGTGTCCCTATTGCCATCAGCTAACTCAGCAGATTTTAGGGATTAAACTTATGGATAGAAATGGGTTTGTACTGGAGTGCTGACTTGGAGCTGCATTAGAGTGCTAAAGTGGGAGTTTTGTGACTGAGGGAGTTCGGTAAGGAGGGAGCGAGGAGCTCCTTTCATTTCCTACCTGTCCTCAAAGAACATGAGGGGAGCCGAGAGTTTCCAAAGAGTACAGCTGACTGGTGAGTAAGTACTGGTGGGTATTTTTCAAACTAGATTGAATTGTAAGTCATTGTTTTAGCAAGACTTAGTTGATTTTTTTTATTATAATAGTCTTCTAAAGTTTTAAATTTAAAGGGTTTAGTCATGGCAGGAGAGCTTAAAGTGGTGGTTTGCTCCTCTTGCTGCATGTGGGAATCCGGGAACATTTCCAGTCTTCGGGACCAGCATGAGTGCAGGAAGTGTGTCCAGTTGCAGCTCCTGGAAGCTTGGGTTTCAGAGCTGGAACAGCGGCTGGAAACACTGTGGAGCATCCGCAAGTCTGAGAGCATCGTGGATAGCATGTTTAGAGAGGTGGTCACACCACAGCTGAAGGGACTTGAGGAAGGAAGGGAATGGGTGACCACCAGGCAGTCCAAGAGAAACAGGCAGGTAGTTCAGGAGTCCCCTGAGGTCCCGCTTGCAAATCGGTATTCCATTTTGGAGGCTGATGAGGCTGGTTCCTCCAGGGAGTGCGGACAGAGCCAAGCTTCTGGCACCACAAGCAGTCTGTCTGCACAGGAAGGGGGAAAGAGAGGAAGAGCAATAGTAACAGGGGATTCTATAGTCAGGCGAACAGATAGGCGCTACTGTGGCCGTCAACGTGACTCCAGGATGGTGTGTTGCCTCCCTGGTGCCAGGGTCCGGGATGTCACTGAACTGCTGCAGGGCATCCTGAAGGGGGATGATGATAAGGCAGAGGTCATGGTACATGTTGGTACCAA
Organism: Heterodontus francisci; assembly: GCF_036365525.1. Lineage (NCBI taxonomy): Eukaryota > Metazoa > Chordata > Chondrichthyes > Heterodontiformes > Heterodontidae > Heterodontus > Heterodontus francisci. The sequence continues at coordinate 83,080,533 of NC_090376.1, forward strand.
TGACATAGGTAGAAAGAGGGATGAGGTCTTGCATCAAGAATTCAGGGAGTTAGGCAATAGACTAAAAAGCAGGACCTCTCGGGTTGTAATCTCTCGATTACTCCCAGTGCCACGTGCTAGCAAGTATAGAAATAGGAGATTAGCACAGATGAATGCGTGGCTTAAGAGTTGGTGCAGGAGGGAAGGTTTTAGATTCCTGGACCACTGGGACTGTTTCTGGGGAAGGTGGGACCTGTACAAACAGGTCGGTCTACATCTGAACCAGAGGGGGACTAACATCCTTGCAGGCGGGTTTGCAAGTGCTGTTGGGAGGAGTTTAAACTAATTTGGCAAGGGGAGGGGACGCAGACTCCTAGCAGAATAGGGACACAGCTAAACACAGGAAAACAAACAAGTCAGAGGGAATACAGCAGAGTAAGACCAGGATGGATGGCCTCGGCTTTAATGCCAGGAGTATTACAGGTAAAACGGATGAGTTAAGGGCAAGGATTGACACGTGGAATTGTGATATAGTAGCCATCACGGAGACATGGTTGAGGGAGGGGCAGGATTGGCAGCTCAATATTCTGGGATATAGAATCTTCAGGCGAGACAGAGGAGGGGGTAAAAGAGGAGGGGGCATTGCAATATTAGTTAAGGAGTCAGTTACTGCAGTAAGAAGAGATGATATCTTGGAGGGGGCATCAAATGAAGCTTTATGGGTAGAGTTTAGGAATAAGAAAGGGACAGCCACATTGCTAGGTGTTTATTATAGACCCCCAGATAGTCAGTGGGAAATTGAGGAGAAAATATGTGCGCAATTCGCAGAGGTGTGTAAAAATAATAATAGGGTAATTATATTAGGTGATTTCAACTTTCCCAACATTAATTGGGATAGTCACTGTGTTAAGGGCTTAGATGGAGTGGAGTTCTTAAAATGTATACAGGAGAACTTTTTAGCTCAATATGTAGAGGGTCCAACAAGGGAGGGTGCAGTGCTGGACCTAATTCTGGGGAATGAAGCCGGACAGGTGGTTGATGTGTTGGTGGGGGGGCATTTTGGTGATAGCGACCACAACATGGTACAATTTAAGCTTGTTATGGAGAAAGAAATAGACAAGTTGCAAAAAAAGGTTTTGGATAGGGGAGAGCAAATTTTAGTAAAATAAGGCAGGATCTGGCCAAGATAGACTGGAAAGAGTTACTTGTCAGGAAATCTACAGAAGAGCAGTGGGGGGCATTCAAAAAGGAAATGGGGAGGGTACAGGCCCAACATATTCCCTTCAGGGTAATAGGTAGGAGCAACAAGCCCAGAGAACCATGGATGACCAGAAACATTCAGGGTACGATGAGAAGGAAAAGAGGCATTTAGCAAATACAACGAGAGCAAATCAACAGAATCATTAGCGGAATACAGAAAGTGTAGGATGGAGCTGAAGAAAGCAATTAGGAGAGCAAAGAGGGGATATGAGAAAGCTCTGGCTGGTAAAAGTAGGGAAAATCCAAAGATATTCTATAAGTATATCAATGGGAAGAGGGTAACCAGGGAAAGAGTAGGACCCATTAGGGACCAAGGGGGAAATCTGTGGGTGGAGCCAGAGGACAATGGTAGGGTGTTGAACGAATACTTCACATCTGTCTTCACCCAAGAGAATGAGGATGTAGATATGGAACTCAGAGAGAGAGACTGTGAGGTTCTTGAACAAATTGTCAAAGGGAGTGACAAGGTATTGGAGGTTTTGGCAGGCTTAAAAGTGGACAGATTTCCAGGTCCGGACAATTTGTGTCCCAGGAGTAATTCCTCTTTGGCCACGAAGGAGGTGCCAGAGGACTGGAGAACAGCTAATGTGCTCCCACTATTTAAGAAAGGTTGTAGAGATAAGCCAGGGAACTTTAGACCAGTGAGTCTCAAGTCAGTGGTAGGGAAACTATTGGAGAAAATTCTGAAGGAGAGAATCTATCTCCACTTGGAGAGGCAAAATTTGAGTAGGAATAGTCAGCATGGCTTTGTCAGAGGGAGGTCATGCCTAACAAACTTGATTGAATTTTTTGAGCATGTGACCAGGTGTATAAATGAGGGTAGTGCAGTTGATGTAGTTTACATGGTTTTCAACAAAGCCTTTGACAAGGTTCCACATGGGAGACTTATCAAGAAAGCAAATGCACATGGGATACAGGGTAACTTGATAAGGTGGATTCAAAATTGGCTTAGCTGTAGGACACAGTGAGTGATGACAGACGGCTGTTTTAGTGACTGGAAGCCAGCGTCCAGTGGCGTACCACAGGGATCTGTGCTGGGTCCCCTATTGTTTGTCATTTATATAAACGACATAGATGACTATGTGGGGGGTAGGATCAGTAAGTTCGCGGATGACACAAAGATTGGCCGAGTAGTTAACAGTGAGGTTGAGTGTCTTGGGTTACAGGAAGATACAGACGGGATGGTCAAATGGGCAGAAAAGTGGCAGATGGAATTTAACCCTGAAAAGTGTGAAGTGATACACTTTGGAAGGAGTAATGTGACACGGAAGTATTCAATGAATGGCCTGACACTGGGAAGTTCCAAGGAACAAAGGGACCTTGATGTGTTTATCCATAGATCTCTGAATGCGGAAGGGCAGGTTAATACGGTGGTGAAAAAGGCATATGGGACACTTGTGTTTATCAATCGAGGCACAGATTACAAAAGCAGGGAGGTCATGTTGGAGTTGTACAGTACTTTGGTAAGGCCATAGCTGGAGTACTGTGTGCAATTCTGGTCACCACATTATAGGAAGGATGTGATTGCACTGGAGGGGGTGCAGAGGCGATTCACCAGGATGTTGCCTGGGATGAAACATTTAAGCTATGAAGAGGGGTTGGATAGGCTTGGGTTGTTTTCGCTGGAGCAGAGAAGACTGACGGGTGACTTGATCGAGGTGTAGTCTGATCCAAGAGCTGGCAGAGGCATGATGGACCAAATGGCTCCTTCTGTGTCAATCATTGTATGACTCAGAGCATGGCAAATAATCAAATACAAATAAAAGCACATTTCAGAACTGTGTTTTTTGCAGTGTAACGTATGCTCTTATCTCTCTGTGACATACACGTCTCAGTGTATAATGTCATGTGCCATTCTGCAGAATAAATAGGTTTGTATGGCTGCTTTGTACCCCCAATCTTATCCCCACCATCCCTTTCCCCACTACCCCCACCTTGCCAACCATGCGGAAGGTACTGACTCTTGCTGCAGTGCAGTACAGTTGCCATAGGCTTGCACAGCAGCAAGCATCCCGATACCCTGAAAGGATATTTTACAGTCTAAAGTTCATAGCATCATGCAATCAAAGAAACTTAAAGCACAGAAGAGGGCATTCGGCCCATCGTGCCTGTACTGATTCTTAAAAAGAGCAGTTGTGCTTCGTCCCATATCTCCACATTTTGTCTGTAACCCGATAAGTTCCACATCCTCAACTACCTGTCCAACTCCCTTTACAGGCAGATATTTCAAGATCCGAACTACTCCCTGAAAAAAAATTCTCCTGATCTCCCCTCTGGATCTTTTGCCAATGATTTTGAATCTAAGACCTCCAGTTACAGATCCACTTGCAAAGGGAATAATTTTTCTCTCGCTACTCTATCAAAATCTCTCATCATCTTGAAAACCTCTATGCAGTCACATCTTAAGTTTCTCTGTTTGAAAGAGAACAATTCTAACTCTCTTCATATCTGAAGTCTCTCATCCCTGGTAATATCCTGGTAAATCTCTGTACCCTTTCTAATGCCTTTACATCTTTCCTGCAATCTGGTGCCCAGAATTGACCACAATACTTAAGCTGAGGCCAAACCAGTGATTTTATAAGGTTCTAGCCTGATTTCTTTGCTTGTGCATTCCATTCATCGATTTATAAATCCAAGTAACCCATAGGATTTTCGAGTCATAGAGTTAAACAGCACAGAAACAGGCCCTTCAGCCCACCGTGTCTGTGCCAGCCATCAAGCACCTAACTATTCTCCAGCACTTGGCCTGTAGCCTTGTATGTTATGGTGTTTCAAGTGCTCATCTAAATACTTCTTAAATGTTGTGGGAGTTCCTGTCTCGACCACCTCTTCAGGCAGTGTTCCAGATTCCAACCACCCTCTGAGTGAAAAAATCTTTCCTCAAATCCCCTCTAAACCTCCTGCCCCTTACCTTAAATCTATGCCCCCTTGTTATTGACCTCTGCGCTAACGGAAAAAGTTTCTTCCTATCAATGCCCCTCATAATTTTCTTTACCTCAATCAGGTCCCCCCTCAGCCTTCTCTGCTCTAAGGAAAACAACCCTAGCCTTTTCAGTCTCTCTTCATAACTGAAATGCTCCAACCCTGCTAACATCCTGGTGAATCTCCTCTGCACCCTCTCCAGTGCAATCACATCCTTCCTATAGTGTGGTGCCCAGAACTGTACACAGTACTCCAGCTGTGGCCTAACTAGCGTTTTATGCAGCTCCATCAAAACCTCCCTGCTCTTATATTCCGTGCCTCGGCTAATAAAGGCAAGTATTCCATAGGCCTTCCAAACCACCTTATCTACTTGTGCTGCTGCCTTCAGTAATCTATGGACAAGTACACCAAGGTCCCTCTGACCCTCTGTACTTCCTATGGTCCTACCATCCATTGTATATTCCCTTGCCTTGTTTTTCCTCCCAAAATGCATCACCTCATACTTCTCAGGATTAAATTCCATTTGCCACTGCTCTGCCCATCTTACCAGCCCATCTATATTGTCCTGTAATCTAAGGTCTTCCTCCTCACTATTTACAACACCACCAATTTTCGTATAGTCTGCGAACTTACTGATCATACCGCCTATATTCACGTCTAAATCATTAATGTACACTACAAACAGCAAGGGTCCCAGCACCGATCCCTGCTGTATGCCACTGGTCACAGGCTTCCACTTGCAAAATCAACCTTCAACCATTACCCACTGCCTCCTGCTACTAAGCCAATTTTGGATCCAATTTGTCAAATTGCCCTGGATCCCATGGCCTATTACCTTCTTAACCAATCTCCCATGCGGGACCTTATCAAAAGCCTTACTGAAGTCCATATAGACTACATCAACTGCTTTACCCTTATCTACACATCCAGTCACCGCCTCAAAATTCAATCAAGTTAGTTAGACATGATCTCCCCCTGACAAAGCCATGCTGACTATCCCTGATCATTCCCTGCCTCTCCAAGTGGAGATTAATCCTGTCCCTCAGAATTTTTTCCAATAGTTTCCCTACCACTGATGTTAGACTCACTGGCCTGTAATTACCTGGTTTATCCCTGCTACCCTTCTTGAATAATGGTAGCACATTTATTGTCCTCCAATCCTCTGGTACCTCTCCTGTGGCCAGTGAGGAGTTGAAAATTTGTTTCAGAGCCCCTGCAATCTCCTCCCTTGCCTCACATAACATCCTGGGACACATCTCATCTGGGCCTGGGGATTTATCCACTTTGAAGCCTGCTAAAACAGCTAATACTTCCTCCCTTTCAATGCTAATATGTTCAAGTATATCACAATCCCCCTCCCTGATCTCTACACCTACATCGTCCTTCTCAACAGTGAACACAGATGAAAAGTAACCATTTAAAACATCACCTATCTCCTCTGGTTCCACACACAGACTGCCGCTCTGGTCCCTGGTTATCCTCTTGCCCTTAGTTTACTTATAAAACACCTTAGGATTTTCCTTTATCTTGCCCGCCAGTGTTTTTTCATATCCCCTCTTCACTCCCCTAATTACTTTTTTAAGTACCTTCCTACACTTTCTATACTCCTCTAATGCCTCCACTGTTTTCAGCGCTCTGAATCTGCCATAAGCCTCCTTTTTTTTCCTGATCCAATCCTCTATATCCCTTGACATCCAGGGTTCCCTGGACTTGTTGGTCCTATCCTTCACCTTAATGGGTACATGTTGGCTCTGAACTCTCATTATTTCCTCTTTGAATGACTCCCATTGGTCTGATGTAGACTTTCCTACAAGTAGCTGCTCCCAGTCCACTTTGGCCAGATCCTGTTTTATCATATTGAAATCGGCCTTCCCCCAATTCAGTACCTTTATTTCCGGTCCATCTTTGTCCTTTTCCATAGCTACCTTAAATCTTAGAGTTATGGTCACTATCCCCGAAATGCTCCCCCACTGACACTTCTATCACTTGTCCAGCTTCATTCCCTAAGATTAGGTCCAGTACCACCCCTTCTCTTGTGGGACTTTCTACGTGTTGGCTCAAAAAGCTCTCCTGTATGCATTTTAATAATTTTTAAACCACCTTATCAAATTTCCATATCGCCTTTAAGGATTTAGAGATGGACACCAAGGTTTCTCTGCTCAGCTACACTTCTTAAAATCATCCCAATTATAGTATACTGTCTGTCCATATTGATCCTTCTAAAATGCATCACTTCATACTTCCCTGTATTGAACTCCATCTCCCATAATTCTGCTCATTTCACCATCCTGTTGATGTCATCTTGAAGCCTACAGCTATTGTCATCACAAACTACAACATTGTCAAGTTTCATATCATCTGCTTCCTAAAACAGAGTTAGGTTGTTTATAAAAATTGAAAATAGTAATGGACCCAAAACTGAGTCATGGAGAACACCACTGCAAACCACTTCCCAGTCTGAAAAACATCATCTATTTTTCATCAATTTTCTTTCTGTCCCTGAGCCAATTTTGTATTCATATCACCATTCTCCCCTTAATTCCATGGGCTTCCCATCTTCTTAATAATCCTCCTGTTTGACATTTTGTCGAATGTCTTCTGAAATTCCATATAAACATCTGCTGCACTACCTTGATCAACCTTCTCTGTTACCTTATCAAAGAATTCAATCATGTTAGTCAGACATGATTTTCCTTTAACAAATCCTCTCTTTGATTAACCCATGACTTTCCAAATGAAAGTTTATTTGATCCCTAATAATGGTTTCCAACAACTTCCCCACTAGTGTTCCAGTGAACATCAACGCAAGCTCGAGGAACAGCATCTCATTTACCGATTAGGCACACTACAGCCTGCCGGACTGAACATTGAGTTCAATAATTTCAGAGCATGACAGCTCCCCATTTTGCTTTCATTTTTAGTCATTTTTTCTTCCTTTTTTTACATTCTTTTTTACATTTTTTACAATTTTTTTTTTGCATTTATTTCATTTCATCTTAGTCTGTTCAGTTTGCTTACCCACTGTTTTTTTCAGGTTTGCACTTGCTGCTGTTCAATATTCAGTATATTAACACCTAATCTGTACTAATGCTTTGTCTTTCAATACACCATTAACATATTGTTTGCCTTTGCTCCGTGACCTTTTGGTCAGCTATGTGGCCTGGTCCAATCTAGACCTCCTTTGTTATCTCTTGCTCCACCCCCACCTCACTTGCTTATAACCTGTGACTTTTCTAATATTTGTCAGTTCCGAAGAAGGGTCACTGACCCGAAACGTTAACTCTGCTTCTCTTTTCACAGATGCTGCCAGACCTGCTGAGTGGTTCCAGCATTTCTTGTTTTTATTCCCCACTAGTGTTGTTCAGCTGATTGGCCTGTAGTTTCCCAGTTTATCCCTGCCCCCTTTCTTGAATAGTAGTATAACATTAGTAACCCTCCAGTCCTCTGGCACTACTCTGTTGATGTCTCTGCTATTTCTATCTTTACTTCTATCAGCAAGCTAGAATGTATTCCATCTGAACCAGGTGGTTTACTAACTTTCAGAATGCTAATCTTTTTAGTATGTCTTCTCTATCTATTACTATACTGTCCATAACTTTTCTCTCCTCTTATGCAGTCACCTTCACATCATCCACTTCCTTTATGAAGACAAATACAAAATACTCATTTATTACTTTAGCCATGTCCTTTGACTCGACATGAAGATTTCCCTTTGGGTCTTTAATAGGCCCAACTTTTTCCCTAGCTAGCTCCTTGCACTTGTAAACTTGTTTATTAGATTGATACCATGGTCCCATAATAATGAGGAGGTAGAGAGGGTATGGGTGAGGCTGAAAATAACGGAAGACCCCAGCAAAGCCAGGAATGTGCAAGTCCTGCCGAAATTAACGACAGGGGCACTTTAACTTTTTTTTACCTCCTTTTCCGGCTCAGCAACCAGCTAAGTGGATAGCCTGGCAGGCAGGTGGGAAGTAACAGGAGTGGCAGGAGGCCACAGCCAAAGACCTTTGGGGACGGTCCCTGGCACTCAGAATGGGGAGAAGATCTGTAATCAGTGTTGGGGGCAGATCGACAATCAGGAGAGCTATGGGTGGTTGAAGGATTCCTTGTGGGTTCGGAGTTGGCGGTTGGAGGAGGAGGGGTGTGAACTGCTGCTCCTATTGGTCCATAAGGACTGCTGAGAAAGGCACTTATTTAATGCATGCACCATATATTATGATCACTTTCCCATATTGAACTCTTTAACACCTCTCCCAGCCCTCTCCTGCCAGTCTTAGGAGGATTAATATCAAGGTCCACATGTCTATGCTGTATTTTGAAATAACAGAATGCAGTGTCAGCTGTAGTAACAATCATGGCCACAGATGACTCAATATTATCAGAAAATTTCCAGGTAAAACATATTTTATTTTAGAATTCTATTATCAAATTATGCTTCTCCCTGTAAACAATTGGGCACAGCTCGTCATGGTGGAAACAGGGTGGTTGTGGTCCACAAATGGCATTGCGCCATCTACTACCTCCTTTCTACAGCTGGTATGGCTGCCACCACTTTTATTGGGCCTTCACATGGGCAACCCAGTGCCCATTTGTTTCAGGCAGCAGCCTACTTTCAATATGTTAATTGAGTCCTACAACATACACACGCTCAGGTTACTGGTACAGGTGTAGAGAAACCTAACCAACAATCCTTAAAGGGTCCACTGCAGGCAGCTCAAACTGATAAGTTCAGGTTTTAGTGAGAGATTTTACTGAGTACAGAAAAAGAATGAATGTTCCTCCTAGCCACATAAAAATCTTCTGGCCTGCAACCAATCTGCATGCACCTCTCCTCTCTGTGATTTTCTTCTCCCTTAACTCGACTTCTGGCTCAGCTCTCACGCTGATCGGAGACCTGCCTGTGATTGCTAGCTCAATGCTTGGAACTTGCCAATCTAATGTTAATGGGCCTTGTTGTTCAAAATGCTGAGGTCTCACGTTGAAGGCATCAGACAGGCAGCAGAGTTTACACTGCCCGCCACACGCCTGATATCTATGCAGGGTTAAAATCAACCACAATATAACTTTATCTGTTTATTGAACATAACAAGCTCCATTGTCAGACATAGACTTTCTATAGACCAAAGGATAGAATTGCCACTAGATGGGGAGAGCTCCTCTGGAGAAGGAACAGGGAAGATACGCTTTTTTAATAAACCACACAACATGACCAATATAACTCATAAATCCCATCAGTACCACTTAGTTTATTTTCCGTGGACTGGCCTCTGGCATGTAAGTTCTATGCAGGGTATGCAGACGAAGAGTACATTGTGCTTTTTTTTTTCAGTCAGCCGATAAGGTCAATTTGTTTAAGATAAAATAATAGCGCAGAATTTGCTGGAGCAGGGCAACTCACAGTGTTCCCTGTTAGTTAAACTTTTTTCTACATCCTTCAGCTGAAAAATCCTTTGCCCACAAAGTTGATGGAAGTGTGAGCTGATAATGGCATGGCAAGAGCAAAAAGGGCATCCGGGATCTTAGTGAACAATGTTACAGTGACCTTCTTAACCAATGAGATTTAAGGATTGAGAAATACACAGAGGAAGGACTGAGAAAGAGGGTGAATTAGAGTGAGTGAATTCAATGTCAAATCAAGTACAAAAAGAGAAATAAAGAGGTAAGAAAGATTGAATTGAGAAAAAAAAGAGACAAAGGAAAAGTAGGAAAAAATTAGATTTAAAATTTGATATTTTAAAAATCTCCAACAGTTCACGACTTGAAGGAATGAGATTCCACATCTATAATTGTTCAGTCTGGGCCAAGGAGATTGATTGTCAGTCATTCACAATTATCACATCCTTAAATGGGCACTTACACTATTAATTACTGGACTTAACTTTCTGTGGCAAGTTTAATTTGAAATTATTGTGTAAATTCAAAAACTTCATGAAACTCACAGGGAGGTTGGGACGAGATCCCATTTTTGGAAAGCTAATGGCAGATCAGTGTAAATCAGCCAGCAACTTGTGGTAATTTGCAATTTCTTCCTCAGTAAAAGCTGTTGGCCAATTTGCACATTAATAACGGCATGCATTGTTCACACAATGGTCATTTTTCAGCAAATTCTGGGCCAATGTGACACCAGTTCCTAAACTGCAACAGTTTCATTGGGTTTCCTAAAAGTTTCCATCTGATTGGCATAACCACACTAATGGGTCCACTCCACTGACAGACAATGACACTATATGATGTACCCTAACAGGAACACACTGCACTGAAAGCAAGAGCTGTCCTTATAGATCATTGAATTCTTGCAAACATGTTACTTTTCAAAACAGTTACTTCTGGGATTATATCATAATTAAAGAAAAAGGCACAGTTTCTAGTTTCTGCAAGATAACTTTTGTTATAATGTGAGAAAATTTTAATATTTTTCACTTGGGTGGTGCATTGGTTAGCACCGCAGCCTCACAGCTCCAGCGAGCCTGGTTCGGTTCTGGGTACTGCCTGTGCGGAGTTTGCAAGTTCTCCCTGTGACCACATGGGTTTTCGCCGGGTGCTCCGGTTTCCTCCCACAGCCAAAGAGTTGCAGGTTGATAGGTAAATTGGCCATTGTAAATTGCCCCTAGTGTAGGTAGGTGGTAGGAGAATTGAGGGAAGGTGGGGATGTGGTAGGGAATATGGGATTAATGCAGGATTAGTATAAATGGGTGGTTGATAGTCGGCACAGACTCAGTGGGCCGAAGGGCCTGTTTCAGTGCTGTATCTCTCTATGACTTGATTAATTACCGATATTACACACCTGGAGTGTTGATTATCTTCAGCTCCATTCATAATACTTTTTATACACTTTGCACAGGATTTTGCTAGCTTTTTTAATAAAATTAGAATTTTCATATAAGCACTGTTGAGTGCTGGTAGAATAGTTTTCATTTGAGAGCCTGCAAAGGGTAGCATGGGCCGAACTTTATCAGCCCGTTGCAGCTCCTGGCGGCGGCACCGGATTGGGGTGTTGTCTCCACACGTCACATGTGCGACTGGCTGACCATGATCACGTGGCAGCCAGCCCATTTGACTGCAGGAGACGCGGAGCCCATCCCATTGTAGGCTGGGGACGGGCGATGAGGGGCCAATGGGACGAGCACAGGTGCTGGTGACATAGTTAAAGCGCTGCCAGCCCTGCTTGAACTGCTGCTTCATTTGCTGAGTTTGATGCTGGTTTGCCTTTGTGCTGCTGTACAGCTGTGCTGCTGACTGTACACCCTTTGCTGTTGTGCTGCTGTGTCATCCCCACCTGGAGACCCTGTACTGCTGACCCCTCCTGACTGTAAACCCTGTGCTGCTGACCAAGGCCTCATAATGCCAGGAGCTGATCAGAAGCCAACAGGGATCATGTCAGGTGGAAGGTTCCAAACTTAAGGTCCTCTCTCCAGGGACAGTGCACAGGAGGAGGAGCAACCAGTCTTTGTAGATCTCCGCACTGCACAGCAGAGGTTCAGAGGGAGGTCGGCAGTTTAGCGATGCCTCCCTGCAGATTCTCCTCCAGGCGTAAGGGAAAGGTGGGATGTCCTCTTCCCAAGGGATGTCAAGTAGAGAACCTCCCACCCAACCAAGCAAGCCTGGACAGAGATCGCAGAGGGGTCACCCTCCGAAACTGGGTCCATGGCAGCAAGAGGGTCAATGACCTCTTTAATTCCACCAGGGGGAGTCCTCCATACCCATCCCATCTTTGGGGCCTCCATGTGGGAGGTAGCACGACATGGTTAGGGAGTGTCTGCAAAGGGGGTGGCAAGGGGTTGAGGCAACTGATCATGTCAGATACATGGCTGCATCTCCAAGACAGCCAGCCTTCTGTCCTAGCCTGATTCCCCCCCACCACCTCTCCCCCCCGTTATGTCCCTTGAGAGCGGGCGTGAAGAGGAGGCATTCCAGAGTTCCCATCAAGGGCCAAAGGGCTGCCACTAGAACAAGTGTTCTGCTGGAACCTGTGGGAAGACTAACAATGTCCCTCCTTCTTCTCGCAGGAGAAAGTGGCCCACAACACGAGGGAAAGGGAGAAGCCTGGAGACGGGATTCCAGACATCCAAGAACTGACCTTGGCAGAGGAGGCAGCCCTGGAACTAGTGGGCTCTCAGGATGACTGAGCAGATGGAGAGAGTGGAGTGTCCACCCAGGACAGTGAGGAGATATTGTATTCATGTGTTGACCACCGACATTCGGGAGAACCACATCATGCATGTGCAGATCCATACAGGGAACTTCCAGAAGCAATGCGCAGTCATGCACGGACAATGGAGGAGTCATCCATGCCATGAGTGTTGCCATGTCTCAGGTGTCTGAGCACATGGCTTCCTCCATCAAGAGGTTGGTGACCATCCTGGAGTGCCAGATCCCAGAAATGCACACAGGCCTGCACACCATCGCCTTGGCCATGAGCTCAACGCAGCAGTGGCAAGGCAAAACGGGGGTTGAGGTGCCTGGAGTCTTCTTCCAGTCCTTGTCCATCCATTGTCAGCAGGGAAGTCCAAGTAAGCCTTTAAAGGGAGGAGGAGAGGCTGACTTCTATATCTGGGGGCTCCCCTCAGGGTGAGCTGAGTGTGGGCAGCAGCTCCTCAGCCCCTCCACCAGTGACCCCAGCTGCAGGATCTGCAACATCTGAGGAGAGTCCTGCAACAGTGCAGGAACTCCTCAGCCAGGTGGGGCCTTCCAGAGGATGGCCACCAAAGTAATTCCAGAAGACGGGGCAGCACGTTGAGCAGCCTGCCTCCGCCTCAGCTGCCAGCGCAGGAGGAGCACTTTGTAGAAGCTTACAGAAGCACATAAAGAAGAGCAACTAGATGCACTTTGGGTTTCATGGGTGTGTGCAACATGATCTATTTTTGGTTACTGTGAAGGTTTAAATAAATGGAGGTCACTTTCATTGTTGAGAATCTCTCATGCTTCTCTGCTGACCTGTCTGATGCCACCTTCACCCTTGCTCCCTCAATGGGCTGCCAATGCAGGGGCAGCCCACATATGGTTACTTTCTCAGGCCTGTGAGTACTCACAGGCCTGAGATTGGTCACAAAGCATGGGAGTGCAATAGGAAAGAAGCAACACGTGGAATACACCAAGGTGAGTATTTATTGTGCTTACTTAGAACAGGCATCATGGTGCAGGAACCGGGTAAAAAGAGATTGTCCTGAACCTCCCTTGCACGTCTCTCAATGGACCTCACCTCCAGTACAAGGGCTTTGTCATCCTGTGGCGCCTGCTTGGCAACCTCCTCCATGTCCTCCCTATCAAATGAGGAGTGGCGATCAATCATGTCCCCTTGATGCAACACAGAGCACAGCAGACCACCACAATACGCACGACCCTTGTTGGGGCAAACTGCAGGGCTCCACCAGATTGATTGAGGCACTGGAATCTCATCTTCAGCAGCCCAATGGCCTCGTCAATGGGCGGACCCTTGGCAAATGTTGTACCTCTGCTCTGCTGCAGTGTGAAGGATCCTCACAAGCACCAGTAGCTATGTCTTCATTTGGTACCCCTTTTCCTCAAGAATCCATCCCTGAAGACAAGTGGGGGAAGCAGGGTGTTGTTGGGTTGTTGGTCAGAAAAGCTGCAGCACCTGGGACTGCCCAAGTGTATTGGCATCACGGCTGCTTCCCAGGAAACACTTCCAGTGGTCGCAGACCAGATGTACCTTGATAGAATGGAAGTCCTTCCTGTTGATGACGGCAGCTGGCTGTTCCGTGGCAGCCTTGATGGCCACATGTGTTCAGTTGATGACACTTTGCACCTGGGGGAATACAGCGATGGCACTGAAGCCGATGACCCACTCAGCCTGACTGTCAGGGTCGGTTCGGTAGCACACATAGACACTGCCCTTCTTGAAGGTGGTATTGGTACCTCCTTGATGCAGCGACAGGCGACTGCCTGGGACACCCCATACTTGTCCCCAGTGGACCCCTGGAAAGATCCAGAGGTGTAAACATTGAGGCCCACAGTGATATTTAGGCCCACAGGCATTGGGTGTTCACCAAAGCCCTTGGGTCGCATCTTATCATGTTGCAGGGCGCATCAGTCGGTGACGACCTCCCTGGAGAACTGCAGTATTTCCCGACCCTGCTGCTCGGAGATTTGAAGGTAACTGAGGCGAGTCTGGTGCACTGTCTGCATGGATAGGCCCTTCTTGATGTAGCCGGCTGCTGTTGCTCCCCTAGTCGATCTTCACCAGCTTGTCCAGCTGCCACCTGGCCCTGCCTCCCTCTGAGCCTCTGCTGTGCAGCGCGGGGATCTACAAAGACTGGTCGCTCTATCTCCTGTGCACTGTCCCTGCAGAGAGGACCTTGAGTTTGGAACTTTCCTCTTGCCACTCCCCTCTGATCATGGGCTTGCAGAGAGACCACAACCCGAGATGAAGCCACCCTTGCCATGAGGGCTACAGCCCCTCTGCGCCCACCCTTGCCTCAAGGGCTGCACCGCCGTCGGGCAATGGCTGCTGCATGCCTTCCTGCAATCATCAAACGCTCCCTATGGCTGCTTTCCATTGGCAGCACTGAGGCCTTGCCTCGGTACTGCCACCTTTAACTAGTTGGGAATCAGGAGGCACGTGATCCCCTTGCACCATTCATTAAATTCAAAACCCTTCATAAAATCAGAGTGAGGTCCACGCAAATGCATATCAAGTATCTGCTCAGCAGTTCAAATTGCAGTCCCACATGTCATAGCAGCAACCCTACCTTGGGCCTTGCCCACCACAGACAAAATCCAGAACCAACATTGCGATGTCGGGTTTCCGGGCATTCGTGTCCCCTCCCAACTTTTCGTCTCCTCACAACTCCCAACCCATCCTTTCTGGCCATAGAAAATTCAGCCACATTGTAGAATTAATTGGAAATATTAGTTATGACAAATGATTTCAAATGCCATTAGCTCAGATATAGGCTTGAACTATTTTTGGTTTGCCACAAGTGCATCCATGAATTGTAGTTTCTCCAGTAAAGAATAATTTGGGGCCTGAAGTGTGGAGTGCTATTTGTAGTGCCAAGAGTACGACACCAGATGAATTTGAATTTAACATTAAAAATAAGAAGGCAGGGCAGGGGCAGTTTCTTCAGGGCTTCTCCCATTCCACTTGTAACTTTGGTTAAAAACCACATTTATGTACATAAAAAGACTTTTGCCAAACTTCCAGCAAAGTTACAACAACAGAACAGAAATCCCTGATGAAATTCACCTCAATATATTTCAGGTCATTGTAAGTAATTTTATGTTTCAGAATTAACAGATTTTTTTATCAGTAGAAGGCAAGTTACATTTGAGATTTAAGACATTAACCAGACTGTCACTTATCCAAAGGTTGCCACTCACAGAATTATAGAATGGTCACAGCACAGAAGGAGGGCATTTGCTCCGTCGTGTTTGTACCAGCTCTTCGCAAGAGCAGTTCACTTAATCCCATTCCTCTGATCTTTTCCCCTGGCCCTGCAGATTTTTTTCTCTTCAGGTGTTTGCTAGCGTCACTCGGGAGGGTTTAAACTAGTGTGGCGGGTGGTGGGAACCAGAGCAGCAGGACGGCAAGTGAAATAAATGAGGGGGAACTAGTAAATAAGGCCAGTAAGACTAAGAGGAAGAGCAGGCAGGGAGATCTTGCAGAGCACAGCGGGACTGGTGGTCTGAAGTGCATTTGTTTCAATGCGAGAAATATAACAGGTAAGGCAGATGAAATTAGAGATTGGATTAGTACTTGGAACTATGATGTTGTTGCTATTACAGAGACTTGGTTGAGGGAAGGACAGGATTGGCAGCTAAATGTTCCAGGATTTAGAAACTTCAGGTGGGATAGAGGGGGATGTAAAAGGGGCGGGGGAGTTGCATTACTGGTTAAGGAGAATATCACAGCTGTACTGCAGGAGGACACCTCGGAGGGATCATGCAGCGAGGCAATATGGGTGGAGCTCAGGAATAGGAAGGATGCAGTCACGATGTTGGGGGTTTTCTACAGGCCTCCCAACAGCCAGCGGGAGGTAGAGGAGCAGATATGCAGAAAGATTTTGGAAAGATGTAAAGGTAACAGGGTTGCAGTGGTGGGTGATTTTAACTTCCCCAATATTGACTGGGACTCACTTAGTGCTAGGGGCTTGGATGGGGCAGAATTTGTAAGGAGCATCGAGGAGGGCTTCTTGAAACAATATGTAGATATTCCAACTAGGGATGGGGCCATACTGGACCTGGTATTGGGGAATGAGCCCGGCCAGGTGGTTGAAGTTTCAGTAGGGGAGTATTTCGGGAACAGTGGCCATAATTCCATAAGTTTTAAGGTACTTGTGGATAAGGATAAGAGTAGTCCTCGGGTGAAGGTGCTAAATTGGGGGAAGGCTAATTATAACAATATTAGGCAGAACTGAAGAATTTAGATTGGGGGCGGCTGTTTGAGGGTAAATCAACATCTGACATGTGGGAGTCTTTCAAATGTCAGTTGATTAGAATCCAGGACCAGCATGTTCCTGTGAGGAAGAAGGATAAGTTTGGCAAGTTTCGGGAACCTTGGATAACGCGGGATATTGTGAGCCTCGTCAAAAAGAAAAAGGAAGCATTCGTAAGGGCTGGAAGGCTAGGAACAGACGAATCCCTTGAGGAATATAAAGACAGTAGGAAGGAACTTAAGCAAGGAGTAAAGAGGGCTAAAAGGGGTCATGAAAAGTCATTGGCAAACAGGATTAAGGAAAATCCCAAGGTTTTTTATACATATATAAAGAGCAAGAGGGTAACGAGGGAAAGGGTTGGCCCACTCAAGGACAGAGAAGGGAATCTATGTGTGGAGCCAGAGGAAATGGGCGAGGTACCAAATGCATCAGTACTCACCAAAGAGAAGGACTTGGTGGATGATGAGCCGAGGGAAGGGTGTAGATAGTCTCAGTCATCTCATTATCAAAAAGGAGGAGGTGTTGGGTGTCTTGCAAAGCATTAAGGTAGATAAGTCCCCGGGGCCTGATGGGATCTACCCCAGAATACTGAGGGAGGCAAGGGAAGAAATTGCTGGGGCCTTGACAGAAATCTTTGCATCCTCATTGACTATAGGTGAGGTCCCAGAGGACTGGAGAATAGCCAATGTTGTTCCTTTGTTTAAGAAGGGTGGCAAGGATAATCCAGGAAATTATAGGCCGGTGAGCCTTACGTCAGTGGTAGGCAAATTATTAGAGAGGATTCTTTGGGACAGGATTTACTCCCATTTGGAAACAAACGAACTTATTAGCGAGAGGCAGCATGGTTTTGTGAAGGGGAGGTCGTGTCTCACTAATTTGATTGAGTTTTTTGAGGAAGTGACGAAGATGATTGATGAAGGAAGGGCAGTGGATGTTATTTATATGGACTTCAGTAAAGCCTTTGACAAGGTCCCTCATGGCAGACTGGTACAAAAGGTGAAGTCACACGGGATCAGAGGTGAGCTGGCAAGATGGATACAGAACTGGCTCTGTCATAGAAGACAGAGGGTTGCAGTGGAAGGGTGCTTTTCTGAATGGAGGGATGTGACTTGTGGTGTTCCGCAGGGATCTGTGCTGGGACCTTTGCTGTTTGTAGTATATATAAATGATTTGGAGGAAAATGTAGCTGGTCTGATCAGTAAGTTTGCAGACGACACAAAAGTTGGTGGAGTTGCAGACAGTGATGAGGATTGTCAGAGGATACAGCAGGATATAGATCGGTTGGAGACTTGGGTGGAGAAATGGCAGATGGAGTTTAATCTGGACAAATGTGTGGTAATGCATTTTGTAAGGTCTAATGCAGGTGGGAAGTCTACAGTAAATGGCAGAACCCTTAGGAGTATTGACAGGCAGAGAGATCTGGATGTACAGGTCCACAGGTCACTGAAAGTGGAAACGCAGGTGGATAAGGTAGTCAAGAAGGCATACAGCATGCTTGCCTTCATCGGTCGGGGCACAGAGTATAAAAATTGGCAAGTCATGCTGCAGCTGTACAGAACTTTAGTTCGGCTGCACTTAGAATATTGCGTGCAATTCTGGTCGCCACACTACCAGAAGGACGTGGGGGCTTTGGAGAGGGTACAGAAGAGGTTTACCAGGATGTTGCCTGGTCTGGAGGGCATTAACTATGAGGAGAGGTTGGATAAACTCGAATTGTTTTCACTGGAACAACGGAGGTGGAGGGGCGACATGATAGAGGTTTACAAAGTTATGAGTGGCATGGACAGAGTGGATAGTCAGAAGCTTTTTCCTGGGGTGGAAGAGTCAGTTACTAGGGGACATAGGTTTAAGGTGAGAGGGGCAAAGTTTAGAGATGTGCGAGGCAAGTTCTTTACACAGAGGTGGTGAGTGCCTGGAACTTGCTGCCGGGGGAGGTGGTGGAAGCAGGTACGATAGCGACATTTAAGAGGCATCTTGACAAATACATGAATAGGATGGGAATAGAGGGATATGGTCTCCGGAAGTGCAGAAGGTTTTAGTTTAGGCAGGCATCAGATCGGCGCAGGCTTGGAGGGCCGAATGGCCTGTTCATGTGCTGTACTGTTCTTTGTTCTTTGTTTATCCAATTCCCTTTTGAAAGCCACGATTGAATCTGCCTCCACCACACACTCAGGCAGTACATTCAGGATCCTAACCACTCGCTGCGTAAAAACATTTTTCCTCATGTAATTGGTTCTTTTGCCATTGTTATGAAAGTGCTTCTATTTTTAAAATATTTTTTGAGGACGCGTGGTTGACGATTGGAGAACTGAAGTGATTCCATAGATGCTGGACATTTTTTTTTAAAGGGTCACCAGAAGGACTTTGAGCTTTCTGTTTAAAAGCAACATTTATTGGATGTCACATGTCTTCAGCTAAGTAAATAGCAGATGTCTTCTGACTATGGGAGTTGGTTAGAGAGAAGTGACACATCAAGATTATAGTGGTCAAGAGTTGATTTCATTTTTGAATACTGTTTTGAGTCACTTGGGGGCAGCCTGCTATGAGAGAAACATCTAACTCATCTCTTCTGCACCTCTCTGAGAAACCGTGCAAATCCAGTGTGTGATAACTGAAACCCCTGATGCCGCGTTTCACCTGGAAAGCCTACCAGATAAATTCTTGATGCCGCCTGAAAAGACCCCAGTGACAGCAGTCTATGTGTATTTGGGATGCCAGAACAAAGAGACAATTGATATCATTCCATATCTTCTCCTTTTCCTTCAAGAATTAACAACTATTTGGCCAAAGTATTTTTTGTCTTGTTTGTAAAAAGATCTCTGCAGAGATACCATCTTTATTTCTTTCTTTACGTGTGTGTGCGCGCGTGTGTGTGACTAATTTTAAAAGGGAACTTTCATATTTCAATCTGGTGTTAATGCTTTGCATCTTGACTGGATAAGTCTTGTTTTATAATAAATTAAAAATGTTGTTGTTTATTGAAGAAACCTAGTTGGTGGATTTTGTTCTGAAATAAAAATAGAGCATATAATTGGCCGTATTGGTAACTGGAAAATATTTAAATATGTGTTGTGACCTGTAGAGAAGTGTAACTAGAGAAAGACAGTGCACTCCTCCCGCCTCGTTCGTAATACAATTCACATTAAATCGGTGTCCTCCATATTGTTTTTATTCGTTCATGGGATGTGGGCATCACTGGCTAGGCCAGTATTTATTGCTGATCCCTAATTGCCCTTGAGAAGGTAGTGGTGAGCTGCCTTCTTGTACTGCTGTCGTGCTTGGGGTGTAGGTATACCAACAGTGCTGTTAGGAAGGGATTTCCAGGATTTTGACCCAACGACAGTGAAGGAATGACAATATAGTTCCCAGTCAGGATGCTGTGTGGCTTGGAGGGAAACTTGCAGGTGGTGGTGTTCCCATGCATCTGTTGCCCTTGTCCTTCTAGCTGGTAGAGATCGTGGGTTTGGAAGGTGCTGTCGAAGGAGCCTTGGTGAGTTGCTATAGCGCATCTTGTAGATTGTACACACTGCTGCCACTGTGTGTCGGTAGTGAAGGGAGTGAATGTTGAAAGTGGTGGATGGGATTTCAATCAAGCAGGCTGCTTTGTCCTGGATGGTGTTGAGCTTCTTGAGTGTTGTTGGAGCTGCACTAATTCATGCAAGTGGAGAGTATGCCATCACACGCCTGACTTGTGCCTTGTAGATGGTGGACAGGCTTTGAGAAGACAGGAGGTGAGTTACTCACCGCAGAACTCCTAGCCTCTGACCTGCTCCTGTAGCCACAGTATTTATGTGGTTGGTCCAGTTCAGTTTCTGGTCAATGGTAACCCCCAGGATGTTGATATTGGGGATTTAGCGATTGTAATGCCATTGACCATCAAGGGGAGATGGTTACATTCTCTTTTATTTGAGATGGTCACCGCTTGGCACTTGTGTGGCGTGAATCTTACCGCCACTTATCAATGCCAACCTCGACTCTTCTGCCAATGGGAACATTTTTTCACTATCTACTTTGTCGAGACCCCTCATGATTTTGATTTTGAACACCTCTATCAAATCTCCTCTCAACATTCTATTCTCTAAGGAGAACAACCCCAGTTTCTCCAATCTATCCACGTAACTGAACTCCCCCGCCCCGGAATCATTCTCCTAGATCTTTTCCGCACCCTCTCTAAAGCCTTCACATCCTTTCTAAAGCGCAGTGCTCAAAACAGAACGCAATACTCTTGTTGAGGCCAAACCAATGCTTTATAAAGGTTCAACATAAGTCCTTTGCTTTTGTACTCTATGCTTCTATTTATAAAGCCCAGGATCCCATATGCCCTTTGAACCACTTTCTCAGCATGCCCTGCCACCTTCAACAATTTGTGCACATATATCCCCAGGTCTCTCTGTTCCTGCACTCCCTTTTAGAATTGTATCCTTATTTTAGATCGCCACTCCTCGTTCCTCCTCCCAAAATGCATCACTTCACACTTCCCTGCATTAAATTTCATTTGCCATGCATCTGCCTATTCCATCAATCTATCTATGTTCTCTTGAATACTAATCACTATCCTCCTCATAGTTCACAATACTTCCAAGTTTGTGTTATTTGCAAATTTTGAAATTATGCCCTGTACACCCAAATTTAGGTCATTAACCAGAAAAGCAGTGGTCCTGGTAACGACCACTGGGAACCCCACTGTGTACCTTTCTCCAGTCCGAAAAACAACCGTTCATCACTATTCTTTGTTTCCTGTCACTCAGCCAACTTGTATCCATACTGCCTCTGTTCCCTTTATTCCACAGGATACAACTTTGTTGGCAAGACTATTTTGTGACACTTTGTCAAACGACTTTTGGAGGTCCATGTACACCACAAGAGCCACATTATTCTCATCAACTCTCGAAGTTACCTTATGAAAAAAACTCAATCAAGTTAGTTAAACACAATTTGCCTTTAACAAATCTGTGCTGGCTTTCCTTAATTAATCCACACTTGTCCAAGTGACTGTTAATTTTGTTCCAGTTTATCGTTTATAAAGTTTTCCCATTACCGAGGTTAAACTGACTGGCCTATATTTTCGGGTTTATCCTTACAACCTTTTTTGAAAAAGGCTGTAACATTTTCAATTCTCCAGTCCTCTCACACCACCTCTGTATCTAAGGACATTAGGAAGATTTGGCCAGTGCCTCCGAAATTTCCACCCTTACTTCCCTCAGATGTATCGCACATGGTCCTAGTGAATTATAAATTTTAAGTACAGCCAGCCTAATACCACCTCTTTATCAATTTTCTTTAACCCATCCAGTGTCTCAACTGCCTCTTCTTTCACTAAAACTTTGGCAGCATCTTAGAGACATTCTGTTCTCCAACTCTCTCAGTTCATACTTGCACATTTCTCCCTCTTCCTTCTTTGTTAACCTAGCATCTTTCTCCCCTTCTAATCTGTAGTGTAGTGTATTGAACTGACTGAGCATTTTGTATACTGCCAATCTGGTGCACTCTCTGTTGCAGAGGTATAAAGAAAAGTTCCACAATGGCTGCCTACAGTAAGACTCATGTTAGGTTTCCTCAGAAAAGACACAACAGAATGACGATGAGATGGGGGTTGATTTTTTTTTTACATTCATTTGAGAAATTGCCATTTGAAGAACATTGTGACATGCTTTTTGAAACTCCCAAAGTTGATCTTGAGGAAGTTTGAGTGATTTGAATGATTGCTTTGTGTGTCTGCATATCATGTTCAGGTTCAACTCAGTGAGTTGTAGATTGTAAGGAAGTTCTTTTCCTGAGCCGGCAGAGGAGGTCCACCATATTTCAGCAGAAACCAGGGCATGGCAGCCAGGTTCATAGACTCAGAGTCAGAATGTAAATGCTACCATTATCATGGTAGCCACCAACCATCCAAATGCCTCCATTTCCAGTCAAAGAGCTGTGCTTGTGGGAAAGTCAGTCATATCCAGATGACATGCAGGGGTAGAGGAAACAGCAATGCTTCAAGTTGCAGCAATGCACCAGGTTGAGGTCATGGTAGACCTAAATGATCCAACCAAGGTATCTTTCATTCCATGGTCAAACACAAGAATACCGTGGGAATGAGTGCATGTCAATTTCTTTGAAGTGGAAGTATTTTACTTTGGTCAATAGCTATAGCAAATGGATAAATGTTGAGTCTATGTCAAATATAAGTGCCAAGACTATTGAGGTTTTGAGAGGTTGGTTTGCAATTTATGGGTTGTCAGAGGTGTTGGTGTCAGATAATGGTCCACAATTTGCATCTGAAGAATTTGAAATTTTTTTGAGTAAGAATGGAGTCAAACAAACTCTAATACCACCATATCACCCAGCAGCGAATTGTGCAGTAAAAAGAGTACAAATTGTGAAGAGGTCTTTGCAGAAGTATTTGCTAGGTGACAAGCTAGGCAGTAATTTCTCTGACACAGGTTAGACAATTTTCTGTTCTCTTACAGAATAACCCCACAGTCTACAACAGGTTGCTTACGAGTTAGTGTTTGAACAAGTTCTTAGGACAAGGTTTAGTTTGCTCATGCCTGATGTCCATAGCAAAGTAAGAGAAAAGCAAGACAGAGTGAAGATGAGTCATGACTCGAGGCATGAAACTTAAAAAGTTCAGCACTGGTCAGAAGGTCATGGTGAAAAACCACTGAGGTCATAAGAAGTATGTGTGTTTGGAGTTGTTGTAAAAAATAAACTAGGTGCATTCACATATCTAGTGAGGATTGGAGAGAGAATCTGTCAGTGTCATGTAGATCATTTGCTTGAAAGAGGAAATATGACAAAGGGAGAGCGTTAGAAACTTCCTGTTGTCCAAATTCCTACAGTCCCAAGTGAAAGTCAGAAAGAAAGTGCAAGTCACAAAGCAACTGAAAGTTTGCCGGTATCACAGAATCCACTGTTAGAGCAAAGTGAGACAGGGTCTTTGATTAAGACTGAGCAATCAAATTCATAGTCCAAACCATTATGTGGAGTTGGTAATCAAAGTCAAAGTTCAGGGTCGATATGGTCTGAGATGTTGGGAGAGCAGAGTAAAGCTAATGGAAATGGAAGAAGATACCTAGATAGAAAGAGAAAGATGCCAGATAGGTTAATTGAAAGTATGTAGGAAGAAAGAAAGAAGTTGTTCTTTTCATTACTTCTTGTCAAATGATATTTTTCTTAAAGATATACCGGTGTTTAGAAAAAGCTATTTTTTACATGTAATTTACTCGAGAAATATTGGTTATATATGTTTTAGTTATGATTACAGTAACAAGCATGCAAACCAACCTATTCAATTTCAGGGCATTGTTATTGTATTCTATGAATTTATGTTCTTGTACCTTTTACAATTTACTGTACAAGTTGTTTTTTTAAGTGGGGAGGAGTGTAGTGTATTGCATTGAACTGGCTGAGCACTTTGTATACTGCCTCCCTGTTGGGGAGGTGTAAATAAAAGTTCCACAATGGCTGCCTACAGTAAGACTCATGTTAGATTTACTCAGTGAATACATAACACAATCCAATTAAGCTGACACTCTTCTTCCACTCTCCCTTGTACATTCTGGTACTCATCCATCTGCCTCTTTCAGTTTATGTTGGCATTTTCCTTCCTCACTACCTCTCAGCTATTGCTAGCACTCTCCTTCCTTCCCACTCTAAAGCAACACTCTCAGCTTTCTGCCTCTTCTCCATCAAGTGCTGTTCCCTGTTTCTGCTCTCTTCCCCCAAAGCACTTCTTAAAGCTGGTGTCCCCTTCTCTCTCCTCTTCATTCCCATCCATTTCCTTTTTTTGTCATTCACTCTTCTCTCAAAGCTATCCATTCGCCCTCTCCCCTCTCCCTTTTTGCTCTTCATTCTGCCCCCTCCCTTAATGAACCATTTCTCCTTCTGCTCCTCTCACCAACTATTTCTCCCCTCTCAAACCATATTGCCCACTGGCAAACAGTCTGCCTTCCCCCTTCTCTTGCCAACCTTTTTCCCTTTCCTATGCACCAATCATTTTCTCCTCTTCACATATTAACTATTTCCCCTGCCCACTCCTAACTGAGTCTGCAGACTTGTAACTTGGACAGAACCCTTCCTCCTCTCAGCATGCTTCCTGTGCTAATTACTGGGAGTGCCACCTCAGAATCACAGAATCATTACAATGCAGAAGGAGGCCATTCAGCCCATCGTATCCACAGTGGCTCTCTGGAAGAGCTATTCTCTCAGTTCCATTCCCATGCCTTCTCCCCATAACACTGCACATTCTTCTTTTTCATATAACTGTCTACTTCCCTCTTGAATGCTTCAATTGAACCTGCCTCCAACACATTCTCAGGCAGCGCATTCCAGACCTTAACCACTCGTTGCGTGAAAAAGTTTTGCCTCATGTCACTTTTGCTTCTCTTACCAAATACTTTAAATCTATGCCCTCTCGTTCTCCATCCTTTCATGAGTGGGAACAGTTTCTCTCTGTCTACTCTGTCCAGACCCCTCATGATTTTGAATACCTCTATCAAATCACCTCTCAGCCTTCTCTTCTCCAAGGAAAACAATCCTAACTTCTCCAATCTATCTTCATAACTGAAATTCTTCATCCCTGAAACTATTCTCGTGAATCTTTTCTGAACTCTCTCCAATGCCCTCACGTCTTTCCTAAAGTGCGGCGCCCAGAACTGGATGCAATACTCCAGCTGAGGCCAAACTAGTGTCATATACAAGTTCAACATCACTTCTTTACTCTTGTACTCTATGCCCCCATTAATAAAGCCCAGGAAACTGTATGGTTTATTGACCACTTCCTCAGTTTACCTGTGTAAACTGTTGGTGGGATGTTCTGTTCCCATGAGAGTTCCCACGACAGAATACATAGGCAACAATCCCACTACCTTTTCGCGGAATATCTAGCACATTCTTTGTTCCAGTTCTGCACAGGTCCCCCTTGTTCACCTCTTTTTCCGGTACATTGATGACTATATCGGTGCTGTTTCCTGCTCTTGCCGCAAACTGGAAAATTTCATCAACTTTGCTTCCAATTTTCACTCTTCACTCGCTTTCCAAAGGCCCATCTCCAGCTCTTCCTTTCAATTCCTTGACTCCTCGGTTTCCATTTCTGTTGGTAGGCTACCAGCCAATATCCAATATAAGCCCACCTACTCCCACAGCTACCTTAACTACACTTCCTCACACCCTACTTCCTGTGAGGACTCCATTCTTCGAGTTTCTCTGTCTCCATTGCATCTCTTCTGACTATGCCACCATATATACCAGTGCTTTTAATATGTTTTCCTCTTTTCTCAACTAAGGATTGCCCCCCACCATGGTTGACAGGGCCCTCGACCATGTCTGTACCATTTTGCGCACTTCTGCTCTCACCCCTTCCCTTCCCTCTTAGAGCCGTGATAAGATTCCCCTCGTCCTCAGCTTCCATCCCATCAGCCTTTGCATTCAACAGATCATCCTCCACCACTTCCGTCATCTCCAGTGTGATGCCACCAAACGCATCTTCCCCTCCTGTCCTTTTTCATCATTCCAAAAGAACCATTCCCTCCACGACACCTTGGTCCAATCCTCAATCACGCTCCACACCCCCTCGCCATCCTACGGCACTTTTCCATGCAAGCACAGGAGATGCGACATCTGCCCTTTTACCTCGTTCCTTTCCACCGTTCAGGGCCCCAAACAATCCTTCCAGGTGAAACAGTGATTTACTTGTACTCTTTCAATTTAATATACTGTATTCATTGCTCATGATGTAGTCTCCTCCACAATGGGGAGAAAAAACACAGATTGGATGACCACTTTGAGGAACACCTCCTTGTAGTCTGCAAGCATGACCCTGAGCTTCTGCTTGCCTGTCATTTTAATCTGCCACCCTATTCCAACTCTGACCTCTCTGTTCTAAACCTTCTAGACAGGTCCCATGTAGCTCAACGTAAACCTGAGGAACAGCACCTCATCGTATTTACAGCTTTCTGGACTCAACATTGAGTTCAATAATTTCAGCTTGTAACCACTGCCCTCTTTTTTTGGACAGCAGTTGTGGCAAATGATTCTCTATTCTCATTTACAACTCCTCTACACACATCTTTTATTTGTTTACATGTCCTAATACTACAACCTTTTACCTTGCTTTCATCCCTTTTATCATTTAATCTCTCTTGCCTTCCACCCTATCACAGAACTTTCTTTTTGTTCTTTACCCTTCCCCCTTTCCCTGTCTCTGTACTTGCTGAAAGCCTGTCTAATTTCTTCCAGTTCTGATGAAAGGTCATCAGTCTGAAACTAACTCTGTTTCTTCCTCCACACTTGCTGCCTGACCTGCAGACCAGCATTTTCTATTATTAAAGCACTTCCTTCTGAGTAAAGAAGCAATTCGCTAACATTGGCTGTTTTAATTGTAGGCTCCAATTTTATTCATCAGTTTGTAACTAAGGGAAGGTTTAACAGCTTTTCACATCATTAGACTAGTTTGCTGTTCCTTACACTCCTTCCTATTAAAGAAAAACATGGTTACATCAAATGTACATGAATTATAAATAGTCCCAATTGAAACAATTATTAAAGTAACACATGCGCGTGGAACACTAAATTATCAAATATCAGTGAAGTAAATCTATAGGAAATGCATTACATATTAAACCAAAAGCAAAACAGGAAGAATGCTCTCCAGCAATAAGATTGTTCTTTGCATAAACACAATAGACCTCTGGTGAATGCAGTTGGATCAAAAGCCCTCCTTTAGTCACTATGGTAACAGCAACAATAGAATGCATCATGGTATCCAGGCTGTTAAACAAGAAGGTCTCCAGTGTTCTAGACAACTTGGCCCCAATCATGTCACATTGCCCACATGATTAGTAGTCCAGGTGATATACATCATTAGGGACCCATTTCTCCCTCTATGACATTATCGCCCTTTTGTCCAAATCAATCTTAGAGCTTGTGTTATTGTATAAAGGAAAAGATTTTCACATCTGTCAATATGCAGGGCAAAATGATTATTCCAACATCACTTGAAAAATTGTATAGCACTTTGTATTTGCCACGCTCGCCAGTTTCCCTTTGCATCAATGCTTTGAATGGAGTGAGTGACTGCACAGTTTTTTCTTCAGCTGTTTTCCTTTTTATTACTTGTGTAAAGAGATGAGTGAGAAAGAGCAATGTGTTGAAAAAATGCTGTTTTCGCATGGTCTTCTTCCAAGCACTGCAGGGTAATTTCAAGCACAAACCTACCCTGATTGCCAGCATATCCCTCTTCATGAGTAGGGAAGAAATTTAATGCAAAGTACAAAACTATAATTATTTTTCACCTTGGCATTTGCAAAGTGGAAAACGTCGAACCTTTGGCCTTTGTGGCGTTCTCGGAGTGAAACAAACCACAGCTATCTTAAATATATTACTGTAATCTTACCCGATCACAACATCTATTTATAATATTCTGGCCGATTTATTTTCATGCTCAAATGCAGTTAAGTGTGTGAGCAGTTCATTTCCTTTTCAAACTGTTAAGGGACAAAAGGGAAGAGACAGTAGGGCCGGATTTTTACGCACCTCCCCACGCCCGCAGGAGCAAGCTGGTAGTGGGGATGGGGGGGGGGGGGGGCGGGGGATTGTAAAATTGAGTGAGAGGCAGGGGGTGCCATTCCCGTCACCTTCCCAACCCTACTGCAATTTTATGTGGGGGGGTTGACGGTTAGAAACGGCCCGTCCACCCCAGGCCAATTAAGGTTCTTAAGTGGCCAATTAACTGCCATTTAAGGGCCACCTCCCACCACTGCTGGTATTTTACCAGCGGCGGGCAGGCAGCATAGGCCTTCCAGGGGGAAGGATACCCAAGGCGGCCTCCTTGCAGGCTGGATGGGGGTGGGGCCATCCTGATTGGGCACCCTGTGCCCTATGGATGGCCCCTGCTACGGCCCAACCCCCCAATGAACTACATTCCCCCCCTCCGAACCGACCCCCCTTTTGTCCCTGGTGAGGCCCCACAAACTTACCTTTTTTCTGGGCCGGCGTCCCTCTTGCTCCTTTCCCTGGCTGCAGACCCTGCAGTGGCCACCGCTCCCGGTGGCGCTGCTGGGACTGAGAGCTGCCAGCCTTCTGATTGGCCGGCAGCTCTTGGAGGCTGGACCTCCTGCCTCAGAGAGGCGGCAGTCCTAACCGAGACCAGTTAAGAGCCCAGGCCACGTAAAATTATAGCGTGGCTCCCAGGTCCAGTGGAGGTGGGCTTACCACTGACATTTTGACTGGCCCTTCCCAACATAAAATTCCAGCCTGGACTTTACTGCACCCTAGATTATTATTTAAAAGAAAGCAATACATTTGCTGATGGAGAAAATAATTAGTTTCTATCAGAAGTGCTACACATTCAATTCACATTTTATTCATGCCTCATTCATGCCTTCGTTACCTCTAGACTTGACTATTCCAACACACTCCTGGCTGGTCTTCCATATTCTACCCTCCGTAAACTTCTGGTCATCCAAACCTCTGCTGCCTGTGTCTTAACTTGCACCATGTCCTGTTCCCCTATCACCCCTCTGCTTGCTGACTTACACTCATTCTCAATCAAGCAACATTCTGATTTTAAAATTCTCATCCTTGTTTTCAAAGCCCTCCATGGCCTTGCCCCCTCCTATCTCTGTAATCTCCCGCAGCCCCACAACTCTCCAAGATATCTGCTCTCTTCTAATTCTGGCCTCTTGGGCATCCGCAATTTTAATCACTACACCATTGATGGCCTTGCCTTCAGCTGCATAGGCCCCAAGCTCTGGAATACAATCTCTACACCTCTCTGCCTCGCCACCTCATTTTCCTCCTTTAAGACACTCCTTAAAACCTACCTCTTGTCTAAGCTTTTGGTCATCTGACCTAATAACTCCTTTTGTGGCTCAGTGGAATGCGTTGAATGGAGTTCCCATTTCCATGTCTTAGCAAGCAGCAGCGCAGATGCAAGCACTTCGGTGGGTCCTGTTAAACAGCTAGGTGGAATCTCACCTGTGAGTCATAGTTTACAAGTGAGCATGAACAGGCACAGGTGGCAAGGACAACTGTGGAGAGTTTATGTTGCAAGGTGCAGTCCTCTCCAAGCTCTGCTTAGCTGGACTGAGATGCTGGACCCTGGGCCATCAATGAAAAGGAGAATGATAGAGGGTCAGCAGAAAATGTGCAAGGTACTGGCAGTCCTACAGCATAGACTGTACACAATAGCACAGAGGATGGAGGAGTACAGCTCAAACATTTGTGGGTTGATGTCACAGGCAATTGTGAGGATGACTTCCATGGAAAGGGTAGCCTCCTCTGCAGAATATGAAACATGGCGTTCTAATCGGCATCTGCAGGCCCTGACCATGGCTGTGCAAACTATGGATACCAACATGTCTGCAGGCTTAAACAGGATAACTGATACCTTAGCTGTGGCCCTACGAGACTTCACTAATCTGCTCCAAGCTACTGTCCTGCAGAGAGACCACTGCAACGTGCTGCTGGCTCAGAAGAGGAATGATAGCAAAAGGTGACATGAAAGTGAGAACTCCATTCAAAGCATTCCAAAGTTACCCCCCCCCCCCCCCCACACCACCTCCCACAACCAGTACCTGGCATGTTACCTCCTCTCTCGATGGCTGAGTCTGTCCCTGCACATATGCAGGTGGAGCAATCATTAGCAAGACCCTCACAGGCTCCAACATCGGCAACGAGCATCTCAGAAGTCAGAGCAAGGAACAGAGCAGCCTGCATCCACCTCTGCTGAGGCCACAGGGGTTGCACCATATATGAGCAGTGGGAAAGGAACAGAAAGGTTCTGTACTTCACCAAGTATCTGCACATGACTGTTCATGAAAATGTATTAGTAAGTTTCATTTAATTATTTATTCACATAAAATTTATTAATTGGCACCACTTTGCCATATTCACCATTCTTGTCTGGTGAATGCCAATTCAAGTTTTTAGTTGCTTGTTAATGAATGTGAGGCCATGAATAGACAGACCAATTGTACAATGGCTGGATGGTTTCATACAGGACTACTTTGTGTCAGAGGTGGTGTGGACTAGAGAGGGTTGTAAGCTGTGACAGTTACTTTGCTCCAATGTGAGTGACGAACTGAACATTTGAGCTATTTGGGCATCCCTGGCATCCCAAGAAGCAATGCGAGCGGATCATCTAGCATTCTGGGCCCCATCTTCATCTTCCACCTCGTTGTTCTCCTTCCCCTCTGCACTGAAATCTCATCAGACGAAGAGTGCTGAGCAGCTCACTCATTCCTCACTGCTGCCTTACATTGTGCAGAACACAGCACACTATGATTATCCTAAAAACCTAGCTGGCAAGAACTGAAGGGCACCCCTGACCTGTCCAAGCACCTGAAGTGAATCTTGAGCATGCCGATGACTTGCTCGATAATACACCTTGGTGCTATATGGCTCACGCTGTAATATTCCAAAAGTTCATTGCTGGGGTTCCTCAGAGGTGTCATTTCAGCCAGTTACATGGGTAGTGCCTCCTGTGAGTTCGACTTTCCTACTGTTCCACTCTCTTTTTCCACCTGCAGATCCTCCACTAGCAGGCCCTGTTGCTGCTGCTGATTGTCTTCCTCATGCGAAGCCCAATCGAAAGCAGCTGTGGTGCCATCCATCATGAGATTTTCTGTGTGAACACCTCCAAATTCTACAAATAAGTATGTCATGGCAAGTACTGCCTCAAAACTGCTTCCCAAAGGAAACTAAGAAAGCAACTGTGAGAACTGAACCTGTATTCATAGAGTTATACAGCACAGAAACAGGCCCTTCAACCCATCGTGTCTGTGCTGGCCATCAAGCACCTATCTATTCTAACCCCATTTTCCAGCACTTGGCCCGTAGCCTTGTATGCTATGGCGTTTCAAATGCTCATCTAAATACTTCTTAAATGTTGTGAGAGTTCCTGCCTCTACCACCCCTTCAGGCAGTGTGTTCCAGATTCCAACCACCCTCTGGGTAAAAAGATTTTTCCTCAATACCCCATTCCCCTCTAAACCTCCTGCCCTTTACCTTAAATCTATGCCTCCTGATTATTGATCCCTCCACTAAGGGAAAAGGTTTCTTTCTATCTATCCTATCAATGCCCCTCATAATTTTGTATACCTCAATCAGGGCCCCCCTCAGCCTTCTCCGCTCTAAGGAAAACAACCCTAGCCTATCCAGTCTCTTCATAACTGAAATGCTCCAGCCCAGGCAACATCCTGGTGAATCTCCTCTGCACCTTCTCCAGTGCAATCACATCCTTCCTATAGTGCGGTGACCAGAACTAAACACAGTACTCCAGCTGTGGCCTAACTTACGTTTTATACAGCTCCATCATAACTTCCCTGCTCTTATATTCTGTGCCTCGGCTAATAAAGCCAAGTATCCCTTATGCTTTCCTAACCACCTTATCTACCTGTACTGTTGCCTTCAATGATCTATGGACAATTACACCAAGGTCCCTCTGACCCTCTGTACTTCCTAGGGTCCTACCACCCATTGTAGATTCCCTTGCCTTGTTAGTCCTCCCAAAGTGCATCACCTCACACTTCTCAGGATTAAATTCCATTTGCCACTGCTCTGCCCATCTATATCGTCCTGCAATCTAAGGCCTTCCTCCTCACTATTTATGACACCAATTTTAGTGTCATCTGTGAACTTACTGATCATACCTCCTATATTCACATCTAAATCATTAATGTACACTACAAACAGCAAGGGTCGCAGCACCGATCCCTGAGGTACACCACTCGCAAAAACAACCTTCGACCATCACCCTCTGCCTCCTGCCACTAAGCCAATTTTGGATCCAATTTGTCAAATTGCCCTGGATCCCATGGCCTATTACCTTCTTAACCAATCTCCCATGCGGGACCTTATCAAAAGCCTTACTGACGTCCATGTAGACTACATCAACTGCTTTACCCTCATCTACACATCTAGTCACCTCCTTGAAGAATTCAATCAAGTTTGTTAGACATGATCTCCCCCCGACAAAGCCATGCTGATTATCCCTTATTAATCCTTGCCTCTCCAAGTGGAGATTAAACCTGTCCCTCAGAATTTTTTCCAATAGTTTCCCTACCATTGATGTTAGACTCACTGGCCTGTAATTACCTGGTTTATCCCTACTACCCCTCTTGAATAATGGTATCACATTCGCTGTCCTCCCATCTTCTGGTACCTGTCCGGTGGCCAGAGAGGATTTGAAAATTTGTGTCAGAGCCCTTGCTATCTCCTCCCTTGCCTCACATAACACCCTGGGATACATCTCATCTGGGCCTGGGGATTTATCCACTTTTAAGCCCGCTAAAACACTAATACTTCCTCCCTTTCAATGCTAATATGTTCCACTACATCACAATCCCCCTCCCTGATCTCCACACCTACATCGTCTTTCTCCATAGTGAACATAGATGAAAAGTATCATTTAAAACTTTACCTATGTCCTCCGGCTCCACATACAGATTGCCACTTTGGTCCCTAATGGGCCCTACTCTTTCTCTGGTTATCCTCTTGCCCTTAATATACTGATAAAATGCCTTGGGATTTTCCTTTATCTTGCTCGACAGTGTTTTTTCATGTCCCCGCTTCACTTTCCTAATTACTTTCTATACTCCACTAGGGCATCCGCTGTTTTCAGCGCTTTGAATCTGCCTTAAGCCTCCTTTTTTTTCCTTATCCAATCCTCTATATCCCTTGACATCCAGGGTTCCCTTGACTTGTTGGTCCTACCCTTCACCTTTACGGGAACATGTTGGCCCTGAACTCTCACTATTTCTATTTTGAATGACTCCCACTGGTCTGATATTGACTTTCCTACAAGTAGCTGATCCCAGTCCACTTTGGCCAGATCTTCTTTTACCAAATTGAAATCGGCCTTCCCCCAATTCAGTACTTTTATTTCCGGTCCCTCTTTGTCCTTTTCCATAACTACCTTAAATCTTAGAGTTATGGTCACTATCCCCGAAATGCTCCCCCACTGACACTTCTACCACGTCTGGCTTCATTCCCTAGGATTAGGTCCAGTATCACCCCTTCTCTTGTAGGACTTTCTAAGTGCTGGGTCAAAAAGCTCTCCTGTATGCACTTTAAGAATTCCGCCCCCTTTAAGCCTTTTGCACTATGACTATCCCAGTTGATACTGGGAAAGTTGAAATCCCCTATTACTACCCTATTATTTTTACACCTCTCTGAGATTTGCCTACATATCTGCTCCTCTATCTCTCTCTGACTATTTGGAGGCCTGCAGTACACTCCCAGCCAAGTGTTAGCCCCCTTTTTGTTTTTTAGTTCTACCCATATGGCCTCATTTGAGGAACCTTCTAAGATATTATCCCTCCTTACAGCAGTAATTGACTCCTTGAGCAACAGTGCAATGCCACCTCCTCTCTTACGCCATCTCCTGTCATGCCTGAAGATTCTATACCCTGGAATATTGATCTGCCAGTCCCTCAACCATGTCTCTGTGATAGCAATAATATCATATTCCCATGTGTTAATTAATGCCCTCAATTCATCTGCCTTACTAGTAAGACTCCTTGCATTAAAATAGATGCAATCCAGCCTTGCATTGTTCGCTTGTGCCTTAACAGGTCTATATTTGCTCTGCCCTTCTGCATCACCCCTTACTGTACCTTCACTCTATATCCCATCCCCCTGCCAAATGAGTTTAAACCACACCCACCCCACCCCACCCCCCAACAGCACTAGCAAACCTCCCAGCAAGGATGTTGGTCCCGTGCAACCCGTCCAACCTGTACAGGTCCCACCTCTGCCAAAAATAGACCCAGTGATCCAGGAAACTAAAGCCCTCCCTCTTGCACCATCTCTTCAGTCACGCATTCATCTGCTCTATCCACCTATTCCTATACTCCCAAGCACGTGGCACAAGAAGTAATTGAGATTACAACCTTTAAGGTCCTGCTTTTTAATCTGCTACCTAGCTCCCTAAATTCTTGTTGCAGGAAGGGACTGTGAGAACAGAATTTTCGAGAACAGAATAATATGGGGACATTTAAGATGAAATAATTAATCAATCATGTATTACTAACAAACTAACCTCGGAGCTGCACAGACAGCTTATCAGAAATAACTTCATAGCTTCAGGGCTGCACAGACAGCTTATCAGTAGAAATAGACGAACAAGCTAAAAACTAACAGGACAGCTGCAGCCTGCCGAAGAGTAGCTTATTGTACAACAATCAGCCCAACGTTCCAAGGAGATAGGGAATAAGAAACTGCTTGAGGAGAGGGTGACAAGGCAATATCCCAATCAGGCCCTGACACCAAGAAACTGCAAACTTTGTAAACCAATTGGGAACATAAAGGGGGTGTCACTGATGTGTATGAAGAACGATAAGGAAAGGCTTGTTTTCCCTGCTCAGGCAGGGCAGGAGAGGAGAGAAGAGCCCAGGTGTTGTTGTTGTTTGATTTGTTGATGATGTAACCAAGAAGTACTGCAATAAAGTTTCTGAAAGCTACAGTCAGACTTCGTCTCTCTTTGTATAACTAATGGGATCCAACAACTTGGCGTAGTCGGCAGGATCACTGGAGGACTAAGACCGAAGCCACAGACATCGGACTAATATCGGCGCCCCCAGAGGTAAGGACTCCTCTTTATGTTAAAAGTCCTTGGTCATTGTCTAAATTTTGGTCCCCTGCCACGCGATCCCGAACTTGGCTGTATTTGACGGAAATACCCTTTCTTGTGTGGCTCGAGACCCCCTTTCTAGACGTCTAACTTGGTGGTATTTGACGAAGTACCTATTTGGCGAAAAGCCTGACGGCTCGAGACCTACTTCCCTACCTGAATGAATAAAATGACAGACGAAAGCAACCAACAGTTACCAAGTACCGTCAAAGGTGGGCAGGCCCCACCTGACGTTTCCGAAGATGAAATCCTTCGGCAGTTAAAAGAATATGTAGAGCAACAGTTTAATCTGGCTAAAGCATACACTGAAATTGGGCAAAAATATGGTACCTCCATGGGACAGTGGTCCCTCGAAGATATAAAGAGAGTCTGGGGAAAAACAACCCGTTTAAAGGATAAAGAACGGACCCAATGATCCCTAGCCGTAATGGGCCAGATTCGGCAGCGCAATGAGATTATGCGACAAGCCCAATGTGATCGCGACCTAACGGGTCAATTGAAGGATCAATTGAAGGCGGTCTGCGAACAACTGAAAATTAAAAAGCTTGCAAAGGAAAAGCTAGAGGCTGAAAAACAATCTGAAAAGGAAAGGCTACAGATTGAAATTAAAGAGCTTAAAAAACAACTACAAGACCAGCAGACGACCCAACCAAAGGAACTGGGACAGCTCTGTGAACCCTGCCGACCATCTCCAATTAACTTGTATCCGAGTTTGAAGTCGTTACAAACAGAACAACGGAAGATGCAACTGCGTGAAGCAGGTCTAGCCGAGTCTTCCAGTGAAGAAAGTGACAATGATGATGGGTTACCGTTTCCGTGACTAGCTCCCCTGAAACAGAAATGCATTAAGGTCAAGACGGAGAAGGCGGCTCCGGTAGCGAGGTCACCACGGCCGAGCACAACGCATACTGGGCACACGTCCCGGCTTCCCCTGAGAAAATCGACAAGTGGTCCACAAGATTGCCCGACCTGAAGAAAGGGGGTCTGAAAACGTGGGAGCAGCTGGAACGATTGAAGGGAATTTACGATCTCCACCCATGAGACGGGGTACAGATTCTAGCCGTAATGGTGCCCGGGCGAGCGAGCCGAAAGCTAAGGAGAGAGGTCCAAATTGCTTTGGGTGAAGATGGACAGCTACTTGACGCCGGATGGATTGCGATTAACACGTGGTTGCGAGAGTTTTGTCCTGTAAAAACAGACTGGGGCAAAGTTGCAGCCTGTCAGCAGAAGAACTCAGAGGACATGCGGGAGTATGAAGAGAGATTTAGGTCCACCTGGGTGGAATACTCATGGATAGTAGACCCTATGCCAGAAGATCTGGACGACACCAGTTTTGGACCCTTAAAATCCGCTTTTGTTGATGGACTAAGGCCAGAACTGTCTAAAATACTGAAGGCCACTCTACCGGAGTGGGACGCGGTAAGAGTAAAATACTCAGAGTTAATTGACAGATGCTCTCAACTGGACAGGGATATGGGAGACAAGCTTTGAGCCGTGCAGATGGATCCAGTACCGAAAGAGCCTGATAAAGAGCAAGTTAGGCGACCCGGCCCCTGTTACTACAACGGGAAGGAAGGCCATTGGGCTAAGGCGTGTAGAGCGAGAGGACAAGGCAAAGGACGCCAAGGATGCAACACGGCACTCAAACCAGCTCCCTCCACTGATACCAATGACCTCTTTGAGAAGTTCAAACGGTTGACGCCCCAGCAACAGAAGGAGATGTCCTCCTTAATCGATGCGACAAAAAACTAGAGGAGTCCTCCCTTGCCTTTTCGGCGCCTCTCCTGGCGCTAGTAGAAAATAGAAAAGATGGTTTGTATGTAACTGCGAGGGTGGGCGATCAAGACATTGACTTCTTATTGGATACCGGAGCCGAATTAACGTGTCTACCTCAACAATACGGAAATTCCCTACTGATGGACGATAAGACTAAAACAGCTTATGCAGCTGGGGGCAATGAGTTCGTAATTAAGAGGACCCAGCCCGTACGCATCGGTCTTGGTCCGCACGAATTGATAACACCGGTCTGCGTAGGTCCGGTGGACTAACCACTTCTCGGTATGGACGTTCTCACTCAGCTGAACTCCTCGCTGCATTTCGAAGGCGGCCAGGTAACTTGGTCTATCAGAAGTTTGAAGAAAGAGCAGCTGAGAGAGCACCCAATATGGGCCCAGGATAAGAACGATTGTGGGCGAATTCAAATGGAACCGTCAATGTTTACGGAATCCGCTCCGCCCTGTACTAAGCAATACCCCATCAGTCAAACATCTATTGCAGGAATCCTACCCGTAATTAGACAGCTAGAGGAGCGAGGCGTGCTGGTTAAAACACACAGTACCTCAAACAGCCCTGTGTGGCCAGTATGGAAGCCAAACGGGACCTGGTGGCTTACTGTTGACTATAGAAAGGCTAACCAGTGTATCGATCAAAAGGCCCCTCTGGTAGCTGACCCCTCTACAGTATTTAATGCCCTGAAGCTGGAACACGAATGGTTTTCTGTTATCGATATGGCCACGGATTTTGGTCGGTGCCACTGGCACCCGAAGTCCAACAGTGGTTCGCCTTTACTGTACAACAACAACAATACATCTGGACTCGCCTGCCACAGGGTTTCCACAACAGCCCCACGGTATTTCATCTGGCCCTACAAAACCATTTGAGGGAGTTACCTTCCATGTACTCCACGGTCATTCAGTACATGGACGACATTCTGTTAGCCTCTGAGACAGAAGAACAATATGAACAAGATCTGCGTACCCTGCTGGACCACCTTCATCAGAGAGGACACAAAGCCAGTATTGACAAAGCACAGATAGCAGAAGGAGAGGTCGTGTACCTGGGACAAAAGATTTCGAAAGGAAAAAGGGAACTAACCCAGGACAGGACCGCCACCATTCGGGCTGCCAAACTGCCCACCACTATCCAGGAGCTTAGGTCCTTTTTGGGTTTGTGTAACTTCAACAGAAACTGGATCGACTCCTACACACAGCTGGCTCAACCATTAACCGATCTCTTGAAGGGAAAGCGGGCCTCTAAAGAATCGGTTACCCTAACCAAAGAACAACACGAAGCTTTCGAAAACTTAAAGAGGGCTTTGTGCTCAGCGCCAGCCCTGGGAATCCCTGACAACGGGAAACCGTTTACCCTGTTCGTACACGGAAAAGAGGGATATATGACTGCCATACTGACACAGGAGCACGGGGACAAACAGAGACCTATTGGATACTATTCGAAAAGACTGGACACCATCGCCCTAGGATGGGGCAGTTGTTTAAGAGCCATGGAAGCTACATGCCAAGCAGTAATGGCTACTGCAGGTTTGGTATTAGATCAAAAGTTAACCGTTAAGTGTCCGCACACAGTCCACACATTGCTATCTAAGAACAGAGTATCCCAAGTGACAGCAGCCAGATGGACCCGATGGACAACAGTCCTAGAGGCTCCCAATCTCCACATCGTCCAGGCCAGCCCGGTAAATCCAGTGACTATCTTCCCGTGGCCTGGAGAGATGAAGGAAGAAGAACATGATTGTGTGGAGATTATGGAAGAAACAGAGGAGACAGTCCTAGTGGCAGAGGAAGCATTGCTCAACCCAGATTTAATCCGATTCACAGACGGATCATCCTTTGTTGACAACGGTACACGGAAAGCAGGATGGGCAGTTACAACCCTACATGAAGTTGTGGAAGTGGGATGCCTGCCTTCAGGGACATCGGCCCAACAAGCCGAACTGCGAGCCCTTTCGGAAGCATGTCGAATAGCAGAGGGGAAGACAGCTAATATTTATACAGACTCACGGTATGCTTTTGGAGTCGCTCACGACTTTGGTCAGTTGTGGCGCAAAAGAGGATTTCTCACTGCTGCTGGTACACCTATCGAAATGGGAAAGAGGTCCGAGACTTACTGGAGGCGATGCAATTGCCACAAAAGGTATCCATTTTGAAATGTAAAACCCATTCGAAAGACAACACTATAGAGGCAAAGGGGAATGCCCTAGCCGACAAGGCAGCCAAGGAAGCCGCCTCACAAGGTGATCCCCCGGACGCACGGACGCAAATATGTAAACTGAATGCGTCCCATCTGACACAAGACCTACAAGTGATGCAGAGTGAATGTTCCAAAGATGAAAAATGGACCTGGATAGAAGCAGGGATTAAGGTATCGGCAGCTTGGGGTGACCCACCAGAAGGAGGGCACGACATCGTCCCAGGAATCTGGGTCTACGTGAAGAAAATACACAAAGAACCTTTGGGCGCCAAGTGGGAGGGACCTTTCCAAGTGCTACTGACAACCCAGGCTGCAGTTACAGTCGAAGGAAAGAAAGCCTGGATACACGCCTCTCACGTTAAACGAGTGACCCGTGATTGAACGCCGAATTATTAATTGCTTCTTTTTAGTGATGATTGTAATTCTGTATTTGATGTTTTTGCTTATTAAGTGTTGTTGTAAACAAGTAACTGAAGCCCCTGCAAAACTTATGATTTTACAGAGTTCCCGCGGGCCCCTCCTGTGGCACAAGCAGGCAACGTATTGAGTGTGACCCCCTCCGGGCGTTGAAGGCTGTTTCTAGACAAATAGAGACCATTAAAGGCACCTAGATGGGATCAAGGGAATGATTCTTAAAAGTGTTTTGAAGAATCAAAGGGGGGACTGTGAAAACAGAATTTTCGAGAACAGAATAATATGGGGACATTTAAGATGAAATAATTAATCAATCATGTATTACTAACAAACTAACCTCGGAGCTGCACAGACAGCTTATCAGAAATAACTTCATAGCTTCAGGGCTGCACAGACAGCTTATCAGTAGAAATAGACTAAACAAGCTAAAAACTGACAGGACAGCTGCAGCCTGCCGAAGAGTAGCCTATTGTACAACAATCAGCCCAACGTTCCAAGGAGATAGGGAATAAGAAACTGCTTGAGGAGAGGGTGACAAGGCAATATCCCAATCAGGCCCTGACACCAAGAAACTGCAAAGTTTGTAAACCAATTGGGAACATAAAGGGGGTGTCACTGATGTGTATGAAGAACTATAAGAAAAGGCTTGTTTTCCCTGCTCAGGCAGGAGAGAGAAGGAGAGGAGAGAAGAGCCCAGGTGTTGTTGTTGTCTGCTTTGCTGATGATGTAACCAAGAAGTACTGCAATAAAGTTTTTTAAAGCTACAGTCGGACTTCATCTCTCTTTGCGTAACTAATGGGATCTAACAGTTGGTACCAATGTGTACCATGATCTCTGACTGTTCATCCTCCTCCTTCAGAATGTCCTGCAGCTGCTCCATGACATCCTTGACCCTAGCACCAGGGAGGCAACATACCATCCTGGGGTCATGTTTGCGGCCAAAGAAACGCCTATCTGTAGCCCTTACAATAGAATCCCCTTTCACTATAGCCCTGCCACTCTTCTTCCTCCCCTCCTGTGCAGCTGAGCCACCCATGGTGCCATGAACCTGGCTCTTGCTGCTTTCCCCTGAGCCATCTCCCCAAATAATTTCCAAAGCGGTATATCAGTTATAGAGGGGATGGCCATAGGGACTCCTGCACTACCTGCCTTCCTCTACTCTGCCTGGTGGTCACCCATTCCCTTCCTGCCTTTGCAGCATTTGCCTGCAGTGTGACCACCTTGCTAAACGTGCTAACCACAACGGTCTCAGCATCGCAGATGCTCCACAGTGAATCCACCCGCAGCTCCAGCAGTCATGTGGGTAGCCAATTGCTGCAAACCTGGTCGTCAGGGACACTGGAAACGTTCCTGATTTCCCACATAGCGCAGGAGGAGCGTATCACGTGTGCGAGCTCTCCTGCCATGACTTACCTTTAGATTACTTAGTTACTCCCTTTAATTAAAGAATACTAATTATGCTAGGGGCCTTGTTCTACTCCACTACAATCTAAAGTCCATAATAAATTACACTGATTAAAAAAAACACACTTTAGTAGTACTAACCTTATCACTTATACGGTAGGTTTTGAGATTTCTTTTTCAAAAAATAACTTGCCCCTTATTTTTTTAAGCTATTTACATGCACTAACAGCTGTTACTTACCCAACCAATCACCTTGCAACTTTCCTGTGATGTCACTGTTGACTTTTTTCCTTCTTTTTTTCAAAACTCCGGCGCTCCCGGAAGGTAAGTGTCTAGGCCGCGATCCTCGGGCTCTATTTATCGGCTCCTCTCTCGGCGTTCTCCTCTCAGGTCCGCTCCCGAAGGTCAGTATTCATATAAGGACTCCTGACCTTTAACCATCCCCATGATGTGCTGCTCAATCTCACTTCTGTTTCACTGATGGGCTTCCGGGAGGCATTAAGTTCAAATTGCCAACAAAATCTCAGTAATTCACTCTCATGAAAATACTATAATCTCGGACTTGCTTCACCAAGGCAGGTTACTCAAATGCCACAAAGCTGCCATAGTTAAATGGGAAATTGCCACATTGAGGTGGGCTTCCACGAATTTATCAATTTAATCCACTGACATGCCATGAACTCCTGAGCAGGTGACACTGTTGGACTATGAGGGGTCAGGGAGAGGTATCCTAATTGGAATGCCTCCAGCAAATAACAGCACCATTAGGGTTGAATATCAGGCACCTGCCCTATCCCAAAGTCCATTAGATCTGCAGGTTGGGAGCCAGGATACCTAACCCACCCCAAAACAGAAGATAGGAGAGTCCCTTGGCTCCCTTTATAATGGAGCTAAAATTCCTTTTAAAACTGTGCCTCCTCTTTAGGCTCCAAGACAGGATCCCAAAGTTGGACCACACAACTACCATTCAGAAGCTTTATGTGTCTTTTTCACTGGCCATATTGACTGTCAGACTGCCTTGAGCACCATATAGGCTAGG
Source organism: Heterodontus francisci (assembly GCF_036365525.1). NCBI lineage: Eukaryota > Metazoa > Chordata > Chondrichthyes > Heterodontiformes > Heterodontidae > Heterodontus > Heterodontus francisci. The sequence continues at coordinate 83,122,552 of NC_090376.1, forward strand.
GAAGCAGAATCTCTCAATATATGGAGACCCTACTCCAATAGCAACTCCTCCATGTCAACGAATCACTTTGGGCTGGGTGAAAGCTCCACTCCAAAGGCCAAAGGGAACACCGAGAAAGGCCAGTGCTAGGATATGCCAGATCTCAATCTAGTTTTAGGTTCTTTTGCCATAATCCTGCCAGAGTTAAGACAGGAAGGCACTGGAAGGCTGAACAATATTTATCCCCTTAGTGTTGTAGTGTTTTGAAATTGCAATTGGATTGTGCATTGTGTACTCTAGAGGCTGCTGTAGAACACACATGCTTGCAAAGAGGAAGTGAAACTAAGAATAAAAGGAGAAGCCTTTGTGTTCAGCTGCTGCAGAATTTGTCTCTCTGTCTTTGTCTCATATCATATACCAAACTTGGCTAAACCTCACTCAAGTCCCAAGGACATCACGATGGTGACGTGGTAAATAGAAAAAGGATGGAAAAAATAGAAACATTGCTTTCAGGTGTGAAAATTTTGGAAGTTTTTGGCTACTTTTACAGGCAGCATTTAACTTGCAGACTGTGTTACAGTGACACACAAGAAGCTTGTACAGTGTCTACTCACAAACTGATCATTCCAAAATAACCATCCAATCAGAAAAAAAATATATATATATAATCTTGGATCATTGCAGAGACGCTTCCTCTGAAAGTAACGCAATCCCAGATCCTTCATCATTATGCTGCTGATCAGTAAGACATTGTCTATGCCCTACCTACCATCTTTTGATGTGCATTCAGAGCCATCATCTGTATCCCCACGTTGGCAAAAGTGGCTGCGATGTTTCAAAGGTGTGATGGCAGGATTCGCAATCACAGATGACGCAAGGAAAAAGGCCTTACTTCTACAATATGGAGGTGAATAATTAGAAGATATCTTTGAGGCACTTATGCCTGAGCAAAATGACTACATCTCAGCAAAATATGTGCTGACAAGCTTCTTCACGCCCAAGAAAAACATTATATATGAAACCATTATCTTCTGACGCACTAAGCAAGAAGCAAAGGAGACAATTGAACAATATTGCACACATTTAAGGCAACTAGCAACTGTGACTTCAGTGATGTTGAACATGTCAAACGGGGAAATCAAAACTCAAATAGTCAAAGGCTATGTCTCCAGTCGACTATGCCGAAAAGCACTTGAAAAAAGACAGAAAACTCTCAGAGCTGCTGCAGCTAGCAAGATCACTATTGCTCTGAGTTCAGAGCTACTGAAGTTGAGGCTGCTAACGGTAACTACCACACTCTAAGTTCAACTCCTGTGAACACTATTCATCGCTAATGTGCCAGGAAACCACCAGAAAAGCAACAACAGCCATCTCACAAACAGAGTTGTGACTTATCCAAAGAATGCTTCCATTGTGGTGGTGCTTACCCACACCGGACATAGTGCCCTGCTACTGGTAAACAGTGTAAGGCCTGTGGAAAACCCAACCACTTGGCTCATGTTCGTCATCGATCAGCAAAATCAACTACTAAAACCAATACCAACAGAAGGGTGCCACGTATGCGTACAAAGTGAGAGAATGTAGCCAGTATAGAGGCAGATGATCCTGAGCATACTTTTGTCCTCTTTCTCAGACACAGCATACAGACATGTGTGACAGTGACCATTGGCTGCTCAGACGTAGATGCTCTCAGACACCAGAGCGTCGGTCAATGTCATGGGAAACAAAACATTCAACCAACTTCAGGTTTTCCCATTCTCTGCAAACTAGGGAATATGAACAATTTTCCCTTATAACAGTGACAAACAGCTGAAAATCCTCTGAACTTTTGAAATGCCAGTCTCATTCAAAAGCAGTAGAATGAATGTTCCATTCTACATCATATCTGGAAAATGTGGCACGCTTATCAGTTTCCCCACAGCAACAGATCTTCACATGATTGCAGTAACATATGCAATTCCTCTGCAGACCAAAACCTTCTTCAACTGTATGCTGAATGCTTCACTGGTATTGGCAAACTGAAAGGTGTTACATGCAAACTGCATGTAGATCCTAATGTGCCCTCAGTTGCGTATCAATGGCAATGAATACGATTTCATGTCAGGGATCAGACAAAGAAGAAACTTCAACATCTACTTGACCTTAATATTATTGAGAAAATTGGAGATGAGCCTACCCCTTGGGTGTCACCCATACAAGTCATCAAGAAACCCAAGAGCAAGAACCAGGTTAGAATCTGCGTTGATATATAATCACCAACCAAAGCCATACAACGAGAAAGACACTTGACATCGACAATTGATCATATCATAGAGAAATTGAATGGTGCTGAACACTTTGCTAAACTTGACCTCAATACAAGCTTAACTCAAATTGAGCTTGCAGAAGAATCGAGATATCTTACTGTATTCTCCACTCACATTAGTCTTTTCTGATACAAGAGGCTCAACTTTGGAGTCAGCTCAGCAGCTGAGGTATTTCAGCACTTGATTCAATCTGCACTTAAAGGTCTTGAAGGCAAGCTGATGACCTTCTCATCTATTGCCGCACTGAAAGTGAACTCGAGATATGCCTACATGCATGGCTACAACGTCTCAGACAATGTACCCTTACCTTCAACAAAGACAGGCGCTTTCTGCAGTCCTGTGTTCAGCGGTGAAGGAATATCACCAGATCCACGGAAAGTTGAAGCCATTGCAAACGCGACAAATCCGACAAATGTGCAAGAAGCCCAGAGTCTGCTAGGATCCGTCACATACTGTAGTCATTTCATTCCTGACCTCTCTACGTTATCTGTCCCCTATGCAATCTGACAAAAAAGAGACTACCAAGTGGGAATGGACCTAATCACACAAACAGACGGTACAGCAGATCAAACAACGTTTGTCAGCAAGTTGCACAATTGCCTATTTCGACCCTGAGACAGCCACCCAGCTAGTCATGGATGCAAGCCCGGTTGGTTTAGGTGCAGTTCTCGTTCAGAAAGACAAGACAGTTAACGCATCAATTGCTGTGATGGCAATCAGATCGTTAACGCCTGTACAGCAACGTTATTTGCAGAGAGAGAAGCGCTTTCAATCACATGGGACATCTTACACTTTCATCTCCACTTATATGAAAGCAAATTTTAAGTAATAACTGATCCTAGACCTCTAGTGAGCTTGTTCAACAATCCACATAGCAAACCACCCACTTAAATAGAACATTGGGTAAGGATAAATGTGGTGCCAAAGTCGCTAAAGCTAGCCAACATCAAAGCAGCAACAAAACAAGATGAGGCTTTGCACCTATGTATGGAAGCTATGGAATCATGAAACTGGAAAAAACGTGATTGAGAGTGCAGCAACAAACAAAATTGCTCACACTCTACAAGGTCTTCACAATGTTTGAAATGAGCTCATCATTAAAACCAATCTGATCTCACAATACGCATCGGCTGTATTGGAATTCCACACTCATTGAGGGAATGTGTTGTCACTGTAGAACATGAAGGACACCAGGAAATTGTCAAAACCAAACTACTCCTTAGGGATAAAGTATGGTTCCCAGGAATTGACCGCATGGTAGAGCACAAAATCAATTAGTGTTTGCCATCTCAAGTAACCACAATGTCAAATCTTCATGATCCTCTCAAGATGTCCAAGCTACCTCCAGGACCATGGATTGAAGTTAGTGTTGATTTCACAGATTTTCCCCACAGGTGAACACCTACTTGTTGTCACTGATGACGACAGCAGATTCGTAATTGTGGAATTAGTTATTTCAACTTCAACAAAAGCAGTCATCCCAAAGCTTCACCAGCTCTCTGTTTTGTTTAGAATACCTCAAATATTATGAAGTGAACTATTAGGCTGGAATTTATAATGCGGCGGCGGCAGAAAACAACAGTAGTCCACCCGCGCGGGCCGCACGTTGCGGAGTTGCCATGGAGCGCAGCAGCTCATTTAAATAGCCGGGGCAGACCGCCCACCCCAATAACGTGGAGGGCGCGGGTGGTCCGTCCCGGCAATGGCGTCAACCGTCTTTGTGCAGGCGCTGACACCATTTTGAAAGGGCTTCGAGCCCTGTATTTCAATTTAAATATTGAGAGTGATCAGAAAAAATTAAATAAAGTGATCTTGCCCCTTCCCCCCCCCCCAAACAACCATAGATTTAATTACCTGCCTTCTCCCACCAAAACACTTACCTGTGTACCTGACCTACCCCCACAAAATGTATCAATTTTACACTTTACCCTTTCCCACCATCCCCTACACCAATGAGATGACTGTGACCCCTCTTCCGCCCCCACCCCCACACAGAGAAACTTACCTGCACCCCCCTCCCCACCAGTGTTCCGTCTCGGATCCCCAGATGGGGATACGAAGGCCACCGGCATCAATATCACCCTGGGACAGATGGTAGGAGCAAGAAGGTAATTTATTTGCTGATTTAAATTAATTTACATATTGAAATGGAACTCCTGTCGCCGAGTGGTGGGGGTGGGGTGGGGGGCCACCATGAGGCCTCACCACCACTGACAATATCAGGCCAGGCCTTCTCGGCGTCAATGTCTGTGGCAGGCCTCTCCTGGCGGCATTTTCTACACCCCCACCATGACCCCGACATCTGGGGGGGTCTGTAAAATGGAGCCCATTGTATTTGAGTTTATTGTTTACATGTTTTAGAAACTAATCTTTGAAACATGCTATGTCTCTCATTTACTAAGAAGTGGTGGGATGTAGTGCTGTATTGTTTTGAAATTGCAATGGCATTGTGCATTATATACTCTAGAGGCTGTAGAACACACATGCTCGCAAAGAGAAAGTGAAAGCAAGACAGAATAAAAGAAGAAGTCTTTATGTTCAGCTGCTGCAGTCTTAGTCTCTCTGTCTTTGCATGTGCTATAGCAAACTTGGCTAAACCCCATTCAGGATATCACAGCCCCCAAGATATTCACAGTCACATAAGTATGATTTAAGATGTCGAGCTGAACAGCATTATGTATAACATGCAACACTTGGAGCATTTTTCAGGTTGGTTAACTCAAATATATTGAAGAATTCTCTAAAAATTATTTGGGAAATTATAATGAGCAACTAATTATCATTCCTAGTTCGCACATACAGTTGAATGTTCACATAAAATGCTTTGGAAAATCTTTAAATCAATGGGACCAAAATAGTGCTGTATGACATTAGTAGCAAATATGTTGACCCATTTTCATCACATTTCTTTGTTTGCTATTTTAATGCCAACTCATTTATTTCAAATAGTTTAATGCTTTTGTTAAAACAGTAGACAAACAAATTTCATACAAATGGTTAACACATTTCTTAGCATGATTCAGCATGCTTTCAGGTCAAAAGAGTTTGGGAGTGACTTGGGTGGGGATGTAAATAAGTCAGTATTGCATATGTCACCCTTTATATGCTTCAGCCAATATCAAGTTCTAATGAGGTCAGTGAAACTAAATATTGGACGGGACAAAACAATTCCAGATGTGATACTAAAATAAAAGCAAAATATTGCAGATGCTGGAAATCTAATTCCAGTTCTGATGAAAGGTCACCGACCTGAAACGTTAACTCTGCTTCTCTCTCCACAGGTGCTGCCAGACCTGAATATTTCCAGCACTTTGTTTTTATTCCAGATGTGATACTCCCTTATTACATTCCCATCTAGTCTCATTTCACCGCCTTTAGGTGTAACATACCATAAAGTTTGTAATTTTCAGTCTCACTTTCTGATGGGATGAATTAGAAAGCTACAAGCTACAAAGCTACAAGCAGATATATAATAAACTGATTTAATAGCAAAATTTGTTTAGGGTTTCAGCTGGTGTCATGATAAAACTTCTATTTTCTGATAATACACAAAATCTGATACTCGCATCAATGGCAAAAAAATTGAAAAAACATTCCAATCGTAACACCAACTACTCATTTTGATGACAGGAAAAGAAATCCCCAAAAATTTGAAAAGAAAATCAGTTAATTAAACAAAATTAAACGGTGAAGGCTAAGTAACGGAAGTAAAAGCTGTAGTGCTCCCCACCCACACCACATTTGTTTACAGGTCAAAAACAAAACTGAATCTAAAGTACTCAAGCAAGCGGTTAATCATGCGTTGTCAGAATCACGTCATATTATCATGTCACATTAGTGTGTGATACAGGGATCCATAACTTTCCAGATAAGCCTCTAAAATGTCAGTTGCCAGCTGTATACTGCATTTCATGACTGGTTTACAGCTACCACTAGGAAATACAGATTTATGACAGAAAATGTGACAAATATCGCAATGCTGTTATATAAAAAATGTCCTGAAGTAGAAGCTGATTAAAGATTTATGCACTTTATTCATTTTACACTGTAATGCTGTTTTATATTGATGGCTTCAATATAAATCCTTTTGAAATTAATCCCTAAAATTGTGAAGATGGACCTTATCGTCATATTAGTTTACATTCTGCCCATTGCTTTACTGTCCTGAGCATTGAGAGGATGAATTCACTTTTCTGTGATGAATTAATCATAAGCTACCCAGTGATCCATTGCTAGTTGAATAAATGCATACAAAAAATCCTTAACTTCTTCAGCTGCAGGCTTGCTGATTTTCTCTTATACAAAATATAAGATGTATCGCCTTGGGAGAGTAAAAGCCATATACTCAGTGTAAATGCTTTACTCTCAAAGGATTGTGACACAAGTAATATTAAAAGATTCCCAAGAGTTTCAAAATGCCACTGTCATGTTTTCAATGGTAACACACAAATACTTTGTCTGGAGTGCTCTGAATCCCAGCCTCTAAATATGGAACAAATTTCCTGCTTGTATCAGAAATATTTTGTTAGGTGAAGACTCGGCATTTTACCTTGAGGAAGATTGAGTTACTAAAGCTAATAACATCCACAGGCAGAATGGCCTCTAAGAATATTTAAAATGGTTCACAATGAAGGAAAAGCTCCAATCCTCTCAGTCTCCATTGAGGAGAGAAACCAGTAGAGAGTCAACAAGAAAGCAATATATCTGTGATCAGACCTCAATATGGATAAAGTTCCCCAAATAAAAGCACACAAAATAAAATATTTTTAAAGAGTAACCAAACAGGGAAAGTTAAAAGAGGCTGAAAATCTGCAGCCCTTTTGTCAGTCTCAAGGAAGGGCTGCCAGTTAGGCTAGGATCCAGATATGCCAGATTTTGGTCTTACTCAGAAGTTTCCATTGGGCCTTATGGGGATGGAGTCTCCACCTGCCTCATGCAAGGTCAGTGGCACAGGTGGATTGTGTGGGGATGGAGCACAAACTAGCTGGACTGCTGAATGGAAACAGGTGCACCAGCCTGTCAAATGAAGAGTGGGATTCACCTGACATCCAAGACTCAATCATGCCCAGACCCCTGGAGAAAGAAATTTGTCAGCAAAATTTCCACCAGGCTACTTTCCTTGAGGCCTGAGATGCGCCCCTCATGACATGGTGTCCACCAACATTTTGCAGATAAGGTGACTCCTCCTGATCTGCCAACAGTAATAGGATCAGTATTAGGTGCCAGCACATCATGGGATCTTTGCTGGGATGCAGGGGCTGCAGAGTTTGACCCATATATCTGAGTAAATATAACAAATTATAAAAACTCCTGTGGCATTACTCACATTGAGTTGGAGGATGCACTGTTTGAGAACAATTGCAGTGTTATGCCATGTAATTGGAATGTGTTATCCAGGCCATTGGTTTACAATGATTAAATAAATCAAATCTGTTTTTCTCTTCTAGTTTTGTGAGATTTCTAACAGTATCTGGGGACTTAAATTCAATTTCATTTTTCTGCAAAAGTGGCCGTAATTACTCAATTGGTGTATTGTGGTTGGTAACACTGTAATCTATCAGGACTAAGGAGTATGTGGGAATGGGTGTTAATTTTTGAGGTTTTGGCCTACTTTATTTATTTTAGAGATACACTGAGTCTGTGCCGACCAACAACCACCCATTTATACTAATCCTACATTAATCCCATATTCCCTACCACATCCCCACCATTCTCCTACCACCTATCTACACTAGGGGCAATTTACCTATCAACCTGCAAATCTTTGGCTGTGGGAGGAAACCGGAGCACCCGGAGGAAACCCACACGGTCACAGGGAGAACTTGCAAACTCCACACAGGCAGTACCCAGAACTGAACCTGGGTCGCTGGAGCTGTGAGGCTGCGGTGCTAACCACTGCACCGCTAACCACTGCGCCACTGTGCCGCCCCTATTTGATCAGAAAGGATTTCTGGTTCATATATGTTATGATGTTGCTGTCAATTTGGCCCAAAAGGAATAACCCCCAGCAACATACCAGCTATGTGGGACCTGGATTAAAATCATTAACAGAGACCTGACAAAATAGCAAACAAAAATGTCTCAAACTGATTTTACTGCCAGTAAAATGCTGCCCAGGGTCCTGCTGCCTGCCAGTGCGGGGTCAGGTCCTGCTTTGGGTCCTGGGAATACTTAGCTTTTGGAAAAATTCTGGCCACCCCATGACCCATGAAGGGGCACCCAGGTGGCAATGGCTGACCCCGTGACTATGGTGCCACCGCTGGAGGGTGCAGTCCTCCACTATTGGCAGGGCCTGCCTGGTTGACCCTGTCATGGTAAATAAAAAAACTTGCCCTGCCTTCGAGGGAAGCTCAGCCTGGAGGTGCTCATTTCTGTGTCGTGCAGCCTCAGCAGTGGCCATCTCTACCAGTGGCGCTGCCAAGGCTGCTGGACCTCTGATTGGGCCAGAAGCTCTGGGAGGCGGGCCCCAATCCTCAACTGGATGGCAATTACAGCACTGGCCTCTTAATTGGCCACTGCTGGGAAAATGCTGCCCAGGGTCCTGCCGCCTGCTGCGCGCCGGTGCCACTTTGGGTCCCGGGACTACTTACCTTTTGGAAAAATTCTGGCCAGTGGACTACTTTCACACATTCCAGGGAGGGATTGGATGTAATGCTGGAATTACTTCATCCATTTCAGCAAAGCAGAGGTCTTAGCTGAACAGGCAATCTTTTAGAACAGTACAGATTGTGCAGAAATAAGATACAAGTGTTTAAAATTATGAAACATTAGTGCAGGGTCAATAAAAGACTGTTTCCTGTAATTGAAGGGTCTAGAATGAGGGGCCATCAATACAAAATTAAATGTAAGAGATTTAGAATAAAATGGAAAGTACTGAAGGTGCAATGTAAAGCAGTCTGTCAATTGGCTATCAGCCCAACTGCACCCCCAGTGCAAGTGTTTATTGCTTGATAAAACAGGATTTAAGAAAAATTATCCTATGCCTTAATTTGCTTTTACATTTATTGCATTTGTCTGATACCCCAAAATAAAGTACCGGGCCAATTTGCTTTGTTTTCACTTCGAGTTTCTAAAAGAAATGAAACTTGATAAAAGGAATCATTATTTAAACCAAAGTGCAATCTCTGTGGGATTACCACTCCAAACAAGCAGAACTAATAGCTTTAAATTTCACTAATGAATGGCTCTCTCTGTGAAGGATATCATGTCCATCATATTGGGGCAGGATTCAGCTGATAGAAAACATTTTCTGCCTGACAATGATTTTTGAACCTGATTTTCTTTACTTTTTTGTTAATTCTTTAATACAGAAATATTCCTTGTATATTATTTATTTTGATTTGTTCCATTTATTGCATCATCCATGCTGAATATTAGCTAAAGGAACCTGTTCAATCCTGAGCCTCTGATTAACCTGTCAATCTCAGACATGGTCAAGTGTCCATGTCTAATTCATGCCCAGCTCCTCAACAAAACTGCCAAATCTATGGCAATTAATTGGGAACATAATTTAATTATAACTCACTCATTGGCATTAATTCAAAATTGCTTGCATATAATCAAATAATACATTCTGTAAACATTTTATTAAATATTTATAACTTTTTTTCATCAGTTTCCTCCTCCACCAAAACAGAAACATACACGTTACGACCAGGTGAGAAAGGTGTCTCAGGGTCCCTTTTAGCCTTCACCCGGTCTTATTGTAACAGGATTTAATTATTTAAACACACTGTGTTTTGAGCTTCCCCTTAGTGAATCCTTGTTCACCGCTTTGCAATTATAAGGCAAAGAAATGAGCACAAACAGGCCTTCTTAGGTTTAAAAAAAAGTGAAATTTATTAAACTTTAAACTTAAACTCTAATTCGGTTAACGCCTATGGAAACACGCTGCGCCCCACGCTAGCATGCATACGCAATTCGCACATGCAAATAGAGAGAGAAAAGAGGAGATAAATAAAATGGAGAGGTTTGAGGCAATATCAGAAGAGTTTCTTGTTACTGTGCTTCGAGCTTACCGTAGTCCTTTTATAGGTAATTCTTGTTTTTCAGTGGGGCCTAGTATTATTCTTAAACCTTGTTCACTGTAGGAGACTTTTCTCTCTTGGGGTTCATGTGTCTTCAATGGGTCTTCAGTTCCGTGAGAAAAAGTCATAGAGTTATACAGAACAGAAACAAGCCCTTCGGCCCATTGTGTCCTCGCCAACCATCAAGCACCTATCTATTGTAATCCCATTTTCCAGCACTTGGCCCGTAGCCTTGTATGCTATAGCATTTCAAGTGCTCATCTAAATACTTCTTAAATGTTGAGAGTTCCTGCCTCTACCATCCCTTCAGACAGTGTGTTCCAGATTCCAACCACCCTCTGGGGAAAACATTTGTCCTCAAATCTCCTCTAAACCTCTTGCCCCTTACCTTAAATCTATGCCCCCTAGTTATTGACACCTCCGCTAGGAGAAAAAGTTTCTTCCTATCTATGCCCCTCATAATTTTGTATACCTCAATCAGGTCCCCCCTCAGCCTTCTTTGCTCTAAGGAAAACAACCCTAGCCTATCCAGTCTCTCCTCATAGCTGAAATGTTCCAGCCCAGGCAAAATCCTGGTGAATCTCCTCTGCACCATCTCCAGTGAAATCACATCCTTCCTATGGTGTGGTGACCAGAACTGTATACAGTACTCCAGCTGTGGCCTAACTAGTGTTTTATACAGCTCCATCATAACCTCCCTGCTCTTATATTCTCAGCTAATAAAGGCAAGTATGGGAGCACACGAGAGGTCTTTTCCATCCAGGAGCAAAGAGCTTTCTGAGTTTTAAAACTCTGTGGCAAGTTCAAATTCAAAAAAACTCCAACCACCAGTTAGCCATGTGGCTGACTGGACAGTAAGGGTTTTCATCCGGCATTCCTCCCGGACTTCCTTTAACCTGCCCTCTTGGTCACTTTTTCCCCCTTCTCTTTCTAAACTTTATCCAGCCCTGTGCCTCTCTGTCCCCTTTTGTTCTCTGCGGGGATCCCTTACAGTTCACCAGCCCTCGGCTGAAGGGTCCTTCTAACACCGGTACAGTACTTAGGGGTGCAGGTTTCACTGTAGGTTGGGGTTTCCCCTCAACCTGGCACATGTGGCAACTCCTGCTGTACTCCACCACATCTTTGTAGAGTTTTGGCCAGTCAAACTGCTGTCTTATGCGGGCTTTGGTCTTTCGTATACTGGCTTGTCCAGCCACTGTAGTCTCGTAGGCCCTTCTTAATATTTCTCTCCAGTACCTCTGCAGCACTACTAACTGGTGAACTACTGCCCACTCCTTGCTCTCAGTTCTATTAGGAGAACTCCATTTCCTCATCAGTACCTCAAATTTTAAATAGTAGCAATCAGAGACTCCCTTTGCTTCACTTTCGGACTCGGCAGCCTGTGCTAACTCTCGCAATACTGGGTCGGCTCGCTGAGCCTCACATAGGGAAAATCAATTTAAGTTATTTGCTGGGACTCCTAACTTTCCAATGAAAGTCTCTGAAAGGCAGACCTGATGGTCATCTGCCTGAAGTGCCAATGCAGCCTCCGCTGGGGGAGCTGGTTTGATCATGGTTTAATCCACTACACGTTCAGGGACTCTGCCACTGCCCTGTCTCTCTGAACTCCTGCGGTCTTTCTTTCACTACTGGGGGGGCTACCACCTTCACCCCCGCCAGATCATTCCCATGGAGCAGGTCAACCCCGTCCACAGGCAAACTAGGGACAATCCCTATGGTCACCAGTCCCGAAACTAGGTCGCACTCCAGGTGCACCCGGTGTACAGGTACAGGCATACACTGCCCTCCAATACCATCCACCACCATTTTGGTGTTCACTGCACTCTTTGGGAGAAAAGGTCAGATGTTTTCCCAGTAAAAGGGATCTAGTGGCCCGTGTCCCTGAGAATTACTATGGGCTTGCTTGCCCCACTCGAGGGGTATGGGGTTACTTTCCCTTCAGGCACAAAACCCTGATAACCTTCAGGAATCATATTAATTTTTCCTCCAACAGCTGTAGTAAGCTTCCTAGGTTGCATTCTTACTTCAGTTAAAGCCACAGCTTGTTCTGCTGTGCTTTGCATCAGCTCCCCATCTTCACTGAGCTGGTGTGCCCTCATTAACCCTACCAGTTTCCCCTTTAGTTTCCAGGAGTCAGCTTTTAAATGCCCTGCTTTACTACAATGGAAGCACACAGGTCTCCACACACTCTTGCTCACAGCACCTGCCTTTTTGGCTGGAGGAGAGGCCACTTTGTCTCCTGCTTTCCTTTCTCTTCCAGGCCTGCCTGGGTGGATATCACCTTCCTGCCCTTTGTCCTTTTCAGATTTGTGGAGGTGATTAGAAAAGGTTCTACCCTGGGAAACCGACTTATAAATTAAAGCAAACTCATCGGCCAGAATGGCCGCTTGCCAGGCTTCCTGAACCCACTGCTCCTCTACATGGGTCTTTATTGAGAGTGGGGGAGAGTTTTTAAATTCCTCTAACAGAATTACTTCTCTGAGATTCTCATAGCTGAGCTGTATTTTAAGAGCTCTCAGCCACTGGTCAAAAACCAGCTGCTTACTTCTTTCAAACTCCAGATAAGTTTGATTAGCTTGCTTTTTAAGGGTTCTAAACTTTTGGCGGTAGGCTTCAGGTACTAATTCATATACCCCAAAGATAGCATTTTTGGTCAGTTCATAATTTGATGAACTCTCATCAGGCAGCAAGGAATAAACCTCATGGGCTTTTCAGGTTAGTTTGCTTTGCAATAAGAGTGACCAGATATTAGCTGGTCTCAAAAGACACAAAATACGCTTCCACAGCTTCCTCATTGAATTTTGGAATTAATTGAGCGAGTTTTAGTAATTTTGTACCCGGCCCTGAATTCTGCTCCTCCAGATTGGCTATGCTTTCACTGGGTTCACTCTGTTGCCCCCGAGTTAACTCAAGCCGCTTCAACTCTCTTTCTTCGCATTCTTTCTGGAATATTCTTTTTGTCTCTCTCATTCCTTCTTCTGTCTTTCTTTCTTTCTCTCTTTCGTTCCCTCTCCTGTCTGTTTTTCTTCTCGTTCCATCTGGAAGGCTCTTTCTTTCTCACTCTCTCTTTCCTCTAATTCAAGTTTCCTTTCTTCCAATTGTATCTTTGCTAACAATACCCTGTTGGAATCTGCTTCGAATACTGCTCCTGTTTCTTCAGATTCAAGGGACAAATGGTTGGCCACTAGCCTTAGGAGTTCAGACTTCCTAGCCTTGTCATGTACAGTGATCCCACACTGCTCAGCCATGTTTCTCAACTCCTCCATACACAGTGCTTTTATTACATACAGTTTTGGTCCCCTTACTTGAGGAGGGATGTAGGTGCATTGGAGGTAGTTCAGAGGAGGTCCACTAGATTGATTCCAGAGATGAGGGGTTTGTCTTATGAAGCGAGATTGAGCAGTTCAGGCCTTTACTCTCGAGAGTTTCGAAGACTGAGAGGAGATCTAATTGAGGTATATAAGATGATTAAGGGGATTGACAAAGTAGATGTAGAGAGGATGTTTCCTCTGGTGGGGCAATCTAGAACAAGAGGTCATAGCTTTAGGATAAGGGGTAGCAGATTTAAGACAGAGATGAGGAGAAATTACTTCTCTCAAAGGGTCGTGAGTCTGTGGAATTCACTACCCAAGAGTGCGGTGGATGCCAGGACATTGAGTAAATTTAAGGAGAAGATAGACAGATTTTTAATTAGTAAAGGGTTGAAGGATTATGGAGAATGGGCAGGAAAGTGGAGTTGAGGCCAAGATGAGATCAGCCATGATCGTATTGAACGGCGGAGCAGGCTCGAGGGGCTGAATTGCCTACTCCTGCTCCTAGCTCTTATGTTATGTTCTTTTAAATTATCCCAAGTGATACCCTGGCTTGGAGAGCTACTAGCTTCAGTTGCAGACATGTTAGTATTCAATCACACAAAACCAGAAGAAAACCTGTATTAATCTCGCTCTTTTTTGATTGGGAACAATTTGGTTTCCCACTTCCAATTTGTTGCGTTTTTGGGTAAAATTCCGGACGCTGGCACCCAAATTTGTTACAACCAGGTGAAAAAGGTGTCTAGGGGCCCCTTTTAGCCTTCACCTGGTCTTACTGTAACAGGATTTAATTTTTTAAACACACAGTTTTGAGCTCCCCCTTGGTGAATCCTTGTTCACCGCTTTCCAATTATATGGCAAAGAAATGAGCTTTCTTAGGTTTAAAGAAGAAAAGTGAGATTTATTAAACCTTAAACTTAAACTCTAATACGATTAATGCCTATGGATACATGCTGTGCCCCACGCCAGCATGCATATGCGATACGCCAATGCAAATAGAGACAGAAAAGAGGAGAAAAATAAAATAGAGCGGTTTGAGGCAACATCAGAAGAGTTTCTTGTTACTGTGCTTTGAGCTCACTGTAGTCCTATTATAGGTAATTCTTGGTTTTCATTGGTACCCAGTATTCTTCTTAAACTATGTTCACTGTAGGAGACTTTTCTCTCTTGGGGTTCATGTGTCTTCAATGGGTCTTCAGTTCCGTGAGAAAGAGATGGGAGCAGGCAGGAGAGAGGTCTTTTCAGTCCAGAAGTAAAGAGCTTTCTGAGTTTTAAAATTGTGGCAAGTTCAATTTCAAAAAACTCTGCCAGTTAGTCATGTGACTAAACTGGTCTGACCAGGTCTTCTGTGTATTAGGGAAGCAGGAACTGGGTCCTTTGTTCCAACACTGTCTGCTCATATGCAAAAAAGGTCTTTCTGCCAAGGGGCCTGGCAATTCCTTGTGATAGGCCCTCTTTTCTTCCCAGCAGTAATTTTAAGTTTTAACGTTCATGTGGCAAAATAATGTGTGCCTCATTCTTGTCAGGTGGGGGCCTGCATGACACACACCATGCATATTTTTATCAATGATATGACTGGTGCCTGTAGCTTGACACAGGGAAGTTGGTGGAGAGGCTAATTTTGAAGGGACCAGTTTCCTCCTCCGTAGTGAATATGGGGCTAGTACCTAAAATTGAATAGCACATAAAGATATTTGATCTGAGGAATGACAACATTTACATTCATAAAGTAGGGATTATACTTTGAAGTTAAGTAGGTTCATTAAGAATAATTAAGCATGTTAAATCATAAATACATATTCTTAATTCTTAAGAAAGAAAGAATTCTCTTATGTAACACCTTTCATAACCACTGGATCTAGCAAAGCAATTTACAGCCAATTAAGTACTTTTGAAGTTTAGTCACTGACGTAATGTAGAAAACGCCAATGAAAGCAAAGGATAAGGCGGTCAAGCCTCTGTGTGCTGGTAAACTCTGGAAAAATCTCTCTGTGCAATGTTCAAATGAATATGGTCAGATTGATAGTTCCATGCAAATTCATGTAGGATCATGTCACTACCACCAGCTCAACTTATCCCAATTTTAACACAGCAGTTTGATTTATTGTCTCATCTAATTGTGCTAGAGGCAACCAAATATCCATATGGTTAAGTTAAAGAAAGAAAAAACACTGCTCTGAAACTTTTATATTGCAACTGTATTAATGGTACATTCTGGACAGAATTTTCCCCGCCCTGCAGAGGCAGGTTTGAAGGAGGGACAAGAAGGAAATTTAAAAAGGAGTGCGTTGGGTCAGCGGTACAATGCATTCCTGCCTCCGGACAATCTTGCTGGAGGCAGATCACCAGTAACGGATACCCCCATCCCTCACCAAAGTAGCAGCAGGTAGCAAATTTGAATAATTAAGTGCCCAACTGTGGGCTGATTGGGGATGCTGCCTGAATCTTCCAGGTAGTGGAGAGGCCCCCTACTGAGTTCAAAGCCCAGAAGATGCCTGGAGGTGACTTGTTAGTCACTGGTTTGGGGGGTCCACGAGGCTTCCTGTTCTTTTACCGCCACCGGAGCAGCACAGATCAGCTGGCGACAGCTCCGGCCACAGGTCATCCTATGAAGGAGTTTCCCCTCCACAGGAGTGGCCTAGCAGTTGTGGCCACAGGTAAACTTTAAAAAAAAATCACAAACCTCTTCAGAGAGTGCCTCAAGATGGAAGGACCCTCCTGGTCCACATTCTGCAGCAGCAGCACCCATCAGTGGGATGCCGTCCTTGCAAGGCCCTCTGATTGGGCCTGCAGCCTCATGAATCTGCCCGCCATCCTTAATTTGACAGCAGACTCTGATGCAGCCTCTTAATTGGCTGCCTCCAGGAAGATCTCTCAGGTGGGTACGCTGACAGCAAGTCCAGGATTGGGACCTGGAAATGGTTCCTGTTAGATATATTGTTATACTTTCTGTAAAGTGTTAGGAACTAATTAGCTAGGAACTAGTTGTTATGTGTAAGTGTTCCAGTGGGGGGGGGGGGGCCACATTCACAGCTGCACTGGGGAGTCATGTTATATGCAACACAAAACCAGTTCAACCAATTCTAAGGCAGGCAGCATGGCTGAGCTAAATTAAAGACTCCAGCCTTTCCAAGTTTAAAGTGTGATTATTTCCAACATCTGGGAATCAGAGAAACAACAAGTAGACGTAACAGTCCCAATCTGTGATTATTTTTTAAAGGGCATAAGATTCCATCCTCTGTATCTGTCTGATAGCGGAACAGACTTCACTGTATTTGGGTCAGTGAGCAGCATTTCTCCAAGAAACAAGAAAAAAGATTTTTACATTTCTTCCAATAACTGAGAAATGTTTTATTTTTACTCTAATCCACTATCTTTGAAATTTTACAGAAATTCATCCTTGGCTAGTATCCTATGAAAAATAAAAAAATCTGCCTTGGATGACAACTAAAGAGGAGTATTTTCTCATTTCTCAAAAGATCAATACTCTGACATTTGTTCATTATTTGCAAATGTAGAATATGTCAACCAAATAAATAAAAGGAATCTCAGTAGCAAACATATGTTGATTACTGTCATAGTTAAGTTCCTTCACTCTGTCTGGGTGAAATCATCTTGTCCTGGTTTTCTTTGTGACTGGGACAATTACTGTATTTATTGTCACAGTTACATTCCATCATTAGAATCACTAAGCACAGTTTATCTATGCTTTACCAGTCTTAATGAGATACACCAGCTTATGCCAAACACACACTAATTTAAATCAGGCCCGAGGTCTGAAGAAAGCAGCACTTTAAATGTCTCTCATGGGTCACTTACATGGCCCAAGAGTGCCCCCAAAATAAGCTCACCCTGGCATAACCCAGTGCCAACAGAAATGGCAGGAGGTGAGGTGCAGCTGCAGGGAATGCATGCCTGGCATTGCAAATCAAGAACTTATAGTTGCTGATGGACATTAGTGACCAGAAAATTCCAATTCGATCTCGGGGGGCGGGGGGTGGGGGGGGGGGGGGTGGGCGATGGTGTTTCAAGTGACAGACCTTTCACTCGTGGCTTCCGTCCAGTCCCTTTGGAACCTATCGAGCACAGCATCATGTTTTCTGGATGCTAGGATGACCAGCATGAAAATGTGATGGTAGCTCATGGATATCACCCTCCCTCATTTAAATGGGTCCAACTGGCCTGTTCCTACTGCAGACACAAGCAAGATTCTGCCTTTCCAACTTCCCCCCACCTCTGGAAAAACTCTTGGAAATCCTTGGCTACAGCACCTACCTTTGTGCTAGAGGAAATGCCTATTCCCCAGGGGGGAAGGTCAGGAAAATAGCCTTGTTACGTCTTGCGAACCCAGTGTTTTTGTGTTTGGAAGAAATGCCACCTAAGAGAGGATGGTGGAGCCAAAGAATCAATAGTTCCATTTTTAACCTGCAGGCAAAGATTTCAGGACTGTTTTTGAGCTCAGATTCAGGATACGGCTTTCTTGGTTGCTGCTATCCTGTGTGGCTGAAACGGATAGTGGGATCAGATTAATCTCCCCACAGGTCCTGAATGTAAGAACAAACAGGAATATTGAATACAATATAGTTAGCTTTTCTGATTTTAAGACGTGATTAGACATTATTTATGGGTATGCAGTCTTAGAAATATTATTGATATGGCTATATACTCAACCGGGTTAGAAACAAAAATTGTGCTTCAAACCCCATTATTTTTGTGTCTAACTCAAGGGAAGGTGTTTCAAGATTTCTCCAGTTTCCTTAAGTTTTTTTGTGGGGGACAGGTAATGCAGCTGTACAAGAAGGAACATAGGGAGGAAGGAGGATGTATATAGGGTGAATATAAGAGGATTTAGCAAAATTATCCTCTCTGCGTCATAGGCCCCTCATCTCTAACAATTTAATTCAACTTGTGGGTGGATGAATTGCAATGATAGGATAACAGTGGCCGGCGAGGATGATCTAGCAAAGGTGCAATTTTACAAGCTTCATCTTCTTAACAAAAGATCCAGATCTGAAGATGATGGGAGAAAGTGCTCAAGTTTGCAAGGAGGCCAGGGAAAGAAGCAGGAAGAAATTCTAGCCTTTAGGAAGAAACTATTCCAGGCAATAGCTAGCAAGAGTCCAGGGAGATGGTCAAGAAAGAAAGCAACAGAAGTCTTGGGTTAAAGCACAATGGTCGATAATTTTGAATTCTAAAAAGAACAAGGCAACATCATTAAGTATGCTTCAGAGGGCACATAAAATTACTATTGTAATTAGCTTGGCCGATTCTTTTTAGGTACTTGCTACTTCTGCTCTGTTGCAATTGCAATCACACTAGATTAGAACAGATCCTGTCACTTAATGTTAGTTCAGGACCAAAGCACAGGAAAAACACTTAAGAACAGTCCCAATCACTTAAACCATCCATGCTTGGTATGGGCAGCTGCCTATATCGGGCAACTGGTGCTGACCATTTGCTACTTGGTTAGGAGCCAATTCTAAAGTCACCGCTTATAAATGTATTAAGCATGGTAACTGTTTTGGGCAGTTCAATAATTTCTTACACTGTACGTACCCATTTAAAAGAATCTGCTGATTTTAGTCTAAGTTGGGTCAGGAGTGTGATGGAATACTCTCCACTTGCCTGGATGGGTGCAGCTCCAACAACACTCAAGAAGCTCGACACCATCCAGGACAAAGCAGCCCGCTTGATTGGCACCTCATCTACAAACATTCACTCCCTCCACCACCGACGCACAATGGCAGCAGTGTGTACTATCTACAAGATGCACTGTAGCAATGCACCTAGGCTCCTTAGACAGCACCTTCCAAACCCGCGACTTCTACCAATTAGAAGGACAAGGGCAGCAAATATATGGGAACACCACCACCTGCAAGTTCCCCTCCAAGTCACACACCATCCTGACTTGGAACTATATCGCCGTTCCATTACTGTCGCTGGGTCAAAATCCTGGAACTCCCTTCCTAACAGCACTGTGGGTGTACCTACCCCACATGGACTGCAGCAGTTCAAGAAGACAGCTCACCACCACCTTCTCAAGGGCAATTAGGGATGGGCAATAAATGCTGGCCTGGTCAGCGACACCCACATCCCATGAATGAATTAAAAAAAAAGTAGGTTCAATCACCTGTTTGCACTTCTTAACCCCCTTTACTATAGTGACCTATTTCAAGGTGCTTATTTCAACCAAAATCAGTTCTTCAAACAGTTTCAAGCAGCTTTTTGCGCCTTGTTAAGGTGTGATTACCTTAGCGAGAAGATTTGGATGTGGCTGCCTATATGTAAGAAAGGCATTTGCCAAATGGAGATGGCCTGCTTTTTAAAATATGTTGGTTACTTACCTATTTGGTTTTACCTTCCACCACGCATAATGGGCAAATCATATTAACACCAAAAGAACCCGCTACAAACGGAGGGGACTGAACATTAGGAACCCTCATTACAGAAGCATCTGTAGCTGTAACTAATATAGCAGGTAGACACTGACACTTTTAAAACAGATTTTGCCATCAGCATAGTCTGGCATAGGAGTTTTCAATACATTTTGAGAATGAATATTGTGACATGGTCATTGTTTTAAATATCAAATAGACATAAATTAAATATATATTTGAGAACTTTGGCTTACTGAAGGTAAATTTGTGTTGCACAAACAAAAGGAACGGAATTAAAAACCATAAGAGTAAATTTTACAAATTCGTACTCCACCCATCCAACTTCATCCATTAGGAGTGTATATCAGGCATTCAGTTACCAAAGCCAGTTGGCTGTGCAGGATTTTCCATCTATAATGGAAGGAAAATCCTATGGATTTGATCTTCATACTCAGATTCCTGGTCTGCTCTTCCAGCAGGGAAATCTCTGCAGTGGAAGTGTGAATTCATAAAATTGCCCCCATAGTTTCTTCTTTTCGAAAACAAAGGGTTAATTGTGCTTTTCTCCTTAACTTTAACAGCACCGTGTTAAAATGCCATTTATAGCTCATTTTATTTTACACATTACAATCTGTTAGAAGGAATGGAATGGCATTGAGCTGAATTTTGCTTCAAGCATCAAGAACCAGACATCAGGACCATTTCCGGGTGCTGATCCCACGTATTTCAATAGTGCGCCCACCAATTTAACTTCACATGAGGCGGCCAATTAGTAGACTGCCTCTGCATTCGTTGTCCCTAAGGCAGACTGCAGAAGTGCAAGGGTTGATCAAAGCATCCAAAGCAAAGGGCAGTCAGCAGCCCCACTGTGAAGGCTGTGTGCTGCTGATCTGAATGGAGCAGGAGGGGACAGCTCAAGATGGAGGCATAATCATGATGATGTGACTGGCAGCCAATCCATCCCACCCAGCACTATCTGGTGGGTACATCTGCAAGGGGTGAGGCACATCCATTTGCAAGCCTTTGTGGATGGTCTCAGGATTGCCAGTTTGATCCTTCAAAGTTAAAACTACATATTCATTGCATGACGGTCTGACCTCCCACTCTGCTCTTGCTTCCTGTGAGTAGGCAAGCTGCAGGCAAAGTAGAGTACCCATGTGTTTTTTGGCAAAATTGCCATCCGTTCAAGAAATGTCCCCTAATTACATCAATAATTGTCTTAACTATTTGCCCACTACTGCCAGGAACAATTACTGCTGCACTCTCACCTCCAGGAAATGTGTGAGGAGGTGGGAACATGTTGTGGACGCTTTTTTTACTAAATGTCCTGGCCCCCACTGCCTCAAAAGCTACTGCCACAGGGCTGGAAAATTCTGGCTAATGCACCTGTAATAAATTTTCTTTCACAATTCTGAAGTAACTAGGTTATAGTTGCCAATAATTTCTGTAATCTAATTGTAAAGTACAGAAAACTTGAATATGTGTAAAAGCTACTGACTTACTCACATAGCTCAGTATTCCTGGAAAGGAAATCTTAAGTCAAAGTGATTGAATTCTGTCAGTTTAAAAACTTTTTGTTCCTCAGGCAACAGGATAATTCCACGTGTCAATCACAGGAAATTGCACTGACCCACTGATGTACATGAAATGGTTGCTTAATAATTTCAAATCTACAGCAGTTAATGTCATGAGTTTACTATTGATTGATTTGTGTGCTGGATCCTTGGGCTGCTGGAAAAGAGGTGATGTTTTTTAGTTTTAGAGATACAGCACTGAAACAGGTTAGAAATGAAGTTTAAATATGGCAAAGCCATATATTAAATTTTCAACTTCAATTTAAAGTGAACTAAACAATTTCTTGCACTGTTTATGAAATTGTAAGAATCAAAAATTCTTTATCTCTAATGTGTAATATTTTATTGTTAGCATCTATTTCATCTAGGCCTTCATCTATGTTCATTCATTTACAATTGAGAAACACTGAAAGCATAAGTTTCAGAAATGGAACTGATCATGTGCAGCACCACAGCTCTGGTGAACCCACAATATATACCAAAGAAACGCAGTAAGCTCTAATTTATTCAAGAATGCTTATTTGTAAAAAAAAGTGCTTTCAATGTTAAAATGGTACGTAAAATTAAAGCCTGATAAATGCAAAATAAGAAAGCTTGGAGAGAGAGAAGTTAACTAAATGATGAACATTCTCAATTCAAGACCTCTATGCTTCCTAATTCCCATGTGTATCAAACAGACTTATTAATATCAGCATGATCCTCAATCTTATTGTTTAACAAATACCCTTCAAAGCTGTCAATTAAATCAGAATTATTGCCTGATTGACTCCATTACACTTCACTATCCTGTGAAAAAAATTCTTCTAATCTTTAATATTGCTCAAGGTTTATGAAATTTGTAAGTGTTGTTAAATTATAAAAAATAAAACTTGCTTACTTAACATGTACATTTTCATTATTCTGAAGATCTGTATCACATCTCACCTATGTTTTCTCCAACAAAAATAGCATTAGTCACCTGAGCCTTTCTTTTTAACTTATCTCCATAGCTTGATGTTATTTGTCTCCCTCATCTCTGAGCTCTTTCCATATTATCTATATCGATATAAAACAAATACTACACAAAAATGTAATTCAAAAGAAATTATTTGCAGAATCATTTTAATAAAAAAGATAATTTAATGCAGATTCATATTTGATAGGCTATCTTTTTATATTTAGAATTATAATTTTTGAATGAAATGTTATTTCTGATTAATCTCTCTATTCTAGTAGAACTACATCTCAATTTGCTTTTTGTTAAAGTTATGGCTACCCACTCAGATGCAGTGGCCCTATTACAAATATTTGGGGAACAATTCTGATGTGTTGCTCCTTAGAGTGTACCAGGAGCACACATCAGTAAATTGTACACTGCCAGCCTATGATTTTCCATTCATTAACTTTCAATTAAGGATTTGGAGCGTGCAAACTTGCGGTTTAAGTTTCCGGAATGTACCAAGGAGCAAAACATTAGAATTTGTACCCTAATATTGACCCTGAATGACATGGTAGGCACCAAACCAAACAGGACACTGATTCTGGAGAACCACCTATTTGCAAAGAACAGTAGTCACCACACAGCAAAGGATCATTAAAACTTCAATGCAAGAGACCAACTGCACAGATTGTGCTGGAAAGCTCCCATTATATTGCATGTGGATGGACAATTTTTGGAATTACATTTCATCCTTTTGCATTAAGGCTCCATCCTATCTTGATGGCCATATTGACTGGATTTACAGTTTCTGTGCCCTGTGGCATACCATACATACTGTCCCATTGTATCTAAAACTAGTGGTGTATCAAAAGACAATTGTCATGTTCCATACAGTTGATTTCACATAGCTATTTATGGATTGTGTGTTTATCACCAGATCACAGTTGTTAATTTTCCGTGAAGCACTTAATTTGAACGATACTCAATGTTACAAAATGAATTATTTTAAGCAAGCATCAAGCTCACCCTGGTTCACCTTGAAGTTCAGGCCATTTTAATTCTCAGTCCTCATTCAAGTAGGCCCAATTTCCATCCAAAGCTGTCATTAATGATGTCAGGTCAGCAGGCAGAAGTTGGGCGAGTGCAGCAGGTGTTTGCGGCCGGGGATCAGCAGGAATAGTCTCTGACAAGGTATATAAAGCGGGGTTCCCAAACAATCATGAGATTCCAGAGGCAGGGAAGGCTGAAGGATTCTTTGTGGGATCCAGAGGAGCATTCTGCATCTCCTGCCATTCAGAGAAACCTTTAAAACTACCCTTTCAACCCAGTCTGGGCCATGTTTCCCTGCCATGGCTGGCACCAGGTGCCAACCTCACTGCTATCAAAATGTAGTCAGCATCTGAATAGCTTCAACAGATTTTTGAATGTCAATGAGGCCCTCACCTACACCTGGGGCTTTGCACAGTGCCCAAAACATGCTAAAATGGTGTGGGATGCATGCGCAGCATAGCTTCGTTGACTATCAAACTTTTAATAATTGAAACCCTTGTACATCCCATTCCCATTAGGTGTGGAGGGTTAAGATTGGAGCTGGTACATTTTATACATTTGGTGCATTCTCTACATTATTGCAGATTGTACCTTTTCCAGAAATACATTTTTCTTGCTCGGTTTATTTGTCACTGATATCACACTAACGTTATTCAATGAAATACTGACTCTGTACCTTTGAAGAAGAGAAACCCTGTGCAATTCAGAAGAGATCAAATCCACTGCTTTGAGACTTTTCAATTACCACCATTCTGCTGTAGATCTTAGTTGTAAGATTTTATTAGCCCTACACCACTGTCATCACAATTAACCCATTTATAACAGCACCTTCGCTACATTGGGGTGTAAAATGCTCTGAGTGTTATTGTACACAGAATGGACAACTGATTGATCATGTGACTATAAAGAAGGTCCCCAAATTAATTAAAATAAAATAGTTGAGTTGTCAGTGCTACTCATGCTCTTTGCTGGCAACTCGTCTAACCGAGGGTGTTCATTTCACACAATGCTAATGCCATTCAAAGAAAGCTTGCACCTCTTGAAGGAGTTTCTGCAGGCAAAGTGCAGTTCCGTCAGTGATTCTGTACATGACAAGTCGGCAGGAGGAGGGAGATGTTCTATCCATCAGGTGGTGGCAAGATGTCCAGGCAGACTGCCCAGCAAGAATGTTTTGAGGTAACAGAGTGGGTCTGTTCCAGAAGCATCGCCCGGGACATGACTGCAATGCCAAAACAAGTTTAATGACTTCACAAGGATAGCTATGGTAAGCCTCCAAACTCATCTTTCTCATAACTCTCTGCTTAGCCGTGAAATACTTGTTGCCCCAGCACTCAACTCTACCCAGTCCTGATTACCAGCACTTGCCACCAATCACTGCAGCACACTTCACTCCACTTCCTTTCGCTCCTACTGCAGCACTTTGCTGTCACTACTCTCCTCACTGGTACTTCCATCACCTCCCCACACCTCAGCAAAACTAATCTGCTCTCACATGCACATCCTCAGAACTTCCCTTTCTCTTGCAGGCCAAGCTTGCGCATACTAACAGGGAACAGGCAGCCACAGGAGGAGAGCTGCAATTTATCCATTGCTGTCCCCATTTGAAGAGCTGGTGATCAACATCTGTACACTGGGGGTATATTAGGAGAGTGACATCTGGCAAAGCTGGAAAAGTCCTGCAGGGATTTAAACCACTTTCCCCTCCTTCCCTTCTCACATAAATCTCACCCTTCTGCATGATGCAGGACAAATTGTTGCAGCTTTCAGAAACCAAAAATCGTGGGTCCGTAAATATGGTAGTCACCTATAAATCCAATAGAGAATTCAGAAGCAACTTCTTTACCCAGAGGGCGGTCAAATATGGAACTCCCTACTACCAGGAGTAGCTGAGAAAATGACATAGATGCATTTAAGGGAAAGCCAGATAAGCACATGAGGACGATAGAAACAGAGGGTTTTGCTAATAGGGTTGGATGAAGGAGTGGGAAGAGGTTTGTGTGCAGCATAAACACCAGAACAGACCAGCTGAACCGAATGGCCAGTTACCGTGGTGTAAATTCTATGTAATTCTATGCAATCTGTCTTTGCTTACCCAATGCAAACACTTGTCCCATTTTTACATTTCAGCTCCAAAATCTCTGTTCAGCCCTCAGGGAGCAGAAGAAAAAGATGAAGAGGACAGTACATAAAAGGAGACTTTGCTTGACCTTACAATTGCAGACACCAGCTCAGAGACTAGCACCACGCATAGTTCAGAGGGTAGTCTAGAGCGGTCTGCACATGAAGATGCATTCAGAACAAGTGGACAAGGAGCAAGAGAAAGGCATCAGGCAACCCAGGAAAGAGCTCACTGGAGGGAGAGCTCACACCCAAGCCAAACTATGCAGGTTACAGATGAAGACATCAAAGCACTAGCATTCATAAGGAGAGTGAGGGCAATCCACATGGAATTTCTAAGTGCACTGGGCAACGAGCCTATGCACAATGTCGGGAGCATGGAAGAGTCCAGTTCGATTGGTGCGCTGTCTTTCTGCACAGAATCAACACCACGCAATAAACCATGGAGTGAATGGTCAGCTCTATGAGTACTGCAGGACAGCATACAGCGATGGAGTCTCTGGCGACAGCTCTGACAGCTTTGTTGGAAGCTCAGACTGCTGTCATCTTGGCGCTGAGGTCCAGAACCTCCTCCGGTTTACAAATCCTGAAGGAGAGCATGGATAGAGGCTTCAAGACCACCACAGTCATCTCAACTGCACTCAGCATAAGTTCAGCAGACATCCCAAGCTGTAGGGCTGCATTTTATTTTTGTGACTGGCTTCCAGCAGCAGGCCGGTAGGCAGTGGGGGGGGGTGGGGGGGGGGGGGACCCACCTCTGCCCTTCGTTGGACCCCTGAAGCCATTTTACGGCGGGCAAGCAGTTAAATGCCTGCCATCAGGGACGCCATTCCTTTCAGGGACGAGCGCCTGCCTCCAGAGCTACTAGCCAATTGGAAAACCGGCAGCTCTGGAGTATCGGCAGAGCCACTGGGGAACAGTGGCCACTGCTGGTACTGCAGGTGGCCCTGCAGCATCAACGAAGAAGGAGACCCCGAGAAAGGTGAGTGGGGTCGGGGTCGCTGTGGCCATTCAGGCAGGCCTGGCATGGGGGTGCTGGAGGTTAGTGAAGGTGGGGAGGGGGTGTCTTCCGGGGGGAGTGGGATGGTGGTGATTGCCACTGGGGGTCCTCTGGGGACCCTGGATTGCCCCCAAAGGAGGGACACCCCCAATCCCACTAGGAGGCCACCAGATTTTACCTGGCAGCATCTCCCTGCGGCGGTGCGCCCCTCCGTCTCCTTCAAAATTGAGTGGAGGCAGGACGAGGTCTTTAAGTGGCCTTAACCGACCTGCGGCCGGAAGGCCTTCCTCAGCTTTCCCAGCTTCCCTGCCCTGGACAAAATGACAGGGCCCGGGCAATGTCTGGAATTGTACCCCCTGCAATTTTGCTTGCCCCCTTCCACCACCTCCATGCCCGCCTCTAAGGGCAGAACAAAATTCTGCCTGTAGTCACTGGAGAAGTCCCTCTTAGGAGCACTAGAAGTAAAATAGCACGCAAGATAGTCACTAGACCTTTGTACTTGGGCGATTTACAAAATCAAGTAATTATGAAATCAAAAAATGGAGTCTGTTGGAAGTAAAAATCTTTTGTTTTGATAATAACTGTTGATATTCATAATTTTCGTGATGTAACAGGAACACTCATGAAGTTGTACTATTTGAGAGCATTAATAAATTAGGTGTCAGGACCGGATCCAATGGAAGGAGAGTGTGTTTCTGCTTTGGCCAGAGGAGGGACTGGTCAGGAGAATCTCTCTTCAACAGTTTGTTGCCTTACAGCTCTGGCAGCTCACTTACAGTTGAGCTATGTTCTTCTTTGGCATCTTTCAGCTTCTCATCCCCTTCTTCATCCTTCCACTTCACTTCTTCCTCCTGAGGCAGCTCCAAGGCCATTCCCCTTTGTATAGCAAGATTGTGATGCATGCAGTAAATAATTAGGAATCTTGTAATTCTCTCTGGACTATACTAGAAGATGTCTCCCAAGCTGTCCAGGCAGTGGACACCAATAATTACAAATACCAACAGGATGCCAATAGTCAGCTCCATCAGAACCCTTTTGCTGCATGGTTGTCATTACATCAGCATTCTGCATCTGTCCCTATTTTGAGGATAAGCGTCATGAGCCAGTTGGTGTTAGGGTAGCAGCCAATCTATCACCCTATGGTCTCATGAAACAGCGGGGATGTTAAGGACAAGCGTCATGACTACTTCCAGGAAACGGCATGAGTTGCTGCCTATGGTCACTAGAAGTTGAACATTGAGCGACTTCCTGATGGGGAGCATGCAGGCTTCATGCTGGCAGTCCATGGTGGCTTGTCCCATTGGGAATCCAGCAATGTGGGCAGATCCCAGTCCATTTCTTCCTGCTTGTCACCCTGCATGGGAATGATAATAAAGTGTTGCCACCATGCAAATAATGCATCAATGACCTGCCAAACCACTGTGCACAGCAAGCTGACTGATGTTGCTGATGTCAGAAAAAGCAGTTTGAAAGGAGCCAGAAGCATAAAAAATTAGAGCCACTGAGAACTTCACTGTGTTGGGCTCCAATTCTCACTCTAGGAGGTCACACTGGTAACTGGTAAAATAAATGTATCACTGTTGAAATGCTGCCACCTCATATACTGCTCCTCTGTGAGGTTCAGACATAACGTTCTGTTCCTGATTATCTACATGCTGTAATACATCCTGTGACTTTGTCTCCTTTGCCATATTCGTGTAACCTTTGCATGTCTTTGCTGAATGGAAAATTGTGAAAGGCATGAATTCCTGATGTGTGCTTCCAGTCAGCAAGGCTCTGGACCAGGAGTATAAAACTCATAAAATTACCTTCCATATATTTTAACAGAGAAAGAAAAAGCATGATGTGAAAATTATATCACTTTTCTACTTTGCTAGAAAAACATTATGCAACTTAAAACACTAAAATTCAACTATTAATGTGCTACCTCAATATAGTTTATCCAGACTGCAATGTAGATACTGCTTCCAGTGTCAAAATGTAATAGTTTCACCTGTGCTGCATTTCAAAACACTCTTGATGGGGAAAGAGACATGCAACCTTCATTAACTATCACTCCTCAGGGGGGTGAACAAACTGTTTAATATTTATTTTGGTTAAATGTCTCAATAGCTTCTTGAGGATCATCCTATGATTATTATTTGAGATTCATTTTGATTGTCTGATATTTTTCATTACTGCTAATTAAACCTTTTCCTCAGAAATTATGTCACAAGATAATGCGTTACCACATTTCATATGCGATTAGGGAAGATCAAAAATTTTATTTTCTAGGAGAATTGAACTTTCATCCACAAATGTGTTTTAATCAAACTTAACATTAACCTTGACTCATAGAGCAGCGCTTACTGCAGCAAAACATGTGTTCCTCATCTTAGTCATCCTGCAGTTACTTTGAGAAAACCTGCTAATTTAATCCTAATTAATATAACTTTCTACAGTTTTGTGCAGTAAACTTGAGCTCAATAATAACTGTTTAAATTCATTCCATTTTTGATCTTTACCTTTTGATGTTTATAATGGCAAGGAGATTTTTATCCAATCTATGTGCAGTGGATTAAAAGTAAGTTTCAGGAGGAGAAAAGATTGTGGTTTAACCTACTATATTCTTTTTAGCATGGGCTTTCCACTTGTTGTCTTTGTCATGCATATCTGGTAATCTGCTCCTGAACACTTTGGTGAATTGTCTCTCATTGCTTTGAACATCTCAACAACAACTTGCATTTCAATTGCACATTTAATGTAGTAATGTAGTTCCGAGGTACTTAACAGGAATGTTAGCAAACAGAATTTGACACTGAGCCA
This sequence comes from Heterodontus francisci, assembly GCF_036365525.1. Lineage (NCBI taxonomy): Eukaryota > Metazoa > Chordata > Chondrichthyes > Heterodontiformes > Heterodontidae > Heterodontus > Heterodontus francisci. The sequence continues at coordinate 83,152,018 of NC_090376.1, forward strand.
CATAAGGTGATATTAGAACAGGTGACCAAAAGCTTGGTCAAAAATGTAAGTTTAAAGGAGCATCTTAAAGAAAGAGACAGAGAGATGGAAAGGTTCAGACCGAGAAATCCAGAGACTAGAGCCTGGACAGCTGAAGGCACAGGCGGCAATGTAGAAGCAAAGGAAATCACAGATGCACAAAAGACCAGAACTGAAGAAACACAGGGTTCTCAGAGTTGTAGGGTTGAGGAGGTTACAGAAATAAGGATCATTGAGGCTATGGATCTGATGTAGGTCAAGATGCACAGGAGTGATGGGTAAACAAGACTCAGTGTGAGTTAGGATAGAGGCAGCAGAGTTTTGGATAAGCTGACAGTATTCAGCACCATGCACTGTAAACAAATTATCATGCAACTCCCATCCAAGTTATCTCCACAGCCATACACTGTTCCTTTAAATCTCCCTCCCATTCTGTAGTAAATTATTTATTCCCTGACTCTTTCTCCATTAATTCAGGGTTCCCCAGTTACCTGTCTTCCCTACCCATCTGCTCCTCCTCCATTCACATCATATCTACTGTTTTGCTGATGATTCCATTTTACATTCATTAACCCAATATCAGCATCAAGCACATCCAGTTGCAGAGTAAGGCTAATTCCACACAGTTCCAAAAATGAGCCTCAGACCACACTTAAGAGTACCCCTTACTTCATTTGAGGGAGATTGTGAATTATTGTCTTTATGGGGTAATTTTGTGCTGAGACCCCAAGTTCACTGGGAAATGGGTTGAAACTAGGCATTTACGAATAGCAGACAGCAAAGACTTTGGTTCCATCGGTTTGGGCTGAATTTAAACCTAGGTGGCAAAGACCAGTATCGGATTCCTGATTAAATGTGAAGTACAGAAAGGCATGCAAGGTACAGCAGCAGCATACCTTAGAATGAGATGTCAACCTGAAGAAGCTACCACACAGGGATACCCACACAATAAACACTAAATGCAGCATGCTAAGACAGAGCTAAATGGTTCCTCAACCAAGGGAGCAGAAAAGGCTCTGTAGCCCTACAGCATCCAGTCCAGACCGATGGTGGGCAACCAGACAACTGGCAGGAAGCGGAGGTTCTAACAACACTCACCATCCTCAACCATGGTGAAAATCAGCATGTGGGTGCAAGAGGTAAGACTGAAGGTTCAAATATGCCATTCTTATGTTCTTCCTCCTTCCTCGATCTCCAATGTGCTGAAATTAATACCAGAGATCCCTACTCTAACTCCATTAATAGTCCCACTCTATTTATATATTGATTCCACATTGGCCATTGCTAACACTTCAAGTGGGTTTGCCAAATCGAGTTTGCATAGCACCAAGTGTTTCTTTTAAGGAAATACTTGTTTTTATACAGTACCATTCATGTCCTCAGAATGCCTTAACTGCTTCACAGAAATGAAGTGTCAATGCCAATGTTTTTGTAGATTAGTGCTGCAGCCAATTTTTCAATTGTAGATCTATAAATTGTTTGCATTTAATTTTCTTTCCCTTTTCCATTATTAATTTACCTGTCCTCCAACTGACGCATACGTTATTTCCAAATATAGACATCAAATGTATTACCTGTTCCCTCTGCCTCTGCTTTTACAAATCAAGAGGATTCATCTGCAGTTTTCCCTTCTTTGCTGGTGGGCAGAGTACATTTCTAGATATTTCCCCTTGATAGTCTAACTGAGATTTGGAACTGGACATTCAAACGCCCTTGGGGGCGAACTCGGTTGCAGGCGCGTTTTGAAAAAAATCTCTCCTGGGTGGCATGTCAGTCTTTCGACGCCTCTGAAACGCGCTGCAAATTTCAAAGCGAGGACAGGGGGGAGGGAAGCTCTCAACCTACTCGCCTTCAATTAACTGGCCATTATGTTCAGTGAAGAGCTTGTTAACGGGCTGGAGAGGGCCAGAAGGAAGTTTTCAAAGCAGCGAATGCTCTGGGGCACGTTAGTGCACACCTGTCGGGAGCCATAATGTGATGTTGAATTAGTGTGCTGAAAAAAAGGGTTATTCAAACTGAGATGCTCAAGTAGTGGCTCAAAGTCGTTGGAATTAACCGTTTGGCCGCTTGTATGCACCATGAGGCTGCTGGCCTCTTGCTCCAATCTACAAGGTAAGGGCAAGCCCAGTCACAGCTACCGACTGCCTTTGAGCATTGCAATCCAGAGCTAGCTCTTGCCTCCCGGAACTGCCTGGCGCCAAGCTCGCCTCCGGTCCAATTAGGGGTTTTGCATATTGAAATAGCTTTGCGTCATCAATACACACATGGTGCAGGGTCAGGACCTGACCCCGGATTGAATACCCAGCCCCTGACATTCCTATTCTGTGTGGGTAGCCTGTGTCTTACCACTGATGGGTACTACATGTTGGTATGATCAGGTCCGCTTTTCCATGTTCAGTTTGTGTTTATATTAATCCATGACAATGTATGCTTCAAACATTTTCAAATATTGCTATCATCAATTAACTTATGCAGATGAAAAGTATTAGATATTTTCTCCATTTATGATGTTTTTAAAAACTATCTTGCCATTTAAGTTATGTAGAATGAAGTATTTTGGCTTGTTCTCTGTCAAGGAGGAGACTGAGGTGATATAATTGGGGTTTTCAAAATTATGAAGGTGGGGTTGATAAGATTCTGTAAGATTTTCATGGGATTTGAGAATTATGATGTAGGAAAGTTCTTCAGTTAACAACAGGATTTGAAGACAAGGGAACACCATTTAAATTTAAATGTGTCAAAAGTAAACTGCAAATTTTGGCAACTTTTTTAGTCAGAAGTGATAGAGTGAAAGAAGGAATGAATAAATTCCTAGTGGAAAAGGAAAGGCTCCAAGTTCCAGAATCATAGTAGGAAACTGGGTGGTTTGGAGGGGTAGTCTAGATGGATCAAAGTTTTTGCTGCCCAAAACGTTACTATTACTATATTAGGAAGGACTTATAAGGCTGATCCAATTAAACTGTTTACTGAGGTGCAGGGTTCACATATCAGGGAACATGCCTGAGATATTAAGAAGTTAGAATTAAGAAAGGAAGTCAAATGAAAGTTTATTCATTGAAAAATTAGTAGTGCTGTGGAATATGTTATGAGGGAAGATTCTTGGAACAAATTACTGTGTTACATATGGGAGGATACTGAAAGGTGTGGAGGAAGTGAGGAACCTTGGAGTTTATGTCCACAGATCCCTGAAGGTAGTAGGACAGGTCAATAATGTGGTTAGGAAGGTATATTGAATGCTTTCCTTTATTAGCCAAGGCAAAGGATATGAGAGTAGGGAGGTTATGCTGGAACTATATGAAACATTAGTTAGGCCACAACTTGAGTATTGTGCAGTTCTGGTTACTGAAAGGATGTAATTGCACCAGAGGAGATTTTCAAGGATGTTGCCAGGACTGGAAAATTACAGCTAGGAAGTAAGATTGGATAGGCTGGGGTTGATCTCCTTGGAACAGAGGAGGCTGAGGGCAGATCTGATTGAATTTTACAAAATTGTGAGAGGCATGCATAAAGTGGATGGGAAGGGCCTTTTTACCTTAACAGAGGGGTCAGTGACTTGGAGGCATAGAGTTAAAGTGGTTGGTAGAAAAATTAGAGGGGAGATGAGGAAAATATTTTTTACTCAGAGGGTGGTGGGGGTCTGTAACTCACTGCCTGAAAGGGTGGTAAAGGCACGAAATCTCGGGCTGCATTTTAAGAGCCTGCCGCCAAAGTAGGCGGCAGACGTAAAAATTTGCGGCCCACATACGCGGGACCCACGTTGCAGAGCGGCCATGATTCAAAATGCGGCGGCTCATTACCAGGTCCGGAGCAGGCAAGCTGTCGCCGGCAACAGCATCCAGCGTCAATGCACAGGTGCCGATGCCATTTTTAAAGAGCTGAGAGCCCTAACTGAGCATTTAAGTTTTAAAGGGACAGTTACGTTAAACATTTTAAACATGAATAAAATAACCTTTCCATGCACTCTCCCATTCCCCCATAACACAAATTCCGGGGCCTGCCACCATCGGGGTCAGCGATGGGCCTCCTCCATTGCAATCTTCATTGCCACCCACCCCCCCCCCCCCCCCCTGCCCCCGCCATCGTTTCTGATATTGGAGAGGCTTTAAAATCCAGCCCTTCATCTCATTTAAAGGGTGCCTGGATGTGCACCTGAATTGCCATAAGCTGCAGGGCTACGGACCAAATGCTGGAAAGTGGGATTAGGCTGGATGGCTTCTTTTTCTGGACGCACAGACACGGTGGGCCAAGTGGCATCTTTTGGTGCCGTAAATTTTTGATAATTCTATGGTACAGCCACGTGGAGTGATTTAGGTGGTTCCAACTGTCAACTCCCACCTGACAACAGCAAGTATGTTTTGTTATTAGGGTTTAACCCTTGGTGTTTTATTTGTCAAATAAACAGACAGCGAGAGGTTTTCCTGTAGGTTAAAAACAGAAAATCAATTATTTATTGATCAATATGCCTTAACCCTAAATTGTTGCAACCACATACACTCACGCATTTGCTCACACGCATGAATTCTAGGGCAGGGCACATCCCTTATGGTTTGCTGGAGACAACTTTCTTGGATGCTGCTTTCTGGGTGTCTCTCTGTCTCTTTCTCTCTCTAGGCTGCTTTTTAAGGTAAAGGTGTGTTACGTCTTGTCTCTGCTGAAAAGACGGGTATTTTCCTCCCTGTAGTGATCGCACAATGGACCAGGATATGGCTACTTCACAAATTTTTTGTTTCAGAAGAACCCATTCAATTTGAAAGGGATTCTTGATGGGTTCAGGATGAGGATAATCTGGTTATGATGTTTCCACTCCATACCTTCTTTGTTTCAGAAGAATCCATTCAATTCTGAAATATTCTAGGATGAATGCAATTGACACCTTTGAACTTTGAAGATTTTCCTTTGTCCCTGTCAGACAGTTTGAATATACAAAGGCCAAGTCCTTTTCCTTCAGTGGCCATTTGGAGCATATTGTTCACTTTTTTAAAAGGAAAGTTCATTTTTTTCAAAAGGCAAAGACAGTTTTTATAACTCTTCAGTTGTTATCCATAATTGTTTCATTGTCGCATTTCTTGTATGCGTGACACCGCCCCCAAAAAGGAAAAAATGAAATTCTTCAGACTTCACTTTTATGTTGTTTGTTTTTTGCGTTTAGAAGGAAAGAAAATGTAGGGTCAAACTACTGCACTTTTTTTTCATTCACTCCTCAATCTTACAACTGCTATGGCTGGCATTGCTTGTAACAGCCACTTCATGTTCAAGTTTTTTCATCATCCTTCCTTTGGATGTGGTACCATTAAAAAAATTGCATTTCTTTTGGTTATGTTTTATTAAATGGGGTTGGAGTTTCGCTAACATTAGTTTATACCACTTTGGGAATGTTACTCTCAATAAGCATGTGGTTGTCGGTGAAGATAGTAGTATGCAAATTTCCATTACTACTGTTGGTAAGTTTCCCTGTCTGTAAAAACTTCAATCCCCTAACTATTGCTTCCACAATATGGTTTTAACCATTCAGGTTCTGGCATATTGATAGGTCTTCTATCCAGGGTGATAGGGGGTGATAAATTGATTTTGAGCCCCTGTGAGGTTTCTTGGATTTCCTCCTGCCCCTTATTCTTGCTGAATTCTGAATCTAAATTGTTGGGTTTGATTAGTTTTGGAAAATCTTCAAAGCTAAGAGGTGTCAATTGCAACATCCTACACCCATCCTAAAATATTCCAGAATTGAATGGATTCTTCTGAAACAAAGAAGGTGTAAAGTGGAAACATCATAACCAGATTATTCTCATCCTGAACCCATCAAGAGTCCCTTTCAAATTGAATGGGTTCTTCTGGAACCTGATCGTTTGATTCTTCAGTGGGTAGATCCACACTGACCTCACTTTTAGTCTTGTGATTTTCGCAAAGTTTAGGGTATTTTGCCTTCTCTTTTCCTTTTACTTCAGAGATCAGCTTTCCCCAATTTGCCTCCATGGCCTCTGGGATGCTACTGCTCGCAGGTGATTGTCCAAATTCCACTGCACTCCGCTGTGGCACTTCAACTAGGTGAGGCATCTCCCTCACTCTTGGCTTTCGTGTTTGGGAACTTCCCTCAACCCTATTTAAATCTTTAAAAAAGGTTTCAGACAAGCATATCTCTGGTGCTTTTCCTTCAACCTATGCCGCTTTTATTTTAGCTCCTTTAAATTTGTATAGCACTAACTTGGCCTCTTTAAATTTCACTGGCTCTATCACCACCCACCCGCCCCCCCCCCCCTGGCATTTTTGGGACTTTCTCAGCCCTCTGCAGCTGAACAGAGTTTTGTTTGTTTCCCTCTGTTGCTCCAGTCTCCATGGACTGTTTTGGAGCATCTGGGTCCAATACTGTGCTTCCTGCCAATTCAATGCCTCGTAATAGGTCGACCCTCTGCATGGGTATGCTCGGAATGATCCTGACTGTCATTACCCCGGTGACCAACTTACTCTGTAGGTAAACTTTAATGAAGGGAACGTTCAAGCATTTGCCAGTAAGCCCTTTTACCAGTACCGTGGTATTTGTTCTGTTTTCGGGTGACATTTCTGTAAATTTGGCTGCCAGTAGGATTTGAAAACAGCAGGTATCACTGAGGTTGTGTATGTCCTCACCTGGTGCCTGGATCATAAAAGGAGTCATTTTTCCTTTGTCTAAAAATTTCTGGTATATGCTCTGTTCTTGAGTTATAATAGAGTACAGGCTTACCACTTTCAAAGCCACAGAAGTGGACTTGACTGCAGTGCCTCCTGTTGTTTTTTTTGGCATACCAACAATTTGCCTGGACAGGCCCAGATTTGCCCCACTGGAAACATGTCAGGCAGACCCCTATTAGTTTATCAGCTGGCTTCCTTCTTTTAAAAAGTGGAGTCTGATCTGGTTTTCCTCCTTTACTCTCCTTTTTCTCTCTAGCCTACTTCTGCTTCCTGTGCATTCCTGCTGTCTCCCTAGCTTGTAAGAGCTCCTAGACCCAAATTTATTCTGAGTTAGAGATTTGTGAATTACCTCATAATTGTCAGCCATTTATGCTGCTTCTCTTACTCTGGTAACTCTTTGTTCTTCAATGTGGGTCCTTATACAACTTGGGATGCTAAATTCTAAATTCTTAGCAACATTACTTTTCTCAAATTTTCATATGAGGGTTCTAGCTTGAGACATCGTATCCAGCGATAAAACACCATGTCATGTGTTTAATTCTATTGAATTCAATCTAAGTTTCTGTGGGCCTTTTCCTTGTGTGTCTGAATTTCTGTCTATATGCTTCAGTTACTAGCTCATATGCATTTAGAATTGCAGTTTGAGTTTGTTCATAATCAGAAGAACTGTCTTCTAATAACAGAAAAAAAGCTTTACAAGCCCTACCAACAAGCTCACCTTGTAAGAGGAGAGTCCAAAATTTTTTCGGCCATTTTAGTTATTAGCTATTTGCTCAAATTAAATAAAATGACTCAACCTCCTTCTCATTAAATTTTCGCACTAGTCTTGAGTGTCTCAGTGCATCAAAGCTTTGCTCGTCACTAGGGATAAAATTTGAGTGGTTGGTAGCATGCTTACTTTGTTTGCAGCCTTTCAAACTGTTTTGCCTCTCTTTCCTCTTTCTCTTTCTGAAACTTCCTTTCTTCCCTTTCCTTTTGAAGCTGAAACTCCCTTTCTTCCTTTTCCTTCTGAAACTCTCGCTCTTCCTTTTCCTTTTGAAACTCTGGCTGGAATTTTTCGTTGTGGGGGGGGGGGCCCCATCCACCGGCCGAAAAGTCGGTCGCGAGCCTGCCTCAGCCGGGCCTGGGGAGCCAAACCAGACTTTCTGAACCCCAGGCCCTTAATTAGTCTTGGGCCGGGCTTCCACTTCATTGAGGCATGAAGTCCTGCCTAATGGAGCTGCCGGCCAATCAATGGGCCGGCAGCTCCTAGTCCCAGCAGCGCCAATGGGAATGGTGGCCACTGCTGGGACTACATCGAGCCATCCAAAGACAATGAAGGATGCTCTGGAAAAAAGGTACGTTTTTTGGGCCACACCGGGGACAATTGGTTGGGCCTCGGCGAGGCAAGGGGAGGGTTGGGGGCGTTGTGTATTGGGGGCAGTTGGTGCTGCCCCATGTAAGTTGGTAACAGGGGTGGGAGGGGGTCAGGAACAGCCATATCCTGCTTCCCACTCAATTCTACGATCTCCACCACCCACCCCCCCCACCCCCGGCCAACAGCCTGCTCATTTTCAGAGGGCATCTCTCTTCCTTTTTTTCTGAAACTGCATTGCCTCCATTTTCAACTGCAACTGTATTTCTTCCCTGTTCATCTGCAACTGGATTCTCGCTAGAATTATTATTTCAGACTCTGGGCTAAATTTTACAAGTGTGCCACAGTTCGCGGCAGCACATTCTAAAAACAGCGTGCATCCTGCACTCTTCCCCCATAATAAACCTTTAATAGTAATCTGAACTTACCCCCCCAAAAAAAATTTGTTCCCCTTGACCTCAACCTCTTCCCACCATCCCATTAGCCAGTAAAGATTGTTTTCCCCGCTCCTCCAACACCCCACCCTGAAAATTCTATTGCTCCCCACTCCCGACGAGGTTCTCACCTGGAACTCCGTGTGGAGTTCCGAAGGCGTGCAGTACACGAACAGCAGCCATAATAGCGGTGCGAGACGGCCGCCACCTGCAAGTAAGTTTATTTGCATCTTATTTGGTATGGTTTGCATATGTATATGAAAGACCAGCTGCCTGGCGGCATTGGGAGCCACACTGAGGTCCCCCCGCTGCCGGTAATATGCAGTGGGCCCTTCTCGACGTCACGGGTTGAGGTGAGCCTTTCCCCGCAGGATTTTACCGGCCCCTGCACCGCAACCCGTGGTGTTGAGGGGCTGGTACAATTGAGCCCTCTGATTCTAGGCTCTCTTCTTCCGGTTCAGGGGTAAATTTAAAATGGTTAACTGGGCTTTTCAGTGTTCAGGTTTCTTTGCTTTTTGTTTGATAGCGATTCCCACTTCTGTAGCTAAGCTTTTTAAATCTTCAATAATTAATTTGTTGGACTTATCATGGGATAGCTCTCCCTGTTCTACAAACTCCTTATCAAATGTGGCCATCTCTTGTGTTTCTAATACCATAGAGAAAAAACAGAAGAATACAAGGAAACCTGTTTGTTTATTTTTCCACAATTTTAAAGGTCAATTTTCCTCCCATTTTCTAAATCTCTCATTTTTCTGGCAGTTTAGACCCTGGCTTCAAACCCCCAATTTGTGATGACCACATGGTGAGATTTGGGTGGTTCCCACTGTTCAACTGCCACTTGACTGCAGCAAATGTATTTTGTTATTAGGGTTTAACCCCTTTGTTTTTTTACTTGTAAAATGAACAAACAGTGACAGTCTTTCTTGTAAGTTTATGCAGAAAATCGATTATTTATTGATCAATATGCCTTAACCTGAATTTGTTGCAACTGCAAAGTGTGCGCGTGTGCGCACACACACACACATGGAGAGGGGAAAGAGGTAAGCAATTATAAGTGGGGGGTAGGTTTTGGGCAGGGGTCATGGTAAAACTGTTGAATTTTCTTGGAAGTCAAATTCTCGTTGGTTGCAGGCCTGAGGTGATTGTAGATTTCTCTCTTTGTTGAAAGTTCAATTGAAGACAGGGCATCACTTCTAGTTCACTGCTGTATAAAGTGTAGATGTAGAATTCTACAGCAGGGCACATCCCTTCTGGTTTGGTGGAAACAAACTTATTGGCTGTTACGTTCTGGGTCTCTCTCTCTCTCTCTCTAGGCTGCTTTGTAAGGTAAGATGTGTTACATTTCTCTTCTGCTGGAAAGACAGGTATTTTCTTCCCTCTCTTGATCACACAATGGCCCAGAATGTGGCTACTTCACCTCTTCTTTGTTTCAGAAGAACCCATTCAATTCAAAAGAGTCCCTTTCTGGGTGCAGGATGAGAATAATCCAGTTATGATGTTTCCACTTCACATCTTCTTTATTTCAGAAGAACCCATTCAATTCTGGAATATTTTAGGATGGGTGTAGGATGGGTGCAATTGAAACCCCTTAGATATGAAGATTTTCCTTTGTCCCGGTCATACAGTTTGAAGATACAAAGGCCAAGTCCTTTTCCTTCAGTAGTCATTTTGGAATACATTCTTTTTTTAAAAATGTGAACAAAGTTCCATTTTTTAAAAGACAACGTTTTTATAACTCTTCAGTTTTTATCCATAATTTTTCATCATTGCATTTCTTGTGCACGTGACAATTTGAATTTGAGAAACAAATATAACACAAATGATATTTGTGAAAGATTAAATTGGCTACATGGTACATGTTTTGTAACACACTCCATTAAAAATTGCAATGTACATAATTATAAGCAGATCTAAAACATCACTCATCATTTGCACTTAACTCAATGCACCTCCATCTCTGTTGAATGTCATTCTGTATGTGAGCTGTAAAACTAGGAACATAATACTGCATTTGATTCTGAAAATAAACTCTTAATTTAGAGGCTAAATAAAGCTTTAATTACAGCTCTCTTACTAATGCCCTCCCTCAGTTGAAAGAGCTCAAGTAAAATTGCTGGGGAAATGCAACATAGTTGACAAAGCAACATCCTGAAAACATCACATTTTCATGAATCAATTAGTCAGTAGAGTTCTATAGTTGGCAATCCGTACAAGAGTGGTGTTCAAAAGTATTATTATAATGTGTCCTACAGGCAGACAAAAGACTGCATATCATCATCTCCTTGTTTCCTCTTTAATTATGCTGTAACGAAACTGTGATGTACCCTATAATAATTCAAATGTAATGTTTAAGTGGTGAGATGATCTGAATCTGGTTTCACAGTAACAAAACTACTGGTGTCACATTTAAGTTCAAAGTCTCCACAGTCACTATTGTTTGAATTGCCAGACTCTGAGGTCTGCTGCGCTGCTTTCATTATTAATCTGCTTTATCACTAAATGTGTCTGTTGATAATGTTTGCTGGATAGTAAACTTGCTAGAGTTTCAAAAATGGAATAAGGCACTTTCAAATATTTTTAATTTAGTAATAAGCAACTGGTTGCCCTTGTACTACTTACATTTCTGCTTAGTAGAAAAGTAAATCCAAAAGCATTTCCATCCACATTCATTGTACCAATCCCTGTTAGCTCAATAATCATAGTTAATTCTTGTTAAATTAGCCCCTGGTCTGCTAATAATGAATTCAAATGCATTTTCAGATCTTTTAGCAAGTTAGTGAAATTTATTGCTCAGAATATATCTTGCTTGCAGCCCAAATGAAACAGTTTACCTACATAACAGAATCATTTTTGAATGGTTGTCAGACTGCAAAAGGTGAACTGTCATAAGAGCATAAAACAGTTTTCATTAAAATCTTCCAGTACAATTTTTCAAGCCACAAACTATGCTACCAAAATATACTTCATACATGACTGTAATCAGTTTTATAAATATACTTAATGCATTGCTGTGATTTTTTTTCCAGAAAAGAAAAATCATCTTAAAGTATCAAGTAATTATTTAAGACATTCTGATGTGTTTTTGTTTTGAAATTCTAGCCATGGTAACATCTAACGAATGGCATATAAGGAGAGAACCCATGAAAATTGCACCTTTTGCCAGATATAGACTTAACTCTATACCTGCAAAATAAGGTTTATAGTTAATTTAGCATTTACTGCTTTGATGTATCTTCCCCCTCTTTGTCACATCCTGTTCTCTTTGACCAGGAGAACAGATAAGCAGGTAGTAGCCTCTTCCAAAAGTGCCAGTGCTATTCTTCTTTCTACATTAACCAGCAGAGCAATTTTCCTTCTAAAATTGAGGGCCGGATTTTAATCCAGCGATGGGGGTCCTGGCAGAAGGCTGGAAGGTGAGGGGAGACCCTGCCTCAGCCTTCAGTTAGACCCCCATTGCTATCTCACAGTGGACAGCCAATTAACTGCCCGCCATCAGGGACTCCCTCCCTTTATGGGATGAGCTCCTGCCTCCAGAGCTGCCGGCCAATCAGAAGGCCAGCACCTCTGCAGTACTGGCAGCACTACTGGGTGCAGTGGCCATTGCCAGTACTGCAGGAGGCCCCACAGTACTGAAGACTGGAGGAAGCACTGGGAGTGGTGTGTGGGGTCGGAGTCATCGGTGCTATTCAGGCAGGCCCTGGCAAAGAGGTGGGGGGGTGGTTGGTGAGGGTGGGGGGTCTTCCACGGTGGGGGTGGGGGGTGGGGAGGAGGCCATCACAGCTTGGTGGGGGGGGAGTGCCTCCAGGGGCCCTGGATTCCTCGCAAAGCAGGGACCCCCCCCACCCCGACCCCACTATGAGGCCTCCAGGCTTTACCAGGCAGTGTCTCCACACAGTGGCAAGCTGCTCCTCCTTCAATAAAATTGAAGTGGAAGCAGGAAGAGGCCCTTAAGTGGAAATTAATTAAGGGTCTCTCTTGGCCTAGGGCGAGAAGGCCATCCTCAGCCTTCCCTGCCCTGGACAAACAGCTGGGTGGGGGGGCGGTGAAGAGAGGCAACGTCGGGAATGGCACCCACCATTTGTTTTGCCTGCCACCCAGGATAAAATTCTGCCTTGAGCCTTCAATTTTTTCTGAATCTTCTATCCATAGCAGACACTGTAAATATGCTGATTAACAGTTTTACAAAGTGGCATAGGTTTAATTTGAATTAAGTTTCATAGCCAATGTCCGCTAAAGACATGCAGAGTTTGACATTTCTACGTGCATTAGTAACCTTTACAAGGCTGTCACTGGAAGCCAGTTGAAAAGTATGTTCGAAATGGGTTCTTTCATATGTGCTTTCCACTGGCGAGGGTGTTGTAAAAATATACTTTCTTTCAACAGCTATGAGAAATGAAACAGCTTATTGAAGGATTCTACTGGCATTGTTACTATGTAGTTTTGTATTTTCACTCTGCAAATACAGAATTGCCTGGCCTGTTCAACTAAGATCTAACCAGACAAATTTCAGTTCTAGGAGAATATTCATTACTAGAGGCTAAGATCAAATTCAGGGGTTATCTATAAAGTATGGACACTGAAAATCCATATATCTTAACCCATTCCTGTTACCACTCCAATATTTTTAACAAACTTCACCCTAAAATAAATATTTCCTAAATTTATAAAAATAAATTTATGTTAGTAAAATAGTCAGTTCAAGGAACAGAGCCTTTTTGTATTTCTTACCACTAGACTGTAGGCTACAGTGATGCTGCCTGGAGCAGGTCACCTGCCATCTTCATTTCTCTTTCACCTATGCACCACCCTAACATGTGGGCAGACACAACAACATCAGTAGGGGTAACCCAAGTGTTGCTGATAGTCAAACCTGCGCCATGTAACATTGGGAAAATAAGTCATAATTTCAAGGCTAGCAAGCTAGCTTTGAGGACTTTATGTGGCACTATGACCACTTGATACAAGTTTAATGAGCTGCCCTTGAATGATCATTGACTGCTGCAAAATATCTGAGTTTGGCAAACATGGCCAATAAATCCAGGGCTGGCTCCTAGTGCATACTGTCATTCTTGAGGTTATGACTCACCAGTGTCAAACTACAAGGGACAGAATTGAAAGGCAGAAATATTCAACTGGTGAAAAGATATTAGGCCACTGAGAATTGCAGCTCATTGGGATGATGTGAGGGGATAGAGACAGATACAGCTGGTCCACACAAGGAGAATGAGATTGCTATTGCAGCCTTCCATATGGGGATAGGGAGTTCTGCTCCTGGAATTGATAGGGCCATTTGTGTAAATTAACTTTTCTTGGATATGCAGATGGGTGACTTTGTCGCTCATCTCCCACCACTACCACTACCTGATGATCATTTTCCAGAGCTGCATGTATACCAGAAATATCATATAAAAAAGGCACCTCTGCTGCGGCTCCTAACTGTATATAAAAGGTGTGTATATGTTTTATTAATCACTCCCTTCATGTATACATTTTGCATGTTTTTTTAAACTTTCCAAAAGACAAACATGTTTTATTGATGGTCCTGATTGCCAATAATTTGCTTTTCAGTTTGTGAATCAGCCTATACTCAAATCATTCTTTGAATGACACATCGACAATGAAATATAAGTTGGAAGTGAAAGAGCAGAAAATGGTCCAGTTTATGTATTAGAAATGGCTTATTGGATTTAAAAGGCGCATTTATGAAATTAACTGAACAGGCCAGAGAAAGTGTGTGATTTTACAGAGACTTGAGTAAGAACTGATGAATCAATATGTATCCAGAAATCTAAAACTTGCAGTTATAAAATAAATGCCATAACTATTAGAGTAGTAAGCTACTCTATAACTGTGATAGAAAGAATCTGTGTGGCTAATTCCAAACTTTAAAGCAACTCCAAGCAACTCAGAATGGCACTGGTGGAAGTCTGACACAAGCTGATCAGAAATGGTATATGGACTTGAAAACTGTAGAAATGCAAAGAAATACACAGATTCCTCTATCCCCCTTGAAAAACCCAGAAACTCAGAAGAATTTCTATCCAATATATTATCATTAGATTATATAACTTCAAAGCTTGCATACAGTCTGAAATGTTTCACAATATGTTTGGTCTTTAGTTCAAGTTCCCTGCCCTTCTTCCCACAATGTGATAAGCCTTTAATGAAGCAATTAATTAGTAGGGTAATACATAGAAATCAGGTACAGTAAGTTTGATGTGATCTTTATAAGGTTCTGCTGCATTTGATTTTTGACAAAAAAAAAACTGAAGGTGAAGAGATAGTGAGGATACAACCAAGTCTGATACCTTGAGTCTGTCGACTCAAAATCACTATTGCCTATATTAACATGACATGTTTAATACATTCATATGACATTCCCCGGTCTGCTATTTTAACATAGGTTTTAACCCATTTATTTTAAATTGGTTAACAACTTTGTTCAGATTGTCGATGGAGGATTCTCATACAAATTTGTTAGATATTTCAATGCTAAGATCTCTAGCACTTTTGGACCTGTGTGACCAAAAGGCATACAATTCCACTAAATTTTGCTGAAATAGTCATTGAGCTCTCCAAACTAAATCTTGCCAGGGAAAGAATGCTTTCTGAGTGGGTTGTTTGTGCCCCACTGAATCATGTACTTTTAAAACCTCCTGCAAATGATTAATCAAACCAACATCTGTGATTACCTTCCAAATAGCATGTGTGTTAGGCACGGTCACAAGAATAGTAAAAGTCTGTGAATGTCACCATGACTAACTTTGCACAGGGCACTCAGAAATTAAGCAGTCATTATACTTCATTCTGAGGCTACTCATACATAACTCATGCAGTAAAAGTCTGCTAAACATTTTCCTATTTGTTTACCATCTTAAGTGAATAGAATGATGCTGCTTCTTAGAAAAATGACTACATCTTTCAACTGTAGATATGCACACCAATATTGCAATGTTTAATCCTTATCAACGATAAAACTCAACATTCTTTACCTGCACACATAACGATTTTAAAACAAATGTTTTTTTTGTAAGTTGTCCTCTAGGCTCAGAACCACAAGCAGCTCTGATGAAGGGATGTGCCTAAAACGTTAACTTGTCGCTTCTCTCTACAGATGCTCTGCTTGAATTGCTAAATATTTCCAACATTCTCTGTTTTTGTTTCAGGACCCACAATCCTTGTGCAAAGTAGACAATTGATTTTAGGTCAACTCACAATCTGAAGATGCAGTAAATGCAGTAATTTTTCATTATCAAAGGGCTTTTGGATTATTGTCTTATCAATTTGAAGAATATAGCAATTTCAAATTTAGCTTCTTACTATAACCAAATTCAAATGTGCTGCTTTCTCTGTTTCATCAGTATCAATCTGTACAACTCCACTTTGTGATTTGGTGAAGCTCCTAATAAATAAAATTTGGTTGCAATAAATTTAGTTTCACTGTAAAGTGGTTTGCAATATGGTTTATGTATTCCTAATAAGGCATTTGCAGTTCAGTTGCATTTTGGATGAGAGTTGGACTAATATATAAATAGTTCAAAAACTCTTTATTATCTTCTTCCTTCTTCAACCTTCATATGTTAAAACTCCAAGTTTGGAATTTTCTAACCATTCCTTCCTGATTTATGCTCTCTTCTCATTTCTCTTTTTTATGCATAAAACAAGTTTTGTATTGGCTTCAGTTCTGTCGAATTGGTTTTACAATTTAAAAAATTCCTATCATTATAGTCACAACAATGGTTACAGACACTGGTTACAGGATTCCAGTGGCACCAACACAGAATTACAATTGAACCTAGCTGTTATTATAAAGGCCATAGTCTTCATATTTACTGGTTAACTTCTAAACATTTCTGCCTATTTTACTGGTCATACTGATCTTTTGGCATACTGGAATCTATTCTAACAATGCCATGCTCAATATTTCAGCACTGAAACACAATTCCAGGTAAACTTATTGTGCTAATCAAACCACCCAAAGTAATCTGAACATCAAATTTAAACTCTAATTTTCAAATGTATTTCTTGTCTGTCACAGAAATGTTTTGATCTCAACAAACGGAAATGCTTTGGGCAATATTAACGAGGAACCAATGTCATAATATTTATCTATATATATAGTTATTTAATTTAAGAAGTTCTAAATATTTTCTGTTTAAGAACGAAAAACTTAAGGGAACATAACTAGTTAGATCTTCAATACTGTAAATGTTCCCCATTAAAACAAAAAATGAGCAGTACAAGGACTGAATTTTTTTTAAAAAACGGAATACTTTAGTTTTGCGTTTGTACATTGATGATTGTTAAGCAAGCAGATGCAGTGGTATCTTTTTGCTAGCAATGCCAGGGTCTTGACAGATAATTTAAACCTACTTAGTCGTTGGCAAACTCAAGGCAGCTTAACAGAAAACTGAACAAATTATTTGTTTCTTTTAAATATCAGTAAACTACCTTCTGTATGTATAGCAGAGATGTAGGTCCAGTTGTATCTCTTCACAATGTCGACCATGGCACGGGCTTGACGAGCATCAGATGACACGACCCTTACAAAATATTTAAACAATGTTTTATCACTTAAGTCCATGCTTGTGGCAGAGTATGCAATTTGAGGTATGTTGAAGAGTTGTAGCAGGTTCTGCACTTGAATGGCCACAGAGCTGGAACCAGGCCCAATAACTCCAACGATAGGTTTTTTGGCTTTGAACGGTACGGTAGTTCCATCAACACAGCGCACTATTCCCTCTTCTTCCTCATTAGAGATAAGGGAGTCTCTTATAAACTCAATGCTTTGCTCAAGCGCCACAGCGGAATGCCAGCAAGAGTCCCGAATTTCACATCCCAACGTTATGTTTGGTAACAACATTTGGTCTGCATTGATGCGATCAAGTGTATGGAGCATGGCTTCAACCCTCTGAATACCATATTGCTCCCTTATGGCGCCACATTTCCTCTCATGGACTTTGTCCGCAGGTGGCTGGTGGTGGATTGAGAATAAAGCCCCAATGATGATGTCTCCCGGCTGGTGCGCAACCACCCTTCGCTCACCCGACTGGGCCGAAGCGCTGAAGTGAAAGTTCCTGAAAACATCTTCCACTGTCAGTAATATCATAAGCCACAGTAGGAAAACCATTTTATATCGGTGTCCTGTGTAGTTCAGGAAAGCATTGTGATGGAAGATGAAGCTAATTGGATCTAAAATCTTCAGTCAAGTGAGAAAATGCCCACCACTGAACAAAATGAATAAATCAAGAACTTCCAAACTTCACCTTTCTGGAGCACAAGTCATCATTTGTTGGGGGATTCCAGGGATGTCACGATCTCGAAGCCTATTATTAAGAAAAGAAAAACATTCAGAATGTCATTGAAAATTGACTGTCATTAGCTCCTGCCACAAATTCTTTCAGAATCTCAAAGGCCATATTTAATGGATGTTTAACATTTATCATGCCGCAAATGATTTTTTCTCATCCAGCTTTGGACAAAAATTCCTGTGATTAATGCAGTGGGGCCACGGCAGGATGATCATTTCAAATTCACCTATGTTGTTTTACATTACAAGTGTAAGTATGTGCATTGGAAGTCCATCTATATCCACAACATGTGTGGACCAATTTTACTTCTTTGGCTAGATCCAATGGTGTGAATAAATGTTGCGTCATGTCGCATGGAGCAACCTCACATGCAAATCATTCCCAATCTGAAGCGTTATTTCTTCCATTTATTTGTCATTGGTTATGTCTGTCCATGGCTCACATCATAATTCAAGTCCACCACAAAACTAAAAGGATGAACGAACCTTCATAGACCCAACACCTGATCTCAAGAACAACATTGCAATACAGAAAATAAACTATTGACGTTCTTATTAGCCATTTCGTTTATGTTCTTGTAACATTTGGTTATTATTTTCAATTAATATTTTGTTTTCGGTATAGTTATTTTCCGATAAATAGATCGTTGCTGCAATAAAGTCACTTGAGATATTTAATAAGCCGATGTAGGTTTGGCTCTGGGCACTTACAATTCACATGGAGTAAAACAGTACAAATTTATTCCGCTCTCGTATCTAATCCTGATCCATACAGCGTGTTAGACCCACATTACTACAGCTAATTTTTGTAATTCTAATCGTTAGATTTAGCCAGTGCTTTAGTTAAATGCCGTATACACTGCAACCAGGGCCATCTTTCATATACTATCTTTTCCAAAATAGGTTCTGTTCCTTAAAAACACGCTTTGCTTTTAGTCAAATGTTAGATTTGAACGCATAATGATTCACGAATTATTGTCAGTTATATATTGCACATAATGCGTTCATTTCTTTGAAAGCATCGCATAAATTCTGACCCCAGTACATGACTATCATGCTAGACAAGATTCAACTGAATTGATGAAAGAATGACAGTATCATTCTTGTAGTGTCAGTGAATCTTTACACTCTCTGCATCGTCTCACGGGTGACGGCAGATTGCCCTAGTTATCCATTGCCCCTTCATTGCAATAGAAAGTAGAGGTTGCCTTTTACTCCATTATTTCATTTGACCTACTACTCTTGTGGTGTCCCAGTGCTTATATTTATACCCTGAGAGTCTCAGAAGGCATTTCGTTATTATTGTAGAAAGACATTGTGCTCCCACACTAATGCCTGAAGTGTGATTGCAAAGATCGCTCTAATGACTATCTTTGACATGACTATCTCAATAGCCAGAGCGCCTTGTCTCATAAATCGTCGACCCCAGCCTTCCGAACCCAAACCCAAAGGGACTGCTTCACCTGTAGTTCGGATAGAGACGGAGAGCTGCATTATATATCACACATACCTGTTCATCTGCTTAGTTCTAAACAAATAACCTGCCTGCTGCGATTTTCGAAATCTAATTTTTTTCTTCCAATGAACAGATAGTTGTAAAATACTCGGGGTTAGATATGAAACATTGATATAATCTGAAGAGAGATGAAAGGAGATGGAGGGATGTTGGGGAGGGGGGGGGGGGGGTCCATTTCATTTCCTGAATCTGACTACTCCCAGAAGCTTTTGAAAGTGTACGGTTAAAGATGAGCAAGTAACTACATTAACATCACCGTCACTTCGGATTTAACGAATTGGATTAAAAATGACATCACTTGTACTATATAAAGCGGTTCAGTTTAAATGCAATAAACAATTTGATCTGCCATATATGTGCGATTCTGGTTGCTGTAAAATGTATTGCATTTTATATTTACCCAAAGATTCAGCGTCCTGGCAGCCGGATTCGCTTGTGATGGCATCTCTTAATATCTATCAATATCTATTCCGATAACTAAGGATAGGTAAATACATTCTGGCGGTCGTTTCCCCTGCGGGTTGTTCCCAGGCGGCAAGCTTTTCCTGCGTTAGCTGGCCGTACTTGGCAAAAAAAATCCCACTTGCTGCTTGGCGGCGTGACTGATCTTTGAGGCAGTGACATTCAGACTCGGGTTAGAGAGGGCGCACAGCGCTCAATCTTTGCAAACACGTACCTTCTGGAGTAGTAGAGATTTAACGCCAACCAAACCACAAGTCACCATCATGTCACGCTGTCGTTCAACTGCCTGCACCTCGTCCATTAATATCATATTTCCTGCTTTCGCAATCTAATTTACTCTCAATGTCATTAAAGAAAGGGGATAAAACGGTCCCTTCTCCGCGGCCGCACGATACCTCTGACAAATCCGGTTTGGGAAATTGCAGAATGCGTCAACGAGCCGAATAAACCGTCTGAATTTAACGAGTGGCTTCAAAAATCGCATCCAAACACTGTGTGTGCCATTTATCAAGTGAGACAGGCATTATGCACGCATGGAAAACAACTTCTAATTTAATTAGATTTCTGTTTCACTGTAGATGAAAAGATGCGATTTGAATAAATCAACAAAGGAAGAAGCTCGCATTTATTTTTTTCTTTTGTTATGAAAATTGGGTCGAAATTAAATACAGTTGTTGAGGAGTTGACAACTGGGCCAATGCTAAACTTTTGGCGCCATCTACCGATGGTAATTCATATTTCAGAATCTATCGATGGTAACCAAGGGTAAATAAAGCAGAGTTTAAAGGTACAGCGCATCTTCTCATTCCAGCTGACGGTCGGTACAGCTCAATTTCAACTGGACAGTGCTAGTAGATATCCTAAATAAGCCGTAAATAAACATAGAGTCTCAATAAGCTTCCAAATAATCATTATTTTTAAATTTCAATGAATTGTTACAATAACAACCCTCTAACCTCCCACCCAAAGGCAGTGGTCACCAGCCAATCTATTGCACGACATTTTAATAGTCTTTCTTATAATGCAAAATGCGAAAGTGAGGGCCGTCAGTATTAGTTAGAGTACAAAGACAACGAGCTTGTAAAACATTTACAAAACACATAAAAAGTAATAGCAATCTCGTGATTTTGACAGATTTGCTAAACCATTAGGACCAAGATCCCCTTCCTGTTTTAAAATTGAAACCAGTTTCGGCTTTCTAAATAAATCCAATGGGTTTGTAATCTAGATCGTGCCATGCTCATCGTACATCTCACTCTTGGTTTGTGTTAAGTAACCTCTTTACGCAGACTCAAATAATCTAATAGTTCATGTGGCACTGTTGCTGCTGTCAGGTTATAACTGTCTCTCTCTCCGCCAGTGTGACCTTTAAAGTATATTTCACAATATATCCAATTAAAGGCACGGGAAAGGTAATTCTGAAGCATTGAAGTGCACCCTTATCTTTCTTTTTGATTCCATAAAGTGATTGCTATATTTAATTAAAACATGGACTTCATGCGTGAATAAAATGACATTAAAGTGGGGTTGACCCGCTAAGATTCCGTGTAATACATGTACAGAGCTGCAGCATTCTCGGTTCTCCCTCTGTAAGAGACTTATAAATTAAAGGCTACATTAATGCCATGAAGAATAGTCGGAACATAGAGGCTATTGACTAACACTTCTAGTGCTTTGAAGTATGCATGTTAATGTCTGCGTCTGTGTTCAAAATGGGCCTTCCCCGAATGCAACTGACTTGATCCAAATTAAATCGTAAAAACGAAAATCCTTTCAATTTTTACTGCAATTAGGATCTTTACGGAGTCAAATCAACAGGGACACAGCAGATTACATTCCTGGATTCTGTGTTGACTTATTTGTTTCAGACAGTATTTGATGAGATTCAACTTGATTGATAAAATGATGTAATGATGTCGTCCAGAAGTATTTATGTACCCTACTGTATGTTGTGGGTTATTCCAATTGCGCCATAGACCTGAAGACCTAATGTGTTCCTTTGAGTTATAGAAGAAAGCAGTTCCACTTGTATATTCACCTTCCGTTATTTACATCTCCACAGTCAACGTGATATCAGTCCATTGGTACCGATCTTTTATATCCCACGTGTTAACATGTCATGCTGTCATATAGGAATAATTTAACGAGCACTCACATTAGAAAACAATTCCCACTTGATATCAATCTCGACTGATAGAACAGTTTTCACTCCTTTTTTGAACATTCGGCAGCTCATCTGCCTGCAGGTTTACAACACTTCCCCGTTTGAGTTTAGAACATTTATTGGATCGTACTTGTGAAATGACAGATATCTTTACTGGTTGGTACTACTTTGTAAACAAATGCATTTGCTCTCACATAATTTCTGGCTACAAAAAAGATATTTATTAAAACAAGACTTAATGATATGATTTTTTACATAATGAATAGTTATGGTAAGTATTTTTTCCTCACGAAATGACTAATTATTTGGAAACTAGTAAATGCCATGGTTGGATGTCTGCCTCAGTAAATAAATAACATTTTGTAAGTGTACAGCAACGAAAAAAGAAACTTGTCTTCTTTGACTACTAAATGATCTGATATACCTCTTATTTAAATAGCAAGTGAATAGCCAAGAGTAAAAATAGTATAAGATTGCAACGGCTTAATTGTTGCTTAAGTTCTGCCTTCAATTTTCCATATAATTACTGGCCATTATTCCTGTAACCTGCTGTGTGGAAATGTAAGAATCAACAACCTTTACCCATCCCATTAAGTGAGGCAAATAAATCAGTGCTGATGCTACAAAGTGCACAACAGCCAGATGGAGACAGATATAAAGACACATCAAATGCACACACATGCATACATAACTAGAGTTTATGTAATGCCTTTAACATAGTAAAACGTCCCAAGGCACTTCACAGGAGTGTTATCAAACACCAAACCACATATGGAGTTATTAGGATTGGTGACCAAAAGCTTGGTCGAAGAGATAGATTTTAAGAGCCTTGTAAAGGGTGAGAGAAAGGGACAGAGGTGGAGATGCTTAGGGCTCAGGCAGCAGAAGGCATGACCACCAATGGTGGACTGATTAAAATCTAGAAGGGCAAGAGTCCAGAATTGGAGAAGCCCAGAGATCTTGCAGGTTGTGGGCCTGGAGGAGATTAAAGAGATAGTAAGGGGCAAGGCCATAGAAGGAGTAGAAAACAAGGATGAGAATTTTAACATTGAGATGTTTTCAGAACAGGAGCCAATGTAGACCATCAAACACAGAAGAGATGGGTGAGCAGGGTGTCATGCAAGTTAGGATATGGGCAGCAGAATTTTAGATGAGTTCAAGTTTATAGATTGGGGAAGATGGGAGGTCAGCTAGGACAGCATTGGAATAGCCAAGTCGAGGTAACAAAAGGATGGATAAAGGCTTTCACTGAGGCAGGGTTGAAGAAGTGCAATGTTATAGAGATGCAAGTAGGCAGTCTTGGTGATGGAGTCAATATGTGGTTCAAAGCTCATCACAGGTCAAATAGGATGCCAAGGTTGCAAACAGTCTGGTTCCGCCTCAGATAGTTGCCAGGAAGAGGGATGGAGTTGGTGACTAGAGAACACAGTTTGTGGTGGGGAGCATAGACAATGGCTTTGGTCTTCCCAATATTTAGTTGCAGAAAACATTGGATGTTGGACAAGTAGCATGACAAATCAGAGACAGTGGAGGGGTGGAGAGAGTTTGTGATGACATAGAGCTGGGGTCATTGATGTACATGTGGAACCTAATGTGTTTTCCGATGGTGTCATTGAGGGACAGCGTGTAGATGAGAAATAGGAGGAGGCAAAGGATAGATCCTTGGCAGACTCCAGAGGTAACAGTGTGGGAACAGGAAGAGAATTCATTGCAGGTGATTCTCGGGCTGTGACTGGATAAATAAAAATGGAACCCAGTGAGGGCAGTCTCATTTGGCTGGATGATGGAGTGGCTTTGGAGGAGGATGTGTGGACCAACCCTGTTGAAGGCTGCAGGCAGGTCAAGAAGGACGAGGGGAGATAGTAAAGCATGGTCACAGTCACATAGGATCCCGTATGCAACTTCGATAGGGCCGTTTCAGTGCTGTGAAGGGGCAGACACCTGATTGAAGGGGTTCAAACATGGCGTTGAGGGAAAGGTGAACACGGATTTGGGAGGTGACAACATGTTAGTTTGCACGCATATATATGCACACACTTACGTACGCAGAGACTAACAGACCAAACAGAAAGAGACATACAGACAAAAGGACAGACTATACAAATACCGGCAGACACGCCGAATCAAACGATGCCTCTCTCACACAGACACAGAGCAAACACACACACACGGATGGACGGAGGCAAACACTCAGCTATACGGAATCTGATTTATAGATAGAAATATACATTGCAAACCAGGACTAGGTGTACACACACGCACAAGGAGACCAAACGCAAAGATAGGTACGTACATGCATACAGAAAGGTGGACGTACATAGGACGTGAGGGCAACGAACACAGACACGTACAAGCACACACATCGCACATGAATACGCATTCCATCATTTTCCATTTAATCCATAAGAAATGCAATTATGTTACAATGAAATAGGAGAGACTTGCTGAAAAAATACTTCAGACGCTGGAAATCTGAACAAACAGAAAAAGCTGGAAACGCTCAGCAGGTTAGACAGCATCTGTGGAGAAAAGGGGAAAGTTCCGTTGCAGGTATAACCCTTTCGTTCTGTCTGCACGTCTGCTGTCTGTCCTGCTGAGCGTTTACAACATTGTACGGGTCTTTTATGATTAAGTGATGAAATTAATGAAGATTATAGACAAAAACAGCGGCTCAAGTACAGTATGGGGGTACAATGTGATGCTCCCTATATCGCTAATACAGGGTGACTGGCTGGCCAGTCTGATACCTTCTACTATCATTGGAGAAATAGCTCTTACAGGATACTTCTGAGCTGAAATAGTTTTTTTAGGAACTCTGATGCTATCGCCAGGTCACCGCAGTTGCTTCAGGATAAATGTTAGGAATGTTAAGAGGACAATATTCTTTGCAGTTTACAATATAAGTTTTCATATCTGTAGGCGACAGTCGCTTAGGATAACTAACAAATCTATTGCCATTATTGGTTCTGCGCTGAGCTGAAATTGAATTCCAATATGTGGCAATAATCGTTTTCCTCTATTGAGTTGGGAACGTACACTGGAGCCATTTAAACAAACCTTTTGAATTGGCAGAAAGGCTGAGTATGCAACAAGGATAATAACCGATCATTAATCAATGAACAGCTACATTTCCCAATTACCAAGTGTCTTCTTCACAAAGTCACTGTCGGTAATCAAATCATTCTGTGCGATCTTTGTGGAAATTTACGTTACAAACTGCCCTTCGAAAGCTGATGAATAACAAGATGCAGCGACTGGAACACGTACCCAAGGGCTGAAAGCACCGGAAAGCTGTGCAACAGGACCATTGGGTGCGAGTTGCTCTCCTACTGCGGCTGTGGAAATAATTTCAGAAAATGTCCATCCATCAATCAGTTGCTACTTCCCAAAGGTATGCGCTTTAGACTGGGACCTTGCAGAGGGAAAACTCACAGGCTCACAGGCACCGAATGTTGCCACAATATAACAGATTGCCAATTCCTGGGGTTTAATCTCATAATTTCATAATGAATTTCATATTCTCAATCTTTGACATAGATTTTAAAAGCGCGTGACTCCGTTTGCTTTATTTAAGAAAAAAACACAAAGAATGAATCAACGTTACAAACAACAATATCAAACACGGACAAAAGCTTGAGCTAACATACCGGGTTCCGAAAGGTGATCCCTCCCGATAACTGGCCGATCCAGCGGATTGTGTGAAGATGCTAGCTCTCGGATTAGGACTACCCAATCTTCACCATGGCAACCAACAAATGCAACAGCAAAGATCGTGTTCAAATTGTCCCATTTTTAGCGGATGTAATTGCTGATTTATTTTAAACACATTATTACGCGCATACAATCAATTAACTAGATTCGTTTCTTATAAAGAAAACATCAGTGCGAGGGGTTCCAACGTGTTGAAGAATATGGGTCTTCCTCTATGTGGTGTTGCCTTTGACTGAATTGCGAGAGTTAAATGCGCTGCAGTTTAGGTTTGCATATTGCGTGGAGAGGATTGCCTGTGCCAAATTAGAAATGGTTGGGCTTGTCTGTGTGAAACGGAATGGATTAGCAGAGAGAGAAAAACCATGAAACGAGACTAGGTAGATTACTGTGGGATGAGCATTTGTAATGTTCTGATGCTGTGACCAAGCGACCAGATCACCACGAAGCGAGAATGGGAGAGAAAGAAACCGGATAATAATTGCTGGTGTTAGTCAGTGAGATTGTATGGCTTTAAAGCGGGTGAACATATGGATGGAGAGGTTGAAACTGTAGTCTTTCTGCATATTGCACGAGGGGAGCATGTTACAATTTGTGCCAGAAATAATGAATGATAACTGAAAACGTGTCATCACTTTTACAATTTACACCTGTTAACCAATCTGTGTTTGTGGAACTGATTCTGGAAAATGTGCTTGATAATTATGTGCATCTTAAGAAACATTCTGAGGAACCACAGAACTATAGAAGTCTATATCACAGAAGGAGGTCATTCAGCCCATTGTTTGTCCGTTGACTCTGCTGGAGCAATGCAAACTAATCCTCATAGTTTTTTTTAACAACTTCTACTTCAAATATTTCTCATATTTTCCATTAAAAGATAACGTGGGCTTTGTTTGAGCCTTGGACACTCCCAGAAATTTCTCCAACCTTTCTCCCCATTCTTAGTGAATATTTCAAATTGATAACTTTTTCTCACAGGTTCCCCAAGCGGAGGAAATTGTCTTTCCCTAGGCACTCAGTCAACATTCTTCTTAATTAAACCCTTAATTCCTCTTAACATTCTCTGCTCTAGTGGAAATAATCCTTGATGTGTGATTTGATAAAGGTATTCAAAATCATGAGGGATCTGGACAGAGCAGATAGAGAGAAACTGTTCCCACTCATGAAAGGATCGAGAACCAGAGGGCACAGATTTAAATTGTTTGGTAAGAGAAGCAAAAGTGACACGAGGAAAATATTTTTCAAGCAGCGAGTGGTTAAGGTCTGGAATGCGCTGCCTGAGAACGTGGTGGAGGCAGGTTCAATTGAAGTATTCAAAAGGGAATTAGACAGTTTTATGAAAAGGAAGAATGTGCAGGGTTACAGGGAGAAGGCGGGGGAATGGAACTGAGGGAATTGCTTTTTCAGAGAGCCAGTGCAGACACAATAGGCCGAATGGCCTCCTTCTGTGCTGTAATGATTCTATTATTCTGTGATTCTGCATGCCTGTGTGTGCAACAAAAAGCTGTTAGAAAAGTGCAAATAGGCATCAGTACAAAGAATATGTGGATATGATTCTGTGGATGTGTGTCAGATTATATGTTGCTGTGAGAAATTTCTATATAAACTGAGTGTAGCGATGTAAGAGGAATTATGTCCATATGGGTATAAGTGTGATATATAGCTCTGTCTCATTCTCATTACCATATATATGTAGGTGTCAGGACATGTTTTCGTGTCCAAGTAGTCAGCTGGAAATATAAAGAATAAATGAATGCCTTCTGAATGTGAATAGTTTGAAGAGTGGTGGGCTATTTCATGGACAGGATTGCATGATGAAGATGAAGTGTGTGGATATGAATGCAAGATTTTATATATCTACTATGTGCATGTGTTCATGTGTTATGACCAGGTGAGGAAGGGGCCAATGATGGTTCTTACACATTTCATGACTCCCAATGTCTCTTGATCATCACTATTGACAAAACCCATCTGGCTAATTGAATCTCTCCATGCCACTGTCTTTTAGAATACAAATGTGCAGCCATGTTTTCAGCCACCATTCTCTGTTTTTTTTTAAAACAAGTTATGTTCAATATCCAGTAAGCATTCAAATAATGTTCCATATGACAAAATTAATATATTTCCATCTGGCAGGTGTGGTTCCCATCACATCATGCTAGTGTGAGAATACCGCCTTCCAATTAGGAATAAAGATAAAGCAATTCTACTGAAGATGCCTAAAGTTGTCACCCCAAATACATTTTATATATTTTATTAATAATAGTTTTTTCATGAATTATAACTATGAATTATTTCAGTAGAAAATTATTATTACTGTAGTATAAAATTATCCAAGCTTTTTTCTCTTCAGTGTGTAATAACTTCCAGATTTTTAACAATGATGATGAAAAAATGAGATCATTACAACAAAAAATACTGACATAATATCCAACATTAGTACAGTAGATTTGGAAACTGCCCTTTTAACTCTCAGACTTGGGTTTCATCTGTTTTGTTATTTTATTTACAGTAAACCTATTCAGCAACTTTCTGTAAAAGGATAATTAATGATCTACTTTGTGAAAAAGAAATTTCACATTTCTTGTATAGCAAAACGGTAAGCTCTTAGGGAATAAAATTATCGAAGAAGAGCTTGTAACCCAAATGGCATTGGTCCTAAAATCCCTATCTTGAAAGTTAAATGCTCCTCTGTTTCATCTATCCCTGTCAAATAGTTTTCCATTTGAGTGGAAAGCAGCAAACATTGTACTTTAGATACAGGAAGGAATCATAAGTTAAAATTATGATAACAACAAATAGACATCCAGTACCTGCCAACTATGTCAAACTCATGAGAAGCTGTTGCAGCATCTTAGTCACAGGAAACTGCTACCTGCTTCAGCAGATTGGCTCCACAGAAAATTGATCAATTGGTGACATTCTCATGTGCCAGAAAGAAGTGATTCTGAAGAAAATCAAGACGAAGTCAGAGCAGAAGACCTTGACAGAAGTAAAATACTGCGGAAGCTGTAAATCTGAAATAAAAACAGAAAGTGCTGATGAAAGGTCACAGACCTGAAATGTTAACTGTGTTTCTCTCTCCACAAATGCTGCCAGACTTGCTGAGTATTTCCAACGCTTTCTGGGATGAATTTTACCAGATCCCCGATGTCAGGATTCGTGGCAGGGGGGCCCGGAAAATACTTCCGGGAGCGACCCACCACACTGCCCGACGCTGGGAAGATCCTGACAAAGGTGGGACCTTGGAGTGGCTCCCCCTCACCCCGGCCGCCCGGCAGCGGAACCCCAATTTAAATATTCAAAGTACTACTTACTTTGTCTTATTAGGCATCCCACTGCCTCTCAATCCACAGTTCCACATTTTTCTGTGAACGGGCGTCTCTCACATGCCTTCCGGTTCACGACTAAGAAAAGCTGGCGGGACAGTAGAAGTAGCAGTCATCGGAGCCTGTGCAGGTAAATCTTGTGAGCTGGGTCTCAACTCTGCAAGCATGTGTACGGAGGTGGGAGGGGAGGGTTGGCATTCCAAGTGGCACAACTCTGCAGCATGAAGGGAGGTGGGAGGGGGGATGATATTACTGGGGGCACAACTCTGCAGACATGAAGGGAGGTGGGAGAAGGGATGGTATTACTGGGGGCACAACTCTGCAGACATGAAGGGAGGTACTGGGCACCCTTCCTCTGTAAAAGGGGATATTCTGTGTCATTGTTTGTTTGTGTGAGTTAAGGAGCAATGGCACCGTGTGTATGGTGGGTGCCAGAAACAGTAGACGTGTAAACGTTATCTGGATGGTGGGCCAATCGGTGCAGCTGTTACAATCTGAATGTGGTCACGCTGTGCCACTCTTAGTGGAAGCTAAGACAGGCAATGCCATGCTACGCCACATAGTTGATGCATGAAAGCACCTGATGTACCAGTCAACATCAATCCTTACCATGTTAGGTAGCTTTGAAGAAGTGAAGGAACTGAGCTTAATTGCAACTTGGAGATGGGGATGGTTCACCCTATATTAATTGATAGGCTTCTTGTGAGGATCTATATGCACTGCAGGCAAAACCAGCAGGCAGATGCAGCCCATGTAGAGACCCCCCAGTCGTGAGCAGCAGCAGCCCCCAAGCAGAGCTCGCCACTACAGATCGCTGCACATCTGCAGGTCCCACATGACATGCCTGCAGATGCCTGAGCGCCAGTGTCAGAGGCGACTGCAGATGTCAAGAGAGACGGTGACACATCTCTGTACCCTGCTCAACAATGACCTGCTGCCAATGGGTTTTGGTGGACATCCTGTGCCTGTGGCCCTCAAAGTGACAGAGGCTCTTAACTTTTATGCCTCTGCATCATTTCAGGGGCCCACAGGAGACCTTTGTGGGGTCACACATTCAGCAGTGCACCGTTGCATAAGGGCGGTCATCGATGCCCTGTACCAGAGGGCTGGTGACTATGCCTGCTTCACGATGGACCCAAGAGCCAGGCCGAGAGGGCCATCAGTTTCGGCTCCATTGCAGCATTCCCATAGGTGCACCCATGTTGCCATCAAGGCTCCCGCTGTGCGACCAGCTGCATATGTAAACTGTCAGGGCTTCCACTCACTCAACATACAGCTAGCATGCGATTGCCATAAGTGCTTTACGCAAATCTGTGCCCACTTTCCAGGCAACTGCCATGCACCTTCATTCTGCGCCAGTCCCAGCTGCCACTGCTGTTGACTGAACTGGTTCAGATGGAGGGATGGCTTCTTGGAGACAAGGGTACCCCTTGCAGACATGGCTCCTGACACCAGTGAGAAATCCCACCAGTGATGCAGAGGAGAGATACAGCGCTGGCCCCAGTGCGACAAGCCACCATTGAGAAGGCGATCGGCATGCTTCCGCTGCCTGGATAGATCAGGTGGTGCTGTGCAGTACGAGCCGGAAAGGATAGCTCATATAGTTGCTGTTTGCTGTGATCTGCACAACTATGCAGTCAATGGGGGGAGGCCTTGCAGGATGAGGAGAGATGGGATCCTCGGATGATGACGACACAGAGGGATTGCAGCAGGAAAGGTGCATGGGAGGATGGAGAGCATCCAGGTGCCGCATGCAGGGTGAGCAGCAAGCAAGAGATGCATGGCAATGCCTTATTGATAAAAGGTTCTCCATGCCATAGGAACCACTACGGGCTCTGCATACCACACAGCACCCTCGTTCACCTATTGTGCAGCAGTCTGCATCTACAACATCTTTGTCTCCACCATTACTGGCAGGAGCAGACCGAACCATTGGCCATGTGACTGCATCTGTGGCGACGCATATGATTAATACTGGCATAGCAATGATGTTGTTCCATACATTGGCAATTCTGAAAGGCCAATGATGTAATGGGAGGAGACACAATCAATACATTCTGGCAAACATCATTCACACAGTAAAAACGATATGTGTTAGTGAAGAAGATTTAGAGATTTAACTTTTTACAATGTAGTGTCACCCGTACAGGCCCATTTGTGTCATGGTGTTTTTTTGAAACGCTTGTGGATGCTCCTTCGCAGTGACACTTCTGCGGTAGTAGCCTGACTGGAGGAAGGCTGCTGATCAGATTGCCCTTTGGTTGTGAATGACTTCAGTGGTCATCCTCTAGGCACATGAGGTGTGGAGGGTCCCAGCTGGCTGGGGTATCCTGCGTCAGTGCAGAACTCTCCTCAGATGTCATGGCTGCTGGAGCTTGACTCACCAGCGGAGGGGTGGAGGGGTGGAGGGGCCAATGGCCACAATAGATGCACCTTGAGGGGGGGACCCCAGATATGGCATGCAGGTTCGCATCCTCCATCTCAAGGCTTGTTTGAAACTCCCTGCAGGGACAGTCTCCATACCCCGGCCTCACTACTGATTTGTGCATCTGATGGTCTTGGCAAAGGATTGCGGATTATTTATTTATTTTATTTATTTAGAGATACAGCACTGAAACAGGCCCTTCGGCCCACCGAGTCTGTGCCGACCAACAACCACCCATTTATACTAACCCTACAGTAATCCCATATTCCCTATCACCTCCCTACACTAGGGGCAATTTACAACAGCCAATTTACCTATCACCTGCAAGTCTTTGGATGTGGGAGGAAACCGGAGCACTCAGCAAAAAGCCACGCAGACACAGGGAGAACTTGCAAACTCCGCACAGGCAGTACCCAGAATCAAACCCGGGTCCCTGGAGCTGTGAGGCTACGGTGCTAAACACTAGTTAATTAATTAGTGCATATTAATGGAATCTGGCTCACCAGGAGGGTCACTGCTGTCTCCATGTATGATGCCATGTGCTCAAATGCCAGGAACACGGCAGCTATCATGGCCCAGATGGACTCCCCCATCATCCGCTCAAGGCTGCGCATGGCCTGTGGCATCACCATCAGATGTTACCACAACTGCTGCTGCAGCTCCAGCATGCCCTGTGCTGTAGTCAACAGATGGTCATTAGTACCCTTAGGCTCAGCATGGGCCTGACACTCACAGCCCTCTGATGGTCAGGGGCCTCAGCTTTCTCAGCCTCAATCAGCTGCTCGGGTGTCAGTGCAGTGCTCTTACCAGCTAGTGACCCAGACTCCAAGCCCGACCGGATTCCCACCGAGGTGACTGTATCTGCGCTGGCGGAAGGTGCGGGAGTGTCATGGGATGCTACTTCCTTGGAGGATGTCTCTTCCTCTGAGTTGTGGGAGGTGTTCTGAGTCGCCATTGCTGACTCATAGTGTTGACCTTGTCATGATACTTTTTTTGTTGGGGAAATATGCGGTGTGTCTTTAAGACAGCAAAGGATCAGTACTGTTTTAAGAACAAGCAAGCCTCAGGAGTTACCAAGAAGGTGCATCTTTGTTGCCTTTGGATACCACCATACAGAGAGGGATAACCAGCCAGCTTCAGAAAGTGCATCTTGGTTGCCTTAGATACAGCCATTCAGAGACTGAGGATAGTTATACAATGTTGCGATTGGCTTTTAAACTGGCTTTTTGTTGAGACAGACTGTTCTAACAGACAGACACAGCTGGGCCAACATGAACTGAACAGAGATCTCTGTTAATTTAAACTGAAGGAAGAATTTAAACTGTGACTAATTTTAACCCTCAAAATTCTAAAGCCAGATTGATTCATTTGAAAGTGGTTACTTGAAAGTGGTCATCGCTGGAAGAAAGAGGAGTTTGAAGCTTCAGATGTTTGACTGTTTTCCTTTCCTCATCGGACCCTGGAAGATTACGAGTGGACTTTGAATCAGAGGACTGTGCATCGGGAAGTGTAAATCTGCAAGGACTCTATATTTTTTTGTTTTTAAATGTTGTTTTTATCTTAGTAGTGTTTAAGAATTTAGTTTGCTAATGAACGGTTAATTTGTTGATCTAAAGGTGCCTGGTTAGTTTCGCCTCATTCAGAGATTAATAGATGGTTTAATTTGGCTGTGACTTTCTTTAATTTGTAAAGTTTAAAGTGATATGTTAAGTGATCTGTGGAATGACGGGACTGAATTGGCAGTGCGTTGCTCCCACCACTATCAGAATCATATATTTTGATTGGGGGCTTTGTCTTGAGCAGTCGTGTCGTAACATATTAATTGGGGGCTCGCCTGTGATTGAATCATATTTAATTAAGCGACTCACGTCTGGGATCAGAATCTGTCTAATTTAAGGGCTTGCATTTGGAATCATATTAATTACTCATCTCTGGGATAACATATTTAAATTGGGGTCTTGAATCTGGCATCATATTTAATTGCTCACGTGTACGGGATCATATCAATTGGAAACTCGATTGTTGGGATCTAAATCTAATGCCAATTACAAAGAAAAAAAAGAACCAGTTCTTTTGTAGAATAAGGTACAGTCTATATCATTGTAATGGCATTAGCGGTTGCATCAGAGATTTTGGGAAAGCCCAAGAATGTTCCCAGGAGTGACTTAATAACTTTAATTAAGAACAAGTTAAAAGAATTGGCAGCAAAATTGGAGTTGGAATTTAAATTAGGTGCCAGAAAAGCAGAGATAATTGGCATAATAGCTGAACATCTGGAATTAGAAGAAGATCATGATGATGATGATGATGAAGGGGAATATGTGGAACAAGAAAGTAGTAGGTCCGAGGGTGATGCAGTGATATTAGCTAGGATTCAGTTAGAATCAAAAAAATTTCAGGCGGAAAAAGAATTAAGAAAACTTGAACTGGAAGAAGAGGAAAGGGAGAAAGAGAGGGAATTTAAGTTAAAAGAGATGGAACTAAGACAAAGGGGTAGTCTGGAATCCAGGGAAAATTCTGCTCAGGAAGAATCTGAGTTTAGCTCAGGACCCAGTGAAAAGTTGTTTAAGTTTATATAGGCTCTTCCTAAGTTTGCGGAAAGGACGTAGAGGCATTTTTCATATCTTTTGAAAAAATGGCCAAACAGATGAAATAGCCAATGGAAAGCTGGACACTGCTCATGCAGGGCAGGTTGGTAGACAGAGCTCATGAAGCTTATGCCATGCTTCCTAAAGAGGCTTCTGCAGATTATGAGATGGCAAAAAAGGCTATTCTCGCTGCATATGAGTTAGTCCCTGAAGCTTACCACCAGAAGTTTCGGAACTTACGGAGATTGGCTGGGCAGACATATTTAGAATTTGAGAGAGTGAAGCAAATTACTTTTGACCATTGGATATGAGCATTAAAGATAGAAACCACATATGACAACCTTCGAGAATTGATTCTCTTAGAAGAGTTTAAAAACTCCATTCCTTCAGTAGTGAGAACTCATATAAATTACCTGAAAGTTTTGAAAGCTAGGCAAGCAGCGGAAATTGGTGAATATTTTGAGCTTGTGAATAAGCCAACCTATTTTGTCCGTTGCCCCCATAAAACCGAGAAGGATAGAAAGTGGGAGAGTGAAAGGAAGGAAAGTAGCCAGGGACAAGAAGGAACAGCTGAGAATGCCCTTGGATCCCCTCCTCAGGTCACAAAGGAAGGTGCTGGGGTAGAAGTGAGGTTCGCAAGCCAAAGTGCTATCATTGCCACAAAACAGGTCATCTTCATTCAGAGTGCTGGAAATTGTGAGGTAAACCCATTGGACTTGTTGGGGTGTGCAGAGGAAAAGACTCTGACTGAGAGTATAACAGACCAGGATGTAGCTTTAATGACAGCTGTAAAACCAGATACTAAATCTAGAAGGAGTGTAGAGGTCAAGAATAAAATACCTGAAAGTTATAATGAATTTCTGTCAAAGAGAGAACTCCATATCCTGTAAGTGAGGCAGGAAAACCTATCATTATACTCCGGGACACAGGAGCAACTCAAACACTCTTGCTGGGGAAAGAGAAAGGTTTCCACCAGAGAGCGTCTTGAATGCTAAAATTTTAGTTAATGGAATTGGCAGGGCGTATATACCCGTACCATTGTATAAAGTACACCTAGAGAGTGACTTAATATCTGGGATAGCAACTGTCGGTGTTGTCCACAGTTTGCCAGTAGAGGGAATTGATCTACTCCTAGGAAATGTTTTGGCGGGACAAAAAGTATCAGTTTCTCCTATAATTACAGAGGTACCAAGTGAAATTAAGGAAACGGAACAATTACAGGAACAAGTTCTGGGAATATTTCCTACGTGCATCATCACCCGAGCAATGGCCAAACAGGATCCATTGTTGGAGGTAAAAGAGGCACCACAAATAGATAGCCAAGTATCTGAAACCTTCTTTGGGGATTTAGATAATCTAAATGAGATGTTTAACAGATCATCTATCATTGCAGCATAGCAAGCTGATCCAGAGATATACCGAGCAGCACTGATGGCTCTGTCAGATGCTGAGGCGAAAGGAGTTCTGGAAGTCTATTATATGGCAAACGGGGTTTTGAGGAGGAAATGGAGACCGCCTCATAGACCTTCCAACGAAGACTAGATAGTTGTTGAACAGATAGTGGTACCACCTAAATATCGCCAAGGATTATTAAGGATAGCACACAACATTCCTTTTGCCAGCCATAGGGGAATTCGGAAGACCAAATCACACATAAGCCAACATTGTTACTGGCCAGGTCATACAATTTTGTAGGAGATGCCAAACCTGTCAAGTGATTGGAAAACCACACCCTACCATAAAACCAGCACCACTTAGTTCCCATACCAGTGATTGAGGAACCATTTAGCAGGGTATTAGTAGACTGTGTAGGACCCTTGCCAAAAACAAAAGTGGGGCATCAATACATACTTACTATCATGGATATGGCTACTTGATTTCCAGAGACCATTCCTTTAAGGACAATTTCTACTAGAATAGTAGGAGAAAAGTTAACCCAATTCTTTACGAGATATGGGTTGCCACTTGAAGTTCAATCAGATCAAGGTTCTAATTTCATGTCTAGGATATTTCAAGAAGTCATGGGCAATTTGGGGATTAGACAATTGAAATCTTCAGCATATCACCCACAGTCATAGGGAACTTTAGAGAGATTTCACCAGACTCTCAAAAGGATGATTAGAACATATTGTCACAAATATCCACATGACTGGGATAAAAGATTAGACTTTCTTTTATTTGCCACCAGAGACTCATCGAATAAATCTACAGGCTTCAGTCCTTTTGAATTGGTTTACGGACATGAAGTAAGATGTTCTCTAAAATTTATAAAAGACAGATTCTTGGAACAAAAGAATGAATCTTCGATACTGGACTATGTATCTGTGTTCCAGGAAAGGCTCACGAAAGCTTGCAGTGTGGCTCAGAAACACTTTAAAGCATCCCAAGCCACTATGAAAAGATGGGCAGACAAGAATGCAAAAGCCCATGATTTTCAACCGGGGGATGAAGTATTAGTGCTGTTACCATTACAGGGAGAAGCATTAAAAGCATGGTTCAATGGCCCATATAGAGTGATCAAAAGAGTGGGTAAGGTCGATTACTTGATTGACACCCCTGATCGCTGGAAGAAGAACCAGTTGTGTCACATCAATTTGCTCAAGCAATATTACCGCAGGGAGGAGGATAAACCAGTACAGGTATGTCAGGTAATCGGGACTGTTGAGAAGGAAAGGGATAGTGAGGATGAGGTAGAGGCAGGCCTAGGAAATTCTCAGATTGAACTTCCAACTATAAGATTAGCGAATACAGAATGGCTAGGAAAATTAGACAATATGCTTTTACACTTTGAGGCAAAAGCCTAACCAGGCTTTTGACATCATTTCAAAGAGTTTGTAGGGATAAGCTGGGATGTGCAACCTCAGCCACACATGATGTGGGTGTAGGGGGAACCATTCCTTTAAAACAACATCCTTGTCGCTTAGGTCCAGACAGACAGGTCCAAGTGGAAGCAGAGATACAATGCATGCTGAAGAGCAGCTTAGTTGAACCTAGTCAGGACAGCTGGAATTCGCAGGTGGTCTTGATGCCTAAACCTGGTGGGTCGGCTCAAACTTGCATAGACTATAGAAAGGTGACTGCGGTAAAGAAAGTGGACTCCTATCCAAATTCTTATTTAAAGGACCGTATGGACAGAGTGGGCGACGCCATGTGTCTTAAAGAGACAGATGTGTTGGAACGAGCCTATCAAATTCCTTCGACACCCCAAGATAAGAAAAAGTCAGCTTCTGTTATACCAGACGGGGTTTTCCAGTGTCAAGTGATAGGTTAACGGGTACTCGAAAAACTTCTCAGAGCGTAGTGAACCCAGTCGTGGTCAGTGCTCCTAGCTGTGCAGTTCACCTGGCTGAGGTGATGGACAATTAGGGACACTTGGAAGGAAAACACAAAACAACAGGAAGACTATGCTTGGAAATTTGAAATGGGTTCATTGGGACAACCTTTTTGAAAATTTAAAGTTGAAAATGGTCTGGTGGAACTTATTGCTGTAGTCCTAACATTTTAGAAAAAGTGTATATCTGCAAATGCGAGGAAAAAATGTGTTAGTGTTTTTTAAAATTTGTATTTTTTACATTAGAATGAAATGCATTTCGGGAATGGTGTTTCATTCCACCGGGGTGGAGGTATCATGATACTTTTTTGGGGGGAAATACGTGGTGTGTCTTCAAGACAGCAAAGGATTATTACTGCTTTAAAAACAAGCAAGCCTCAGGAGTTACTGAGAAAGTGCATCTTGGTTGCCTTAGATACAGCCATTCAGAGACTGAGGATGAATATGTAATGTTGCGATTGGTTTTTAAACTGGCTTTTTGTTGAGACAGACTGTTCTAACAGACAGACACAGCTGTGCCAGCATGAACTGAACAGAGATCTCTGTTAATTTAAACTGAAGGAAGAATTTAAACTGTGACTATTTTTTAACCCTCAAAATTCTAAAGCCAGATTGATTCTTTTGAAAGCAGTTGTGAGTTGTTGATCTGCTTAGTCATCACTGAAAGAAAGAGGAGTTTGAAGCTTCAGATGTTTGACTGTTTTCCTTTCCTCATTGGACCCTGGAAGATTACGAGTGAACATTGAATCAGAGGACATTGCATTGGGAAGTGTAAGTCTGCAAAGACTCTATATTTTTCTATTTTTAAATGTTTTTATCTTAGTGTTTAAGAATTTAGTTTTCTAATAAATGGTTAATTTGTTGATCTAAAGGTACCTGGTTTGGTTTGCCTCATTCAGGGGTTAATAGATGGTTCAATTTGGCTGCGACTTTCTTTAATTTGTAAAGTTTAAAGTGATATGTTAGGCGATCTGTGGAGTGACGGGACTGAATTGACAGTGCGTTGCTCCCACTACAATCAGAATCATATATTTTGATTGGGGGCTTTGTCTTGAGCAGTCATGTCATAACAACCTGCAAGATACAATGAGAAGAGCACACTGTCAGTCTATATGGTGAACATGTAACGATTATGAAAGCATTGTGTCAAACAGCATGATTTTCATATTAATCATTGTGTATATCAAATAGATGCATGTTCACCCAGGACCTTGAACTCAACATCACCAACTGCACGGTCCACATGTATTGCAGTCAGTTCAAGGGCCTCCTTCTCAGCCTGTGTCAGCATCTACATATCTGGCACTCCTCCACAGTCTGACTTACCTCACAAACATTATGGGCTCTCTTTGCCTGGAGAAACAAGGAGGCAGAGATTAAGGATGGCAAGGCAACAACTTGACACATGTCACAAAAGGACTGCTGGGCCCAAAGGTGGAGAAGGCTCGGTGTGCACTACTGAGTGAGCCACTCATGTAGGTGCCATGCTCTGAACAGCAGACAAAAATGAGTTATATCATACTGTTATCCATTCATGTCATGTCATTCATCCCTACCCAACCTCACTGTCTTTGGCATGGCAGTGACACATAAGTGCCATGTTGTGTGGGGACAACCAGGTTCAGTGGCGCCTTGATACAAAGTGCCACTTACTTTTGTGGAGCGAAGCAGATCGTTCATCCTCTTCCGGCTTTGGACCCAATCATGCCGGATGGCCCCACGACAACTTACCTCCTCTGCCACCTCCAGCCAGGCTGCCTTGGTTGGAC
The DNA here is from genome assembly GCF_036365525.1 of Heterodontus francisci. Lineage (NCBI taxonomy): Eukaryota > Metazoa > Chordata > Chondrichthyes > Heterodontiformes > Heterodontidae > Heterodontus > Heterodontus francisci. The sequence continues at coordinate 83,191,092 of NC_090376.1, forward strand.
AGGAGGGCCTCTTCTTACTATCACTAGTGTTATGACAAGGTGAGAAAGGTGTCTAGGGACCTCTTTCAGCCTTCACCTGGTCTTATTGTAATAGGAATTAATTTTTAAACAAACTGTGCTTTGAGCTCCCCTTGGTGAATCCTTATTCACCGCTTTCCAATTATAAGGCACAGAAATGAACACAACCAGGCTTTCTTAGGTTTAAAGAAGAAAAGTGAAATTTATTGAAACTTAAACTCTAATTCGGTTAACGCCTATGGATACACGCTGCGCCCCAAGCTAGCATGCATACCCAATACGCACATGCAAATAGAGACAGAAAAGCGCAGAAGAAAAAATAAAGTGGAGAGGTTTGAGGCAATATCAGAAGAGTTTCTTGTTAGTGTGCTTCGAGCTCACTGTAGTCCTTTTGTAGGTATTTCTTGCACGTAGGTAATTTTTGCTTTTCGTTGTAGCCCAGTATTCTTCTTCAACCTTGTTCACTGGAGGAGACTTTTCTCTTTTGGGGTTCCTGTGTCTTCAATGGATTCCAAAGCTGGTGAGAAAGAGATGAGAGCAGACAGGAGAGAGGTCTTTTCAGTCCGGGAGCAAACAGCTTTCTGAGTTCAAATTCTCTATGGCAAGTTCAAATTCAAAAAACTCCAACAGCCAGTTAGTCATGTGATTAAACTGGTCTGACCATGTCTGTTTGTGTATTCAGCCATCTTAGCAGTTAACCTGGAATGCTCGCCTCTCCACCTTCAACGACTGGTAATCAAAAGTCCATTGTGGATAGATTGGAGCAGGGAGTGGCCCCTTTGTCCTTTCCAAGCACTGTCTGTTACAATGCAAATGTTTTTCCAGTCAGGGGCTTGGCAAACCATTGTAAATAGGCCTTCTTTTCTTCCCAGCAACAAGTTAAAAATTTAATGTCCATGTGGCGAAATATTTGTGCCCCATTCTTGGCAGCTGGGGGCCTGCATGACACTAGGAAAAAGGACCTCCCGCCTTGCCTGCAAAGCCTGGAGGAGAGTGAGCAGGGAGGCATCGCTGAACCATGGCGCCACCCTGGAGCACCCCTCTGCCGTCTTCGGATTTTTGTCCGGTCCTTTGAATGCAAAGGTTATTCCACAGTATGACTGCTCTGGCTGCAAGGTTTCTTTTTCTCATGTTTTAAAACTAATGCAGGACCAGTGATGAAATCTGTGCTGTTGTACTAGTTTTTTATATATGACAGATGGACACAGACAGAGATGTTCACATACACTTTGCTTCTGCACGAGTTGATCATAATTATTGATGTAATATTTCAGGTTTCCAATGCAGATACAAGAGAAACATATTTTCCTGGTTCTTTGAGAAATAGTTTTAGTTCCACTTGCATGTCTTTTCAATAACAGTTGGATGAAAAATGAATACAGATTCCAAATGCATAGTAGTCTGCAGCTTTTCATATTCAGGAAATGAAAGGCCCATAGTATGTAGATATTATTAAATGATGCTTTTATTTTTGAGAGAGTATTTCCCTTTTATGATAGAATTCAATCTCACTTTCATGTAATTGCAAAATTAAAATTATTTACCCAGGCGTAGCAAGCCTATGAAAATAAATGTTGCACTTGAGTACAAGAAGAGGGTCTCAACTGCACAGGACACTGGGACAAAGCGGTGTAAATATTTGCCATATAAACAGAAAGTGCTGGAAACACTCAGCAGGTCTGGCAGCATCTGTAGAAAGAGAAGCAGAGTTAACGTTTCTGGTCTGTGCCGACCTGAAACATTAACTCTACTTCTCTCTCCACAGATCATGCCAGACTTGCTGAGTATTTCCAGCACTTTCTGGTTTTATGCCAGATTCCCAGCATCTGCAGTGTTCTGTTTTTAGGTAAGTATTTGGCAGTTGTCAAGAAGCAGGTGCTGGGGTGCTCAGCTGAGCTGATGCCAATACGGGTGCCAGAAATACCACCCCCCCACTTTATGTCATTTGGGAGGACAGCGCGTTGCGTGCATTATAATGAGCCACCACACTCAATATCGCTACAGTTCTGCTACGGGCAGTCTGCACGGGCACACTGCCATTTTTGAAGAGCCACCGATTCTGCCCAGAAGATCTTGATATTTTATAAAACTTGACTTCCTGGCCTTATTGAGAATCTGGCTATTGTGCATTAGTTGATGAGTTGATGATCTAGATCTGGAACTTCCTTAGAAGATAAGTCAGAATGCATATATGTATATTATTTCTTGGCACTAATTTATTCGAGCAATTTTTACAGAGTAATGACAAACCACAGCATTGATGCTTTTGGTTGAATTAGAACTATCATTAATTGTTGAGATACCCTTCACAGTCTTGGCTTGACAAACATATCTAAAATACATTGGGGCAAGCAGATAGCAAAAGGAGGTGGAAAAGTTGGTTGAAAATGTGAACATTCTGGAAAGCTCACTTCCACTTGTCACTGTTGACAATTTCTGTCTTCTGCAAAGCTAATAGCCACCCATTGCTTGAGCGCTGTAAACCTTTTTAACCAGCTATCGAGAAAACTCATCTTTTGTTGCTGGATTCAGTGCAATCAAAAATCATGTGGACCAGGAGACTTGATTAGAACGACCTAAAGCATACCAGAGTCCATTTTCTTTCTGAGAAGTGGCCAGCTGTCAACCCTCAAGAAGATTGTAGCAGGAGAAGTACACAAAGATGGCTAGCATCAAGCCAGATCTCCATGTTTAAGCCATCAACACAAGCTCCATAACCATCATGAGGAAACTAGATTCAAGTCTGGAGGTAATATTGAGTATATAATAAAATTTAAACAAAATCTATGTACATTTTTGTAAATCAATATTGTAAAATTTGAACATACATTTAGTTGTTATTGATTTTGATTATAATTACATCTTAAGTCTATTTTCTGATTTTTTTAGCCTTATTATTTATAGCAGTATAATTTTCCCATCAGTAAAGATGCCAATTGGCATTATTCCACTATACTTTCTAACCCCAGATGGTGCTTTCATTCAGAGACAGTGTTGCCTGGGTGACACCAAATGGCGTCACTTGAAAATATGCACATTTAAAAATAACTGATAGAAATGTACCAATCTGTAGAAATCAACAAAAACAGTGCATTTGCATATATTTGGAGAAAACCATAACAGTTCTGTGGCATATTCCTTTAAGAACACTGCTTTGAATTTTCCTAGTTCTAAATAAAAGGTTTCAAATGTAGCTGATGAGCTGGTTCATTTGAGGCGAGTGCAGTTGCAAAGGGAAAGCTTTAAATGAAAGATATTTGACCAGAAGGCAATTTTAGGTCAAGATAAATGATTAGATTTACAAATGCTCTATTTTCATTCAAATTGATTGTTTTTATAAACAGATCTGTGTGCAGTTTTTTCTGTTCAGAATTTACATTTATTTGCGCAATCCTGGAGGAGAAAGGAAACTAAATTATTTAATTAAGGTCTATACTTTGATTGAGTGCAAGTATCTATGTTATATTATCAGGGTAAGAATGCAGATAGTTTCATAATTTTATTATTTATTAATCTCTTGTAGCATAATTTCACCAAGAGTGTGAGCTAAGATTACTTTTTGATCCTGTACTGTCTTTAGAACAATGAAATGAAATATTAATTAAATTGATAGTTTGAGAAGCAATGGAGAGGAGCTGCCTCTAAGGGGCAGGGTGGGATGGGTGGAGGTGGGGTGGGGGTGTGGGTGTTGGTGGTGGATGGTGTGTGGTGTTCTAAAGAAATACAGAACTAATAAAGAATGATTTATGCTATAGTATAGTTTTCCTAGAATCAAATACGTTGAAATTAGCTCATGACAGGGTAAGATTGCTAGGTCTGTATCAGCCCTTAATTTTTACTTTAATCGCAACTGAAGAGGATTTTCAAGATGTGAGACAAAGGGCTGGATTTTGTATTCCCGCCGCCGGACGCAGCGGTGGACGGAGAACATGGCGGCCGTACCCCACAGGAAATATGCAATTATGCGGCGGGCGGCCTCTTTATATATTCACGGTGGCCGCCCCCTCAATTACGTGGCGAGGGCAGCCTTGCCAACACTGTGAGCAGGTGCTGGCACCATTTTTAAAAGGCTGCCAGCCTTCCAACAATACACCATAACACAGAGTTCACACCCCTACCCATCTGCGTGCAGAGTTCACCCCTTCCCCCCCTCCACACCCATCAGAGTGCAGAGTTCACCCCTTCCCCGCCCCCCACCCATCGGAGTGCAGAGTTCACCCCTTCCCCACCTACCCATCGGAGTGCAGAGTTCACCCCTCCCCCCCTACCCATCGGAGTGCAGAGTTCACCCCTTCGCCACCTACCCATCTGAGTGCAAAGTTCACCCCTTCCCCCCCCCCACACCCATCAGAGTGCAGAGTTCACCCCTTCCCCCCCTACCCATCTGAGTGCAAAGTTCACTCCTTCACCCCCCCACACCCATCAGAGTGCAGAGTTCACCCCTTCCCCCCCTACCCATCTGAGTGCAAAATTCACCCCTTTCCCCCCCCCCCGCCACACCCATCAGAGTGCAGAGTTCATCCCTTCCCCGCCCCCCACCCATCGGAGTGCAGAGTTCACCCCTTCCCCACCTACCCATCGGAGTGCAGAGTTCACCCCTCCCCCCCTACCCATCGGAGTGCAGAGTTCACCCCTTCGCCACCTACCCATCGGAGTGCAGAGTTCACCCCTTCGCCACCTACCCATCAGAGTGCAGAGTTCACCCCTTCCCCACCTACCCATCGGATTGCAGAGTTCACCCCTCCCCCACTACCTACCTTGGCACCAGCTTTCCCTGGATGGGAAAGTGCAGCCACATGAGTGCCACACATTGCACTGAAATCAGGAAATGAATGTAAGATCACTGCGGTTTAGATTTTAATGCAGACAAATATGTAATTTAAATATGCAAACTCGAGTCCCACCGCCTGGAAGATTGGGTCTGGTAAGCCCACCGTTGGGTTCCATCATAGCCGCTGCCATTCCACTTTCCCACCACCCACCCACCACGGAACCCGACGTCAGGCTGGGTACAAAATGCAGCCCAGATCATAATTTTACAGCCCCCCAATGAGCTGGCTGGTGGTGGGAGAGGCTGCAAAATTGAGGCCGTTACCGACGCCTTCTTGCCCCCGCTGCAATTTTACCCTGAGTGGCAGCATTGAGAAACAGCTTGCCCACTCCAGGCAATAAATTAACTGCCACTAAAGGCCTCCTCCTGCCACCACTGGTATTTTACCCATGGTAAAACCTGGCAGCCTTCTTGCGGGCTGGGGGGTGTCCAGCTGATTGGGCATCCTGTGCTCCATAGAGGGCCCCTGTCACAGCCCAACCACCCCCACTGCACAACACCCCAACGCACCCCCCCACCCCTTAAGCAAACCCCTTGCCTCACTGGGGCCCAGTCAATTGTCCTCAGAGAGGTCCCAAAAACCTGCCTTAATGCAGGGGCCATCTTTCCTCTTGCTTCCGTTGGTTGGGTGTAGTCCCAGAAGTGGCCACCGCTGATTGGCCGACAGCTCCATTAGATGGGACTTCCTGCCTCAAGGAGGTGGAAGTCCTGCCCAAGGCCAATTAGGGGGCTGGGGAGCAAAACATCCCAGCGTGGCTCCCCAGGCCTGGTGGAGGCAGGCTCAACCGCGACTTTTTGACCAATGGGGGGGGGGCCTCCCGCCCAATGTAAAATTCCAGCCAGAGTGTTTCACTCAATTAGGATGCTGAAAATTTACCATTTATATATTGAAGTGTGAGAAACTGATTGTTGTTCAAACATTTTGTTACAGTTTTAGTTTTAAAAATACAATTTAGATAATTGACCATGTACTATAATGGGTTCATAAGATATCCTATACAGAGATCTACCATAAATTTGCCCATAGGCAAAGTGACACGGCGAGATTATATTCACAAGAAGGAACAGCCATGTAGGTCCTTTAAGCCAAACTAGACCAAGTATAAAAGAATGAAACAAAGATCAAATAGAACACATGTAGCAGGTATCATTAGCTATCAAAGGAAATCAAGCATAATACAAGGCAAAGGAAAGGCAACCAAATGTCAGAAATTACAGAAAGCAAAATTATAATATTTAAGCATGACACAAGTTCTTTGCAATAAAAGAGAAAAAAAGTGCTTGAATTGTTTGAAGGTGAAGAGAATAGTCATTAGAACTAAAAGCATTCTATGTGAAAATAGTATTCAGCCCATTAATGCATTTTGTACAGCTTGTTTTGCCTATAGATGTAGCCTGATCTGTGCCTATAAGCATCCCAACAACTAATGCATATATATTTTTAACGATAGTATCTCGCCAACATAGTTATACCAGTGATAAGAACACTGCCAGATCAATAAAATGTCAATGTTAAAACTTGGCCAGAAAATTTCAAACAAATAACTCAATTGAAGCATTTCCAAAGGAAGTTTTGGAGGTAGCTTTTGGCTGAACTATACCAAAGTACTGGGTTGATTAAATTGGGGTGGGAGGGGTAGAATATGATGCATGCTTTCTGGTTTAACACTGATCCAATTTTGCATTGTTGCTTTCATGGGGAAGAAATTCAAACTGAGGCAGAATCCATCACAAAATGGGCAGTGCAATAGAGCACATGCCCAATGATGTCAGTGAGACAACAGTGAAGTTGGATCGTGTGCCTCATTTGATTATGATTGGTGAGTTGCCAGTGCAAGTTGCATTGTTTATTGTCAGCTCACCAACTTGTGGTAAACGGTGTTAGGTTGGGGTAGGCAACAGGAAATCAAGGCTCTGCAATGCCAGGTGAGATAGCTTGCAGTTCTTAGAAGGCAGGTGCAATTTGATTGCTGATACAGGAAGGCGCTCCCACCCCTCAATATTTTGACACTGTGTTGGAGGTTCTCATGTCCTGTTGATGAAAGAAGGGAACTAGTGGACAAAGGTGGCAGAGCAGGTCAACGCATGGAGCATTGCATCCTTAGCCTGGTGGCAATGTCACCTTAAATTCACTGAACTGACCAGAGCTGCCAAGGTAAGACCTCTACTCACATCTCTTTAACTCTCCTTAACCCTGCACCACCTGTAATTCCAGCACTCACAAGCCTTCCCGTCACTATTTCCAATAGCAGCAGAATACTTCACTCAACCTGCATCTACTGCTATAGGCACAGTCTGTGGGCTGAAATTTATACTCCTGCCACTGATGTCGCGGATCCACCGTGATATTAAGTGCGGCGGCCCATTTAAATAGCTGGAGTGGGCCACCTCCCGATGACATGGGGGGAGTAGGCTAACCATCCCTGGCAATGGTATCAGCTGCCTGTGCGCAGGCGCTGATGCCATTTTTAAAGGGCTTTGAGCCCTACTGTTGAATTCAAAAATGAAAAGAGGCATTGAATGAAAAAAATTAAAAACATTTATAGAACCATAGAAACCATTCATCCCATCGTGTCTGTGCCGGCCGAAAAATATCCACCCAATCTAATTCCACCTTCCAGCACCTGGTCCATAGCCTTGCAGGTTACTGCACCTCAGGTGCATGCCCAGGTACATTTTAAAAGAATTGAGAGTTTCTGCCTCCACCACCATTTCTGGCAGTGAATTCCAGACACCCACCACCCTCTGGGTGAAAAGGTTTTTCCTCATGTCCCCTCTAATCCTTCTACCAATCATCTTAAATATGTGCCCCCTGGCAATTGACCTCTCTGCTAGGGGAAACAGGTCCTTCCTGTCTACTCCATCTAGGCCTCTCATAATTTTGTACACCTCAATTAAGTCACCTCTCGGCCTCCTCTGTTTGAAGGAAAACAACCCTAGCTAATCCAATCTTTCCTCATAACTGCAACTTTCAAGCCCTGACAACATTCTTGTAAATCTCCTCTGCACTCTCTCCAGAGCAATTATGTCCTTCCTGTAATATGGCGACCAGAATTGTACACAATACTCTAACTGTGGCCTAACCAACGTTTTCTACAGTTTCAGCATTACATCCCTGCTTTTGTATTCTATACCTCAGTCAATAAAGGAAAGCATTCCATATGCCTTCTTCACCACTATATCTACCTGTCCTGCCACCTTTACGGACCTGTGGACATGCACTCCAAGGTCTCTCACTTCCTCTCAATATCCTCCCGTTTATTGTGTTTTCCCTCACTTTATTTTCCCTCCCCATATGCATTACCTCACACTTCTCCAGATTGAATTCCATTTGCCACTATTCCGCCCACTCAACCAAACCATTGATATCATTCTGGAGTCTACAGCCATCCTCTTCACTATCAATTACACGGCCAATTCTTGTGTCATTAGCAAATTTGCCAATATTGCCTCCCACATTTAAGTCCAAATCATTAATATATACCACAAACAGCAAGGCACCGAACACTGAGCCCTGTGGAACGCCACTGGAAACAACTTTCCATTCACAAAAATATCTGTCGACCATTACCCTTTGCTTCCTGTCACTGAGCCAATTTTGGATCCAACCTGCCACATTCCCCTGTATCCCATGGGCTTTCATTTTACTGACCAGTCTGCCATGTGGGACCTTGTTTAATGCCTTACTAAAATCAATGTAGACCACATCCACTGCACTACCCTCATCAATCCTCCTTGTTACTTCTTCAAAGAATTCAATTAAGTTCGTAAGACATGGCCTTCCCTTGACAATTCCATGCTGACTAACCCTGATTAATCCGTGCCTTTCTAAGTGGCAGTTTATCCTGTCCCTCAAAATTGATTCTAATAATTTACCCAATAAGAACAGAATTAATTACTTGCCTTCTCCTCCCCCTAAAACATTTACCTTGTCCACCTGACCTTCCCCCCGAAGTGCATAAACTTTAAATTATAACCCCTCCCACCATCCCCTACACCAATGATATTACTTTGACCCAGCTCCCAACCACCCTGCACTGAGAAACTTACATTCTCCCCCTCCCTATCAATGTTCCACCTCGGTTCCTCGGATGGGGATCCCGAGGTGTGGGAGTGCCGGCCAGTGGTGTGACGATTGCACTGGGACAGACGGCAGGAACATAAATGTCATTAATTGATTGATTTTAAGTAATTTAAATATTTAAATGGCAGTCCCATTGCCAAGCGACAGCAGGGGTGCCGCCACGAGGCCTCACCGCCGCCGGCAATATCGGGCTGGACTGTCCCAGGTCCACGGCGGTCCTCTCTCGGAGGCGTTTTCAAGGACCGCCCCTCCGCCCCCCCCCCGCTCCACCGGCCATGACCCGACATCGGGAGGTCTGTAAAATGTAGCCTTGTATCTTCTACTGTAATGGAATTATTTCCTTCACTTTACACTTTCCCACACCTGTGCCGTCTATTATAGCAACACTATTCTAACTTGACATGTACATCGTCACAATCTCTCACTAGTTCAGAAACTAATACTGTTCCTCTCTTCATTCAGGATAAGCTGGAAGATGATCAGAGAAAGCAGGCATGGACAGAAGAAGAGGCATTATCCATCCATACCCTTTCTCCATTAGGGAAGGCAGCAATGAAGATTGTGGGCAGGGGGTGCATCAAGTGTATTGCACCTGGCAAGGCTCTGCAGGTGCTTGACCAGCTTCAACTCTTTATCTATTCGTACTGAAATTGCTTTCTAAACATACTCTCCACAGCGAAGTGGTGCAGCCACTCGTGTATCACTAACCGCAAACCCTTGTCTCTCTCTCGCCTTTCCTGGTCAATCACAAGTCATGAAACCAGCTGCAGCAGAGGAAGAGAGTGATAGCCTTCCTGAGCAACCATCATCACTCACCCTTACTCTTGCAAGCACCAGCTCAGAAACTGGTGCCTAATGTAATTTAAAGGATCAATTAGAGGGTTCTGCACTACAAAATTCACCAAGCACATGTGAACAGCAGCAAGGGGGAATAGGATGGCCTTGAAAGTGACTCCCTGGATTGGCTTCATGGTCCTAGCCTATAGAATAAAGCTGATAGTTGTGCATGACTGATATGTCAGTTCATTGGACTGCCTACTAGTGAGCCTGCACATTGTGTAGGAGAACATGGAGCAGTCCAGCTCCAACTTGTGTGCAGTATTTACACAGGGTATGGAAATATTGCAAACAACCATGAAGCATATCATCAACACCGGGCACGCTGCAGCAGGGCCCACAGTGATAGAGTCTTTATGACAGCTCAGAGGTTTGATGGAAGCTAAGAATGTTGCCATCTTAACTCTGGTTTCAAGTATCGCTTTTGTCTTTCAAGGTACATAAAGAGAGCATAGATAAGGGCTTCCGTTGCATCACATCATTTCTGCACTCTCTTCTTCAGAGCAATGGAAGTGTCAAGAAGGCGGCAGTGGACCTGGGTGAAGACTGAGCACAGAGACTGAGAAGTTAAAGCAGGGACAGAGCCTCCAGTGAAATCACCAACGACAAAAGCAACATCGGCAAAACAGCTATAGTGATGTCACAACCAGAGAAGGAGCTGATTTGTGAGTAGCTGGTAAGTGTTTCTAGTTTCTAGTCTAGAACGTAAAGGCATGGCAGAGAACCTCAGCCCCATGGAATGCACATCCTGTGCCATGCGGGAAACCATAGATACTTCTCATGGCCTGAGTGACCTCATGTGCAGGAAGTCTCACCAACTCTGGGTTTCTGAACTTGAGCAGTGGTTGGTGTCACTACGGGGCATCCATGAAGCTGAGAGCTTTGTGGATAGCACAATCTGGATGTGGTCATCCTGCAGAGATGGAATGGGTGACCTTCAAAAGGACAAGGAGGATCAGGCAGGCAGAGCAGGGATCCCAGTTCTGAATACTGGTGAGAGTGATGGTTCGTCTCCAGAGTGCAGGCAGAGTCAAGTCCATGGCACCATGGGTGACTCAGCTATACAGTGAGGGAGGAAGAAGATTGGAAGAGCAATAGTGATAGGGGATTCAATAGTGAGAGAAACAGACAGGCGCTTCTGGGATCACAGACATGACTGCAGGATGGTATGTTGTCTCCCCCTGGTGCCAGCATCAAAGATGTCACTGAGAAGCTACTAGACATTCTGAGGGTGGAGGACCAACAGCCAGAGATTGTGGACCATATCAGCACCAATGACATGGGCAGAAAGAGGGATGAGGTCCTACAGGCAGAATTTAGGGAGCTAGGAGAGAGATTAGAAAGCAGGACCTCAAAGGTAGTAATCTCCAGATTACTCCTGGTGTCACATGCTAGAGAGTACATAAATAGGAAGCTAGAGCTGATGAATGCGTGGCTGAAGAGATGGTGCAGGAAGGATGACTTTAGATTCCTGAGGCATTGGGACTGCTTCTCGGGGAGGTGGGACCTGTGCAAGCTAGACGGTTTGAACCTCAACAGGGCTGGGACCAATATCCTCTCGGGGGTTTTACTTGTGCTGTTGGGAATGGTTTAAACTAGCTTGGCAGGTGGATGGGAACCTGAGAGTGGATTCAGAAGGGATAAAAGAAAAGCTGGAAATGGAAGGCAGAAAATAAGTAAACGTTCAGAAGGCAGAGGAAACAAAGGCTAGAAAACAGATAACAAGGGAGTTTGGCAGTGCTAAATGGCATATATTTCAATGCAAGAAGTCTAGTGAATAAGGCAGATGAGCTGAGAGCACAGATCGATACATGTGAGTAGATATTATAGCTATTCCTGAGCCATGGCTGAAAGAAGGGCCGGAATGGCAGCTCAATATTCCTGGTTACAAGGTTTTTCGACAAGATAGAGTGGGGGATAAAAAAGGAGGCGGGAGTTTAAAGAAACAATTAAAGCTGTGAGGGGGGATGATATGGTAAAAGGATCATCAAATTAGGCCATATAGGTTGACCTGAAGAACAAATAAGGGAGAATCTCATTACGGGGGGTGTACTATAGACCCCGAAACAGTCAGAGGGAGATAGAAGAACAAATGTGTCGGCAAATCTCTGAGAAGTGCAAAAACAATAGGGCAGCAATAGGATTCAACTGCCCTAATATTAACTGGGATAGAATTAGTGTGAAAGACACAGAGGGAGCAGAATTCTTAAAATGCATTTAGGAGAACTTTTTTAGCCCAACATGAATTGGGATGGTTCTGGACTTAGTTTTAAGGAAGGAAGTTGAGCAAGTGGAAGGGGTATTGCTTGGGGAGCACTTTGGTGAACGTGATCATAATTCAGTTAGATTTAGTGTTGGTATGGAAAAGGACAAAGGTAGATCAGGAATAAAAGTTCTCAATTGGGGAAAAGCTAATTTTACTAAGCTGAGATGTGTTTCAGTTCTGATGAAAGGTCACAGACCTGAAACGTTAACTCTGCTTCTCTCTCCACAGATGCTGTCTGACCTGCTGAGTATTTCCAGCACTTTCTCTTTTTATAAGGGATAGTGAAGGTTCAGAACCAGTAAGGTCCTTAAAGAAAAAGGGTGGGGCTAACAAATCCTGAGCTCCCTGGATGTCAAGGGGGCTTAAAGGAGAGGATAAAGAAAAAAAGGGATATTTATGACAGATACTGAGGGCTCAATATTGCAGAAAGCCTAGAAGAGTATAAGAAGTGTAGGGATGAAATTAAAAGGAAAAAGGAAATTAGGAAAACAAAGGGAGGGTATGAAAAAATATTATGAAGTAAAATCAAGGAACACCTGACATTTTTTTATAAATACATAAAGGGAAAGAGGATAACTAAAGAAAGAGTAGGGCATATTAGGGACCATAAGAGTAACCTGCGTATGGAGGCAGATGATGTTGATATGGTCCTTAATGAATATTTTGCAGCTGTTTTCACAAAAGAGAGGACAATACAGACATTGCAATCAAGGAGGAGGAGTGTGAAAGATTAGATGAAATTAACATAGTGAGAAAGGAAGTATTAAGGGCTTTGGCATTTTTGAAAGTGAATAAATCCGCAGGCCCGGATGAAATGTATCTGAGGCTGTTAAGGAAAGTAAGAGAAGAAATAGTGGAGGATCTGACCATCATTGTCCAATCCTCTTTGACTACAGATGTAGTACCAGAGGGCTGGAGAGCTGGTAACTTTGTACCATTGTTTAAAAAGGGATAAACCGAGTAATTAAAGGCTATTCAGCTAAACCTTGGTGGTGGGAAAATTATTGGAAAAATTCTGAGGAACAGGATAAATCTTCATTTAGAAAGACATGGATCAATCAAAGACAGTCAGTATGGATTTGTTAAGGGAATGTTGTGTCTGACTAACATGATTGAATTTTTTGGGGAGGTAACATGGAGGGTTGATGAGGGACGTGCATTTGATGCAGTCTATATGGATTTTAGCAAGGCTTTTGATAAGGTCCCACATGGCAGACTGGACACAAAAGTAAAAGCCCATGAGATCCAAGGCAAAGTAGCAAGTTGGATCCAAATTTGGCTCTGTGGCATGAAGCAAAGGGTATTGGCCAATGGGTGTTTTTGTGACTGGAAGGCTATTTCCAGTGGGGTTCTATAGGGCTCAGTACTAGGTCCCTTGCTTTTTGTGATATATAGCAATGATTTGGATGTGAATGTCGGGAATATGATTAAGAAGTTTACAGAGGATACAAAAATTGGCCATGAGGTTGATAATGAAGAAGAAAGCTGTAGACTGCAGGAATATATCAATGGACTAGTCAGGTGCGCAAAACAGTGGCAAATAGAGTTCAATCTGGAGAAATGTGAGGTAATGCATTTGGGGAAGACTCACAAGGCAAGGGAATACTCAATAAATGGTATCGTACTGAAAAGGGGACCTTGGACTGCATGTTCACAGATCCCTGAAGGTTGCTAGACAGGTAGATAAGATGGTCAAGAAGGCATATGGGGTACTTGCCTTTATTAGCCAAGGCATAGAATATAAGAGCTGGGAGGTTTTGCTGGAGCTGTATAAAACACGAGTTAGGCCACAGCTGGAGTACTGCATGCAGTTCTGGTCACTGTACTGTAGGAAAGATATGATTGCATTAGAGACATTACAGAGAAGATTTATGAGGATGTTGCCTGCACTGGAGAATTTTAGTTGTGAGCAAAGATTGGTTAGGCTAGGATTGTTTACTTTGAAACAGAGGAGGCTGAGGGGGAGACCTGATTAAAGTGTATAAAATTATGAGGAGTCTAGTTAGAGTGGATAGGAAGGCCCCATTCCCCTTGGTTGAGGGTTCCATAACCAGGGGACATAAATTTAGGTTAAAAAATTGGAAGTTTATCGGGGATTTGAGGGGAAATCTTTTTCACCCAGAAGGTGTTGGGAATCTGGAACTCACTGCCTGAAAGGGTGGTAGAGGCAGAAACCTCATAGCATTTAAAAAGTACTTGGATATGCATTTGAAGTGCCGTAACCTACAAAGCTATGGACCAAGAGCTGGAAAGTGGGTGGCTAGTTGTCGGCTGGCGCAGACCCACAATGGGTTGAATGCCTCCTTCTGTGTGCAAATTTCTAAGATTCTATGATTCTATGACTCATGTCTATGACACTGGTTTTGACGTAATTGGAGAGGCAGATGCTGTTGTCTCTCAGGATGACAGCATGTCTGCCTCTAAATCAGTGGCTGTGCTGGTACCAGACTGCCAGCTTAGGCAGACTAGCCCAGCTGCTGCTGTCTGCAGCTAGACCCTCTAAGGCCAGAGTTTCTTGCGATCACCCACCTCAGCAATGTAAAGTACTCTCATTGGAAGTTCTGTAGCCTTCCAGCTCCCACGCTGTTGTCACTAAGCAAGATCTCATAGGAGCACCAGAATAGTAAACGAGAATGGAAGATAGGCGCCAGGGATTTGCATAAATGAAGGATCCTTATATTAATATTTTAATGAAGGCCCTTATTGCTTACAGCAGCCATCAAAACTAATTAAAAATAGCGTGATCCATTATGATAGTGAACACATTTTCACGGTATAGGAGATCTGACCTGAACTTAGTTTCCCCAGAAAATAGGGAAAATAATGTTACATTTCTCCCCACTATGTGAACAATAATGTAAACAATAAAAGGCTTTATACTTGGTCTTTTGGCAGGAACAATATTACTGCACCTAGTTGTTGTCGAGTCACCCAAAAATCTCCAACATTTGGAATCATTGGGCAGAATTTTAACTGCTAAGGGGAGGTGGTTCATGTGGGGGGTTAAATTGCCAAAAGGTTGTATCAGGTTGGGAATCTGACATTATCTCACCCAATCCTGGTTTGATCTGGGTGGATTTGCAAGCGAGCAGGGAACCCCCGTGCAGTTGTTGGGTAAGTAATTAAAATATTCAAATAGGTAATTAAGTTTCACTTTTACCCTGCATTCTGGCTTTAACAGCCAGCGCACGGACTCCCCGAGTTCTCTCTGAACATCGCCAGGGTCCATGAGGTGAGTGCACAGCGGAGAGTGATTGTTAATGAAAATTGACAAACTTGAAAAACTGAAATCTCTAAGCTTGTGGTCAGCCACAGTGAAAAGCTTGTACTTGCAGAATAACTTCTGACTGCCTGAAATCACTACATTGTCTATTTCAGCTTTTTACAGTTACTGTGAAGTGCCATGGAGTATACTCATCATGATCTCAATCTCCATGCTGTCTGCCTTTACTGCAGCATGAGAGCAACTTATGCAGCAGTAGGCCGGGCCACTGAGGAGGAATAGCAAGGGAGCAACACACCAGCAGCAATAGCAACTGCCTTCTCTGCAGCCACATGCTACTCAACAGGACAGAGGGGATAGACACAGAACTCCAGCTCAAAGGAGGCAATGCCTGCATCACAGAGTATACAGACAGAGGATCAGCTTCCTCGACATGACGGAGCAACAGTGCCTCAGGCTTTTGTTGCAGGTTGTTGCTGACATCTGCAACCTCCTAGAACAAGGCCTCCTTCCAAGAAGACCAGGTGGCCATGCATTGCCAGTGGCCGTCAAGGCCACCACAGCACTGAATTTCTTTGCCTCCAGCTTCTTCCAGGGATCAGTTAATGACATGTCCAGCATCGCACAATCTGCTGCACGTAAATGCATCATCCAGGTGACTGATGCCTTGTTTTCTAAGGCCACCAATCATGTGCACTTTGTCACAGATAAGTCCAGTCAAACACAGAGAGCTGCCAGTTTTGCTGCAGTGGCTGAGTTCCCACAAATGCAGGAAAGCATTGGCTGCACACTTGGGCAGTTAAGGCACCTTTAGATCAGCCAGAAGTATTTATCAATCAGAAGGGATTTCACTCACTCCATGTTCAGATAGTTGATCACCAGAAGGTGATCATGCACATCTGTACGAGATATCCAGACAGCTGCCATGGCTCATTCATTCTGCAGAAGTCACAACTCCCACAGGTTTTCTCTCCTTCACAAACTGTTAGCGGCTGGCTCCTTGGAGACAAGGGCTACCCTCTGAATACGTGGCTCATAACTCCTGTGCGGAACCCTACATGTGAACCAGAGGAGCAATACAATATGAGCTACATCACCATGAGGCCATTGGGTTGCTCAAGATACGGTTGTGTCTGGACAGATCTGGAGGCGCCCTTCAATATGCCCCATCAAGGGTCTCCAGGATTGTTGTGGTCTGCTTTGCCCTTCATGCTGCCAAGAGGAGTGGAGCTGGTGCAAGAGGAAGGTGCAGAACAGCTGGCATCCTTCAAGCAGGAGCAAGGAGGAGAGGAGGAGGCGGAGCCAGTTGTGGCTATGGTGCCTGCAAAACATGCCTGACAGCCACCGAAACCAGGCACGCTTCACTTAATATGCATTCAGGAGGGCATCTGAGAGTGTCATCAGAAACTCTGAGCACCTGCCCCACCACCACTCCCACCACCCCTTCCCCACCCCCACTCCACAAGATACACCTCATTCCAACAGTCAGCTATCACATTCACACACTTTTCTCCTCATAAAGGCTGATCATAGCATTTCATTTTATTCATTCATGGGATGTGGGAGTCGCTGGCTGGGCCAGTATTTATTGCCCATCCCTAATTTCTCTTGAGAAGGTGATGGTGAGCTGCCTTCTTGAACCGCTGCAGTCCTTGGGGTGTAGGTATGCCCACAGTGCTGTTAGGAATGGAGTTCCAGGATGTTGAAACAGTGACAGTGAAGGAACAGTGATATAGTTCCAAGTCAGAATAGTGTGTGGCTTGGAGGGGAACTTTCAGGTGGTGGTGTTCCCATGCAACTCCTTGTCCTTCTAGGTGGTAGGGGTCATAGGTTTGGAAGGTGCTGTCGAAGGAGCCTAGGTGCATTGCTGCAGTGCATCTTGCAGATGGTATACACTGCTGCCATTGTGTGGCGGTGGTGAAGGGAGTGAATGTTGAAAGTGGAGATGGGGTGCCAATCAAGCGGGCTGCTTTGTCCTGGATGGTGTCGAGCTTCTTGAGTGCTGTTGGAGGTGCACCCATCCAGGCAAGTGGAGAGTATTCCATCACACTCCTGACTTGTGCCTTGTAGATGGTGGGTTCTTATATCAATGATAATCCAGCTGTAATGATGTTTATTTCAAATGTAATGATGTTTATTTCAGTGAAACAAAGACTTTATTGGAACTCCTCAATCTCATGGTCTCCACTTTATTGCATCCCCCAGTCACCCTGGACAGTAGCCTTCAGATGTCCTAGGCTCAACCATCTTCAGCTGCTTCATCGATGAACTTCCTTCAATCAAAAGGTCAGAAGTGGGGATGTTCACTGATGATTGCACAATGTTCAGCACCATTCACGACTCCTCAGATACTGAAGCAGTCTGTGTAGAAATGCAGCAAGACCTGAACAATATCCAGGCTTGGGCTGATAAGTGGCAAGTAACATTCGCACCACACAAGTGCCAGGCAATGACTATCCCAGATAAGAGAGAACCTAACCATTCCCCTTGACATTCAATGGCATTGGGGAGTCAGGAGGTGAGTTACTTGCTGCAGGATCTCTAGCCTCTGACCTGCTCTTGTAGCCATGGTATTTATATGGCCACTCCAGTTCAGTTTCTGGTCAATAGTAAGCCCCAGGATGTTGATAGTGGGGGATTCAACGATTGTAATGCCATTAGTCTCTGGGACACCCCCATCTCTCCATCGCCGATACCTATTTTGTGTGCCAACCTACTGATCTTCAGGGCGTCCTCCTCCAATGCAGTCAGGGTGCAGCTCTAGCCCCAGTTCTGTGCCTCTTCCTGGAGTTGTACACTCTCTCTTCTCCTGTAATGAGAGAAGGCAGAGAGTTATGCATGTGAGAGTGGAATGACACATTTGTAGTGGATGACTGTGAGGGATGGGTGTGAGAGGCAACAGGGTGAGTGTGAGTGTTGTCTGTTAATATGATGATTTGAGTCACCTCCAGCATAACCTCCAGGGAAGATTCAGAGAACCAGGGGTTCCCAGGTCTTCTTTCCATTCTCCTCCTTTCTGAATGCTTCACAGGCAAGATTTCCTGCAGCCATTCAGATCCGCCTTGAGGTCCCTCTAAGTGCAGCGTCTTGGTTGACAAACTGCGGGTCATCATCACGCCTGCACTCTCTAATTGGTCAGGAAACCCAGAAATGGCATGCTAATGTTGTGGCTGAGTTAAACAGTCATAACAAAGCCCACGCCACCAACAATTGGGTTCACAACCCACTGCTGCATCTCCTCTCCGGCCTCCCACCCACACCTCCCATGAGCGGGTCAACATACGGGATCCTGGGCTTTATAAATAGAGACATAGAGTAACAAAAACAAGTAAGTTATGATAAACCTTTATCAAGTACTTGTCAGCCTCAACTGGAGCATTGTGTCCAATTCTAGGCATCATACTTTAGGAAGGATGTGAAGGCTTTAGAGAGGGTGCAGAAAAAATTTATGAGAATGGTTTCATGGATGAGGGAATTTAATTACATGGATAGATTGGAGAAGCTGGGACTGTTCTCCAGAGATGAGAAGGTTGAGAGAAGATTTGATAGAAGTGTTCAAAATCATGAGGGATCTAGATGGAGTGGATACAAAGAAATTGTTCCCATTGGCAGAAGAGTTAAGAACCAGGGGATCACGATTCAAGGTGATTGGCAAAAGAATCAACGGCGACATGAGAAAAAAACTTTTTTATGCAGTAAGTAGTGAGGACATGGAATGCACTGCTCCAGAGTGTGGTGGAGGCAGGTTCAATCATGATTTTCAAAGGGAATTGAATCAAATGAAGCTTTATGGGTAGAGTTTAGGAATAAAAAATGGACAGCCGCATTGCTAGGTGTTTATTATAGACCCCCAGATCATCAGCGGGAAATTGAGGAGCAAATATGTGCGCAATTTGCAGAGGTATGTAAAAATAATAGGGTAATTATATTAGGTGATTTCAACTTTCCCAACATTAATTGGGATAGTCATCGTATTAAGGGCTTAGATGGAGTGGAGTTCTTAAAATGTATACAGGAGAACTTTTTAGTTCAATGTGCAGAGGGTCCAACAAGGGAGGGTGCAGTGCTGGACCTAATTCTGGGGAATGAAGCCAGACAGGTGGTTGATGTGTTGGTGGGGGGGCATTTTGGTGATAGTGACCACAACATGGTACAATTTAAGCTTGTTATGGAGAAAGAAATAGACAAGTTGCAAAAAAAGGTTTTGGATTGGGGGAGAGCGAATTTTAGTAAAATAAGGTAGGATCTGGCCAAGGTAGACTGGAAAGAGTTACTTGTCGGGAAATCTACAGAAGAGCAGTGGGGGGCATTCAAAAAGGAAATGTGGAGGGTACAGGCCCAACATGTTCCCTCCAGGGTAATAGGTAGGGGCAACAAGCCCAGAGAACCATGGATGACCAGAAACATTCAGGGTACGATGAGAAGGAAAAGAGAGGCTTTTAGCAAATACAAGGAGAGCAAATCAATGGAAGCATTAGTGGAGGACAGAAAGTGTAGGATGGAGCTTAAGAAAGCAATTAGCAGAGCAAAGAGGGGATATGAGAAAGCTCTGGCTGGTAAAAGTAGGGAAAATCCCAAGATATTCTATAAGTATATCAATGGGAAGAGGATAACCAGGGAAAGAGTAGGACCCATTAGGGACCAAGGGGGAAATTTGTGGGTGGAGCCAGAGGACATTGGTAGGGTATTGAACGAATACTTCACATCTGTCTTCACCCAAGAGAAAGAGGATGTAGATATGGAACTTAGAGAGAGAGACTGTGAGGTTCTTGAGCAAATTGTCATAGGGAGTGACAAGGTATCGGAGGTTTTGGAAGGCTTAAAAGTGGACAAATCTCCAGGTCCAGACGATTTGTGTCCCAGAATGCTGTGGGAGGCGAGGGTGGAGATTGCAGGGCTCTGACCCTAATTTTTAATTCCTCTCTGGCCACGGGGGAGGTGCCAGAGGACTGGAGAACAGCTAATATGGTCCCACTATTTACGAAAGGTTGTAGAGATAAGCCAGGGAACGACAGGCCAGTGAGTCTCACATCAGTGGTAGGGAAACTATTGGAGAAAATTCTGAAGGAGAGAATCTATCACCACTTGGAGAGGCAAAATTTGATTAGGAACAGTCAGCATGGCTTTGTCAGAGGGAGGTGATGCCTAACAAATTTGATTGAATTTTTTGAGCATGTGACCAGGTGTGTAGATGAGGGTAGTGCAGTTGATGTAGTTTACATGGATTTCAGCAAAGCCTTTGACAAGGTCCCACATGGGAGACTTATTAAGAAAGCAAATGCACATGGGATACAAGGTAACTTGATAAGGTGGATTCAAAATTGGCTTCGCTGTAGGAGACAGAGAGTGATGACAGACGGCTGTTTTAGTGACTGGAAGCCAGTGTCCAGTGGCGTACCACAGGGATCTGTGCTGGGTCCCCTATTGTTTGTCATTTATATAAATGACATAGATGACTATGTGGGCGGTAGGATCAGTAACTTCGTGGATGACACAAAGATTGGCCGAGTGGTTAACAGTGAGGTGGAGTGTCTTAGGTAACAGGAAGATATAGACGGGATGGTCAAATGGGCAGAAAAGTGGCAGATGGAATTTAAACCTGAAAAGTGTGAAGTGATACACTTTGGAAGGAATAATGTGACACGGAAGTATTCAATGAATGGCCTGACACTGGGAAATTCCGAGGAACAAAGGGACCTTGGCGTGTTTGTCCATAGATCTCTGAAGGCAGAAGGGCAGGTTAATAGGGTGGTGAAAAAGGCATATGGGACACTTGCCTTTATCAATCGAGGCTTAGATTACAAAAGCAGGGAGGTCATGTTGGAGTTGTACAGAACTTTGGTAAGACCACAGCTGGAGTACTGCGTGCAATTCTGGTCGCCACATTATCGGAAGGATGTGATTGGACTGGAGGGGGTGCAGAGGCGATTCACCAGGATGTTGCCTGGGATGGAACATTTAAGCTATGAAGAGAGGTTAGATAGGCTTGGGTTGTTTTCACTGGAGCAGAGAAGACTGAGGGGTGACCTGATCGAGATGTACAAGATTATGAGGGGCATGGACAGGGTGGATAGGGAGCAGTTGTTCCCCTTAGTTGAAAGGTCAGTTACGAGGGGTCACAAGTTTAAGGTGAGGGGTGGGAGGTTTAAGGGGGATTTGAGGAAGAACTTTTTTACCCAGAGGGTGGTGACGGTCTGGAATGCCCTGCCTGGGAGGGTGGTAGAGGCAGGTTGCCTCACATCCTTTAAAAAGTACCTGGATGAGCAGTTGGCACATCATAACATTCAAGGCTATGGGCCAAGTGCTGGCAAATGGGATTAGGTAGACAGGTCAGGTGTCTTTAATACATCGGTGCAGACTCGATGGGCCGAAGGGCCTCTTCTGCACTGTATTATTCTGTGATTCTGTGAATTGGATAAGCACCTGAATATAAAAAAAAATTGCAGAGCTACGGGAAAAAGGCAGGGCAGTGGGACAAGCTGAGTTCCTCTTGCAAAGAACTGGCATGGACAAGAAGGGCCAAATGGCCTCCATCTGTGCTGTAACCATTCTATGATTCCATGATGAAAGTTCTGCCTAATGTGTTTCAATTAATATCAGTGGTAACCTGACCTATTTAATAGGAAATCAATAGAAAAAATTCAAGCATCTTGTTCTAAAAACTGGAAATGAGACATTTTATGTGTTTAGACAAATATGGCTTACACTTGTATCAATTTTGATATAACTTTATATCCATACTCAAGTGCAGGAGGTTTTCTAACTATTCTTGTAATCCAGAAATGTTTGTTTGACTGACAACAGAATGGCTGTGTATTAAAATGGCTGAAGAATACAAACCACATGTTTTGAAGCTCCATAGTCTTTTTTTACTTTATTATGAACTTAATAACAAACACAATATGTTGTCAGAATGGAAATAACTTGCTCTATCAGAATATTTTCAAAGGTACAGCAGAGAGAACACTTAAAGGCAAGGAAGAAGTTTCCTCTAGTAACCTGATAAGTACTCACAAGTGATGAACTGCAGATCATATACAATTTTTGCTTGACTGTATTCTGCTCTGTGTTACTGCATCAACCACAAAGTTCAGAAAACCTATTATTAAAAGTTTACCATTCTCAGCAAAACTGGAGATGATAGGTACTCTAACCAAGAATTGGAAAACCTTTACAGGAATGTGAAAAAGTACAAATTTACATCACATCTGATTATGCAGTCAAGACATCAAAGCTTCATGCAAAGAGAAACACTGGAAATATTTAATAGTCCAGTTTAAGGCAGATGAAGACAACACTGATATGGAAGTTCTTCTTAGCAAACTGCACCCATTCTGTCTTGGAGAAACCAAGCAACAATATAGAGCTAATTTTAACCCCTCTGATTGGTGTAAACAAAGTGGTAGTGGCCTGAAAATACCATCTGGTCACTTACTATCTCAGTTGTACTATGACTGCGGTCATCACATCCTGAGAAAGATGGCAAGAGCACTCATGTGTTTAAGTTGGGAGGTTATTTACATAGGATGACATACAGGGTTGTCCAACATATGGCCCACAGGCCAGGATCCGGCCCGGCAAAGGTTTCCATGCAGCCTGCGAATGTATTTCAGAGATGAGAAATTCCCCACTAGCTTCTTCTTTTAGACCAGCTTTTTTTTAAAAAATCAAGAAAACATTGGGAGCAGAGCCCAGCATCTTCCCACCACCATGGCATATTAGCAGCGGCAGGGACCTATGTGCTACAGCCACCAACTGGGTGCCCAATTGTGGTAATTAAGTGCCACCACCTGCCTCTGCCAGCATTTTACTAGCATTGGGAGGGGCTGCCACCACATGGTGAGATCGGCAGGTATATCCTAGCAGCCTCCCAGGGGGAACCCTCCTTTATGGCCGCTCCATAGCCCATGGAGGTACCTCCTGGTGGCAATGGCTGCCCCGCCGCTACAGCGCTGCTGCTTGAACATGCACCCCCCCCCCCCCACCCCCCAACAATACCCCCAATTTCCAGGGCCTACCTACCTGGCTCCAGCTTGTTTATTGTCATAGAGAGATACTGCACTGAAACAGGCCCCTCAGCCCATTGAGTCTGTGTTGACCAACAACCACCCATTTATACTGATCCTACATTGATCCCATATTCCTTACCACATCCCCACTATTCTCCTACCACCTACCTACACTAGGGGCAATTTACAATGGCCAATTTACCTATCAACCTGCAAGTCTTTGGCTGTGGGAGGAAACCAGAGCTCCCGGTGGAAACGCACGCGGTCACAGGGAGAACTTGCAAACTCCGCACAGGTAGTACCCAGAACTGAACCTGGGTCGCTGGAGTTGTGTGGCTATGGTGCTAACCACTGCGCCACTGTGCCACCCCGAATGAGAAGTGTTAGAAAAAACTTACTTGCCTTCGAGGGTGCCTCATCATGGAGGTGCCCTCTACTTCATCTTGCGGCCTCAGCAGTGATCATCTCTTTTCGTGATTGGGCCGGCAGCTCTGGGAGATGGGCCGCCTCCTCAGTTGGACGGCTGTCCTGGCAGCAGCCTCTTAATTGACCGCCGCTGGTAAAATGCTGCCACTAGGGCCCCGTTGCCCGCCTTTGTGGGATTGGTTCTTGCTTTCGGCCCTGGCGGGGGGGCTTGTTCCCTGGTGATAAAATTCAGCTCATTCTCTCTGTATCCACTCTGTCAAAACCTTTCATAATTTTAAAGACTTCTATTAGGTCACCCCTAAGTTTTTTTCAAAGAAAAGAGACCCATCTTTTCCTGATTATGTATACCCTCGCATTTCCAGTATCATCCTTGTAAATATTCTCTGTACCTCTCCAATGCCTCGATATCCTTTTTATAATACAGCAACCAGAACTGCATACAGTACTCTAAATGTGGTCTAACCAAGGTTTAATACAGGTTTAACATAACTTCCGAGGTTTAGAAAGAGGTTCTGCAGGCACTGGCCCTGTCCAACAGGTTACGATGTACTCGCTACCCATGAGGATAAGGAGAAAGACTGCAGGAGAGCAGCCACAATGCAAACCATGGCACCGTGGCTCAGAAGGTTGTCCAAGGTGGGAAAGAGCAGAATAGAAATGTAGTAGTAATAGGGGACTCTATAGTTAGGGGGATAGATAACATCCTCTGCAGCCAAGAATGAGAAATCCGAAGGGTGTGTTGCCTACCTGGTGCCAGGGTAAGGACTATCTCACAGTGGCTGGAGAGGAACCCGCAAAGGAAGGGGGTAAATCCAGTTGTTATGGTCCATGTTGGAACAAAAAACATAGGTAGTAACAGAGAGGAGCTTCTGCTGAAAGAGTATCAGGAGTTAGGCTCTAAATTAAAAAGCAGGACTTCGAGGGTAATATTGCCCGAGTCACATGAAAATTGGCATAGGAGTCAAAAGATCAGGAACCATCTCTATGACAGAGAGAGAGATCCTATGTCCATGTGGGAGCCATTGATTAGGAAAAACCTGATGATCTATTCAAGAAGTTTACGAGATTAGGAAGTTGCCATTGGAGCAGGAATTTACTTCTTTAGAACAGTAATAGAACAGGGAGTTTAACACTTGGGTAATGGGATGATGTCAGGAAGATGGTTTCCATTTTATGAGGCGTATGCACAAGTTCTGGGAAAATAACAGCTATTCTGCAAGGATGGGTTACATCTGACGAGGAAGGGAATGACTAAAGTGGCAAAATGTATAAATAGGGAAGTGAAGGATCATTTAGACTAGAAAAAAATGGGGCTGTGAAAATTAAAACAATTAGCAAGTAGAGAAAGTTGTCCTAGATAAAGTAAATATACTGATTTTTTTAAAAAAGCAAATAGAACAGCATGGAGAAAGAATAAAGATAGTCGGGAAGGAGAATCCAATCAGTAAGCAAGAAAAAGACTGGAAGGGGTAGAAAGTCCATCTGGGCCAGTTTAGGGTTCTACTGAAAGGGAGTTGTGAATTAGGCTAGTGATCTGTCTATGTAAAAAGGGACTTGGTTATGGAAATTACCCAGAGCAGGATCTACTGGTTGTAAAGCAGTAGAAGAAATCTGTTGCATGGAAGAGAAGAACAACAGAAACTTGGCTGTTTACTGAGCAGGAGTGCAAAACAAACCAAGTAAGACGCAATATATTTTAGGAGAGACCAAATACCATGTATGGTGAAAGAAT
The DNA here is from genome assembly GCF_036365525.1 of Heterodontus francisci. Lineage (NCBI taxonomy): Eukaryota > Metazoa > Chordata > Chondrichthyes > Heterodontiformes > Heterodontidae > Heterodontus > Heterodontus francisci. Next base: position 83,216,518 of record NC_090376.1, read on the forward strand.
GGTGAAGTAGGGAATACATCTTAGACAAACTGAGCTTAAAAGAGGTTCAGAGTCAATATGGTTAGAAAATGGATCGTTGCACTAATGGGTTGTACTGCAGGCATGGAAATGGAAGATAAATCAGAAGACATATCAAGGAGATGAGTAGGAATTATACCATTACTGTTCTTGGAGATTTTAATTATTTGCACAATGATTGGGGCAGGCAAGGAGAAAATGGGAATAGAACTCTTAAAATGTGTACAGGATTATTTCCTCAGGCACTATAGTAACAGACCTACAAAGAGAGGAGGTGTTGCCAGATCTGGTTATGATTAATGAAATAGATCAGGTAATTGAGTTAAATGTGGGTGAGCATCTCAGGAATAATGATTATATATGAAATGATTTAAGATGTAATAAGAAAATAAGAAAAGTCCTTACAAAAAGGAGATTGCCAAGTTGCAGAATGTCACCTTTTTTTAAAAAATGCAATAAGTAAAATACTATTACAAGTTTCAGAATGCTGTGTGTTAGAAACAAACTTTATTTAGAGATACAGCACTGAAACAGGCCCTTCAGCCCACCGAGTCTGTGCTGACCATCAACCACCCATTTATACTAATCCTACATTAATCCCATTACCCTCTCACATCCCCACCTTCCCTCAATTCCCCTACCTATACTAGGGGCAATTTATAATGGCCAATTTACCTATCAACCTGCAAGTCTTTGGCTGTGGGAGGAAACCGGAGCACCCGATGAAAACCCACACGGTCATAGGGAGAACTTGCAAACTCCACACAGGCAATACCCAGAATCGAACCTGGGTCGCTGGAGCTGTGAGGCTGTAGTGCTAGCCACTGCGCCACTGTACCGCCCCAACTGAAATGGAAAAAAATGGTATATGGGGCCTAGAGATATGATTTAAAAATAAGAGAAAACATGAGAAAATAGGAAAGAGGTTGAAAAGGGGCAAGAATTGCAAGGTATGTATACAAGGAGAGAATCTCAAAAAATTGAACAACACAGCATTCTACAAATATTAGCAAAATAAATTGTAAAATATAAAGTAGGAACCTTCAGAGGATAGGATACTGCAGTGATAAAGGACAAGCAGAAATTGATATGGTTTTTTTTGCTTGTTAATAGGATGTAAGCATTGCTGGCAAGGCCAGCGTTTGCTGCTGTTGAGAAGGTGGTGGTGAACCAACATCTTAAACCACTGCAGTCCATCTGGTGTAGGTACATCAAAAGTGCTGTTAGGGAGGGAGTTCCAAAAATTTGACCCAATGACAGTGAAGGAACAGCGATGTAGTTCCAAGTCAGGATGGTGGGTGACTTGGAGGGGAACATGCAGGTGATGATGTTACCATACATCTGTTGCCCTTGTCTTTCTAGGTGGTAGAGGTCATGGATGTGGAAGGTGCTGTTGAAGGAGCCTTGGTGCTTTGCTGCAGTGCATCTTGTAGATGGTACACACTGCTGCCACTGTGCACAGGTGTTGGAGGGAGTGAATGTTTGTGGATGAGGTGCCAATCAAGCAGACTGTTTTGTTCTGGAATATGTCGAGCTTCTTGAGTGGTGTTGGAGCTGCACCCATCCAGGCAAGTGGAGAGTATTTCATAACACTCTTGACTTGTGCTTTGTCGATGATGGACAGGATTTGGGGAGTCAGGAGGTGAATTACTCACTGCAGAATTCCAAGCCTCTGACCTGCTCTTGTCACCACAGTATTTATGTGGCTGGTCTAGTTAAGTTTCTGGTCAATGGTAAGCCCCAGGATGTTGATGGTGGGGGATTCAGCAATGGTATGCCATTAAACATCAAGGAAAGATGGTTAGATTCTCTCTTGTTGGAGATGGTTATTGCCTGTCAGTTGTGTGGCATGAGAATTATTTGCCACTTATCAGCCTAAGCCTGAATGTTGACCAAGGCATGGACTGCTTCAATTTCTGAAGGGTTATGAATGGTGCTGAACATTGTGCCATCATCAGTGAACATCCCCACTTCTGACCTTATGTAAGACCCCTCTCTGGTCTAAGGTTTCTTGTCTTTACTCTTGATATCAATGGCACACAACAATTGTTTCACTAAATGTGATACACCTTTATTAAATCTCTAAGCAATAGTACATACTTACAATGATGCTGGTTCCTTAGGAATCATGCGAGCTAGGGTCTGTCTCAGGTGGTCAGTCCTTCAACAGATCTCCAGGCGTGACTTTGGAATGGCTGACCAGGCCACTCTACTGACTGCAGAAACAATATCCTTGAGGGTTGTTGCTTTATGCACCTTCCTGACCCTGGTCCTTGGCATATCAGGTAATGTTTTGAAGTGGGCTATCCGATTGGGTTTCAGTGTCTTATCAGTCCACCTTGGCTATGCAAGACTACCTTTATGTGGTCATATCCTGCTCTCAGCAAGGGGAGTTCTTAGGTGCATACCACCCATGGATATGATAGCTGCATCTTGATAAGACAAGGAAACCATTCACACATATTTCAAAAGGCCATTGTCCCTGAGTGTGGTTGTAGACAGGCTGTTTGATGTTGTAACAGCCCAGGCTATCCCTGGGGTATGTGGCATGATCTGCTTCATCTGTCTGTGTGTGTATCTTTGGGGGCCCTAGTTCACTTACATTGTCTTTTTTTTAAAAGTCCAATTTTAACCCCAGCAAATGATGTCTTCAGTCAGAATTCTTCTCCCTTCATCCCGATGTCCTTCGCCTCCATCTTCTTACCACCATGAGACAACCTCTGCCCACAGGATTCCACCACAACCAGTTAACATTCATTAATATTAAAGAAATAAAAGAACGGTTTACATGATTAAGACTGATTAATACGACTGTGTGTGTGGGCAGGTGGGAACGTGTGTGTGTGGGCGGGGTGGGTGGGGGATGTCAATTAAAATAATGGATATCATTTGCCTCCACCAATCCTGCTTCCTTCCTGGCATGCCCCTGTATTAACCTGAACTATTGAGCAGGACACTGGCAAAAAGGAAGTGGGATCCTATTTTAAGTTTGCAGACCCAGTCCGATGATGTCATCAGGGCCCAAACTGTCATTTCAATCAGTGGCCTGAGCATCGGGGAAGGGGAGGTGGTGAAGAGAGGCAGGCTGGCTGCCAAGTGGGAGGTGGTCAAACAATATTCTATAATATAACCTAGAAAAATAGGATATGAAAATAAATTAGCAGGAAATATAAAAGCAGTTTGTAAGAACTTCTGTAAGTATGTAAAAAGGAAGAGAACAGCAAAAGTAAACTTTGGTCATTCTGATGAAAGATCACAGACCTGAAACGTTAAACTCTGCTTCTCTTTCCACTGATGCTGCCAGACCTGCTGAGTATTTCCAGCACTTCCTGTTTTTATTTCAGATTTCCAGCATCTGCAATATTTTGCTTTTATTTTGGTTCCTTAGAGATTGAGATGGAAGAACTTATAATGGGAATAAGAAAACAAATATTCTCTATCTGTCGTCACAGTAGAACACACAAAAAGCATACCAAAAATAGTGGGGAACCAAAGAGCTAATGTTACAGACAGAATTGAGAAAGAACTGAAGCCCCAGTTCTTTTCCCTTAACTGTCCCTAATCAGTGTGTTTTTGACAAGGAGGATGTGTATGTTTCTTAACCCCTGACTGTACGGCCAATTTGAATAACCAACAGTATACTTTTTAGGGGTTTAAATAAATAGGATTATTTTTATTCACATGTTCACCCTGAAATCTGATGCTACATTACTCAATGTTTTGAAAGGAAGTTCAGAACAAGGGTTGAGCGTTATGGGTGTCTTGAAAGAAAGTTAAACTTGTAAAAGGACAGGAAGGTCAGCAATTTCAAGGAAACCACTGGGGTTTGACCTTTCTTCAAAGCAGCTTGAGCGACAAGGGGGAAGACACTGGGCTGAATTTTATTGGGGCACCGCCGTCTGCGCCATTTGCTGGCCGCCGCAGAGCCCTGTGATATTAATCGTCGGGGCTCATTAGAATCACGGTGCCGAGCCGGCATTGCCATATTATGTGGGGTGAAGCGGGACATTCGGCGCAGTGAGAAAGTCTTTGACAGCTGTGTAGCAGGTGCTGGGGCCCTATTTTAAGCGCTCCAGCACCTGATAGCTGTCAAAGAAATACTTGCCTGACTGCTGAAGAGTGGGGCTGCTGTCAATCTGGCAGCAAAGCAGAAAGTCCTGCAGAAATCCAGCAGGTCAGGCAGCATCTGTGGAGAGAGAAGTAGAGTTAACTTGTCCAAGTTCACAGACCTGAAAGTGAACTCTGCTTCTCTCTCCGCAAATGCTGCCTGACCTGCTGAGTGACCCCAGCACTTTCCGCTTTGCTGCCACATACTTATCCTGCTGTTTCCCAGTGTCCTGTGAAGTTTTGATCCTCTTCTCCCACTCAAGTGTAACATTCCTTCTTGTTGGCGTGCTGCACCTGGACAAATAATCTTAATTTTGCACATTCCAGGACGTGAGACTTAAAGGTATTGCAGAGGTTTACAGAAAACACACTGACACAAATGGGAATGCACGGGTGTCACAGCAATGTAAATACGTCTTTCACTAAATGTTCCTCACCAACATGTGTGTCCTTTTCTCTGTGCGAATGATGTGTGCTAGAATGTAGCGCCAATGTCACATCCGTTGGCCTTTCAGGAGAGCCAACGTATGTAATAACATCATTGTCATGCGCCACCATTACTCATGAGCATCTCCACGGACTCAGTGACATGGACATTGGCTCAGTCAGCTGCTGCCTCTAATGGTTTACACAGGGATGCTGCAGATGTAGACTGGTACACAGCAGGTGAGCGAGGGGGATGTGCGGCTTGCAGAGCTCATGTCGGTTCCTATGGAGCAGACAGCCCTTGTCTGATAAGCCACTTCCATACGTTCCGAGCTCACTGCTAGCCCTATGTGCAGAGCCTGGGTGCCAGCTGCCCTCCCATGCATCTTTCATGTTGTAGGTCTTCAGCATCCTGATAGTCCGAGGAGGAATCCTGTTGACGTCTCTCCCCATCATGCCAGGCCTGGTCCCTATTGGGTGCGTAGTTGTGCAGAGCAGCAAAGAAAGGAGCTGGCCTTTACAGCCCGTAGTACAGGGCATCACCCTATATATCCAGGCATTGGAGGTGCTCTTTCAGCATGCCGATTTCCGGCTCAGTGGTGGCTCATGTAGCTCAGTGGCAGACTCAAAGGTTCGTGAGTCTGTGGAATTCACTACCCAAGAGTACGGTGGATGCCGCAACATTGAGTAAATTTAAGGAGGAGATAGACAGATTTTTAATTAGTAATGGGTTGAAGGGTTATGGAGGACGGGCAGGAACGTGGCGTTGAGGCTGAGATGAGATCAGCCATGATCGTATGGAATGGAAGGGCAGGCTCGAGGGGCTGAATTGCCTACTCCTGCTCCTAGTTCTTATGTTCTTATGTTATGTTCTATCTCTCTGTAGCAGTGATGGAGACTCTCACTGGTGGCGGGAGCCATTTCTGCAAAGGATAGCCTTTTTCTCCAAGAAGCCACCCCTCCATCTGAGCCAGTTCAGCGGTGGCAGCTGGGACAGGCACAAGACCCAGGTGTCATGGCAGCTGCCTGAGAAACAGTCACACATTTGCAGCCGCAGTGTTCACATACCAGCTTCAGCTAGATTGAGAGGGCTCCTTTAATGGTGACAACAGCAGGTGGTAGCCTGCTAGTAGGCCTGATGGCCACATGAGTGCAGTCTCTGAACATTGCAACCTATGGTTCTCCGGTAATGGTGCCAGAACCACTGGCCCTCTGGGCCTGGCTGTGAGAGTCCGTCCTGAAGTGGACATCCTCACTGGCCCTCCAGTGACCTCCCTGATACAGTGGTGCACTGCTGACTGCGTGATCTCACAAAGGTCTCTGGTGGGCCCCTGAAAGGCTGCAGAGGCGTCAGGCTTGAGAACCACTGCCACTATGAGGAACAAAGGCATGGGATGTCCACCAGAGCCCATGGGCTGCAGGTCATCCTTGAGCAGAGCACAGAGACGTGTCGCCACCCTGTCTATATGCGCAATCTCCTCTGACACAGGTACTCTGAAATCCGATGGCATGTCTTGTGGGGCCTGTAGATGCATGGCAACTGTAATGGCGGGCTCCCCTTGGGGGCTGCTGCTCATGACTGGAGGCCTCTATGTGGATCGCACCTGCCTGTTGAGATTGCCTCTGGCGCATACAGATCCTCACGTGCAGAGGATCACACAATGTAGAATGAGCCATACCTATTTCCTTGTGATAAATAAAGTTGAACCCTGCATGTATTCGAAGGTTCCTAACAGGGCATGGATTGGTGTTGACGGGTACATCAGCTGCTTTCCTGGATCAATTATGTGGTGTGCCATGGCATTGCCCATCTTGGCCAACACTCAGAGTGGCACGGCATGACCACATCAAGATCCTATCAACTGAATCGATTGCCCCCACCATCCATAAAACCTTAATGCTCCTGCCCTTTCTGGCACCCTCCCCACACACAGGGTGCCTAGTGTGCCATTGCCCCCTCTCAAATACAGAGCGAACACTGTTAACGGAGGGATGGTACACGGTACCTCCCTTCATTTCAGCACAGTTTTCCCTCCAGTAATCCCAGACCCCCTTCCTTTCAGAATGCAGAGTGTGACCCCTGCATATCCCCCTCCCTCCTCTCTTCCAGAATGCAGAGTTAGACCCCTGCATATCCCCCCTCCCTTTATGAATGCAGCATTAGACCCCTGTGTATCCCCTCTCCCTCCTCCCTTCCGTAATGCAGAGTGACGACCTGTCGGCTTTTCAGATCATGAATGGAACGGCACGTGACAGCCGCCCGTTCAATGCAAAATCCGACAGTGTCGGAGGAGAGGCAGCGGGCTGCATAATCAACATAGGTAAGTAAGCATTACCCTATGCTAATTGTGGTGCCACCGGCATGTGGCGGGGGGCTGCACCGAGGTCCCGTCACCGCCGATAAAATGCGCCTGGCCCGTTTCGACATCGCGGATCAAAGCGGGCCTCTCTCTGCAGCATTTTACCGGCCTCCGCGCAGCGACCTGCGGTGTTGAGGGGCCAGTAAAATTCAGCCCACTGCGTCTGGACATGTGACCATATTTAGGAAGCTTTATTTTTCATTCTGGACCCTTTAAAAAGCCTGTGAATTGGACAAAGGGCAGGCATTTGAAATCTTTGCTTGACCTGCTTGGAGCAAGAGAGAAAACACCCAGAAAAGTGTCACCTCTGTCTGTAAAAGAGATTTGCATCTCTTGACAAGAAATCCTGTATTTGTAAGGTGGCATATTCCTTTTTCCTCCGGTCTCTGAAGAATTTCTGCATCTCGTGAAATTCCTGCTGCCTCCTGTGTGCTAAGAAATCCTGAAATCTGAAGAATTCTTCTACTGCTAGACTGCTGCTTCAAAACCCAAGCAGATCTGTTGCTACACCCCTGATGGAAGACCTATGTGATGCCTGCTGCAGTTAAATTGCCATGAACACCTATCCATCACAGGCTTTTCATCAACCTCGCCTGGTGAAACTTCCAGTGGCATCCACCTATTTGACTCTGGGATACCTTACCTTCTCCTTTGTTACCTCTTGCCCCACCCCCACCTCACTTGCTTATAACCTGTGACATTTTTAATATTTGTCAGTTCCGAAGAAGGGTCACTGACCCGAAACGTTAACTCTGCTTCTCTTTCCACAGATGCTGCCAGACCTGCTGAGTGGTTCCAGCATTTCTTGTTTTTATTTCAGATTTCCAGCATCCGCAGTATTTTGCTTTTACAAAAAAGCTAACCTCTTTCTTTGTTAAACTCAAGAAAACCTGTCCAATTGGTTATTTTTTGATCATAGCATGCAAATAGTGAAACATTCACTGAATTGGCAAGTACATTCACTTTAAAAAGAGAAATAAATGCTGTTGCGATCAAACAAGGGGGGGAGCCCTTTGACCCCTCCTCACTTGATCGTAACACTAGCATTTAAATAATTAATACATGGTTTAAAACAAACTTACATTCCTTTGAGGCACAAAAACCCAGCAGGTAAAGTGAACCAACCATGGCTAACAAGAGAAGTTAAAGATGGTATTAAATCAAACAAAGAGGCTTATAAAGTTGCCAAAAAGCAGTAAGCCTGAGAATTGGAAGCATTTTAGAATTCAGCAAAGGAGGACCAAGATTCTGATAAAGAAAGAGAAAATAGAATATGGTGGTAAACTAGTAAGAAACATAAAAGCTTCTCTAGGTATGTAAAAAGGAAAAGATTAGCAAAGACAAATATGGGCCCATTACAGGCAGAGACAGGGGAATTTATAATGGGGAATAAGAAAATGGCAGAGAGACTAAACAAATAGAGTCATAGAGTCATAGAGAGATACAGCACTGAAACAGGCCCTTCGGCCCACTGAGTCTGTGCTGACCATCGACCACCCATTTATACTAATCCTACATTAATCCCATATTCCCTACCACATCCCCACCTTCCCTCTATTCTCCTACCACCTACCTACACTAGGGGCAATTTACAATGGCCAATTTACCTATAAACCTGCAAGTCTTTGGCTGTGGGAGGAAACCAGAGCACCCGGCGGAAACCCACGCGGTCACAGGGAGAACTTGCAAACTCCGCACAAAATACTTTGTGTCTGTCTTCACAAGGAAGATATAAATAAAGCCTCCCAGAAATACTAGAGAACCAAGGGGCTAGCGAAAAAGAGGAACTGAAAGAAATTACAATTAGTAAAAAAGCAGTACTGGAGAAATTAATGGGACTGAAAGTTGATAAATCCCCTGGACCCAATGATCTACATCCCAGAGTGTTGAAAGAGGTAGCTATGGAGACAATGGCTGGAATTTTACACTGCCCCAGGGGGTCAGATGGTGGCGTGGGGGTGGTGTAAAATTGAGCAGCAGACTCCGGGAGGTCTACCCACCCCACCTCCGCCTCCTGACAAGTTTACGGCCACTTAAGGGCCCTCGCCAATCTCCACAGGTATTTTACCTGTGGCAAGCGGGCGTGCTGGGGACGTGAAAGGCCGCCCAGCAATAGCTGCCAGCCTTTCCACACCCCGGTGGGGGGGCATGGCAGTCGGGCACAGGGTGCTCGATTGAGGGCTGCCCCGTCTCTGCTTCCCAACCCACTCCCGGGACCCAAGACACCCCCCTCCCCCCAAACAACCACTCCAGCCTCACCAGGGAAGGACCGAAGTCCCGGGTGAGGAATGCCCCTACTTACCTTCCCTCCTCGATCCATGGCATCAGCTGGGCTGCAGTCCCAGCAGTGGCCACCGCTCCCGGTGGTACTGCTGGGACTAAGAGTTGCCGGCCCGCTGATTGACCGACAGCTCACTGAGGCGGGACCTCCTTCCTCTAGTGGGTGGAAGTCCCGCCTCAGGACAATTAAAGCCTGGGGACCCGTAAAATACGTGACAGATCCCCAGTCTAGGCGGAAGCAGGTTCACCACCGACTTTCACGTTGGAGTCTGGCTCCCGTCCATCCACCGTAAAATTCCAGCCAATGGATACATTGGTGATCATCTTCCAAAATTCTATAAATTCTGGAGCAGTTCCTGAAGATTGGAAGGTTGCAAATGTAACGCCACTATTAAAGAAAGGAGGGAGAGAGAAAACGGGGAACGACAGACCTGTAAGCCTGACCTCTGTAGTAGGGAAAATGCCACAATCTATTATAAAGGATGTAGTAACTTGACACTTAGAAAATAATGGTAGGATTGGGCAGAGTCAACATTGATTTATGAAAGGGAAATCAGGTTGGAGCTTTTTGAAGACGTAACTAACAGAATAGATAAGGGGGAATCAGTGGATGTGGTGTATTTGAATTTTCAGAAGACATTCGACAAGAGGTTAGTAAACAAAATTAAAGCACATGGGATTTGGGTAATATACTGGCATGGATTGAGAGTTGTTTAATGGACAGAAAACAGAGATTAGGAATAAATGGGTCATTCTCAGGTTGGCAGGCTGTGAGTAGTGGGGTACAGCAAGGATCAGTGCTTGGGCCCCAGCTATTCACAATCTATATCAATGATTTGGATTTGGGGACCGAATGTAATATTTCCAAATTTGCTGATAACACAAAACTAGTTGGGAATGTAAGTTGTGAGGAGGATGTAAAGAGGCTTCAGGGGCATTTAAAGAGGCTAAGTGAGTGGGCAAGGGCAGGGCAGATGAAATATAATGTGAAAAGTATGAAGTTATCCAATTTGGTAGGAAAAACAGAAATGCAGAGTATTTCTTAAATGGTGAGAATTTGGGAAGTGTTGATGTCCAAAGGGACCTGGGCGTCCTTGTTCATGAGTCACTGAAAACTAACTTGTAGGTGCAGCAAGCAATTAGGAAGGCAAATGGTATGTTGGCCTTTATTGCAAGAGGATTTGAATACAGGAGTAAAGAAGTTTTGCTGCAATTGTCTAAAGACTTAGTGAGACCGCACCTGTAGTATTGTATACAGTTTTGGTCTCCTCAACTAAGGAACAACACACTTGCCGTAGAGGGAGTGCAATGAAGGTTCACCAGACTGATTCCTGGGATGGCAGAAGTGTCCTATGAGGAGAGATTGAGGAAACTGGGCCTGTATTCTCGAGAGTTTAGAAGAATGAGAGGTGATCTTATTGAAGCATACAAAATTCTTACAGGGCTTGACAGGGTTGATGCAGGAAGGATGTTTCCCCTGACTGGGTGGGGGGGGGGGGAGGGGGGGGGGTGTTGTCTAGAACCCAGAGGACACAGTGGAGAAATTTCTTCACTCAAAGAGTGGTGAACATTTGGAATTCTCTCCCCCAGTGGGCTGTGGAGGCTCAATCATTGAACATGTTCAAGACAGAGATCAATAGATTTCTAGATATTAAAGATATCAAGGGATATGGGGATAGTGTGGGAAAATGGCGTTGAGGGAGATCAGCCATGATCTAGTTGATAGGTGGAGTAGGCTCAAGGGGCCGAATGGCCTACTCCTGCTCCTATTTCCCAGTAACCAGTCTTTAATTTGGAGGCCTGTTTACAATACATATAGAAGAGGGGACTGACACAGATTGAAGGAGTCATGACTGCTGCCAGGATAATGGGCACAGACCTTTATGATGCGCTGTCTGTGGTTGCAAACCTGTTGTACATTGAGGAAATGGAATCCCTTTTGATTGATAAATATTGCAGGGTTCTAATGGGGAGCACACAAGGCAATGTGTATGCAGTCAATGGCACCTTGCACCATGGGAAACCTGCCATTGGGAGAAACCTTGTGCTCCCTCCTCCTGCTTCTCTTTGTCAATAGGTAAGGAGATGTAATTGTTTATCTTACTGTACAAAGCCGTGGTAACCCCCTTGATGCATTGGTGTACAGCAAACTGAGAGATGATGCTCATGTCACCTGCAATAAAGGCCAACATACCATTTGCCTTCCTCATGTCTTTAAGAAGGCTGTGGTAAAGAAATTGAGAGCGAAGGTGTTCTTGACAGTCACAGGCAGTGCTGTCCATGCCTTGGTTTGAGACTGCAATTCTGACTGCAGCAGCTGATATAGCTCAGTGACAAATGCCTTGATAAAGCAAAGGTGCCACATACACTGTTCCTCACTGAAGTTGAGGTAGGAGAAGTGGTCCATGAAGACCCTATGTGGATTTGGCCTTCTGTGGAGTGCCCTAGTGCTCCTCCTTCTTTTAGCAGTTTGTCCTGCTTTGCACTATCTTCCTTTATGGTGTCAGTCATGCTGTATTCCTAGAGGCCAGCCCTACCAGGCCACCCATATCTGAAGTCAGCTGACATCTGAAGAGGACAACGGCAACAGAAGGGCAAGCGCAGTCAGATTTTGTTTAGATAAATAAAATTTTCAGCAGTCCTAGAACTCAGCAAAAATCACCTAGAATCACCAGCCAAAACTTATAATGCAGGAAAAGATTCATAGGCTAGAATTAATGTGGAGGTGGTAGCCCTGCCCACTGACTGGAAAGTCGTGGGTGAGCCCACCTCCACTGGCCCTGGAAGCCACAACCACATTTTACAGTTGTTAGGCAATTAGTTGCTTGAGTTTGTGGCTTCTGCACCCATGAGGCAGGATGTCCCTCCCCCAAGAGCTGCCAGCCAATCAGAGGGCTGGTAGCTCTTCAGTCCCAGCATTGTCACTGGGAACAGTGACCACTGCTGGTACTGCAGTAGGCCCAGGACCAGCAGCAATGCTGGAGGCCCATAGTAAAGGTAAGTGGGGCAGGCTTGCTGGGGCCAGTCAGGCAGGCCCTAGCGAGGGATTCAGGGGTGGGGGGATTGGGGTGGGTTCTTCAAGTGGGGGTGGCACTTGTCACTGGGGGGACCCTCCGTGGAGCACAAAGTGCCTGAACAGGAGGGACCCACCTCCCATCCAAGCCCGCAGTCAGGCCACCAGAGTATACTGGGGCACTGGGGTGGGGTGGGGGGGGGGGTGGGGTGCGTTATGAGGTGTGGTGGGAGCATAAAATTCCAGCCATAAAATCATAAAATGCTACAGTCCAGAAGGAGACCATTCATCCCATCATACCTGTGCCTGAAAGTCCACCCTGATCCCTTTAAATACCATTAGTAAGAGGTCCTTCATTCTGTTTACCATCATATTCCGCTGAACAAGGTCAGGTCAGGACATCTGATTCATTGGAACATTCCAAAATGGCTCTGACAGCCTCAAATCAGCATTGCACACTGATCACCTACTGACCTCCTTCCTTTGCATGTTACCAGTGTGTGACAATCTCACAAGCACTGTCCCCTTCACCAAGAGGACGCATTGTGCACTTCTCGTCGTAAATGTGTGCACGCATCTTGGATGCCATTTTGAGGCTTTAGGGGCCATGTAGCACCTGAAAACTGAGCACAACATGGCCCAGGTTAACCGTTATGTTTTAAAACTGCAGCTACTATGTTGACATCTGTTGGATCGCTCATGGATAGAAACAATACAAGTGAAGTTATCGGAGATTAAGCAAAGAAGTTAATGTTGATGTCAATAGTGAACACCTGTTTGTGTATAACATTTTGTATAACATTCCTCTCTTTGTTGTTCTGGCAGAGTCATTAACCCATTTAAAATAGTGGGCAAAGAAATATATGAAAATACTTTCTTTTGCTGTACCATCCTCATTGTCTAAGGGTTGCTAATCATGGCTTATATCATGATATTGCTATGGTGCAAGGCAAGGAGGCAGCCTACAAGAACTACCTCAGCCAGTATGGAGATTAAACCCACACTGTTAACATTATTCTGCACTACACTCTAGCCATCTAGCCAACTAAGCTAACTGACCTCTATGAACTTATTAACCATTCTAATGTCAGCAACAGTAATTTCTAAGCAACAGCATCTAAGCAACATGAGCCTTGGGATACTGAATTTACAAAACATAAAACCATTTTCATCGAGTAGCTTTTTTAACCAGGAAGGAAATGTATATCTTGTGATTCTTTGTTTATGAAACAGATCAACCCTTCTTAAAATAATGTTCCGATAAAGAAGCAAAGATAGATGACCACATAATTAATGCTATTGTTACAAATTTATTTTCTAACACTGTCAAATCTCATCTTTTGCTCAAATGTTGTCTTGTTGCTGTATCTATAATGAATTGCATTATACAAAAATAAAGAAGCAGTAACAATGATTTCACGTGTATCTGTGATTATCATTTAATTTCCTGAAATTTGTATTTCTTTCCTTAATAATCTCAATTTGGACTAGAGTGAGGGGTTATTTTCACATCTGGCATCAAATCTCATACAACTCTGACTAATTAGACTATTATACAGCATACTGTCTGACCTCTATTGCTTGGGAGAAATAACCCTAAGCATCTCTCCAGAAACATTCAAGAACATTGCTTTGAAATGCCACACAAATGACAACTTTTGGTGCATCCAGCTAGATGAGACAGCAACCCACAAAAACAAAGGTTGTTATAAATGAATGCATTTGGCAGGTTGCCCAATCATCTTAAAAAGAGAGGCTGTTCAGTGAAATAAGATTACATTGTCTTCATTTAATTTAAAATTAGGAGTACTTTACTGAAAAATCTAAAGATGATCTTGTTCAGTAGTCTGTAGAATTCATGTACAGTTCCAAAAATGATCAGCTCCTTTAGTAAGTAGTAAATCTTTAATTTTACTGTATATCATAATGAAATTTTAATATAGAATTTCTGTGATGTTCTGCCTGATTTTGGAGCAGTTCATTAAGTGGGCAAAGAAGGGAAATGAAGTGGGTACTGATCCTTGCCCACTTTAGTGCCCAATGGCTGGTAGCAACAATGTGGGGGAGATGGTGGTGTCGTGGTAATATCACTGTACTAGTAATCCAGAGCCTAGGCTAATGCCATGGGGACATAGGTTTGAATCCCACCATGGAAGCTAGTGGAATTTAATTAATTAAAAATCTGGAATTGAAAGCTCATCTCAGTAATAGTGCCATGAAACTATCCTCTATTTTTGTAAAAAACCCATCTAGTTCACTCATGTCCTTTAGGGAAAGAAATCTGCCACCCTTACCCGGTCTCGCCTGCATGTGACTTCAGACACACAGCAATCTGGTTGACTCTTAACTGCCCTCTGAAATGGCCTCACAAGCCACTCAGTTGTCGAGGGCAATTAGGGATGGGTGACAAATGCCAGTGACACCAGCATCCCATGAAAGAATAAAAAAAACTTATTTTTGGACAGGTCTCTGTAAATGATGCTGTGACAGTGTGTATTCCATTTCCGATCATTTTGGCCTCATTTTTGTGAAGTCTAAATCTAATTAGAGGTAAAACTATCATTCAGAGTTCCCAGGCACAGAAGTTTAAAGGGACAACCTTAGTCTTTTACTACTTCTGTTAAAACCTGATCATTTAATTAGTTTTGTTTTGGTTATTTTTCTGCTGTCCCCGTTCTTGGTTTCCGTATTTGTTCTATTTGCTGAGCAGCCATCCTTTACTGCCCCCAACACAAATGGGTTTTTCACACACTAGTCTTATTTCTCTTTGGTTCTTGCAACATGAAGAGAGGCAACAGCAAGGAAGCCAGACTTGTGAGGGTGCATTGCCCTGGTATGGGGGCGGGGGTGTGGGATGGGTGGGTACCATTTATCTGCCTTAACAACCTGTCCTCCAACTTGCATTTGAACAAGGAGTAGAAGTTTCACTTTATGAAGGAAGCAGTCGTAGACTTTTGCCACATGCTGAAAGCAGACCTGAAGCCTACCTCCACCTTACTCACCATTCTGCCAGTGGTGCGAAGGTGACAACAACCCTCAACTTCTATGCCATAGGTCCATTTCAAACTGCCATTGAGACATCTGTACAGAGCTGGCAGGCAGCCATAAAGGCGGGGCTAAAGTGTGACGAGTCGAAGAGACTTAGCAGTTGGCAGGAAAAAAGACAGAAGCGCAAGGGGAGAGCCAACTGTGTAACAGCCCCGAAAACCAATTTTTTCTGCAGCACCTGTGGAAGAGTCTGTCACTCTAGTATTGGCCTTTATAGCCACTCCAGGCGCTGCTCCACAAACCACTAACCACCTCCAGGCGCTTACCCATTGTCTCCCGAGACAAGGAGGCCAAAGAAGACGCAGTGGCGCAGTGGTTAGCACCGCAGCCTCACAGCTCCAGGGACCCGGGTTCGATTCCTGGTACTGCCTGTGTGGAGTTTGCAAGTTCTCCCTGTGTCTGCGTTGGTTTTCTCCGGGTGCTCTGGTTTCCTCCCACAAGCCAAAAGACTAGCAGGTTGATAGGTAAATTGGCCATTATAAATTGTCACTAGTATAGGTAGGTGGTAGGGAAATATAGGAACAGGTGAGGATGTTTGGTAGGAATATGGGATTAGTGTAGGATTAGTATAAATGGGTGGCTGATGTTCGGCACAGACTCGGTGGGCCGAAGGGCCTGTTTCAGTGCTGTATCTCTAATCTAATCTAAGACATAAGCTAAATAGCTGTGCACAATTTCATCATGCAAGTCACGGATGCCTAGCTCTAGATTTTCTGATTGGGGGTTGGAGTGGGACTTCCACCTGTCACTGCAGTGCCTCGCTGGTTGCCAACCAATTTACATATCGCCACCTCCCCATATAGCAATTACTTGCATGCAGAACTTTAAAAACTGCTTCCTCCACTTCAACCAGTAATACTAAAAGAGCTATTACATCAGCTGCCCAATGTCATCTGGGAGATATCACTTAATTGTTGCCTTCATGTAATTACCGCAATCTTGTTAAAGGAGAAACTTGCACACAATGCCTGTGAAAGGCAGAAGACTAGATGTAACAGTTTGGACATCACTGTGCTGACCCACTATGAAAAGCATGCCATGAAACTGCTAGGGCAACACTGTATAGCCACAAGAGATGAAGATTGGTTAACAATGCATACAGCAGGATAATGGGTGCATAACGACATAGTTACAGTGTCATCACCATGAAGGTGCATACAGCCATAAGCTCTGTCCCCTTAATCTCAATGGCATTATACTCACCCATTCTTAATTTATGCCTTTATTTCCTGCACAGCTATGACAGCAACAAGGACAGAAACATATTGCAAAACCTATGGCAAGCGGGCATGCTGGAGCTGGGAAATGCCGCCTGGTGAAAGCTGGCGGCCTCTCAGTGCCCCGGGGTGGGTCCTGACAAATGGGCACTGAGTGCCCAATTGAGGACTGCCCCCGCTTCCCCAACCACCTCCAGGATTCAAGATGCCCATCTTCCCCCCCAAACGACCATCCTTGTCTCGCCGGAACCAGACCGATTACCCCCGGTAAGGCAACCCAAACTTACCTGCACTCCTGGCTCCATGTCCTCGGCTGGGCTGCAGTCCCAGCAGTGGCCATGGCTCCCAGTGGTGCTGCTGGGGCTAAGAGTTTCCACCCTCAAGCGGGTGGAAGTCCCGCCTTGGAACAATTAAAGCCTGGGGACCCGTAAAATGCAGGATGGATTCCCAGGCTAGGCGAAGGCGGGTGCGCCACCGACTTTTACGTCAGCGGCCAGCTCCCGTCCTCCCGATGTAAAGTCCAACCCAAAGGGTTGCATCTTGTCAGGCACAAATTGGACATTCAGCAACTTCCTGCTAAGTAATTTGATGGGGTTTGCAGTAATAGCTTGCAGTGGTGCATGGTTGCCATCTACTGCACTCAGTAATGTGATAAAACTGGATAGACATATCAAGCCACTGCCTTGTTGTCATGTTGACCTGGATGAATTCCAGAACTTTCCAAAACTGGGCTGAATGTTACCAGCCCTGTGGATACAGGCTAGGAGATAGGAGGGCTGGCAATATGGCAGGGGAAGGTGTCAAGAGTGGAGCCCAATGTCTTCCCATTGTCCTGGCATATTCCCATGCCAGGCGGCCAATTGAGGCAATTAATTTCCCAATTAAGGGCCAAACCTTTCCACCAACCCTCGTGTTTTACGGTCGTCAGCAGGTGCCGCCACATGGGGAACCCGCCAGGTAAACTCTGTGTTTTTTATGTGTTTATTTTATTTTAGTTTGTTTAGTTTGTTTCTACTGTGCCTACCCACTGTTTTTTTCATGTTTGTGCTTTGGTCCAGGCTGCTCAGTTTTCTGTCCATTAACACCATTTCTGTACTAATGCTTTGACTTTCACCACACCATTAACATACCATTTGCCTTTGCTCCATGACCTTCTGGTCAGTTATTCTCCAAGACCTGGTCCAATCTACACCTTCTCTTTTGTTATCTCTTGCCCCACCCCCGCTTTACTTGCTTAATACCTTTTACATTTCTAATATCTGCCAGTTCTGATGAAGGGTCACTGACCTGAAACATTAACTCTGCTTCTCTCGCCATAGATGCTACCAGACCTGCTGAGTATTTCCAGCATTTCTTGTTTGTGTTTCAGGTAAACTCTGGCAGCCTTCCAGTGAGTTCCTGGGCGGGTGGGGGTGGAAGCCCCTCCTTGATGGGCACTCCATGGTCTACGGAGGGGCCACCTGGCAGCAATGGATGCCACCATGCCCAAGGCACCACTCACCAGTCTTCGAGGCTGGTTCGGCAATAAGGCTCCCTCTCCTTGATGATGCAGCCTCAGCAGTGACTCTGCTAGCGGCGGTGCTGCTGAAGCTGCTGAGCTGCCAGCCCTCTGATTGGCCTGGCAGCTCTTGGGTTGGGGGGGAGGTGGACCACCATCCTCAATTGGATGCCTAACCTGGTGGCAGCCTGTTAATTGGCCCCCACTGGCAAAATGCCATGCCAGGGTCCTGCTGCCTGCTGGAGCAGGGTCATCTTCCACTTGCCGCCCCAGTGGTGGGAATTGACCACCTCTGACAAAATTCAATCCAGTGTGTCAGTGACCTGATGAATACATACCTGGATAGCATCCTGGTTGATGTTACACATATCCCCTATGGCTGTTCAAAATGAGCCTGTGACATTTAAATGGCTGAATACAGTTATCACTTTCACAGCCACAGGCAGAGTTGTCTGGGAAGTTGATTCTGACAATAGTTCTTCACACAGCAGCTACTGCCTTTTTGGTTTAACAACTTTAACTGACAGGTTTAATAAATAACATTAACACAGGTACAGTGAGTTCTTATAATGAAAAATTCCAATGTCATAAAGCACAGCTCCTCATTAATGTCTTCATAGGTCTGTGTGACCTGTGAAAAGGTGATGTCTTGCAGTTTGCATCCTCCTCAAATGCTACCCCACTCATCTTTCCTTCATCCTGCAGTCCTCCTCCAATTCCTCTGCTAAAATGGCATACAAGGGATTACCAATCCTTTTAATGAGACCCTCTTACTATGAATGGGAGCAAAAATACCACAGTGGTTTCTCAGGTTCTTATGCTTTCAAAGACAAGTCCAGTTCAATCCAGTGTGATGAAAACCACACCCCTGCCAAGAATGAGGCATATTAATTTCTTCATATGGAACATTAATTTTAAACTCTTATGGGACTGAAAACATTGGCTGCACCTGCATTCTAACAGGACAGTGGCTGGAAACATTTGCATTCTAAGAAACAGTTGCCTGGAGAAGACAATGGAACTGCTCCCTGATTCAATTAACCAAATAGATTTTGATCACCAGACATTACATGTGTGAAAGTCAGCATTCCAGCCCCCTACTCAGGATGTCACTAAGACTGAAAGAATCTACAAAACCTCACCAGGCAGGTTGTCCCGAAAAAAGAGCTAGTCACACATAACTGGCCTGCTGGCCTCAGTTTGGTTTGAATTGTCTTCACAGAATAGTTTGAAGACAGACTGCAACTGAACTTGAAGAGAGAGCATCTCCATCTCTCTCTCTCCCTCTCACGCAAAGACAGGGACCCACGGAAGAAACTAAGCCAAGACAGAAAACCATTGAAACAAGTTTGAATGAGATGGCAAGATTTAACTCCAACCAAAGGCTTTACATTGAACTCAAAAGACAAAATATGAACTCCAGCTATTGCGTCAACCCTTTCCCCTTGACTCTTTCTGTTTTAATGTCTCTATCTGCGTGTGTGTTTATTGCGTTTGCATGCTAGCGTGCTCGTGTTGCGTATTTTTAGTAGTTTTAACTGAATTAGAGTTTTAAGGTTAATAAATTTACACTTTTCTTGTTGAAATCTAAGAAAACCTGTTGGTTCATTTCTTTGCCATTACAATTGGAGATCAGTGAACAAGGATTCACTGAGGGGAAGCAAAAAACACAGTGTTTTAAAAATTAAACCCTGTTATGGTCAAACCAGGAAAAGGCTGAGAGGGAACCCCTAGACCCCTTTCTCACCTGGTTGTAACACCAGAAATAAGAACAGAAAATGCTGGAAATACTCAGCAGGTCAGGCAGCATCGGTAGAGAGAGAAACAAAATTAATGGGCTGATTTTTCTGGCAAGCGCTGGGATCCCAATGCTGGATCCATATAAGAGTCCCAAGCTTGCCCATGTGGTCAGCGTGGCCTCCAGTGCAACCTTCAGGGAAGCAGCCTTCTAATTGGCTGCCTCCCGCTCTCCGCCCTATTACTGACAGCAGGTGGGTACCTGAGACTGGAGGCCCAATCAGAGAGCCTGCCGTGGTGTCAGGCTGGTAATCCCACCAGGAGAGATGGGTGCTCCTGAGGCAGGTGATAGTGAGGGCACCTGAACATGGAGGCACCCTCAGTTTCCTGCAGAGAGGTCATCAATTAAAGGGGCCCAAAGCCAGTAGTGCCATCGGGTGGAGAGGAAATCCCTCCTCAGGAGTACTGATGGACAATGTTGTGGCCTTTCATCCCCGCAGCCCCATCATTGGACCTGGAGCCTCTAGCTCTGATGGCCACTCGGCCTGCTGCAAGGAGACTGACTCAATTTAGCTAGCAACCTTCGCACTTGACAGGAGGTTGCTCCAACAGTAGGAAAATACCGACGCTGTCTCAAAATGGCCCCTAAGTGGGGCCTTAATTGCTCTAATTGACTGCCTGCCTCCATGGACCAACCCACTGACCCGTTTACTGGCCCACCCCAGGATAGTCCCACAGAGACAGGAATGCATCAGGGAGCCATCGCAACATGCCTCCCCACTATTTTCCCAGAACCTCCACCCCCAAACTCCAGCACTGTTCTCACGGGGCCAGGAAAATTCAGCCTAATCTTTCAGGCCTGTGAGCTTCCGTCAGAACCACCCAGCTCAATCCTGGTTCAAAACAAAACAAATTCGGCTGAATTTTAAGGGGCCATTTTAGACGGAAGCAGAGGTGGGGGGCATAAAATAGGGATGGAAGACATCGGACAGCAAGTGGCTGCAATCGAGAGCAGGCATCACACATTTGTGAGGCAGGAAGCCAATTAAGGTACGATCCCAATAGTAACAGATAATGCAGAGGTTATAGAAAGGGAGGAACTTAGAACAATAATCATCACTAGGGAAAAAGTACTGAGCAAACTATTGGGATTGAAGGCAGACAATTCCCCAGGGCCTGATGACCTACATCCTAGGGTCTTAAAGGAAGTGGCAGCGGAGATAGTGGATCCACTGGTTATAATATTCCAAAATTCTTTGGATACGGGGAAGGTTCCAGTGGATTGGAAAATTGCTAATATAATGCCCTTATTCAAAAAGGGAAGGAGGCAGAAAGTAGGAAACTATAGACCAGTTAGTTTAACATCTGTCGTTGGGAAATTGTTAGAATCCATTATTAAGTAAGTAATAACAGGACATTTAGAAAGTCAAAACGCAATCCATCAGAGTCAGCATGGTTTAATGAAGGGTAAATCGTGTTTGACTAATTTGCAAGAGTTCTTCGAAGATGTAACAAGTAAAGTGGATAATGGGGATCCTGTAGATGTAGTATATCTGGACTTCCAGAAGGCATTTGATAAGGTGCCGCATAAAAGGTTAATACACAAGGTAAGATCACATGGGGTTAGGGGCAATTTATTAGCTTGGATAGAGGATTGGCTAACCAACAGAAAACAGAGAGTTGGGATTAATGGGTCCTTTTCTGGTTGGCAAGATGTAACTAGTGGGGTGCCACAGGGTTCGGTCCTCAGGCCCCAACTATTTACAATCTATATTAATGACTTGGATGCAGGGATAGAGGTCCTATAGCTAAATTTGCAGATGACACAAAAATAGGTGGGATAGTAAGTCGCAATAAAGAAATAAGAAATTTACAAATGGATATGGATAGGTTAGGTGAATGGGCCAAAATTTGGCAGATGGAGTTTAACGTGGATAGGTGTGAGGTTATCCATTTTGGTCAGAAGAATAGAAAGGCAAATTATTATCTAAATGGGGAGAAACTTCAGAGTGCTTCGGTGCAGAGGAATCTGGGTGTCCTTGTGCATGAATCGCAGAAAACTAGTATGCAGGTGCAGCAGGTAATAAGGAAGGCAATTGGAATTTTGGAATTTATTGCTAAAGGAATAGAGTACAAAAATAGGGAAGTGTTGCTGCAACTGTACAAGGCATTCGTGAGACCGCACCTGGAGTATTGCGTACAGTTTTGGTCCCCTTACTTAAGGAGGGATGTAGTTGCATTGGAGGCAGTTCAGAGGAGGTTCACTAGATTGATTCCAGAGATGAGGGGTTTGTCTTATGAAGAGAGATTGAGCAGTTTAGGCCTTTACTCTGTAGCATTTAGAAGAATGAGAGGAGATCTAATTGAGGTATATAAGATGATTAAGGGGATTGACAAAGTAGACGTAGAGAGGATGTTTCCTCTGGTGGAGCTATCTAGAACAAGAGGGCATAGTTTTAGGATAAGGGGAAGCAGATTTAAAACAGTGATGAGGAGAAATTACTTCTCTCAAAGGGTCGTGAGTCTGTGGAATTCACTACCCCAGAGTACGTTGGATGCCGGGGCATTGAGTAAATTTAAGGAGGAGATAGGCAGAATTTTAATTAGTAATGGGTTGAAAGGTTATGGAGAATGGGCAGACAGGTGGAGTTGAGGCTGAGATGAGATCAGCCATAATCGTACTGAATGGCGGAGCAGGCTTGAGGGGCTGAATTGCCTACTCCTGCTCCTGGTTCTTAGGTTCTTATGTTATTTCAAACTCCAGATAAGTTTGATTAGCTTGCTTCTTGAGAGTTCTAAACTTTTGGCAATAGGCATCAAGTACTAATTCATATGCCCTGAGGATAGCATTTTTTGTTAGTTCATAATTTGATGAACTCATCTTGCAACAAGGAATAAACCTCATGGGCTTTTCCGGTTAGCTTGCTTTGTAATAAAAGAGGCCAGGACTCAGCTAGCCATTTTAGCTGCCTTGCCAGTTTCTCAAAGGACACAAAAAATCCTCCACATCTTCCTCATTGAATTTTGGTATTAGTTGAGATTCTGTACCCAGCCTTGAATTACACTCCTCCATATTGGCCATGCTTTCACTGGGGTTACTCTGTTGCCCCCTAGTTAACTCAAGCCACTTCAGCTCTCTTCCTTCGCATTCTTTCTCAAAGGTTCTCTCTCTCTCTCTCTCTCTCTTGCCTCTCTTTGTCTTCACATTCCTTCTGGAAGGCTCTTTCTCTCTCTCCTTTCTCTCTCTTTCTCTTTCCCTGTCTTCTAATTCAAGTTTCCTCTGTTCCAATTGTACCTTTGCTAGCAATACCCTGTTGGAGTCCACTTCTAACCCTGTTTCTGCTTCTTCAGTTTCAAGGGAAAAATGGTTAACCATTAGCCTTAGGAGTTCAGACTTCCTAGCCTTGCCATGTACAGTGATCCCACACTGCTCAGCCATTTTCCTCAATTCCTCCATAGACAGTGCTTTTAACTTATCCTAAGTCACTTCACCCTGGCTTGGGGAGCTACTAGTTTCAGTTGCAGACATGTTAGTATTCAAGCACACACAACCACAAGAAGAGCTGTATTGAAATCCTTTTTTTTTGAATGGGAACAATTTGGCTTCCCATTTACAATTTCTCTCGTTTATCTGTGGGCAAAATCCAGGTGGTAGCCCCCAAATTTCTGTAATGACCAGGTGAGAAAGGGGTATAGGGTTCCCTCTCAGCCTCCACCTGGTCTGACAGTAACAGGGTTTAATTTTCATGAGAGTCGCCAATCTCTCAATGGAGGAAGTGAAACTTGCAACCAGCAGAGACAGTGCAGCACCCAAGGCCTGAATGGACTCCTCCATCTTCCGTGCTTGTGTATGCAGAGTCCCTGGCATACCTGCCACATGTTGCCTGACCTCTTGCTGCAGCTGAAACTTTTCCTGTGTTGCAACCGACACCAGAGGCACATCATCATCCTGGGACTCAGCATAAGCTTGACCTCCCACAGTCCTCCGACTGCCAGTGGCCAGGGCTGTCACAGCCACCATCAGTTGCCGTTGTGTGTCTGTGCTGTGCTTCATCAGGTTGTGTGCCCAAATCTAAACGCACTCAACTACCCACCAACTTGAGAGTACCTGCACTGGTGGAGGTTGCAGGGGAATGATGTGACAATGGACCTTCTGAGGCCCCCTCCTCCTCCTCAGAGGTGGCTGATTGTCCCCCAGTCTTGTCAGCTCCTCTCTCTTGTCATTTATCTTGACCGGCATGAGAAATCATAGACCTTGAAGGATTACGGTCTGCCATCGTGACGCCCCAACTGTGCTTCTCCATTGCTGCAGTGGTGATCACATATGCAGAAATGGCTCTTTGGTGCCAGATACACCTTTGGGCCCTAAGAAATACTCACTCACTCTCTTGGGTGGGCACTCCTGCCTTGCCTTCAGCTATGGTGCAGCCACTTTGTTGACCTGCTAGTTCCACAGTCTCCTCCTCCATTTGGGTGAGGACATGGAGATAAGGCACTCTGCTTTGATACATTCCTTCCTATTGTGGGCTGTCTCCTTCTGCAGACACAATGATGGACAAAGTTAGTCTCCCAGCGGGGAAATTCTCCAAACCTCTGATGATGATAGCCCAGTAAGCCATGATGGGGGCACACATATGCCTTGTGCTTGTGGCCAATCTCAAGGGACTATGCAGGGAAATGCATTGACAGACAGGCACCTCTCACAGTGATGCAGCCATACCTCAGGCAGCATTTCTGATTCCCTAACTCCATGACACAGCTCGGTGGTCACTCCACCAAATGCAGTCTCTCACTCTGACACAAGTTAGGGTTTGAAATGTATGGAGCACTCACCTTGGCCGACTGGATCAGGTTATTGACCCTTTTATGGCACTGGATCCAGGTCCTGGGATTGACCCCATGGCTGCTGACCTCCTCCGCTAACTCCATCCAGGCTTGCTTTGTTAAGCAGGCTGGTCTCCTCTTCCCAACCCTGGGAAACAGGACATCTTGCCTTTCCCTTGCAGCCTGAAGGATAGTCTGGAGGGAGGTATCACTGAACCATGGGCCATCTGGGGTCTTCCTTCTGCCATTCTGCCTGCAGGCTTCCAATCAGATCCTTGGTTGTCCTGAATACAGGGGATCTGGAACAGCAGGCAGCAGTCAGGCAGGGGCTCTGGAACACTAGGCGGTACCGAGTGCAGGGCTGTAAGCTCTTTAAATATGCCACCTTGAGCTTCCACAGTGTCACCTGATAGCACCTTCACCACCTCCGCTGCTGCCTCCATACACTCATTGGATGGCCCATGTTGTATGATCACTTTAAGAGTGATTCCCCTTTAAGAAATCAGTATGCTAATGAGCTAAATACCAGGATGTAGTCATATGACTAGAAGCCATAGTATCTCTGCACTGTAACACCCTGGACAAAGATTCTGTATATAGTTTGCTCTGTATTGTGTGTATTAGTTTAGCTGTGAATATACCTTCCAGAGATTTTCAAGGAACTGGAATCCAAGTACCTCATTGTGTTATTTAAGATAACACAAAGAAACACATGATATGGTGGCAGTGGTGGTGAAAAAACAAGAAATAAGCTTGCAGACCATGGGTAAAACAGCAAACAAAATTTAAAAGCAATACAGAAAACAGAAGAGAAAATTTGAAGCAACAACTGAAGAAAATTTGAAACAAATTCCTGAAAAGAATGAAAGAAAGCTACATACCTTAGAAGGCTGAGAACAGTTCCATAGAACAGCTGAAAAGCAAGCGATCAGGTGATTCATTATGCAAACGATCAAAATTAAAAGCCTCTGAGTTTTAAAACAATTCATTTTCTAATGGCTCCATGTGAGCAAGAAAAAAGGAGAAAACCCTGAAAAGCACACGAACTGAAAAAGAAAGTCTGATTGTGGAAAAAAAGAGGGAGAAACCCCCGAACACAGCAGAGTCTCCAATAAAGCAGTCAAGTTGGAAAAAAATCATTAAATCAGTCAAGTATGCAGAAGATAAATAAACTCTAGCAAAAAAAAAGCAAAGGGGAAAACCTTGAACTGCCTATCAAATAGCTGTGTAAACATACAAGCCAAGTGCTGAAAGAGAAAAAAACAGAGAACATTGTCAAGCACCTGTTACACTCAGACAAAGCAGCTAGCCTGAAAAAAAATTCTTAAAGGGGGAATAATGCAGAATTAATAGAAAAAGTTTTAAAACAGGCTTTAAGCCACAAATAGAAAACACAGTGCTGAAGGCATACATAGAGCTGAATAAAGTTAAATAAAGAGCAGAAAGCAAAAGAACAGCAGAAGGATGGATATCAAATTTCCCAGCATGAATTGGAAGGTCATTGATATCCTATCCGAATTCAACCTTTTTAAACAAAGAATGCAGTTATGCTTCATTGACCAAGTGGTTGCAGAACCAGAGAAGCAGGCTGTGAAAATTCTGATGGGAGTTGGAAATGAAGGGTTATACAGAATCAATACCTCTGAAGAGGAACTGAAAGATCCTGCAAAGATATGGGAAGTGCTAGAAGATCAGCTTTGGGTAAGAGTGAATTTTAGAATTCATCGACTGGAATTGATGTCCTACAGGCAACAGCCACAGGAATCAATAGACCAATTCATCAGTAGATGCCATAGTAAGGGCAATGAATGTGATTTTCCAGAAACAGAACTTCTGGAGTGAATAATGGAGCTAGTAATTGTCTCAACACCTATTGAAGCATTCCAAAAAGACCTCTTGGGGAAAAAGAAAGGTCACAGCATTGATGCGCTGCTCGAAGATGGCAAGAAATATGAAACCATTGTAGCTGGACAACAGCATCTGCAAGCATTAGGTGCAGCCAACAGTATTGGCATGGTAACTAGGTCACAAAAAGCAAGCAAGCTGTGTGGTAAGTGTGATTTGTTCCACTCACTGCGAAGTTGTCCTGCATTTCAAGATCTGTGCAAGGCATGTGGTGCAAAAGGACACTGGGCCCGCCTATGCAGGAAATCTGGCTCCAAAGATACAGCCAGAAGTCACAATAGGACACAAACAAACAGAAGACAGGCACACCAACAAGGCAACAGCAGCAAGGAGAGCACCAGAGACCTGCATAAATGCAAGCCGATACACCAATCCACAGGGAAATAGACATGAGACAAGGCTCAGAGTGGAGCGATTCTCAGCCAGAAGATGAGCAGGCATTTCACATTGTGATTCTGACACATTGTGTTGATGAAGTCAAACAACTGGAAGCTTTTGCTACTATTAATATCATGTGCTCAAAGAAAGTTGGCAAACACACACTCAGGATTAAGAATGACATGGGAGCTAGTGCAAATATCCTACCAGTCCGAATCCTGAAGGATATGTACCGGGGTCATTGTAAATTAATGATACAACTGACAACTACAAAGTTAACTGCGTACAATGGGTCACCCATCCCTTGCAGTGGCACAGTAACAATGCAATGCAGCTTTAGTAAGTCGGCATGGGAACCACAAATATTTTACCTGGTAGACACGAGTGGACCAGCAGAGGCAGGACTACCAGCATGTAAAGACCTCAACATCGTGACTATCCACGAGATCACCAAGGTACCATTACAGCAGAAGAGACCAAGGGTACCCACGTTGAGTCAGTCCAGGACTTACAACAAATGTACTTGGACAGGTTCGACACCATAAGAGATTTCAAAGGCAATGCCGTACTGCACTTCAGAGAGGATGCAATTCCATCAATCGACCCTCCCAGAAAGTACAGTGTACACACACAAGAAAAGCTTAAGCACGAGTGGATGACATGGAAACCAATGGCATCATCCGTCGTGTGCATCATTATCACACAGGCTGATGCAGCTCAATTATGTGTGTGCTAAAGAAGGATGGAGCAATCAGGGTATGTCTGGATCTTTGGTGTCTAAACCTCTCCCTAAAGAGATGCCCCCACAAGATTCCAACACTAGAAGAATTGATTCCCAAGTTCACAGGAGCCAAATTCCTCTCCAAGGTGGATGCTAAACATGGATATTGGTCAGTACACCTAGTTAAGGAATTTCAGGAAGTCACCACCTTCAGAATACCATTTGGAAGATACTAACCTTTGGTTTATCTGTCAGTCAAGATCTGTTTCAGCAGCTTATGAACAGAATTATAGAGAATGTGCCTGGATGTATATGCATTGTCGATGGTATTACGGTAACGGACAAAACCAAAGATGAGCATGATCGAAATCTTCACTCAGTGATGGCAGTAGATCATCATGAAGGGCTTGTTTTAATAACAAGAAGTGCCAAGTGAATGTAAGTCAGATCAATTTCTTTGGCACCATCTATTCAGGTTGCAGAATCTGTCCTGACCCAGGCAAAGTCGAAGATGTAGGGCATATGCCTACTCCACAAGACAAAGAAGTTCTACAGAGCTGGCTTGGATTTTTCATCTTCTTGGCACCATACATTCCAAATTTTTCCGACAAAGCATCATCACTGAGAGAGCTCTTAAAGAATGACGTACCATATGTATAGCAGGAGGACCATCAGCATATGTATGAGTCTCTCAAACAAGCATTGTCAGCAGAAACCCGCACCCTGCAGTACCATGATCCAAGAAAGAAGACAATCCTGCAAGTCGACGCCTCACAGAAAGCGCTAGGAACGTGCATCCTGCAGGATGGCAAACCAATTGCAATCAGAGCCAAAGGTTTATCATAAGTACAAACCAATTACTCAAACATAGAGCGTGAAATGCTTGCCCTGCTGTTTGCGATCACAAGGTTCCATACCTACCTGTTCAGTAAGCAGTTCACTGTCGAAACTGACCACAAAGCACTGGAGATGATATGGTGCAAACCATTGATAAGTGCACCACCTTGACTACAGTAACTTTTAGTGAAAGTATAGGGGTACGACTTCAACGTTTGCTACAAACCTTGTACCAAAATGGTCACCTCAGATACGCTGAGCAGATTGTTAAATCCAAACAAGAATGAAGAAGTCCTACTGAATCTACAATTAGACAGCATGGACATCAAGATGGAAGATGTGCTCAATCAATTTATTGCATTTTGGTCAGCACAAATGTGGCCAACTGCAATCAGAACAAGCCACTGACCCACAACTGAAGGCACTGTGGAGAGTCATCATAGAAGGATGGCCTGATACGATAAAAGAGTTGCCAGAAACCCTCAGAAATTAACTCGGTATCTCGAGATGTGTAACCTTCAAAGGAAAACAAGTGTTTGTGCCCAAAGGTCTCCAACAGGTCATCTTGTCACAACTTCACCAAGGCCATATGGGCATAGAGCGAACAAGATGACTGGAACGAGACACTGCTTATTGGCCAGGGATCAACGGTGACATTGAAAAGTTGGTGAGGATGTGTGAGGTATGCCAGAGCCATAACAATGTAAGGAACCTCTACATCCGCACGAGATTCCGTCAGTCTCTTGGTCCAAAATCGCCACTGATCTATTTACTGTGAATAGAGATGACTTTATCTTAGTCACCAATTATTTCTCCAACTGTCCAATTGTCAGACAGATAAAAAAAGACTCTTCAAGTGCAGTTGTCGCAGACACATTGAGTACCATATTCAGTCTGTTCGTTGCACCTGAAGAAATTATTTCTGACAATGGGCCACAGTATACGGGCAGACCTTTCAGGGATATGTGTGCCAAATGGGACGTAAACCATATGACATTCTCACCACATTATCCTAGATCTAATGGTCTTGCCGAGCAAATGGTTCGCACAGTTAAATCGCTTATCCTGAAGTGTAGGACAACGAAACAAGATTTTGTGTTGCCATGTTACACCCTAAGCCACACCGATGGATATGGGCTTACCATCACAAACACAGACCATATTTGGCAGACCAGTGAGAACGATTCTGCCAAGCCATCATCTGTCCAAATTCTCTGAGATGCAGGAGACACTGCTCAAAAAACAAGGGAGAATGAAGATGGTGCATGACCAACATCCAGGGGCGGTACACCCCACAATGAGAACATGGTTGCCCAGAGAGGTATCCAAAGTTTTCAATGAGCCATGGTCTTACGAGGTTACAACATCTAGTGGAGCAGTGTTGAGGAGGAGCCAAAGCCAGTTAAGAGAAGTGTGCAATGATCCAATCGCGCACAGCAGACTCGAAAGTACAAACTCTGATAATGAGGGTGTGATGAAACAACAGGATAACAACCAACACATTGACAACACATCTGCAAGCCAAGGGTGAAATCCACATCCCCAGAAGGTTATACCATAACAAGATCTGGAAGAGTTGTCGAATCATTATAACGAAATATGGACTCTTAAGCTTCTGCACCTGTAAATTTCACAATCCCTATCCTGATACTTGTAAATGTTACAATCTCTATCCCTGTACAACTAATTTTGATATTGTCCAATTTGATCTGTTTTTTCTTGTAGTGTATGAGACTTAGCTTTGGAAAGAAAGGGGATGTTGCATGATCGCTTTAAAAGTGATATCCCTTTAAGAACTCAGTATGCTAATAAGCTAAATACCAGGATGTAGTCATGTGACTAGAAGCCATCGCATCTCCGTACTGTAACACCCTGGACAAAATTTCTGTATCTAGTTTGCTCTGTATTGTGTGTACTAGTTTCACTGTAAATAAACCTTCTAGAGATCTTCAAGGCACTGGAATCCACATACCTCAATGTGTTGCTTGCAATAATGCAAAGAAACGCATGACAGCCCACATGCCTCCTGACTCTTAATTGGCCTGCCACCGCTTAATCGCGTTCGGCTAGCCACTCATTGCCCCAATGGATGCCGCATTCGCTTCCGGTCCCAACGTCAAGACCTGTGGCCTACAAATAAAATTCAGTGCATTGTTTTAAAGCCAGTTTTATGACTTCTGCAATCTCTCTCGAAAGTTTATTTCAGATTGTAGGTTCTAAACTAAAACACATCCACCATTATCAGCTAGAAACAGGTCCACCTCTAAGTTACCTTGACTGCGATAGGAGCACAACTTGTTGGGTGGGGACATTCCAGTGGCAGTTCATCCTCATTTTATTTTATGATAATAAACTCCAGAGGCATCAGAAAGCACACACATAGAAGGCCTCAAATCAGATCAGGAACTACAGTGCTGGGGCAATTACAGACCCCACACTAGAATCCACCCACAAAATTGCCAGATTTGCTGATATGACAGAAACTCACCCAAAACAGTAAGTAAATTCAGAATCATTACATTGATGAGGAGAACATGCATGTAAACCTGAGATTAAAAGTGACTCTGGGAGGAACTGTATAAGGTAACATTGTTATCAAAAATTAATAGATGTCTACTGAAAGTAATTAGGCCTGTCAAGTGGGCATCATCTCATTTCACTTGGAATTATCAAGATTTATTCTTGTTTATACCATGCATGTGGGTTTACTAGTAATGGCATATGAATGTTGTGCTCCTGCGAGAACATATATTCTGACATTGAAGTGAAACCTTCACCCCTTTGACTTCCAGATGATTTCATTTCCACTAGTAACACATTGACTCATGTGTTTGCATAAAGTTTCTGTTTTGTTTTTCATTTCCAAAACACTTCTGCCTCTCCACTTCCTTTCCTCCTTCAAGATTCTCCATAATATGGACCTATTCAACCCTCTTAATATCTCCTTCTTTGGCTCAGCATCCATTTTTGTTTGATTATGCCTCTCTGAAGTGCCTTGGGATGTTTTTCTATGTTTATGGCACCATATAAATGCAAGTTGTTGTTGTTGATTAATAGGGCTATTAACCCATTTCAAATGAATAGGTTAATAACTCCATTAAAATACTCCACGGTCTGATGCAAATATATTAACCAGTGCATTACTGGAGGAAATTAAACTCCTAGGTGCTTTTTGCTTCCTGGCTTGTTCCTCTCCTGAATGCTTTTATGTTTTTCTTCCAACCTAATCCTCTCTTATTACCCTCAATAATATTCTCTGCCTTATCTTTTTAAGCTGTTTTTGTTTTTGCCTAGTTCCACAATATAGAGACCAGTAGAGGGTTCTAGTTACACTGACCTCTGATGGACTGGAGCGCCAAGGGCATCAAATTGCCAATAAAAACAGAAAATGCTGGAAATACTCAGCAGGTCAGGCAGCATCTGTGGAGAGAGAAATTGGGTTAATGTTTCAGGTCCATGACCTTTCATGAGAACATTCATCAAGTTGCCAATTGTCCCTCTCACCGACAGCACAAAGCACTGGAAAATCAAATTAAATAGATATAGATAAACTACCAAATTTCTTTCTTTTTCTTTTTCTTTCTTTTGGGCCTCCTTATCTCAAGAGACAATGGATACGCGCCTGGAGGTGGTCAGTGGTTTGTGAAGCAGCGCCTGGAGTGGCTATAAAGGCCAATTCTGGAGTGATAGGCTCTTCCACAGGTGCTGCAGAGAAATTTGTTTGTTGGGGCTGTTGCACAGTTGGCTCTCCCCTTGCGCCTCTGTCTTTTTTCCTGCCAACTACTAAGTCTCTTCGACTCGCCACAATTTAGCCCTGTCTTTATGGCTGCCCGCCAGCTCTGGAGAATGCTGGCAACTGACTCCCACGACTTGTGATCAATGTCACACGATTTCATGTCGCGTTTGCAGACGTCTTTATAGCGGAGACATGGACGGCCGATGGGTCTGATACCAGTGGCGAGCTCGCTGTACAATGTGTCTTTGGGGATCCTGCCATCTTCCATGCGGCTCACATGGCCAAGCCATCTCAAGCGCCGCTGACTCAGTAGTGTGTATAAGCTGGGGGTGTTGGCCGCTTCAAGGACTTCTGTGTTGGAGATATAGTCCTGCCACCTGATGCCAAGTATTCTCCGGAGGCAGCGAAGATGGAATGAATTGAGACGTCGCTCTTGGCTGGCATACGTTGTCCAGGCCTCGCTGCCATAGAGCAAGGTACTGAGGACACAGGCCTGATACACTCGGACTTTTGTGTTCCGTGTCAGTGCGCCATTTTCCCACACTCTCTTGGCCAGTCTGGACATAGCAGTGGAAGCCTTACTCATGCGCTTGTTGATTTCTGCATCTAGAGATAGGTTACTGTGATAGTTGAGCCTAGGTAGGTAAACTCTTGAAACACTTCCAGAGCGTGGTCGCCAATATTGATGGATGGAGCATTACTGACGTCCTGTCCCATGATGTTCGTTTTCTTGAGGCTGATGGTTAGGCCAAATTCATTGCAGGCAGCCGCAAACCTGTCGATGAGACTCTGCAGGCACTCTTCAGTGTGAGATGTTAAAGCAGCATCGTCAGCAAAGAGGAGTTCTCTGATGAGGACTTTCCGTACTTTGGACTTCGCTCTTAGACGGGCAAGGTTGAACAACCTGCCCCCTGATCTTGTGTGGAGGAAAATTCCTTCTTCAGAGGATTTGAACGCATGTGAAAGCAGCAGGGAGAAGAAAATCCCAAAAAGTGTGGGTGCGAGAACACAGCCCTGTTTCACACCACTCAGGAGAGGAAAGGGCTCTGATGAGGAGCCACCATGTTGAATTGTGCCTTTCATATTGTCATGGAATGAGGTGATGATACTTAGTAGCTTTGGTGGACATCCAATCTTTTCTAGTAGTCTGAAGAGACCACGTCTGCTGACGAGGTCAAAGGCTTTGGTGAGATCAATGAAAGCAATGTAGAGGGGCATCTGTTTATCGCGGCATTTCTCCTGTATCTGACGAAGGGAGAACAGCATGTCAATGGTCGATCTCTCTGCACGAAAGCCACACTGTGCCTCAGGGTAGACGCGCTCGGCCAGCTTCTGGAGCCTGTTCAGAGCGACTCGAGCAAAGACTTTCCCCACTATGCTGAGCAGGGAGATTCCACGGTAGTTGTTGCAGTCACCGCGGTCACCTTTGTTTTTATAGAGGGTGATGATATTGGCATCGCGCATGTCCTGGGGTACTGCTCCCTCGTCCCAGCACAGGCATAGCAGTTCATGTAATGCTGAGAGTATAGCAGGCTTGGCACTCTTGATTATTTCAGGGGTAATGCTGTCCTTCCCAGGGGCTTTTCCGCTGGCTAGAGAATCAATGGCATCACTGAGTTCCGATTTGGTTGGCTGTATGTCCGGCTCATCCATGACTGGTAGAGGCTGGGCTGCATTGAGGGCAGTCTCAGTGACAGCATTCTCCCTGGAGTACAGTTCTAGGTAGTGCTCAACCCAGCAGTCCATTTGTTTGCGTTGGTCAGTGATTATGTCCCCCGATTTAGATTTGAGGGGGGTGATCTTCTTGATGGTTGGCCCAAGAGCTCGCTTCATGCCATCATACATTCCTCTGATGTTTCCGGTGTCTGAGGCCAGCTGAATATGACTGCATAGGTGTTGCCAGTAGTCGTTTGCGCAACGCCTAGCTGTTCTTTGTGCAGTACTTCTGGCTGCTTTAAGTGCTGCGGATGTTAAATCGCTGGGGGCTTTCTTGTAGTTCAACAGTGCAATGCGCTTAGCGGCTATGACAGGTTCCAGCTCTTCATTATGAGATTGAAACCAGTCTGCATTTCTCTTCGCACTTTTGCCGTAGGTGGTCAAAGCTGACTCATAGATGGCGTCTCTGATGTGGGCCCACTTGGTCTCAGCATCCACTGTGGGAGTGTTTTGAAGGGCTGTTACAAGTGAATTTAGAAATTTTTGTAACAGCTGTGGGTGAGAAATTCTGCTCGTGTTGATGCGCGGGTGGCTCTTCTGCTTGGAATGATGCAACTTCTTTGGTCTGAGTCTAACCTTGCTGCACACCAGGGAGTGGTCGGTGTCGCAGTCCGCACTGTGGAAGCTGCGTGTGATTTGAACACTGTTTAAGGCGGCTCGCCTTGTGACAATGAGGTCTAGCTGGTGCCAACGACGCGATCTTGGGTGCCTCCATGAAACCTGGTGACAGGGTTTAGTGTGAAAGAACGAGTTGGTGATGCAGAGGTTATGATAGGTACACAACTCAAGCAGTCTCTGCCCGTTCTCATTCATCCTTCCAACGCCATAGCGCCCAAGGCAGGAGGGCCATGAGTCATGGTCGGTCCCAACCCTGGCATTAAAGTCCCCCAGCAGGAATAGGTGTTCGGTGTTGGGGATGCTGCTAATGATGTTATGGAGTTGTTCATAGAACTGGTCTTTAGCTTCAGGTGGGGAGCAGACTGTTGGAGCATAGATGCTGAGTAGGTGTACTGGACCAGAGGTGGTGAGCAGTCGGATGGACAGTATGCGTTCCGAGCCATTTGAGGGAGGCTCTATCATGCTGAGCAAGGAGTTTCTGATGAGCGAAGCCCACTCCATGCTGTCTTGGTTCTTCAGGATCCCTGCCCTGCCAGAAGAAGGTGTAGTCTTGCTCTGCTAGAGAGCCACTCGCGGGGAGGCGAGTCTCCTGAAGTGCTGCAATGTCCACATTGAGTCTACTGAGCTCGTTGTTAATGATGGCGGTCTTCCGAGAATCGTTGATTTGTGTAAGGTCTTCCGACAGGCCAGGACACATAGTTCTGACGTTCCAGCTTGCAAAGCGAAGGGCTGGTACCTTCTTTCCTTTTTTCATGTTGTTTGGTGCGGTGTATCAGTCCACCTTTCGGGCAATGACCCTGAGCTCCAAGCACCCATTGAAGCAGGCAGACTGTGGCGGGACAGAACCTTATTGACCGGGGGCTGCCCGGTTTGAGGCGGGCGGTAGCTGTCCAGTGAGGTGCAATGACCTCTCCCACCGACAAAGGCAACCCGTGGCGCCCAGTTTCTACGCCAATTTATCTGGACTTATAACCCGTAACTGCTGCCTTCCGTGTTGTGTCAGTCGCTGTGAGGCAACTATGGAGTGACCTCTCCATGGCGCATGCCTGGGCAAATTTATGGAAGTTGAGAGTTGCCCAGTCGTCAAAACCCCCCTCTCGACCTTTCTGGTGGGGTCCAAAGGAGTGCAGGACACGACGTTTGGCACCAGTATGGCTGCAGGAACTGCCGGAAACATGCCAAAGGTGACACATGACCGCCTACGGGGTTCCGCTCCGGATTATCTGTTAGGGTTTACTCCCTTAGCCTTGGTCTCTCCCGAGACGCCCACAAGGCAGTGGGGTTGTTGGGGCCCCTACACAGGTGTAGGATGGTGCCGGTGGGAGGAGGGGATGCAAGGGGGAGGGGTAGAGGGAGGGGGTGGGAGGGGGGTGCGAGGGGGAGCAGGGAAGGGGGCTGTAGGGGGGTGGGGGGGGGTGCAGGGGAAGGGGGTGCGGGGTGAAGATGGTGCGAGGGGGGGGCGGGCTGGGACGGGGTTGTGAGGGGGTGAGCTGAGAGGGTGGAGCAGGGAAGGGGACGGGGGGGGTGGAAGGGGGGTAAAGGGAGGGGGGGTGGGGGGGAAGCTGGTGCAGGTAATCAGCCACTACCAAATAGAATAAGGAAATTAAACCACTTGTGACATGGTTAACATTATTTATTTCAATAGCCCTTATCAATTATGTTATTTGATTTATTTTTGGTTTCTCACTGCTTCCCACCTTGTATATTATTATTTAACAACTTTAACTGATGGGGTTAGTAAATAACATTAATTCAGATACACTGAGTCTTGAAAGTGAAAAATTCCAATGTCATAATTCACGTGGCATGCCGATGATAGTGTTTCGATAGTGAATCAAGTGACACTGCCATGATAGTGAAATTATGACCTATTTACAGAGTCTGAGATCTTTCATTGTCTAGTCCATAAAGAGGAGAGAAGGCAAAATCTCCTTTGCATTAGCCAGTCTTCAAACACTCTTTGAATCAATGTCAAATCTACATCAATTTCAAGATGGGCTGGCTTCTTACTGTAACTGAACTTGAACTTGCTGTTTCTCCATTTCATTCAGCTGTCAATCAGTAACACTAACCCCAATGAGACACTTGATATCAGTTTTGTTTGTTTTAATGGAATATAACATTTCACTGTGAAACCTCTATTCTGTTACATGTCATTTATGTCGATTATTTATTATATTTAACATGGTTCCAAACAATTGTAGCTCTTCCATTTAATAGAATCATCTCTGTTAAGTGCTCTTTAGGGAAATGTGATACATTACATTTCAGTTTTAAAATGTTAGCTAGAAACATCTGAGGTGAATTCAAAATGCTGTGATGGAAATTCACCATGATTGCTTAACACAAGGAGATCATTATACTTTTAAGAATGAGATGGTAAAGATTTTGCAATGTATCCAAGTATTCTGCTTGTGCAGAGCAACAACTGTTGCAGAAAAGCGAAAGGAGTTCCCATTTTTAAAGGCATAAGGATCCCGAATGGTTGTCATACTGTCATGCTTAACAATTGCAGATGATTTTTTAATACAAGATTATTAGGCTGAAGTTAAAAATAAAAACTCAACCACTTTAGCATGTGTTCGATTGAGCAATATACACTTTGTAGCAAAAGTATATTAGACTGTCGTAATTCTTCAACTGTCTAGTGACATCACTGACAGGAGACTCTTCCACTAAAATGAAAAACAAGGGGGAGTTTTTTAACATCTCATAATATTGTGAAAGCTTATTTTATTATCCAGTAATCCCTGATGGTTGGAATTTTAGCACAGGAATATAACAAATGGTAGTTATAGCACAGCATGACCATTGCCATAGATCTTTTATATGTTACTCATTGAATATAATTTCACCAGCACTATTTTCTATCCAATGTGGATATAAAAGATTGTGATATTAATCTAAATTCTGTCATCTCAAGCACACCTCGAGCTGCAGGGAAGCTGTGCACTCCTCCACATACATTCCCATGACAACCATACATTAATAATCTGCTGCCCAAATTACAGTTTTCCCTAAATTCTTTCAGTTTGAATCCACAGTAAATCAGTTTGCTGGTTAGGTGGCTATATATTTGGATACCTGTTCAGTTTCTTTTCAAATTTCACATCTCTAATATTGTACAAGGTATTTATCTAATGGAGCCACTATCATAACACTTTCATAACTGCATCATTTATACATGTTCAGTTTGGATAAGTGTTGTAATTAATTTATGTCAGACTTGCATTCTTATGAGCAATACTCTTTCAGGTCCAAAAAAAAGCTGTATAAATGCCAGCCCATAGTAAGGTCTCTGTAGTTTTCATTTACGTTGTTCTTCAAATCTTTCTTTTATGCAAAAAGTACATTCCTTCATCTCTCTTTCTCTCCCTCCTTTTCATTTTTTAAAAAATACATTTCTCTCTTTATTTATCCTCTTTGTTGCCTGCTTTGTCCTTTACTGGTATTACCTTTTTTCTTTCCTCATTTCTGCAGCTTTAACTTAAGTTGACTTCATCTGGTTGTCATTTTTCTCTTGTTTATTTCCCTGCTGCCATTATATATGCCTGCATTTCATCATTGTTATTTCTTTTGAGATTCTATATTAGTTATAATGTTTCAACTCTGTCATGCCAATGCCCTGCTTTATCAGATTAATCTTCTTATAGTGCCTTTTGTTGTTTCCTGAATCTAACTCCGCAATCCGATAGCGCTGTCCTTTCCTGGCCTTGTCTCCATACTTCAAGGATCTATTGCATTAAGGTTACCAAAAAAATTAATGTGAATTTATCTCTTTATTTTATTTATGTTAGCAATGATGGACTACCAGAAATAAATGCTAACAATTCATTTTGCATTATTTATACTGAGAGAAGTTTCTAAAGCAAATCTTTACTGCTTTGCACAAGCTACTTGAAGGAAGAAAATACTTAGCATAAAGCTAACAAAGAGAGGAGCTTATTAGGAAACCATTTAGTGTCTTATCAAGAAACTACAAAAAAGTAAGCCTTCCTTTTTGTTCAAAGAATCACTTAAAAATAACAGACAAGTTCAGTGATCCCACACTCAGAGTGTTGAGGCCTGTTCAAAGGGAGCTTGGGTAAAAGGTAGCGCGACTACACTTTGAGGCTAAAAATATGCAAGTCTTTGATCTTAGTCTAAGAACCAGAATCCCCCTGCAGGTGACATCTAATGTTGCTCCCACCAAAGTTTGCAAGGTCATAGAGAGGTTGCCTTATTAGTATATCCCATGCTACTAGGCACACATCTCGCACACCTGCTCAAGGGGACCAAAAGTCCAATGAATGCCACCTAGTCCAGGGGGTGGGGGCTGGTGGGGTGGTGGGCGCATGGGGATGACACTATAAGACTGTAAGAAATAGGAGCAGGAGTAGACCATAAATACCCTTGATCCTGCTCCACCATTCAATATGATCATGGCTGATCTTCTGCTTCAACTTCACTTTCCGGCCTGCTCCCATATCTCTTGATTCCCTGATAGACCAAAAATCTGTCCATCTCAGCCTTAAATAAATTCAATGATGGAGTGTCAACAAACCTCTGGGGTAGAGAATTCCAAAGATTCAGAACTCTTTGAGTGAAGACATTTTTCCTCATCTCAATCCTAAATGATCGTCCCTTTAGCCTGAGACTGTGCCCCTGTGTTCTAGATTCCCCAACCAGGAGAAACAACCTCAGCCTCTGCCCTGTCAAGCCCCTTTAGAATATTGCATGTTTCAATGAGATCACCTCTCATTCTTCTAAAATCCAAAGATTATAGGGTCAATTTACTCAGCCTCCCATCATAGGACAACCCTCTCATCCCAGGAACCAATCTAGTGAACCTTCGCTGTACCACTTCCAAGGCAAGTCTGTTCTTCCTTAAATATGGGGACCAAAACTGCACACAGTACTCCAGGTGTGGTCTTACCGAAGCCCTGTACAATTGTAGCAAGACCTCCTTATTTTTGTACCCCAATCCCCTCACAACACACCATTTGTCTTCCTAATTGCTTGCTGTATGTTCATGCAAACTTTCTGTGTTCCTTGTATGAATACACATAATTCCCTCTGAACATCAACATTTAGAAGTTTCATGCAATTAAAAACATTCTGCTTTTCTATTCTTACTACCAAAGTGAATAATATCACACTTCCCTGCATTTCGTGATGTCTCGGATCGTGTTTTTGGGATCCTTAAGGGGGAGGGGGAGCAGCCCCAAGTCGTGGTCCACATAGGCACCAACGACATAGGTAGGAAGAGAGATGGGGATTTAAGACAGAAATTCAGGGAGCTAGGGTGGAAGCTTAGAGCGAGAACAAACAGAGTTGTTATCTCTGGGTTGTTGCCCGTGCCACGTGATAGCGAAGCAAGGAATAGGGAGAGAGAGGAGTTGAACACGTGGCTGCAGGGGTGGTGCAGGAGGGAGGGTTTTGGTTTCCTGGATAATTGGGGCTCTTTCTGGGGTAGGTGGGACCTCTACAAACAGGATGGTCTTCACCTGAACCAGAGGGGTACCAATATCCTGGGGGGGAGATTTGCTAGTGCTCTTCGGGGGGGTTTAAACTAATTCAGCAGGGGAATGGGAACCTAAATTGTAGTGCCAGTGTACAGGATGTTGAGAGTAGTGAGGTCAGGGATATGGTTACAAGGACGCAAGAGGGCACTGGCAAGCAAGAACCTGGTTTAAAGTGTGTCTACTTCAACGCCAGGAGCATCCGGAATAAGGTGGGTGAGCTTGCAGCATGGGTTGGTACCTGGGATCTCGATGTAGTGGCCATTTCGGAGACATGGGTAGAGCAGGGGCAGGAATGGATGTTGCAGGTTCCGGGATTTAGATGTTTCAGTAAGAACAGAGAAGATGGTAAAAGAGGGGGGGGGTGTGGCATTGTTAATCAAGGAGAGTATTACAGTGACAGAAAGGACGTTTGAGGACTCGTCTACTGAGGTAGTATGGGCCGAGGTTAGAAACAGGAGAGGTGAGGTTACCCTGTTGGGAGTCTTTTATAGACCTCCAAATAGTTCCAGAGATGTAGAGGAAAGGATAGCGAAGATGATTCTCGACAGGGGCGAGAGTAACAGGGTAGTCGTTATGGGGGACTTTAACTTTCCAAATATTGACTGGAAATACTATAGTTTGAGTACTTTAGATGGGTCAGTTTTTGTCCAGTGTGTGCAGGAGGGTTTTCTGACACAGTATGTAGACAGGCCAACCAGGGGCGATGCCACATTGGATTTGGTACTGGGAAATGAACCCGGCCAGGTGTTAGATTTAGATGTAGGTGAGCACTTTGGTGATAGTGATCACAATTCGGTTAGGTTTACCTTAGCGATGGGCAGGGACAGGTATATACCGCAGGGTAAAAATTATAGCTGGGGGAAAGGAAATTATGATGCGATTAGGCAAGATTTAGGATGCGTAGGATGGGGAAGGAAACTGCAGGGGATGGGCACAATCGAAATGTGGAGCTTATTCAAGGAGCAGCTACTGCGTGTCCTTGATAAGTATGTACCTGTGAGGCAGGGAGGAAGTTGTCGAGCGAGGGAGCCGTGGTTTACTAAAGAAGTTGAAGCGCTTGTCAAGAGGAAGAAGAAGGCTTATGTTAGGATGAGACGTGAAGGCTCAGTTAGGGCGCTTGAGAGCTACAAGCTAGCCAGGAAGGATCTAAAGGGAGAGCTAAGAAGAGCAAGGAGAGGACACGAGAAGTCATTGGCGGATAGGATCAGGGAAAACCCTAAGGCTTTCCATAGGTATATCAGGAATAAAAGAATGACTAGAGTTAGATTAGGGCCAATCAAGGATAGTAGTGGGAAGTTGTGTGTGGAATCAGAGGAGATAGGGGAAGTGTTAAATGAATATTTTGCATCAGTATTTACAGTAGAGAAAGAAAATGTTGTTGAGGAGAATACTGAGATTCAGGCTACTAGGCTAGATGGGATTGAGGTTCACAAGGAGGAGGTGTTATCAATTTTGGAAAGTGTGACAATAGATAAGTCCCCTGGGCCAGATGGGATTTACCCTAGGATTCTCTGGGAAGCTAGGGAGGAGATTGCAGAGCCTTTGTCCTTGATCTTTATGTCGTCATTGTCGACAGGAATAGTGCCGGAAGACTGGAGGATAGCAAATGTTGTCCCCTTGTTCAAGAAGGGGAGTAGAGACAGCCCTGGTAATTATAGACCTGTGAGCCTTACTTCGGTTGTGGGTAAAATGTTGGAAAAGGTTATAAGAGACAGGATTTATAATCATCTTGAAAAGAATAAGTTCATTAGAGATAGTCAGCACGGTTTTGTGACGGGTAGGTCGTACCTCACAAACCTTATTGAGTTTTTCGAGAAGGTGACCAAACAGGTGGATGAGGGTAAAGCAGTGGATGTGGTGTATATGGATTTCAGTAAGGCGTTTGATAAGGTTCCCCACGGTAGGCTATTGCAGAAAATACGGAAGTATGGGGTTGAAGGTGATTTAGAGCTTTGGATCAGAAATTGGCTAGCTGAAAGAAGACAGAGGGTGGTGGTTGATGGCAAATGTTCATCCTGGAGTTTAGTTACTAGTGGTGTACCGCAAGGATCTGTTTTGGGGCCACTGCTGTTTGTCATTTTTATAAATGACCTGGAAGAGGGTGTAGAAGGGTGGGTTAGTAAATTTGCAGATGACACTAAGGTCGGTGGAGTTGTGGATAGTGCCGAAGGATGTTGTAGGGTATAGAGGGACATAGATAGGCTGCAGAGCTGGGCTGAGAGATGGCAAATGGAGTTTAATGCGGAAAAGTGCGAGGTGATTCACTTTGGAAGGAGTACCAGGAATGCAGAGTACTGGGCTAATGGGAAGATTCTTGGTAGTGTAGATGAACAGAGAGATCTTGGTGTCCAGGTGCATAAATCCCTGAACGTTGCTACCCAGATTAATAGGGCTGTTAAGAAGGCATATGGTGAGTTAGCTTTTATTAGTAGGGGAATCGAGTTTCGGAGCCACGAGGTCATGCTGCAGCTGTACAAAACTCTGGTGAGACCGCACCTGGAGTATTGCGTCAGTTCTGGTCACTGCATTATAGGAAGGATGTGGAAGCTTTGGAAAGGGTGCAGAAGAGATTTACTCGGATGTTGCCTGGTATGGAGGGAAGGTCTTACGAGGAAAGGCTGAGGGACTTGAGGTTGTTTTCGTTGGAGCGAAGGAGGAGGAGAGGTGACTTAATAGAGACATATGATAATCAGAGGGTTAGATTGGGTGGATAGTGAGCGTCTTTTTCCTCGGATGGTGATGGCAAACACGAGGGGACATAGCTTTAAGTTGAGGGGTGATAGATATAGGACAGATGTGAGAGGTAGTTTCTTTACTCAGAGAGTAGTAAGGGCGTGGAACGCCCTGCCTGCAGCAGTAGTAGATTCGCCAACTTTAAGGGCATTTAAGTGGTCATTGGATAGACATATGGATGAAAATGGAATAGTGTAGGTCAGATGGTTTCACAGGTCGGCGCAACATCGAGGGCCGAAGGGCCTGTACTGCGCTGTAATGTTCTAATCTAATATTCCATCTGCCAATTTGTTGCCCACTCATTTAACCTGTTTATATCTCTTTGCAGCCTCTTTGTGTCCTCCTCACAGCTTACATTCTCTAGCTTTATATTGTTAGCGAACTTAGATACATTGCTCTCCGTCTTTTTGTCTAAGTCACTCATATGGATTGGAAATAGCTGAGGCCCCAGTGTTAATCCTTGTGGGACTCTGCCAGTTACAACCTGCCAACTTGAAAGCACCTGTTTATCCCTTCTCATTGCTTCCTGTCCATTAAACAATCCACTATCCATACTAATATATCACCCTCAACTCCATGGGCTCTTATCTTGCATATTAACTTTTTGAATGACACCTTATCAAATGACTTTTGGAAACCCAAGTATAATACATCTCCAGGCTCCCTTTTATCTACCCTATGAGTTACATCCTCAAAAAAACTCTAATAAATTTGTCAAATATGATTTCCCTTTCGTTAAAACCATGTTGACTTTGTCTGATCATACTATGATTTTCTAAGTGCACTGGTAGGTGCACTTCTAAGTGCACTTACTTAATAATAGATTCCAGCATTTTCCTGACAACTGATGTCAGGCTAACTGGTCTGTAATTCCCTATTTTCTCTCTCCCTCCTTTCTTGAATAGTGGAGTTGCATTTGCTAACTTCCAATTTGCTGGGACTGTTCTAGAATCTAGTGAACTTTGGAAAATCATAACCAGTGCATCAACTATCTCTGTAGCTACCTCTTTTAGAACCCTTGGATGTAGGCCATCAGGTCCTGAGGATTTGTTGGCCTTTAGTCCTTTAACTTTCTCTAACACTTTTTCTCTGCTGATATTAATTACCTTAAATTCCTCACTCTTATTACCCCTCGGTTACCCTCTATTTCTGGTATGTAATTTGTGTCTTCTACTGTGAAGACATACTCAAAGGGCTGGATTTTAAATACAGTCCAACACCAGGAATGGTGGCGGGGGCAATAAAGATAGGAACGGAGGAGGCCCGCCACTGACCCTGACGTTGGCAGGCCCCGTACTGATCTTGGTGGCAAGGCCTCATGGCGGCCGCCCTGCCACTCGGTGAAAGGACCCACATTAAAATATGTAAATGGCTACTTACCTCTAATGAGTATGCAGGTCGCAGCAATTATGCCAGTAGGTTGGTTATCTTCATTCTGCCAGCAGGCAATGCTGCACCTTTGAATCCCGTTCGGGGAAATGAGACACAACCCCTGTGGGGAGGGGGGAGGGGGGGGGAGGGGGGAGGAGGTGATTTTCTCTGTTTGGGAGAGGGGAGCGGGGTTAAAATGCTTCGGATTGTTCGGGGCGGGAGCTGATGGGAAGGGGTAAAGGACAAAGGGTCCAAACTTTGGCTGGGGGGTGGGGGTGGTGGGGGGCGAGGTCAAATTTTAATGGTAGGTAATCCAGGGCGGGGGAAAGGGCAGTAATGATGTGTAATGGCATAGGTGGGGTTCGAGAGAGCATGGAAAGCTTATTTTATTCATTTAAAAAAATTAAAAGCCACTGTCCCGTTAAAATTTAAATACTTATTGAGGGCTGTAAGCCCTTTAAAAATGGTGTGGGCGCCTGTGCACAGGCTCCTGATGTCGTTGCCGTCATCGGGGGGGTGGGGAG
The DNA here is from genome assembly GCF_036365525.1 of Heterodontus francisci. Taxonomy (NCBI): domain Eukaryota; kingdom Metazoa; phylum Chordata; class Chondrichthyes; order Heterodontiformes; family Heterodontidae; genus Heterodontus; species Heterodontus francisci. Next base: position 83,261,089 of record NC_090376.1, read on the forward strand.
GGGGGAGCGGGCAGGCACTGCGGCTGGAATCGTGGTGGCTCCATGATGTGGGCCCCTGTATGCAGGCCACAAATGTTTGCACCCACGCCTATTTTGGCATTGGGCTCTTAAAATGCAGCCCAAAATATTTGTTCAACGTCTCTGCTATTTTCACATTCACCATGAAAATTTCTCCTGTCACTGCCTCTAAGGGAGCAATGTTTACTTAAGCTACTTTCCTCCTTTTTATATACTTGTAAAAGCTCTTATAATCTGGTGATCTATCGTGGCCTCCTACTGAAGTCCCCAGCATTACACATGCCAGTCTTCAACCAATTCGATTCACTCTATGTGATACCAAGAAACGACTGAAGGCATTGGATTCTGCAAAGGCTATGGGCCCTGACAACATTCTGGCAATAGTACTGAAGACCTGTGCTCCAGAACTTGCCGCACCCCTAGCCAAGCTGTTCCAGTACAGCTACAATACTGGCATCTAGCTGGCAATGTGGAAAAGTGCCCAGGTATGTCCTGTACACAAAAAGCAGGACAAGTCCAACCCGACCAATTATCACCCCATCAGTCTACTCTCAATGATCAGAAAAGTGATGGAAGACGTTGTCGACAGTGCTATCAAGCAGCACTTGCTTAGCAGTAACCTGCTCACTGCACTCAGTTTGGGTTCTGCCAGGGCCACTCAGCTTCAGACTGCATTACAGCCTTGGTTCAAACATGAACAAAAGAGCTGAACTCAAGAGGTGAAGTGAGAGTAACTGCCCTTGACATCAAGGCAGCATTTGACCGAGTATGGCATCAAGGAGCCCTAGCAAAACCGGAGTCAATGGGAATCGGGGGAAGACTCTCCACTGGTTTGTGTCGTATCTAGCGCAAAGGGAGATGGTTGTGCTTGTTGGAGGTCAATCATCTCAGCTCCAAGACATCACTGCAGGAGTTCCTCTGGGCAGTGTCTGATGCCCAACCATCTTCAACTGCTTCATCAATGACCTTCCTTCAATCATAAGGTCAGAAGTGGGGATGTTCGCTGATGATTGCACAATGTTCAGCACCATTGGCGACTCCTCAGATACTGAAACAGTCCGTGTAGAAAGACCTGGACAATATCCAGGCTTGGGCTGATAAGTGGCAAGTAACATTCGTGCCACAAAGTGCCAGGCAATGACCACCTCCAACAAGAGAGAATCTAACCATCTCCCCTTGACATTCAATGGCATTACGATTGCTGAATCCCCCACTATCAACATCCTAGGGGTTACCATTGACCAGAAACTGAACTGGAGTAGCCATATAAACCCCATGGCTACAAGAGCAGGTCAGAAGCTAGGAATCCTACAGCGAGTAATTCAAATCCTGACTCCCAAAGCCATTCCACCATCAGCAAGGCACAAATCAAGAGTGTGATCGAATACTCTCCACTTGCCTAGATGGGTGCAGCTCCAACAAAACTCAAGAAGCTCAACACCATCCAGGACAAAGCAGTCAACTTGATTGGAACCCCATCCACAAACATTCACTCCCTCCACCACCAATGCACAGTGGCAGCAGTGTGTACCATCTACAAGATGCACTGCAGTAATGCACCAAGTCTCCTTAGACAGCACCTTCCAAACTTATGACCTCTACCACCTAGAAGGACATGGGCAGCAGATGCATGGGAACACCACCACCTACAAGTTCCCCTCCAAGTTACACACCATCCTGACTTGGAACTATATCTCCGTTCCTTCACTGTCGCTGGGTCAAAATCCTAGAACTCCCTTCCTAACAGCACTGTAGATGTACCTACCCCACTTGGACTGTAGCGGTTCAAGGAGGCAGCTCACCACCACCTTCTCAAGGACAGTTAGGGATGGGCAATAAATGCTGGCCTAGTCATCGATGCTCATATTCCAGGAACAAATATTTTAAAAATCTGTTTTTTCCCTTTTTGTCAACTTTTTGGTTACCATTTGCTGGTTTCTTAAACACTCCCAATTCTCAGGTTCATTACTATTCATTACAACTTTATAAATCTCTTCTTTTAATCTAATAATATCCTTAACTTCCCTAGTAAGCTGCAGATGGATCTTTGTTGCTGAGTTTTTTTTTAAATAAAATGTATTTTTGTTGAAAAATTTGAATCATTTCTGTAAATGTTTCCCACTGTGTTTTTACCACCACACCTTTCAGTCTATTTACCCAATCAACCTCAGCCAGCTCTCTCCTCATACCTATGTAATTGGTTTTGTTTAAGTTTAAGATTCTTGTTTGGGACTGGAGCATTTCACTCTCATACTTAATATGGAATTCAATTGTATTATGATCACTTTTTCCCAGAGGATCTTTTACGATGAGATTACTAATTAACCCTGCCTCATTGTACAATACCAGATCTAAAAATAGTTTTATCCATAGTTGGTTCCACACCATATTGTTCCAAGAAACTGTCACAAAGGCATTCTACAAACTCACCTCCTTTGGCAATTTGATTTGTCCAGTCTATATGAAGAATCAATTATCCCACAATTATTACATTGCCTTTGTTACAAGCTCCAATTATTTCTTACTTAATGTTCTGTCCAACAGTATAACTATTGTTCAGCAGTCTATAAACTACTCTGACCAGTGTTTTCTGACCCTTGTTATTCCTAATCTCCACCCATACTGATTCTACCTCATGATCTTCTAAGACAAGATCCTTTCTCACTACTGTCATATGTCATCCTTTACTGTCAGGGCTACTCCTCTTTTTACATTCTGTGTGTCTTTTCAAAATGTTGTGCACCCTGGAATATTTATTCGCAAATTTGATCACCTTGTAACCATGTCCCTCTAATGGTGATTAGATCTAAATCATTTATCGCTATTTTTGCCACTAGTTCATCCATCTTATTGCAAATGTACTTTCAGATAGAGAGCCTTTAATTTTATTTTTAACTGCTATTCTTTGCATGGACCTTATTCACTGATGCACTATTACCGTTAAACTTTCTGTCCCTTCCTGTCCGACTCTGCTCCTCTCACTTGAGGAAAGGGCTGGAAAAGGTGCCTCAAACATAGGCTGTCCCAAACTGTCCTGAACAGGAACCTGGACCCTGTGGGACCACCATCCTTGTGGTCGAAAACACACACAAGCAAAAAATACATGAATTTCTATACCTGAAATGTGCGCATCCTTATGGACAATCAGAACATTGAATGCCCTGAAAGAACTGCTATAGTTTCTCGGGAGCTTGCAAGATATAACATCGATGTTGTTGCTCTCAGTGAAACCTAACTCCCTGCAGAAGATGAGGTTAGAGAGGAAGAAAGAGGATACATTTTCTTCTGGAATGGGAAACCAGAGGAGGATCATCGTATCCACGGAGTTGGGTTTGCCATCAATAATAAAATTGGAGATATGCTTACGGAATTTCCAATTGGCATTAATGAATGATTCATGACTCTACGCTTTCAGCTTAGCGGCAACCAGTGGGCCACAATCATCAGTGCTTACGCTCCCACTCTCGATTCTACTGAGAAAACCAAAGAGTTCTTATATGCAGATCTGGATTCTGTACTGGAAGCCGTTACAAAACAAGACAAATTGATTCTACTGGGAGATTTAACACCAGAGTTGGATGCAACTATACTGTCTGGAGAGGCACCACTGGGAAAGAATGAGTGGCGAAATCAAGTGCCAAAGGTCTTCTCCTCCTCCTCATCAAGTGCACTGAACATGGGCTCACCATCACAAACACACTCTTTTGCCAAAAAGATAAATACAACACCCCCGATCCAAGCATTGGTACCTCCTGGGCTATGTCACGTCCAAGCCCGGGATAGGAAGGATGTGCACATCACCCGAGCCATGCAATGTGTAAACAACTGCTGGACAGAGCTCAGACCACCATGAGCATGCTCCGAGCATCCAGACACCGAAGATCCTCTAAGAAATCCAGGAAAAGATTTAACATCCATATTCTCCAGGATATAAAATTCAGAGAACAATTCCAGGTGCAACTTTCTTCCCATCTTGCTCTCATAGGCTCATTGATGCCAGTATGGAAGGGCTTTGGGACTAGATCAAATCTGCAATCCAAGAGACATGTACCCAGATCTTAGGGTTTGAATCTCGCAGGCACCAGGACTGATTCAATGAGAATAATAAAGAAATATGCAAACTTTTCGATTGGAAATACCAAGTCTTCTTCACATGGCAAAATCAGCCTACATCACAGCAGAAATGGGAAAAACATTTACTTCTTAAATACGAAGCTCAGAGAACGAAACATGTCATCAAGAATAAGTGCTGGGTAGAGAAGGCCAATGAAATTTAATGCTACGCAGACCGACACGACATGTGCAGCTTTTTGCAGGGCAGCAAGACCATCTACAGACCAAAAACAAATGGTTCATCCATCCTCCAAGCTGAAGATGCCAATACTCTTCTCAAAGACTTTGCAGCCATCCGAGACTGTTGGAAGGAGCACTGCAGGAATTTTCTCAATCAGGAGTCTACAGTATCAGACAAAACCATTAAAATAATCCCTCTACAGCTTCAGAGATCAAATTTGGGTACACTGTCAACACTTGCTCAGATATTAAAGGCTATCCAACAGATGAAGAACAACAAGGTGTGTGGTCTGGACAACATTCCTGCAGAAATCTGTAAAGTTGGTAGTCATGAACTCTCACTCAAACTCTCAGACTGTTTTACAAAAATCTGGGAAGAAGAGGGACTACCTCCCCACTTCCATTGCAGCAGCTTATTCTGGAGCAGAGAGTGTGAGCGAGTGAGCAGCTGGGAAGGTCAGTTTCAGCTTAAACTTAATTTCCTTTTGTTTTCGGCGGACCAAGGGGCTGCTGGGTAAGTAAAACCCTATATATTTGGGCCGTTTCTGAACCCGAGACACTACACGGGTAGTGTCTCCCACCCGCCCTCCTCCTCTAACCAAAAAAAAAGGACTCGGTGGTGTGTAGATAAGGTAAGGCTTTTTCTACTTTGTTTTTTATCGTGTGATTGGTAAAAACTTTTCGTTCCTTTTTCATTTATCTAAGTTTCAGACTAAGTTAAGCTTAAGATTAAAAATGGCAGGAGATCTCAGACCCGTGTTATGCTCCTCTTGCTCAATGTGGGAGCTCAGGGACATGGCTGATGTCCCTGACTCCTTCACGTGCAGGAAGTGTGTCCAGCTGCAGCTCTTGTTAGACCGCATGACGGCTCTGGAGCTGCGGATGGGCTCACTTTGGAGCATCCGCGATGCTGAGGAGGTCGTGGATAGCATGTTTAGCGAATTGGTCACACAGCAGATTAGGATTGCTGAGGGAGAAAGGGAATGGGTGACCAAAAGGCAGAGAAAGAGCAGGAAGGCAGCGCAGGTGTCCCCTGCGGTCATCTCCCTCCACAACAGATATACCGCTTTGGATACTGTTGAGGGAGATGGCTCACCAAGGGAAGGCAGCAGTAGCCAGGTTCATGGCACCGTGGCTGGCTCTGCTGTTCAGAAGGGCGGGAAAAAGAGTGGACGGGCAATAGTCATAGGGGATTCGATTGTAAGGGGTTTAGATAGGCGGTTCTGTGGTCGAATACGAGACTCCCGAATGGTATGTTGCCTCCCAGGTGCATGGGTGAGGGTGAACAGCCAGTTGTCGTTGTGCACATAGGCACCAATGATATAGGTAAAAAACGGGATGAGGTCCTACAAGCAGAATTTAGGGAGTTAGGAGCCAAGTTAAAAAGTAGGACCTCAGAGGTAGTAATCTCAGGATTGCTACCAGTGCCACGTGATAGTCAGAGTAGAAATGAAAGAATAGTCAGGATGAATGCGTGGCTTGACAGATGGTGCAGGAGGGAGGGGTTCAGATTTTTGGGACATTGGGACCGGTTCTGGGGGAGGTGGGACTATTACAAATTGGATAGTCTACACCTGGGCGGGACTGGAACCAATGTCCTTGGGGGTGCTTTTGCTAACGCTGTTGGGGAGGGTTTAAACTAATGTGGCAGGGGGATGGGAACCAAATGAGGTCAGTGGACAGTAAGGATGTAGTAACTAAAGCCTGTAAGGAACTAGATAATGAAGTCAGCGTGACTGAGAGAAAGAGTAGGCAGGGAGCAGATGATGAAAGTAAAGGGACTGGTGGTCTGAGGTGCATTTGTTTTAATGCAAGAAGTGTAGTAGGTAAGGCAGATGAACTTAGGGCTTGGATTAGTACCTGGGAGTATGATGTTATTGCTATTACTGAGACTTGGTTGAGGGATGGGCATGATTGGCAACTAAATATCCCAGGATACCGATGCTTCAGGCGGGATAGAGAGGGAGGTAAAAGTGGTGGAGGAGTTGCATTACTGGTCAAAGAGGATATCACAGCTGTGCTGAAGGAGGGCACTATGGAGGACTCGAGCTGTGAGGCAATATGGGCAGAACTCAGAAATAGGAAGGGTGCGGTAACAATGTTGGGGCTGTACTACAGGCCTCCCAACAGCGAGCGTGAGATAGAGGTACAAATATGTAAACAGATTATGGAAAGATGTAGGAGCAACAGGGTGGTGGTGATAGGAGATTTTAATTTTCCCAACATTGACTGGGATTCACTTAGTGTTAGAGGTCTAGATGGAGCAGAATTTGTAAGGAGCATCCAGGAGGGTTTTCTAGAGCAGTATGTAAATAGTCCAACTCGGGAAGGGGCCATACTGGACCTGGTGTTGGGGAATGAGCCCGGCCAGGTGGTTGAAGTTCAGTAGGGGACTACTTTGGGAATAGTGATCACAATTCCGTAAGTTTTAGAATACTCATGGACAAAGACGAGAGTGGTCCTAAAGGAAGAGTGCTAAATTGGGGGAAGGCCAACTATACCAAAATTCGGCAGGAGCTGGGGAATGTCGATTGGGAGCAGCTGTTTGAAGGTAAATCCACATGTGATATGTGGGAGGCTTTTTAAGAGATGTTGATTGACGTGCAGGAGAGACATGTTCCTGTGAAAATGAGGGATAGAAATGGCAAGATTAGGGAACCATGGATGACAGGTGAAATTGTGAGACTAGCTAGGAGGAAAAAGGAAGCATACATAAGGTCCAGGAGGCTGAAGAAAGAGGAAGCTTTGAAAGAATATCGGGATTGTAGGTGCAATCTGAAACGAGGAATTAAGAGCGCTAAAAGGGGTCATGAAATATCTTTAGCAAACAGGGTTAAGGAAAATCCCAAACCTTTTATTCATATATAAGGAGCAAGAGGGTAACTAGAGAAAGGATTGGCCCACTCAAGGACAAAGGAGGAAAGTTATGCGTGGAGTCAGAGAAAATGGGTGAGATTCTAAACGAGTACTTTGCATCGGTATTCACCGAGGAGAGGGACATGACGGATGTTGAGGTTAGGGACAGATGTTTGATTACTCTAGGTCAAGTCGGCATAAGGAGGGAGGAAGTGTTGGGTATTCTAAAAGGCATTAAGGTGGACAAGTCCCCAGGTCCGGATGGGATCTATCCCAGGTTACTGTGGGAAGCGAGAGAGGAAATAGCTGGGGCCTTAACAGATATCTTTGCAACATCCTTAAACACGGGTGAGGTCCCAGAGGACTGGAGAATTGCTAATGTTGTCCCCTTGTTTAAGAAGGCTAGCAGGGATAATCCAGGTAATTATAGACCGGTGAGCCTGACGTCCGTGGTAGGGAAGCTGCTGGAGAAGCTACTGAGGGATAGGATCTATTCCCATTTGGAAGAAAATGGGCTTATCAGTGATAGGCAACATGGTTTTGTGCAGGGAAGGTCATGTCTTACCAACTTAATAGAATTCTTTTAGGAGGTGACAAAATTGATTGATGAGGGAAGGGCTGTAGATGTCATATACATGGACTTCAGTAAGGCGTTCGATAAGGTTCCCCATGGTACGCTGATGGAGAAAGTGAAGGCGCATGGGGTCCAAGGTGTACTAGCTAGATGGATAAAGAACTGGCTGGGCAACTGGAGACAGAGAGTAGCAGTGAAAGGGAGTTTCTCAAAATGGAGATGTGTAACCAGTGGTGTTCCACAGGGATCCGTGCTGGGACCACTGTTGTTTGTGATATACATAAATGATTTGGAGGAAAGTATAGGTGGTCTCATTAGCAAGTTTGCAGACGACACTAAGATTGGTGGAGTAGCAGATAGTGAAGGGGACTGTCAGAGAATACAGCAGAATATAGATAGATTGGAGAGTTGGGCAGAGAAATGGCAGATGGAGTTCAATCAGGGCAAATGCGAGGTGATGCATTTTGGAAGATCCAATTCAAGAGTGAACTATACAGTAAATGGAAAAGTCCTGGGGAAAATTGATGTACAGAGAGATTTGGGTGTTCAGGTCCATTGTTCCCTGAAGGTGGCAACGCAGGTCAATAGAGTGGTCAAGAAGGCATACGGCATGCTTTCCTTCATCGGACGGGGTATTGAGTCCAAGAGTTGGCAGGTCATGTTACAGTTGTATAGGACTTTGGTTCGGCCACATTTGGAATACTGCGTGCAGTTCTGGTCGCCATATTACCAAAAGGATGTGGATGCTTTGGAGAGGGTGCAGAGGAGGTTCACCAGGATGTTGCCTGGTATGGAGGGCGCTAGCTATGAAGAGAGGTTGAGTAGATTAGGATTATTTTCATCAGAAAGACGGAGGGGGGACCTGATTGAGGTGTACAAAATCATGAGAGGTATAGACAGGTTGGATAGCAAGAAGCTTTTTCCCAGAGTGGGGGATTCAATTACTAGGGGACACGAGTTCAAAGTGAAAGGGGAAAAGTTTAGGGGGGATATGCATGGAAAGTTCTTTGCGCAGAGGGTGGTGGGTGCCTGGAACGCGTTGCCAGCGGAGGTGGTAGACGCGGGCACGATAGCGTCATTTAAGATGTATCTAGACAGATACATGAATGGGCAGGAAGTAAAGAGATACAGACCCTTAGAAAATAGGCGACAGGTTTAGATAGAGGATCTGGATCGGCGTTGGTTTGGAGGGCCGAAGGGCCTGTTCCTGTGCTGTAATTTTCTTTGTTCTCTTTGTTCTTTCCGCAAGGCCATCATTGTCTCACTTTTCAAGAAGGGTGACCAATCTATTTGTGGGAACTATAGAGGTGTATCCCTTCTGTCTACTGTTGGGAAGATTCTCACACGAACCCTCCTGAACCGTCTCCTACCTGTCAGCAAAGACATCCTTACAGAGACCCAATGTGGGGAACCACAGACATGATCTTTCCCGCTAGACAAATTCAAGAAAAATGTCTGGAACACGCAAAGAACTCTAAATGGCCTTTATTGATCTGTTAAAGGCATTTGACTCCATAAATCACAAAGCCCTTTGGAAGGTTTTCCAGAGACCTGGATGTCCAGCAAAATTTGTTACTATTCTGCGACTTCTGCATGACGGTATGACAGCAACCGTCCTTTGCAACAGATTGGTGACTGGGTCCTTTAGTATCCAGACGGGCGTCAAGCAAGGCTGTGTGATTGCGCCTATTCTCTTCAATAGCTACCTCAGCCTGGTCATGGAACTTATTCGTGACCAAACTTCACAAGGGGTCATGATTGAGTTTCAACTTGAGGGGAAGCTTTTCAGCCTTAATAGGCTGAAAGCCGAGATGAAGGTTACCCACCAGCATATCCATGACTTACAATATGCTGACAACTGCGCAGTTGTGGCCCACATTGCAAGTGGCATTCAGACCACCCTTAACCTCTTCAACTCTGCATACAAAAGGGTTGGTATCTCACTCAACATCCAGGCTTGGGCTGATAACTGGCAAGTAACATTCGCACCACACAAGTGCCAGACAATTACTATCTCCACAAAAAAAATCTAACCATCTCCCCTTAATGGTCAATGACATTACCATCGCTGAATCCCCCACTATCAACATCCCAGGGGATACCATTCACCAGAAACTGAACTGGATCAGCCACATAAATACTGTGGCTACAAGGGCAGGTCAGAGGCTAGGAATTCTGAGGCGAGTAACTCACCTCCTGTCTCCCCAATGCCTGTCCACCATCTACAAGGCACAAGTCACGAGTGCGATGGAATACTCTCCACTTGCCTGGATGGGTGTAGCTCCAACAACACTCAAGAAGCTTGACACCACCCAGGACAAAGCAACCCACTTGATTGGCACCTCATTCACCACCTTCAACATTCACTCCCTTAACCACCAAGGCACAGTGGCAGCAGTGTGTATTGTCGACAAGATGCACTGAAGCAACTCACCAAGGCTCCTTCGACAACATCTTCCAAATCTGCGACCTCTGCCACCTAGAAGGACAAGGGCAGCAAATGTATGGTAACACCACCACATGCAAGTTCCCCTCCAAGCCACACACCATCCTGACTTGGACTCGATTGCCATTCCTTCACTGTTGCTGGGTTAACATCCTGGAACTCCCTTCCTAACACCACTGTTGGTGTCCCTACACCCCAAGGACTGCAGCGGTTCAAGAAAGAAGCTCACCACCACCTTATAAAGGGCAATTAGGGATGGGCAATAAATATTGGCCTAGCCAGTGCCACCCACATCCCATAAACAAACAATAAAAATCCTCCATCAGCTCTCCCTTTGACAAGCATCTACACCTCCCGCTATTAATATTGATGGAGAGACTTTAGAAGTCGTTGAACACGTCCCATATCTCGGCAGCTGCCTTTCTCAAATGGTCACCATTGGAGATCCAGCACAGAATAAGCTGTGCTAGCACAGGCTTCCAAAAATTGCACAACTGGGTCTCCAACAACCGAGATCTCCAAAGGAGGATAAAGGCTTTAGTCTACAATGCTGTTGTTGTTACCACCCTTCTATAGGCAGTGAGATTTGAATCACCTACCAAAGGCACCTCCGGGCGCTGGAGAATTTCCACCAGCGGTGTCTCCGCAGGATATTCAAAATCAAGAGGGAAGACAAGTGAACAAACTCCAGAATTCTCACTGAAGCCAATTCTTCCAGCCTCGCAATCATGGTTATGTGAAATCAACTCCGCTGGTCTGTACACTGCATCCGTGTGATCAGCTTCCGAAGCAGCTCCTCTTTTCACAACTTAAGGGTGGCACCCGAACTCAAGGAGGACAGAGAAGTCGTTTTAAGGACACTCTGAAAAGGTGACAAGTTGACATCAGTGCATGGGTAGAACTTGCAGTACCTCATCCAACAAGTAAAAACAGAAAGGCAGATTATTATCTGAATGGTGATAGATTGGGAAAGGGGGAGGTGCAACAAGACCTGGGTGTCCTTGTAGACCAGTCGCTGAAAGCAAGCATTCAGGTGCAGCAAGCAATTAGGAAGGCGAATGGTATGCTGGCCTTCATTGCAAGAGGATTTGAGTACAGGAGCAAGGATGTCTTACTGCAGTTATATAGGGCCTTGGTGAGACCATATCTGGAGTATTGTGTGCAATTTTGGTCGCCTTATCTGAGGAAGGATGTTCTTGCCATGGAAGGAGTGCAAAGAAGATTTAGTAGGCTGATTCCAGGGATGGCAGGATTGACGTATGAGGAGAGATTGAGTTGGTTAGGATTCTTCGAAGATGTAACTAGTAGAGTTGATGAGGGGGAGCCAGTAGATGTGGTTTATTTGGACTTTCAGAAGGCTTTCAACAAAGTCCCACTTAAGAGATTCGGGTGTAAAATTAAAGCGCATGGGACTGGGGGTAGTGTATTGCGATGGATAGAAAATTGGTTGGCAGACAGGAAACAAAGAGTAGGGATAAATGGGTCTTTTTCCGAATGGCAGGCAGTGACTAGTGGGGTACCGCAGGGATCGGTGCTAGGACCCCAGCTATTCACAATATATATTAATGATTTAGATGAGGGAACTAAATGTAATATCTCCAATCTTGCAGATGATACAAAACTGAGTGGAAGGGTGAGTTGTGAGGAGGATGCAGAGAGGCTTCAGGGCAATTTGCACAAGTTGAGTGAGTGGGCAAATGCATGGCAGATACAGTATAATGTGGATAAATGTGAGGTTATCCACTTTGGTAGCAAAAGCAGGAATGCAGATTATTATCTGGACCGCTATAAACTGAGAGAGGGGAATTGTAGAGAGACCTGGGTGTTCTCGTACACGAGTCGTTGAAGGTAAGCATGCAGGTCCAACAGGCAGTAAAAAAGGCAAATGGTATGTTGGCCTTCATAGTGAGAGGATTCGAGTACAGGAGCAGGGATGTCTTGCTGCAATTATACAGGGCCTTGGTGAGGCCACACCTGGAATATTGTGTGCAGTTTTGGTCTCCTTATCTGAGGAAGGTTGTTCTTGCTATAGAGGGAGTGCAGCGAAGGTTTACCAGACTGATTCCTGGGATGGCGGGACTGATGTATGAGGAGAGATTGAGTCGGTTAGGATTATATTCGCTGGAGTTCAGAAGAGTGAGGGGGGGATCTCATAGAAACCTATAAACTTCTAACAGGATTTGACAGGATAGATGCAGGAAGGATGTTCTCGATGGTAGGGGATTCCAGAACCAAGGGTCATAGTCTAAGGATACGGGGTAAACCTTTCAGGACTGAGATGAGGAGAAATTTCTTCACCCAAAGAGTGGTGCGTCTGTGGAATTTGCTACCGCAGAAAACAGTTGAGGTCAAAACATTGTATGTTTTCAAGAAGGAGTTAGTTATAGCTCTTGGGGTGAAAGGGATCAAAGGATATGGAGGGAAAGTGGGAACAGGTTACCGAGTTGGATGATCAGCCATAATCATAATGAATGGCGGAGCAGGCTCGAAGGGTCAAATGGCCTATTCCTGCTCCTATTTTCTATGTTTCTTTGAGGAGAAATGTCTGCACTCAGAGGGTGGTGAGCCTGTGGAATTCTCTACTGCAGAAGGCAGTGGAGGTCAAGTCATTAAATATATTCAAGAAGGAGACAGATATATTTCTTAATGCCAAAGGGATCAAGGGATATGGGGAAAAAGCGGGAACAGGGTACTGAATTAGACGATCAGCCATGATCTTTTTTGAATGGCGAAGCAGGCCCAAAGGGCAGAATGGACTACTCCTGCTTCTATTTTCTATGTTTTCTATGTAAGCCACAACAAAGTCGTAAAATGAGTGTATAAACTCTGAAGCAACAAAAGCAGAAGGAGGCAGAGCATAATCTTGGCTTGAGAACCCCCCCTCCCCCCATCCCGCACCCCTTCCTCAGGGCAACTCCTGTCCTCTCTATCCAAAGATTTGTGGCTTCAGGATTGGCCTGTTGAGTCACCTGAGGACGCACAAATCGTGAAGCCTGGCAGTCGTCAACCTCTTTTTGAAATGAGGAATGGAGCACATTTCTAGGTTTTTCCATTTCAGCATCAAACGTTCCTAATCTATTATAAGTAGAAAGAGATCAGGAAGGTCACAGAGGAATTTAATACTGAAACTTTTAACTGGGAATCACATCCATTACTTACCAACAGACCGTAAAAATGCACAGTTCTGTGAAATCTCCATCTGATTACTCACCTGAACCTGGCAGCTATACTCAAAATTTTGCATTTTCCGCAGCCTCTGCATTGTGCCTGCCCAGGTGTTGCAGAATTTCAAATTCAAGTCCACTGTAGGGCCTGATGTAAGTATTCCTTTACCATGGCAGTCCTTTGCCTTTGGTTATCTGTATGCCTCTCCTTTGGAAAGAACATACAGAGTGAGACTTCCTACAGACCAATTTACAATGGGCCAGATATTGCAATAAGAATAGTGAGGCTAACAGTGCTTATGATTATAACAGGGTAAATCTGACAGCAACTTCTGCCATTCGTACAGAAGCAGTTAAACGCTTATTCCAGAGGTCGCTGTCAGTTACCCTGCTCCTCCACAGTGTGTGCTGTTGCAGTCCTTGCTGGTAGACTCAGCACTCAAATGACTGCAATGGTGAGAACTTGCTATACTTGCCCACTACTTCTGCATTAAAAATGGTTAAAAAAGTTGGAGCTTGTGCATTCAGGAGTAAGTGAGTTTTAGCAGCATGATAAGTAATGCTCCCTTTAATTCTTTTGTGGAGTATGCGGGTGATTTATTGAAGTGCATGGCCCCTTTTAATTTTTTCCATGGCCGCACACACACTGTGATTTGAAGGGGCCAACTTGTGCATGCTTACACTGGGACTTGTGAGTTGCTGCACAGCTGTTTGGCTGAGCAGCTGAGAGGGAACATCGATGATAAGTGATAAACACTGCTGAACAACCTCACTGTTGTGGAGAATTTATTTTAGACGTTTAGAGTCTCATTCCTTCAGAAGTTAATTAATGTTGAAGATTTAAAGATAACAAAATTAGTTTTGCTTTTACTTTTCCTGTCTGTCCCTTTTAACTCTCCCTCTTAATCCAATCTGTCTTTCCCAATCTTTATTTCATTTTCTATAGATGATTTAAATCCTTCTTGCTTTAAACATTCTGGTTTAGGCTCTGTGGGCTGAATTTTGTTCAGAAGATGAGGATCTTGGTGGTGGGCTGGAAGGTGGGCATAGACACTGCCTTGGCCCTCTGTTGGACCTCCGTTGCAATTCCATGGTGGGCAGGCAATTAACTGCCCACCATCAGGGATTTTGTCGCTTTAAGGGACAAGTTCCCGCGTCTAAGAGCTGCCGGCCAATCAGAAGGCTCACTGTTCTGCAGTACTGGCAGCGCCACTGAAAGCCACTAATTGGCCACTTAAAGGCCTCAATTAGCCTGGGGCAGGAAGGCCATCCTTGGCCTTCCCCACCATGGACTAAATTGGGATGCATTGGGAAGGCGAAGGGAACTCTGCCTCCCGCCTTCTGACACAATTTTATGGGGCCCCCTGCCTTGTTCTTGTCCTGAGGGGGCCCCAGAAAATTCAACCCTGCGTGTCTCAGTGAGGATTCTTCAATCTGATTGGTTGCAGACCCTTGCTGTTTTTTTTCCCTGCTCACAGATGCTACATATCCCCGTAGAGGGTGCCATTTTGAATGAGACACCGAATTTGAACAAATTTCCACTCAAATGTCCGCAAAAACTCTGTCAGCAGCTGTCAGTGAGGTGAACAGTGAGCATCGTTCTGTTTCATTTTGCTGACTGCAAAATCTGGACCATTGTCTTTTCACCCAGATGTCTGCATGCATTCCCTTCTGGACATCAGGTGCAGGCAATGCAGCAGTCTTTTCACTTCTCAATCAATCATTGTAGGAAATATGATATAGCACAGTGGAATTGTATGAGAGGGGGTGGTGCCTACTCAGAGTCTCAATAATATCATCTTTTACACTATGTGACCCTCGATGGTGTGGATGTGAGTCATTCTTCCCACTATATTTTGCTGAAATATGTGCCTAAGTGAATAGGCACTCCTGCCTTCACTTACCTGTGACCAGTCTGCTAAGGTCATTAAAATGTTTCAACCACTGAACAGCTGCTCGTGGGGTTGTAGAGTTGGCACTGACTGCCTCATTGCCTGCAAGTCCTTTTTCTGGTGTATGTCTTCCTGCATGTCTAAGAGACTTTATTCATACCTTTGTCTGCTACTGAAACCCTCAACCATGCCTTTGTTTCCTCAAAACTTGATTATTCCAACAGACAAGGGCAAGGGAGTTATTTCTCATATCCTGGCCCATATTTATCTCTGAGTCAATGAAGCAAAAGCAGTTTATCTGGTCATTATCACATTGCAGTTTGTGGGAGCTTGCTGTGAGCAAATTGGCTGCTGTGTTTCTGACATTACAACAGTGACTAACCCTTCAAAAGGATGTCATTGGCTGTAAAGTGCTTTGATATGTCCAGTAGTCATGAAAGGCACTATATAAATGTAGGTCTTTCTTTTCTTTCTTTTTACTCCAGGCTGGTAACACATGTTCTCCCCTTTGCTAACTTCAGGTCATTCAAAACCCTGCTTTCCATGTCTGAACTTTCACCAAATCCTGCACACCCTTCTCCCCTCAGCTCTCTGACCTACATTGACTCCTGGTTAAGCAATGCCTCAATTTTAAAATTCTCATCCTTGTTTTCAAATCCCTCCATAGTCTCACCCTTCCCTCTCTCTAAGATCTCCTTCAGCCCTACAATCCCTCCTAGATCTCTGTGCTCTGCCCATTCTGGCCTCTTGAGCATTCCCGGTTTTAATCACTCCACCATTGGCTGCCTTGACCTAAGATCAGGAATTCCCTCCCTATATCTCTACTTCTCTTTCATCCTATAAGACACTCCTTAATCCTACCTCTTTGGCCAAGCTTTTGGTCATCTAGTCTAATATCGCCTCTGTCTTAATATCAAATATTGTTCCATAATGCTCCTGTAATGCATCTTGGGATATTTTAAATGTAATAAATAATTTAACTAAATGTAAAATCTCCAAATTTGCCGAAGACACAAAACTGGATGGGAGCATGAGTTGTGAGGAGGATGCAGAGAGGCTTCAGGGTGATTTAGCCAAGTTAAGTGAGTGGGCAAATGCATGGCAAATGCAGTATAATGTGGATAAATGTGAGGTTATCCACTTTGGTAGCAAAAACAGGAAGGCAGATTATTATCTGAATGGTTACAAATTGAGAGAGGGGAATTGCAGCGAGACCTGGGTGTTCTCGTACACGAGTCACTGAAGGTAAGCATGCAGGTCCAACAGGCGGTAAAAAAAGGCAAATGGTATGTTGGCCTTCATAGTAAGGTGATTCAAGTACAGGAGCAGGGATGTCTTGCTGCAATTATGCAGGGTCTTGATGAGGCCACACCTGGAATATTGTGTGCAGTTTTGGTCTCCTATTCTGAGGAAGGATGTTCTTGCTATAGAGGGAGTGCAGCAAAGGTGCAGTGAAGGCAGGAGCTTTGAATGACCTGAAGTTAGCAAAGGGGAGAACGTGTGTTACTGATTCCTGGGATGGCGGGACTGACGTATGAGGAGAGATTGAGTCGGTTAGGATTATATTCGCTGGAGTTCAGAAGAGTGAGAGGGAATCTCATAGAAACCTATAAAATTCTAACAGGGCTTGACAGGGTAGATGCAGGAAGGATGTTCCCGATGGTGGGAGAGTCCAGAACCAGGGGTCACAGTCTAAGGATACAGGGTAAACCTTTCAGCACTGAGATGAGGAGAAATTTCTTCACCCAGAGAGTGGTGAGCCTGTGGAATTTGCTACCACAGAAAGCAGTTGAGGCCAAAACATTGTATGTTTTCAAGAAGGAGTTAGATATAGTTCTTGGGTCTAAAGGGATCAAAGGGTATGGGGCAAAAGTGGGAGCAGGTTACTGAGTTGGATGACCAGCCATGATCATAATGAATGGCGGAGCAGGCTCGAAGGGCCAAATGGCCTACTCCTGCTCCTATTTTCTATGTTTCTATGTTTTATTATGTTTAATGTGCTACATAAATGCAAGCTGCTGTTGCTGTTATCTTTACCAGAATTATCGCCATGGCCATTGCAGACCTTGCATGAAGATAATGTTCCTCCTTCCACCATTGATTTTCAATTTTTAAGTACAGCTCCAGCTCTCTCTCTCTCCTCCTTCGAAGTATTTGCTGTGTTTCTGACTGTTTTAGTTGCAGCGGCCATTTAACAACTACAACTGTTCCCAATTTCCCTCGCTCCCAGGGAGACTAAGTCAGGTTCAGGATTCTTGCTGAAATCCCATATTAAATTAGTTCTCCATAGGAAATATGGTCAGATTCTGGCACAAGCACATGGGCAGGTGGCCATCCCAACTTACTATCTCTCAGATGATCTCAGGAAAATCTAGCTCCTAGTCCCTGTGACATGTTAAACTGATCTCATTCAATGTGGCAAAGGTTTATCTACAATTGGCCTCTGAGTTACTCAATGAGGAATGGAGAAAGTCAACTAAGGTTGCAGCATCTCATTGCTATCCAGTGATCCTCAATGGGAAATCTATATATGTGGACATTAGGTTCAGCTATGAAACCTCTCATGATCAATTAGCTCACTATCTGGGTTCACAATAACAGCTATTAGGGCACAGTACTAGGGGTTTGTCAGTGCCCATGCAGCTGTACCACACTAAGACCAGTGCCTGCAGGAAAGGAGAAGAGAAAGAAATTGGCAATATATAAAATGATTTCTAAAATGTTATATAATGGTGAGCAAGTGTATTTTGAAAGGATTTGCAGTACAGCACAAATCACAATGTGAAAGGTAAAAAGCGCCATCTATTGACACTATTTATTTCACAAGTATGACTTTTGAAAACAACATAATTATTTCCAACGTACAGCAATCTTGTTGCAACATTTTTAGTTTATGCCACTTAACTGTAATTTTTAAAGAATAATTTTCTTGATTTATGTGATAAAAAACTTAAATGTTACACAGATTTGTAACAGGGTGTTCATTAGCCATGCACAAGATTCAAATATCACATCTGTTATGCAAAGGTGTATAAAAGACTGACTAATTCTTTCCTTCAAAAACACTCATTTGATATTTTACACAAAGTCATCGGCATTTTAATACATTGTGGTCACAAAAGTCAACTCCGAAGAGAACAGTGTTTCAACACAACTGCCATTTTAACTCCAAAATGTCAATTGCGGTGCATGCATACACTTCTAACGCAAGCCGCAACGGATGCGTTTTCGGTGAGGGCATTAGCATGCGCACAGGGAACATCCACCAGAATTATTTGTAGTGGGTCGAGCATGATGTCAATTAAAGCCTGGCTCGGGTATAAAATTAAAACCTGACCCGAACCGGACCCGACAACAGCCAACCCAAACCCGACCCGGGCCCGAGTCCTTACATTTTTTTAAATGCCCGACCCGACCTGAAAATAACAAACATATTAGATTAAATGTAGATTAAAACGAAAACAATACGAAACAAAACAGTACAGTCCAGCCCGACTCGAGCCTAGCCCAAATGCTGGACGCAGAATACAGACACGAGCCTAGCCCGAATCCAAAACATGTAGTCGGGTTTGGTCTGGTTCGGGTCGGGTAGCCAGGCTTTAATGTCAATCACTGTGTAATAACAACAACTTGCATTTATATGGAGCCTTTAACGTAATAAATTATCCCAAGGCACTTCACAGGAACATTATGAAACAAAACATGACACCGAGCCACGAAAGGAGATATTAGAGCAGGTGACCAAAAGGCTGGTAAAAGAGGTAGATTTTAAGGAACATCTTAAAGGAGGAAAGTGAGGAAGAAAGGCAGAGAAGTTTAGGAAGGGAACCCCAGAGCTTAGAGTCTAGGCAACTGAAGGCATGGCCACCAGTAGTGAAGCAATTAAAATTGGGGATTCTCAAGAGCCAGAATCAGAGGAGCGGAGATATCTTGAAGAATAGTAGGGTTGGAGGAGATTGCAGAGATAGGGAGTGGAAAGGTCATGGAAGGATAGGAAAACAGGGATGAAAATTTTGAAATTGAGATTTCCTTAAAATCTACCTGCTTAACCAGGAGCCAATGTAGATCAATGATCACAGGGTTGATGGGTCAACGAGTTTTAGTGCAAGTTAGGACATGGGAAGCAGCACATTGGATGAGGGTAGGAAGTGGAAGGCCTGAATAGTCAAGTCCAGTGGTAACAAAGGCATGGATGAGGGTTTCAGCAGCAGATAAGCCAAGCTGGGTTGGAGTTAGGCAGTGTTACAGAGGTGGAAATAGGTGATCTTTGTGTGGGCACAGATATGTGGTCAGAAGATCATCTTGGGGTCAAATATGACACCAACATTGCAAACAGTTTTGGTCAGCCTCTGACAGTTGCTACAGAGCGGAATAGAATTGGTGGCAAGGAAGTGGAGTTTATAACAGGGACAAAAGACAATGGCATCAGTCTCCCCAATATTTAGCTGGAGGAAATTTCTGCTCGTTCAGCACTGGTTATCGGACAAGCATTCCGGCAAATTAGAGGCAATGGAGGCGTCGAGAGAAGTAGTGGTGAGGTCGAGCTGTTTGTCATCAGCATGCATGTGAAAACTGATTTTTATTCGAATTATGTCACTGAGTGGCAGCATGTAGATGAGAAATAGGCAGAATGCAAGGATAGATCCTTGGTTGACACCAGAGGTAACAGTGCGAGATTGGGAAGAGAAGACATTGCAGGTGATTCTCTGGCTACGATTAGATAGATAAGAGTGGAACAAGGCAAATACAGTCCCACCCAGGTGGATGATGGTGGAGAGACATTGGAGGAGGATGCAAACAGTTTGAGAAGGAAGAGGAGGGATATTTTACCTTTATCACAGTCAGATAGGATTTTATTTGTGACATTTGTAACATTGATTTGATGCCAGTGCAGCAATTTTGGAGTTCAAGGAGCAAAATCCAAGCAGCTCCAAAAATGGGCACAGGGATTGTGATGAGTGATTAGTCTATGCCCATTGCTCTCAATGCAGGCAGCACATCTACTTTTTGCTGCTTGCTAATTTGCATGACTGCTGTGTGCCGCCAGCACTGAATGCACTGTTGAGAGTCTGCATGCCACAGCAGGGGGACGAAGTTTGTGCAAGGCGAGCACCTCTTAAAACTAGCCGACATGACTTAAAGCCAGCCTGCACCTCCTAAAGGGGAGGTGTATTCTGGCTGAAGCAGCTGCTGGAACTGCTTGTGGAAGAGAGTCTGTGCAGGAAGAAGAGTGAATAGTGGCACAACAGGGTAACCACAGACCCATAGTACCATAGAAAAGTTACGGCACAGAAGGAGGCCATCATGTCTGTGCCGGCTGAAAAAACTAGGTGCCCAATCTAATCCCACCTTCCTGCATCTGGTCCGTAGTCTTGCAGATTACAGCACTTCAGGTGCATGTCCAGGTACCTTTTAAGTGAGTTGAGGGTTTCTGCCTCCACCACCAATCTGGGCAGTGAATTCTAGACACCCACCACCCTCTGGGTGAAAAGGTTTGTCCTCATGCCCCCTCTAATCCTCTACCCATCACCTTAAAACTGTGCCCCTTGGTAGTTGACCTGTCTGCTAGGGGAAACAGGTCCTTCCTGTCTACTGTGGGCCCTCATAATTTTGTACACCTCAATTAACCCCTCAGCCTCCTCTGTTCTAAGAAAACAACCCTAGCCAATCCAATCTTTCCTTATAGCTGCAACTTTCAAGCCCTGGCAACATTCTTGTAAATCTCCTCTGTACTATCTTCCGAGCAATGATGTCCTTCCTGTAATGTGGTGACCAGAACTGTATGCAATACTCCAGCTGTGGCCTAACCAGCATTTTATACAGTTCCAGCATTACATCCCTGCTTTTGTATTCTATACCTTGGTCAATAAAGGAAAGCATTCCATATACCTTCTTCACCACTCTATCTACCTGTCCTGTCACCTTCAGGGACCTGTGGACATGCACTCCAAGGTCTTTCACTTCTTCTACCCCTCTCAATATCCTCCCATTTATTGTGCATTCCCTTGCTTTGTTTGCCTTCCCCAAATGCATTACCTCATACTTCTCCGGATTAAATTAATTTGCCACTTTTCCACCCACTCTACAGCTATCCTCTTCACTATCAACTACACGGTCAATTTTTGTGTCATCTGCAAATTTCCAAATCATGCTGAAGTGATTTATGACTTTAACCCCTTATAGGGACTAAACCAAATCAAGAATACATCCCTTTGAATCTCCTTTAATCAAGTTCAAACCAGACAAATTCTCAGACACTTATTTGGGTCCAAAGAATTGTACCAGCTTTCCCTCAAAGAAAGAAAACCAACAAAGAATATTGCCATCTTTTGGATAGCCTATTTTTAATATTATGGCTAAGTCCTAAATATCCCAGATATTATAAGGGTCTGGGAAACTCTCTTTAATATGTATCTCTCCACTTAAAGAGACGCAGAGAGGGGGTTATTTGTAGTTGTATACAGAATACTACATGAGACAATTTATTAACTTTTATATATTTATTTAAAAATTTAACATGCAATAAACTTCTTCAGTGGATAAGTATATCATAATATCAAATATTACTGAGAGATGTAACACATATTCTTCTTTCTAACACAGAATCCAAAAGTTTAACCTTGCTAATGTTACAGCAAAGTTATCTTAGAATATCCAGAATACCCATCAAAATTTAAAGTAAACTTTTACCTTAAATCCCCCGAGTAAGGCATGGGTTGAGATGTGCTGTTTGAGGATACACCTCTAAACTTTGCTTTCAAAACTTCTCATTTTTATACTATTTCTAAGGTGTCATCTGACTTCCTAGCATATATGTAACCTTCCTGTGTTCCTTTTAAAATCCATATCTTCAATTACTATTTTCACTTAATGTTTTACTGGAATTTGAAGTTGTAAGCTTTTATCTGGTCAAAATGTTTATATTTGTGTTTACTTGACCTCTTGTTCCTGTAAGTCCATTTTCTATATTGCCTTTTTTATGGTACCTTAAAGCATCCTCTGATGCCGATTTGTCTGCATCAAGAACCCCATAACCTAATTAAATTTATTGCTACTGATTACTGATGTCACACTGAATATTTCAATGTGTGTGTTTATCTTCCAATTCCCTGCCAACAGAAATTCTATTCTAACAGGGACCTTGAAATATTTAACTCAACCTTCTCAAGGGGAATGTCAGTGAGGTCTGAAAACTGACTATTTATTCAATCTTTAACTCAAAAAGGCATAATATACTAACTATTTCCAAATTCTACTTAATCAAGCCTATTATACCTATATTCCATCACAATGCCTCCCACATTTAAGTCCAAATCATTAATATATGACTGCATTTGTTGACAACGCTATCGGTAGGTGGCGCTGTTTTGGCACATGCACAAATACAGCATGTATGAAAGAGGGAGGGGGGGAAAGAGGGAGGGAGGGAGGAAAAGAGGGAGGGAGGGAGGGGGGAAAGAGGGAGGGAGGGGCGAAAGAGGGAGGGGGGAAAGAGGGAGGGAGGGAGGGGGGAAAGAGGGATCGAGGGAGGGGGGAAAGAGGGAGGGAGGGGGGAAAGAGGGAGGGAGGGGGTGGGGAAAGAGGGAGGGAGGGAGGGAGGTAAGAGGGAGGGGGGAAAGAGGGAGGGGGAAAGAGGGAGGGGGAAAGAGGGAGGGGGGAGAACTGGGGGAGGAGGGGGGAGAGGGAGGAGGGGAGGGAGAGGGAGGAAGGGGAAAGGGTGGGGGAGAGCGGGGGGGAGCGGAGAGAGTGGGTGGGGGAGAGTGTGGGGGGGAGCAGCGGAGCGGAAGAGGAGTGCCTTTTCCTGTGCATGCGCCATAAACACAACAGCAAAAGACTTACCGGCCAGTCCCTGCACCCGGCGACACCAAGGTCTTCGGCCGCTCGCTCCCCGCGGCTCTCTACGGCCTCTCGCTTCCGGCCCTCTCCATTCAGCCATTCCCTCCAGCTGCGGATGCCCAATCCAGTTGCTTTCTCCCCTACCCAGTTGCTTTCTCCCCTACTTCTCAACAGTACTTCAGGCATTGCAACTGTCTGGTCCCTGCCTTTTGCATGCTCCCTCTCCCCACCCCTCCCCGCTCTCCCCACCCCTCCCCCATCTCCCTCTTCACCTA